>NC_065581.1:77018980-77656480 GCF_024542745.1 Macaca thibetana thibetana
TACTCTTCGCTCTTTTGATTCATTCATTTATTCGTTCACTCATTTATATTATTATGAATTCATGAATTCTTAGTTTATTCAGTAGGCTATAATCCATTAGTGTCATTACTTATTTTGATGCTCAAATTATCCTAGACTTGATCAATAAGAGCCGGTTCAGGCTGGCTTTGATTTTGGACGTATGCACATCATTCTTTGAGCACTTCCTGGTTTTCTTGCATAACGAGATGTTCAGGTTTGGCTTTTGCTTTTCCTGCCTCTGTCCTGATATCAGCCAAAGACCCTAGGGTCTTTGGTTCCTTTTAGTGCATAAAAGTAACTTGGGCATGAAGTGTGCTCATTGATATTGAGGCGTTTCTGTTCCTAGGCCTTCTCAGTCAACCAAGCTACTGACCTTACACACACACACACACACACACACACGTACATGCATACACATATATACTTTACATCATACTTACATCTACAACTATCTCTGCATACTAAAAACCATGAGTTCATATTAATATCCCCAATCCCAATCCAACACCACAAGGTTCGTTCTAGTCTCCTCCCTTTTCAAGTCTGTAACTCCATTCTCCAACAGTGAGGATACTGTCTCATGTTATCCTAAATATATTTACTAATTTGATCAACCCTGCTGCGTGCTACCATTCTCCATACTCTGCTGCTACCCTCTTCTAACCCTGTATTCATGAATACCCTCCTCACTTCATTAGGTTTCTGACACTGTCCACTGGAACTTCACTGGGTTTTGATGCCTGGTTCTGAGCTACTCCCAAACCCACACACACCTTCCCCACCCTACTTGGGCTCTGACACTCTGTGCCAAACTGCCCTGTACTATGCGAATGTCCTCCTCATCCCATTCTGATGCCCTGCAGTGGACAGCTGTTACTACCATCCAACCACCTCGACACCCTTCCCACTGCTTGTGCTCTAACACCTGTGCCTGGTCAGTCTTTTGTGTGGTCCTCCTTCTTGCTGCTCAGGCTTTTCTATCTCCCTCAGGTCATATGCTGAGGCCTACTTTGCTCAGCCCCCACCTAATGCTATGTAGGCTTTTAATTTTGAAGTTTTTTGCCAAATTGCCATACAGAGAGACTACGAATTTACATCCCACAGCCAGCTGAAGAGCACCTGTCTCCCTAACACCTTCTGCAATAAAGTGTGTTATCATACTTTTAGATCTTTGCTCATTTGAGAAGTAAAAAAATGTATATATCAAATTATAGCTTAAAATGTATTTGAAGAAAAATCGAATACTTCTTCAAAACAATAGGAATGCATATTTTCAGAAGTGTTTTTTTTGTTTTGTTTTGTTTTTGAGATGGAGTCTCGCTCTGTCGCCCAGGCTGGAGTGCAGTGGCGCGATCTCAGCTCACTGCAAGCTCCACCTCCCGGGTTTACGCCATTCTCCTGCCTCAGCCTCCTGAGTAGCTGGGACTATAGGCGCCGCCACCTCGCCCGGCAAGTTTTTTGTATTTTTTAGTAGAGACAGGGTTTCACCGTGTTAGCCAGGATGGTCTTGATCTCCTGACCTCGTGATCCACCCGTCTCGGCCTCCCAAAGTGCTGGGATTACAGGCTTGAGCCACTGCGCCCGGCCGGAATGCATATTTTCATTAAAGCCCAATATTATGATTTTATTAGCACTTAATTTTTAATTCTTAAACACCAAACTTTACAAAACAATGCTATTTTCTCAGTTATGTAATGGTGTATTTTTCTCTGTTTAATAACTAAATCGAGTCTCAGAAACATATTGCTGGTCCCAGATTTAATTGAAAGGGATAGCAAATTTTAATTTCTAATGGGACAAGAAAAACAACACGTGAAAAGTCTGTTTTGACTAGAACAGTTATCGAATCAGCAATTAATTGTTTATACTTATGTCACTTTGCCTGGAAAAGATAAATTTAGGGAGATAAAAAGTGCCATCACATAATAATAGAAGGTCTTGGTCATTTGATCATGTGTCCTAAGTTTTTGGAGAAAGTCACAATGCCAGAGTACCCTGGATTTCAGAGCAGGCCCCAGGCAACATTTCATTATATTGGTAATGGTATTTATGGAGCATTAACAGTTCACTGGGAGCAGCCTTCTTCACAGTGAAGCCTTTGGTACACCAGGAACCTAATGGAAGCTCTCTTTCGTTTATACTTACCCAGTAAGTGGCACTAAACATTCATTTATATTTCTCTATAAATGGCCCATGGTTGGATCAGAGCAACTTGAGGTAATTAGCAGGGCATTATTTTCCTTTCAGGGTGTGGTAGAGTTAGAAATGTTAAAACAACCTCCAGAATTGAAAAGTGATAGATTCCAAGGAACTGTGCCATTTACATGTACAATTAACAGAATCATAAGGAAAAACAACACCTTAATAATAGCTTAAGTTTTGCATAATGTCTTGAATTTCACAAAGTAATAGAGATTGTCCAAGGCATTGCATTTTGGGAATCCAGAGGGCGTTCTGCAGCCACCACCTGATATCTCAGATTCACAGTGTGTGCCAGAAGATTCTCTGGGCTTTTACAAAAAAACAAAAACAAACAAACAAAAAAATCTTTTTGGCTCATTCTATTGAAGGAGTGTACTCAAAAGTTTAATTTTGCCAGCAACAAAGATAATACTGAGGCCCATTGTCACAGCAATACCTCAGTGATCAAGCATTATTGGGTAGAACAAGTTTTTCTGGATGAATAAATTTTCAGGATAGCATAGCTTTCAGGATAATGGGTGATTTCACTTTGTATATTTTTGCTAATATTTTTTCTATTGGTCATCATTAAAGGATTTCTAGAGCTAGAAAGTTTAAAATTCTCATTTTTCAAGTGAGGAAACTAAGGCATTGAGGTTTAGATAGATGCCCTGGAAAACTGAGGCAGGAAGGTCAATACCAGTCATCAGCAAGGTTATAGCGTCATCTACTATGACGCAAGAAGTAGGATCATACGGGTCACCAAGGTTAATTGTGGGAGGGGTAATTAGGATCATAGTCAAGACTCAAGGGAATGTGGTAAAGATGGGGTGGAGATGGAAGACAGCAGCATTTATTAGGAGAATTTCTGCTCATCCTTTAAGACTGTCTAAAGATCACCTCCCTGTGAAATATTTCCTGGCACCTCCTTCCTGTCTAGAAAGAATAGATGATCCCAAAGCTGTATTCCCTTCGTTCTTTACCGAAGCTTTATCATAGCACCTATCACTTCATGTTTTGTAAATGTGTGGCCTGAAGGAAGAAGTGTTGTCGAATGAAATATTTGTATCTTCAGTATACCCAGCATCATCTGACATACGGTAGGTGCTCAAGATAGATTTGTTGAGTAGTTCAATAAATATAGGACTAAATGATAAATGATGAGAAATGAACACAAGCTATGTCTTGACTTAGGGTCAGTGTTAGGAGTAACAGTGATCGGCTGAGGATGAATAAGCATTCAAGGATGACCGCTTCCCTTCATGGCTCGGACTGCTTAACTTTTACAGTTGCTTTTGGTTCTATTTCATTTCTTACCATTAGCTCAAGCTCCCAAAAAACCAAGCATAGTACATAATGAATGCTATGGACAAGCAGAAACTGAATGTATTGATTCCTGGAAAAAAATATTTATTTTTTCAGCAAACATTTATTGAAAGTCTGTCGTGTACCTGGTGCTGTCATAGATTCTGTGGATTCAACACATTTCTTGCCATTGTGGATCCTACATTCCAGTGGGGACCAGACGGTAGAGAGATGATGCATAATAAACAGTCAGACTTTGATGAGAATGATGAAAACAAAGCAAGACAAGGGGTTTGAGGGTGGGGGAGGGACTCACATTTTAAGAGGTCAGTGGGGAAGAATGTTTCTCAGAGGAGGTGACTTTGAGCAGAAACCTGTTTTATCCTTTGAAACTCAGACCTGAAGCTCTAAGATTCCAGGATAATTTAATCTAGATGTCATCTTCTGGACTCCCTCAAATCCCCTTTCCCACAGTCATTTCCCTCAAATCCCCTTTCCCACAGTCATTTTACTGCTTGACCAAGACCATTTTTAATGTAGTGGTGACAGCCTGTGTTGCCAGGGCCTGAAAGGTATCTCTTATCCTAAATGTTTTCCATCTGATCTGGCAGGACCCTCTATCCATTTCAGTTTGCCAGATATTTGTAAGAATCTATCACATTCTAGAAACTGGCCAGGCCTTGGAAATGGAACCAAACATAAGACATGGCTGCAGTTGTCAGTGAATTTACATATTAGAGGGGATTGTAAACACACAAACAAATTAGTTGCAAAAAAATGTGTGGTGGGAGCCTTCAGAGCTGTCGGCCCATGGGGACAAAACCCAAAGAAGCTCCTGAGCCTAGGGGCTTGGAAAGACACCTAAAACAAATGATGTCTGATAGGGTTCAGGACACACTACTAGAAAATATGGCACCTTGGCATATTGAATATTTTAAGCTAAAGGAAGTTGAGAAAACAGCAGAAGCAGGAAGGTCTCTCTGACCTTCCCCTGCCTTTTCCTCTGAAGCAGGTCACAAGACTCCCATGCAAGAGGTGCCCTCCCTATACCCAGAGGGAAGCAGCATTCTTATCTCAAAAGACAAAGGGACACAGTGAAGAATCTGAACACACAGGCCTTGCTAAGTTTCCTCTAGCTTACTACACTCGCCTCATACTCTTTGCCCTATCGTATTTCTCCACAACTCTTCACTCTTCATCAAACCTACTATCAAAAACACTAGGATTTAACTGTTTTTTTTTTTTTTTTTTTTTTTCAGGTCATTTCCTTATGAATACTCCTGCACCATGTAACACTTAGATTAACCGAATATATTTGTATGCACTTCTCTTGTTACTGTGTCTTCTGTTACAGGATTCTCTTGTAATGTGTGTTTTGTTACAGGTCCCCTAGACATGAATTTAGGAGGCTAAAAGGAAACATGCCTGAGCAAAGTTGTAAAAGAGAAGTAGGTACTTTTCAGCCTGACATTGGCATCCGCTAAGAAAGACGACAGTGAGGGCACCTCATGCATGCGTGGACTGGAACGAAGTTCTGTTTGGACCTCCAGTCTTCTGGTTTGGCTCATTCATAGGCTGTGAGGTGGGACAGAGGAGGCACAGTAAGAGATGAGCACCATTTAATTCTGATAAACTGTACACAGCTAAGTCAAGGGGCAGCAATATAGTTGAGGTTTGGTGATATAGAAAGAGGCTTTCTTGTGAGGGTCATCAAAAGTCATTATGGAGAGTTTGTATGCCATATATATAAATGTTACATACATATTCATGCATAAACCATACATATTCAGGGAAATAGGCAGCCTCTGACATTACTAGGAAAACTAACCAGGAAGTAAGGCTGCGTGAAATGGGAACAAGGTGAGACCAATGGCTGGATGATGGATTAGTTGATTGTTGCAGTAATCTTTGAGTGGTTCATGAGGTTCTGGACCAGGATTGTGTCAAGTGAATAAAACAAAAATTATCCTCATTATTATATAAGACTGTCAGTGCCAAGAGCAACATGACAAGACTGGGCGCTTGATTGGATCTGACAAACGTAAGTGAACAACACTCCATTCAGAAGGCTTTGTCTTCTTTTTCTCCTCTTACTTGTCATCTCAGCTCTGAAAAGGAAAATATATCCTGGCTAATGAGCTTCAGTTTACATGACATTAACCAGGAATTTTTATTAACCAGCAAATGGCAACTTCCCATTCTAGCTCATCCATCAGGCAATGAATTTTAAATTGAAAGAGAGGTGTTTTAGAGGTCTGTTTCACATCACTGCTTTAATTTCTTGTTTGTCAATGTGTATAGATTTCCGATGCTGCAGAAATGGAAAACTGCTCGCCAAAGGAACGCAGGGATGCCTGTGACTCCCTCTAGACTTTTGGATGAATGTTTTGCAGGTATACCTAAAAAACTAATTTTGTTCCCCTACACAATAAATGAAAATGAGAATTTAAGATCCTAAATACCACTGCCCAATTTTCTGTACTCTTGCTCCCCCACTCCAACCCTGTCTTTACACTCCTCTGAAAGGCAACTATGTCTAAGATGAGACTTATTTTATGTGTCAGAACAAAAAAAAAATGCAATTTAACACACTCTGGAATTATTTCAGAAGCAGTAGACTCTTGAATAATTTAGGCTTGTCTCTGAGTTTTAAGCATCAATCAAATAATTAGATAAGGTAAATTAAGGAGGCCAGCAAATGTAATTTACTGGTTTCATCACCTGTTATACACTTTTAGATTAAGTGTGCAAAAGCACTTAGAGGAGACGTCAGAGCTCCTTCCTGAGGGAAGTCATGTGACCTTCTCTACCTCTCACAAATGCTCCTTTTTGTATCAAGGGACCATTTGTTTGCTCTTAACAGCAAATAGCACACTCTATCCTCCAAATGGCCACCTGCACAAGCCCAGCACTTAAGAAAGACTAAAAGGCCATATCAACCAGTGATAATGCATGGATCTTTATGAGGCTGATGGAAATGAATTATCTCAGAAAACCATCACAGGAGTAACAATTTCTTAAATGGATTAGATTGAGTTGAGGACTATATTACAGCTTCTTTCTATTCTGGAAAAATCTGAATCACTTCAATATTTTCCGTAATAAAGTTTCCTAAATAGACCCGTGAAATAAAAGGAAGTGCTTACTAAGTGCTATGCACCAGCCATCAGCCCAGTTCTTCATCCAACTCTCCATTATTCAAGATCCATTCTACATGATGCCAAAGGGTCTAACTTCCTCCAAGACGTCAGTGGGAGACACCAGGATGGGATATTTGAAAGTCACCCAAGATGTGAGGAGGGACCTATTCTCCATCTTCACTGCTCACCCTTTGGAAATTTTCTTTCAGGCCAAAGGAAACATGCCTGAGGAGTGGACCCCAAGCAGCCTGCACTGGGGCTGCCAACGGGAGGGAGCATCTGCCTGGGCAGGAAGGATAAAGTGGGAACATGGGTCTTCTTGTAACTCACTACACCGGTGGTCTGCAGATTTTGTTGTGTATCAGAACCACCCACAAGGCCCCACCCCCCAGAGTCTCTGATTTAGTGGATCTGGGGAAGAGCCTGAGAATTTTCATTTCCAACAAATTCCCAGATGATGTCAATACTGCTAGTCTGGGACCACACTTTAAGAACCATAGCATCCTTTTGGAAACTCTCAGGAGGCGGCTGGTGGGTGGCTAGGTATTGTACCCTTGTTTGTGTTTCTTCACATCCTTGGGTATTATTCATCCTTACTTACCCCTCATTGACTGATTTTGCCTCTTTCCCCTGCCTTCAACACAGTCATTGCTATCACTAGGCCTTGGTCTCTTTTTCACCCTATCAGAACACCCTTCCTCCTCTTTTTTGTCTCTTCATCTTCTTTTCATTCTCCAAAGCTCAAGTCAAATCCCACTCTTTCCATGAAGATGATTCTAAACAGCTCAAGCTCTCATTTCTCTCTTCTTTTTTTTTCCCTTAAGTCTTCCAGTTTTTGTGGTCTGTAGTAAGTCTTAACTGTTTCCAGACTGATTCATGGGGTTTCTTTCTTCAAGTGAATTATAAGTTCTTGCAGGCAGGGATGGTTCATAGATAAAAGTGGTGATGATATTTAACATGGTGAATGTTTACCATGAGTTAAGCATTGCACTAACCCTTTTACATGTATTAATTCCTGAGGTATTATCATTCCCCTTTTACAAGTGAGGAAAACTGAAGAGCAGATAGTGCATAATATCACACAGGAGCACTTGGTAGGGCCAGTATTGAAGCCAAGACCACCCGAGTTCTCTTTAACCACTACCCAGGTAATGCAAGGGTCCCCTAAGCACCTCAGGCAAAGCACTCAGCATGGCACCTGGAATATAGCGGCAAGAGCACTCTGTAAATGGCAGTCAGGATTCCAGAAGGAAAGGCTGATTCCTGAGTGGTGACCGAGGGAGCTGAGCAGACACGTAGCCTACATTTTCTTATGATTATTTCACTTTGATCAATGCCTTTTGCATTGTCCTAAGCACACAGAAATGATGCTTATAGGTGTGTAGAGTTGCTTTACACATAGCCCAATTGTCTTTGCACTGTGCTATTCACCTTTTATTTTCTTTTTATTTTCATGGGTGATGGCCTGTATTTGAATGAGTGGGATAGAGTTACAAGAGTGTCCCATGTTCACGAAACAATCAGCTTTTTGTTTTTATTTGAGATGGAATTTCATTCTTTTGCCCAGGCAGGTGTGCAATGGTACGATCTTGGCTCGCTGCAACCTCTGCCTCCCCAGTTCAAGCAATTCTCCCGCCTCAGCCTCCTAAGTAGCTGGGATTAGAGACATGCACCACCACGCCTGGCTAATTTTGTATTTTTAGTAGAGATGGGGTTTCTCCATGTTGGTCAGGCTGGTCTTGAACTCCAGACCTTAGGTGATCTGCCCGCCTCAGCCTCCCAAAGTGCTGGGATTACAGGCGTGAGCTACTGCACCTGGTCGAAACAACCTTTATGCTCTAAGATTTGCCAGTCATTTGGGGCCTTAATCAATAACCCCAGGACTTAATAGCTCTGCAGGGCACACAACATGTACCAATTGCTAGATGTGAAAATAGAAAATAAAATATAACACAAACATTCATATTTATGAATTTTCATTTTCACAGCAATATCTTTAATAGTGAAGCCAATAATGGCAACATGAAGCATTGATAATCACTATAGCAATGTTTACAAACTCTATAATATAGCAGTTAATGTATTGCTATTCTTTTGCTCAAATGCAAATCTGTTTTTTGGCATATCTCTTAATTTCCACCAGATGAACATGTTTATAGGTACACTGAAAGCCTACAGTATTATTTGGTTAGGATGGCTTCTTTTAACATAAGAAGCTCTAAGGTTTATATTTCAAAGAATGACACACATGATTTATCACACATCAAAATTCTGAATATACCAAGCAGTCATGCTTGTCATTATACTAAGTCTTTCTTACAGGTAGTCTATTTACCTAACACACTTTTCTCCCTGAAACACTGAGGTATATGCTTTTGTATACTTCTATTTCTATTTAAAAGACAGAAAATGATGTCACAAGCAGGTCAGGCATGGTGGCTCATGCCTGTAATCCCAACACTTTGCGAGGCCGAGGCGGGTGGATCACAAAGTCAGGAGTTCGAGACCAGCCTGATCAACATGGTGAAACCCTGTCTCTACTAAAAAAAAAAAAAATACAAAATACTAGCTGGGCATGGTGGCATGTGCCTGTAATCCCAGCTACTTGGGAGACTGAGGCAGGAGAATTGCTTGAACCCGGGAGGCAGAGGTTGCAGTGAGCCTAGCTGAGATCATGCCACTGCACTCCAGCCTGGCGACAGAGACTCCATCTCAAAAAAAAAAAAAAAAAAAAAAAAAAAAAAAAAAAAAAAAGAAAGTAAAGAATGTCACAAGCAGAAACCACTTAACTAAAAATCCCAAAGAATACATATCAATCTGTATTACCTTGCACATTGAGCATGAGCACCAACATGCTAAAGTAAACAGATGGACTTTGAGGACAATGGGTGCAATTAGCTGTGTGGACTGGGCCGGATACCTGTACAGGGATGCTGTTGGATGCCTGAGTCACTTTGTATGAGCTAAATGAGAAGGACAGCACCTCTTAAGGACCACAGGTACAAAGGTAGGCTCAAGCCTCAAACTCAAGGAGGTAGCTTGTCCCCACCCCTAAGAAAGGCAGCAGAGTAGTTACACTGGTGGCAGCAACATAGAACCAAAGTGGAAGGTACTTATTTGAGCAGAGTCTTGCTTGAAGATGCAGTGAGTCACATGCTGCAGATGGCAGGCTGTGATGGTTGAAGCCTCAGTTTTGAAGTGGCTCTACCCAGTCAAGCTTTTTGCCTGCAGAGCCCCATTTTTGCCCTCATTTACAAAATTGCCATTAGCAGCCTCTAAGCCTACTGCCTTCCCCATACACACATGGATGGTCCTTTTTCAATTATTGATGCTAATGGGTGAGAGGGATAGGGAAAAGAATGAATAATTGCTCCCAACCTCATATTCCTTTACTTAACACTTCCCCGGTCTTCTCCACATCCAAATATCTTATCAAAGTTTCCAGCAAATCTTAACCTTGAGGGATGTACCCAAATGTGCTTCTCTGGGACTCTGAATTCCCAGTGCTTTTTTTTGTGTGTTGATGTGTTTGCTGCAGGAATTACAAGAACCTAGAAACTCCCAGAACCCCTGCCCTGAGGAGACTTGCAGGGTTCTCGCTGGAGGTCTTTAGAAGCCTGGGTTCATAACTGGGTCTCTCTTAACCAAAGCATCCAGCCTCCCCCTGGAAATGTGATAATCTTCAGCTTCTAACAAAAAGGTTTTGCCTTGTGGCATTTAGCTTCTGGTCAGTTAGCTGTTGTTTCTCCCTCCATCCCAGATCAATCTCAGAAAACCAGGTTAGCTCCAAATCTGGCGACTATTAGGAGCATACTGTCGGTGTGAATTTGTGTGTAAATTTAGAAATATTGCCACTTTCCTCCAAAGCTAATTCTCTGTCTTAAATCAAGAGGAAGAAAATGGCTAATTTCTTGGCTGAAATATCATTTCTGTCATTTTACTATGTACTTGAGACTATTGCAAACAAATGTAGAGATTTTTATTAAACTGTATTGGTTTTTAGAACTGAAGATTTTAGAAAGCTACTCCAGATCTCAGGCTTCTAAACAAACCGCCAGTGAGATCAAAGCTGCTCTACCTGGCTCACGTATTACAGCCCAGGAACCTAAGTGAGTTTTGAGCAAGAAATAATCTAAAACAAAAGAAAACAAAACAAAAACTGCCTCTAATTCTGCATAGCAGACACTCACCAATTAACTGATTATCAAATGCTTTTTGACAGAGCAATCTTGCCATTGGTATAACTTAAATACACTTGTTTATCAATTGCTCTTTGTTTTTTAAATTTTTCATTAATATATGGGAGGTTGGGTTTCTGGGTGGTCTGTTGATAGCTCAACTTCATTGTGACTTATGCCCCCCAGCCCTCCATTCTTCTCTGTCTTGGAGGAAAACCAGAAACCTCATCACCAGTTCTTTTCCTATATGCCTCCAGGTTACATTTGTCCAGTGAGAGGCACCCCCGTGAAACGTCTGAGGCAGAAAAGGAGAAGCTATTTTTCTATAGTGCCAGCTACAGGCGGTTACTCAGAGTCTCAGCTTCTCAGAGTCCTCCTGAGAAGCACCTGCTATGGGCAACTTGATCACAACAGGAGCCCCAGTTTCTCTTGAGAGCTCTGTACTTCGGTTGCCCTTAAAGCAACCTTCTGATCTTTCCTTACCCAGCCCTTCTAATGGTTGTACAAGCCTCAATTCCTCTTTCAACTCTCTCCAACTCATCAAAAACCTAGCACCATTTCTGGTTTCTGATTAAATCCTGACTGATACTGGGGCCAGGGATTCATTCTCTTTCATGCCTCTTTTTTCTTATAATACAAAAGCTAGGGGTATTAGTCAGTGAGAAAGTACTCATTGAAAGCACAGGCCAGGTGCAGTGGCTCATGCCTGTAATCCAGGACTTTGTGAGGCTGAGGTGGGTGGATCACCTGATGTCAGGAGTTTGAGAGCAGCCTGGCCAACATGGTGAAGCCCTGTCTCTACTAAAACAAAACAAAACAAAACAAAACACAAAAATTAGCCAGGCATGGTGGCAGGTGCCCATAGTCCCAGCTACTTGGGAGGCTGAAGCAGGAGAATCACTTGAACCCAGGAGGTGGAGGTTGCAGTGAGCCGAGATCACACCACTGCACTCCTGCATGGGTGACAGAACGAGACTCCATCTCAAAAAAAAAAAAAAAAGACACATAATTACATAATTTATATTGCAATGTGTTAGGTATGAGGACTCACATCAAGATAAAGTCCCCAAATAAAACAGATAAAATAATGACCATGCATATATAAAATGTATATGTAAACACAATAACTAAAAGTTTGTACCAAGGAAAGATTGGATCAGGGACTCTTCTGGAGGCAAGAAAATCACTAAGATGTTTCCTTTCTTTCTAAAATCTTCTGCTGGGCAAACGTTCAGCAGGCAGCCTTCTTGGACATGGGCTGTCGTCCCTGACTGCATCCATCCTGAGCTCTCTGATATGCCATCCTGCAGGGCAGCACTGTCACTGTATGCCAGGGGCACAGGAAGAGGGAGGCCTGTGAATGAAGAAATGTAGTATTGAATTTTCTGCTGCTTCCTGGACACTCACAGAGTGTAACTGGGAAGAATTCAAGGCTGCGAATAGTTCCATTAAAAGGTACACCTATCATTTAGAAGGAGTTGGGCTTCAAGACCGAAAATGCTGCCTCAACTGGCTTAAACCACATGGAATGGATACAGGAACAATCAGAGGCCCCATGATGCCATCCACTGAGGTTTGTCTCGTCCTCTCCTCTGCTGTCCTCAGCATCAGTTCTATTTTGATGCTGTCCTCCCTGTGGAGGCAAGACAGCTGCCACATTCCTAAGTAACACATCTAGAAACAAAATAACATTGGGTGCCAAAAAGGGAGCATGGTTTCTAGTGTTTGTATTTTCAGAAACAAACAAAACTCTCCCTCTAAACTCCCAGCAATCCACCGCTCTTGCATGTCCCACGGGCTAGAAGTGAGTCACAAGCCCACCCCTAAACCTATTATTGGAAAGATAATGGGGCCATACAAATGGGCTTAGTTCAGCCAGGATTCAGCCCTGGAAGTGGGGTAAGCCCCCTGCTTTGTGCCACATTGGAAAGGGATGAGTGCGTGATCCTGGGGCTTTGACAACAGAAAATCAGGAGGGGATACATATTGGTTTCTCTAGAAATGATCTGATCAAAATAGTAGTTACTGGCTGGGCACAGTGGTTCATGCCTATAATCCCAGCATTTTAGGAGGCCAAGGCAGGAGGATTGTTTGAGCCCAGGAGTTCAAGACCAGCCCAGGCAATATAGTGAGAGACCCAGGCTCTACTCATCAGCCCTCATGAGAAAAAAATTTTCTGGGCATGTGGTATGTGCCTGCAGTCCCAGCTACTTGGGAGGCTGAGGAGAGAGGATCTCTTGAGCCTAGGAGGTCAAAGCTACAGTGAGCTGAGATGGTGACATTGCACTCCAATCTGTCTCCAAAAGAAAAAGAAGAAAAGGTAGTTAATTATTGTAACAGGAAGCAAGGAGGGCCTCAGATTTGTCAGTGTTGTTCATGACAACCACACACTTTCAGAAAGTTTCAGTGGGATTCACACCTTACTTTGCACCACCACACTCCACGGGGCTTGGATGCAATTGTGCTCTATGTAAATGTGTATTGTGTATTCAGCTATTCCTGGAATTCTATTTTCAATCCTGATTTTAATTAGAGGGATACTTCTTTACCACGACAAAGTCATGGTCAGAAGAGAAGCTCAACATTGTACCGAAGTCACAGAAATAGAATTCCATTATTGTGCCTAGAGCAAGCTGAGTCACATGGGTGGAAAATTTTAGATTTCAGTATTGAGGGGCCACCAGAAAATATTCAAAAATATGTAATGAATAGCTTTCCATAGAATAAGACAATGCCATACATGGCCCACCTGGAGATGACTTGATCTGGTGTTTTCTCGATGTTATTAGGGTTTCCTGCAAAAGCAAACAAGAAAAAAACAGTGGTTCCATTGTTAACTATATTAGGGAAATGTTGACCTAAACAGGGTAAAACAGGCATATCTACTTCAGGACCTCTCAGAGTTGTTGATACGGTGCCACAAACTGTGGCTCTCCAAAAGGGGACATTATATTCAGTGTTTCTCAAACATATTTGACCACAGAATACAAAATGGAATATGGTGAGACTGATGTGCAGAATCTACTTTGGGAAAGGCTGCTCAGGCCCTTCATTTTACAGCTAAATAAACTGAGGACCTGTGAAATGAAGGAATGTGTCCAAGCTTGTTCCATTAGCCAGGATTCCTCGGGATACAAATGGAAGCATCAGGAGAGTTTGAAATTTAAAAAAATGATTAAAGTAGGCAGGATTAGGGAAGCCAACAAGATATAGTGAGACACCCAGGGAATCACAGCAGCTTAAAGCTATTGCCACCCCAACCCTAAAGGGGAAAGAGAAGGAAGCTTGTTACTGGAGCTCAGCTGAGAGCTGGAGAAATGGAAGGGCTGCCTGTCAGAACTGTCATGGGGTAGGGAAGAAGGGGATAGATACGTGACCTCAGCCTGTCTCTCCTCCTGTCCTCCCCTTTCCCACTAGTGCTGCCCATTGGCCAAATCCATGTGGAAGCCAGAGGGCGGAAGCCTGGTGATGTAGTCTGTAGAGGTCAGCCTCCCAGGCACACAGCTGAGCAGAGAAGGGTGAGCACATATCTGTGGGGCAGGTGGGGAATAAACAGCAAAATTATATAGCTAGTATTTTGCCTTTTTCATTTTTTTAGAAAAGTTTACCTCGTATATTTCATAAACTTATGTGAGTTGGCATAATACAATTTAATGAACATAAAACAAAAAAATACTAAAAACATAAAGTAATGGTTTTCAAGATGTGGTCTCAAAGTGTGATTTCTAGGGGTTTCCAAGACCCTTTCAGATCTGCAAGGTCAATTTGTAATAGTACTGTGATGTTATCTCGTGTTTTTCTTTCACTCTTTCACAGGCAACCCGTGGGTTTTCCCATGCTGAGTGATGATGTTATTGACTGCTAACGGAATGTGTGCCTGTGCATTCTCGTGATTTAAAATTGCCCCATTTTAATTTCTAATATAGTAGATGATAAGCATTACTCAAATAAACACAGTTTCTTTGGGTCCTCAATTATTTGTGATGTAAAGAAACCCTGAGACCAAAATGTTAATGATGTAAATGTAGCAAAATGACAGATGTGTCCAAGTGAGAGGTAAAGCCAGCTGGACTTCCTGGGTCCAGTAGGAACTTGGAGAACTTTTCTGTCTAGCTAGAGGATTGTAAACGCACCAATCCGCACTCTGTGTCTAGCTAAAGGATTGTAAATGCACCAATCAGCACTCTGCAAAAACGCATCAATCAGTGCTCTGTGTCTAGCTAAAGGATTGTAAACGCACCAGTCAGCACTCTGTAAAATGGACCAGTCAGCACCCTGAAAAATGCACCAATCAGTGCTCTGTAAAATGGACCAATCAGCAGGATGTGGGTGGGGCCAAATAAGGGAATAAAAGCTGGCCACCTGAGCGAACAGTGGCAACCCACTCCCCTCCCCTTCCACGCTATGGAGGCTTTGTTCTTTTGCTCTTCCTAATAAATCTTGCTGCTGCTCACTGGGTCTGCACTACCTTTGAGAGCTGTATTTTAACAGTCACTGTATTGAAACACTCACTGCAAAGGTCTGCGGCTTCACTCCTGAAGTCAGTGAGGCCAGGAACCCACTGGAAGGAAGAAACTCTGGACACATCTGAACATCTGAAGGAGTAAACTCTGGACACACCATCTTTAAGAACTGCAACACTCACCGTGAGGGTCCACGGCTTCATTCCTGAAGTCAGCAAGACCAAGAACCCACTGGAAGGAATAAATTCCAGACACACAGGTACTTGAAAGGAACTATTCTTCATGCTGGGCACCAAATCTTCTAGGTTATCTAACAGCAAAGTTGATAGGAAACAAAAGGGTTAGATGGTAAGTCATCTCTAGAGCCTGAGATGTGACTTGGGTAAGTTTTCTAACAACAAAGTATAAGAAGCCCTTGTGTGGAGTTCATGGATAATGATCTACTTATCTAGAAATGACATATGGGATACTGGATAATAAAACAAAGTATCTTTATTGCAAGAGTGGTGCATTAGTTTCCTATTGCTGCATAATAAAGGATCACACATTTGATGGCCTGAAAACCATACCCATTTGTTATCTCACTGTTTTTGGGGGTCAGGAATCTGGGCATGTCATAACTGGGTTCTCAGGGTCTCACAAGGCTGAAATCAAGGTGGATTGCATTCTCATTTGGAGGATGCAATGGAAATGCTAGGATCTGCTTCTAAGCTCCTGCAGGTTGTTGGCAGAATTCGTGTCTTTATGACTCCAGAATTAATGGCAGCTTGCTGCTTCAAAGCCAGCAACAGAAACAAGAGTCTCTACTGCTTCAGGTGTCAAACTCCAGGGAAGGCCCAGACCCTCTTTAAAAGGCTCGCTGATTTGGCCAGGCCCACTGAGGGTAAATGCTCTTTTGTTTGACTAAAAGTCACTTGATTCGGGATCTTAATTATACCTGAAAAAAGTCCCTCCGACTTTGCCGTAAACATAATTACAGGAGCGGTATTTCCTTTTGTCCTATCTTATGGTTAAAAGCAAGTTATGGTTTCCACCCACATTCATGGCAAGGGGATTAAGAGCATGACTCATTAGGGGTCACCCTATCATGTATCTGTCAGAGGTGGGGAACAGATTCAACCATAATCAGAAGGGTTTTAATACAAAGGGTTTTAATACAAAGGCATTAGCACAAGTACACGACCAAACTCCTGAGTGAAGACCTTAGAAGTAATATTCTTTGGGGCAAGATTCCCCTTGTGTGAACAACATTCCAGACTCTCAATCAAAACACTACAGTCAAAATCAGAACACAGAAATATGGAAGCATTGCTACCTTGGACAAATAAAGCAACGACAAACATGATGTAAAAGGTGAGTCAGAATCAAAATAAAGTCACACCAGGATCCTACAATTCTGCTGCTTATTGGCTTGGTGAATTTGGCACCTATAATCGTCATTGGCAAACACTAATCCTGCTGTAAAAGCTAATTAGGATTAAGGAGCATTATCCTGGAGGCCAAAGGGATGTGTATGAGGTTTTAAAGGCCCTAATAATGTCTTTGAATTTGTTAGACTGATATTTTAGTATTTTCCCAAGCTCTCTTCCTGAAAACTGTTGAAAAAAAAGCTGATAGGATTTTTAAATGAATATCCTACAGATGAGGGGGTATTGAAGGAAATTTCTAGGAATAAATTAGTCTAACTTGGGGGTGATAATTTCCTTCTGTAAAGATGGAGGAGGCCACTCTCTATGCCCATGATGCAGAAACAATACTTGTAGAATTTATTAGAGGAGCTCACTCATCTAGAAGACAAAAGTTACTATTTTGGGGAGAGGGGAACAACTTCAGTGGCTCTTTGTGCTCTGTACACAGTCTGCTCTCAAAAATGTTGATTGAAGATGAGGATGAAGATAGTGAAGATGAGGAAAATGATAATCCTCAGAGAGTTCAAAACACTACCTCTAAATAGCTGTCTTTGCTAATAATGCCTTGTTACTGGCCAGGGCCATGTGATATGAGATACAGGACTGGCCTCCAGCTGAGGAAGGGGAGAGAATAGAGAGGAGAGGGGAGGCTGCCAGGGCAGGGAGCTCTTGGGTGGAAGGCAGAGAGCCTGAGAGACAGATTTCACCTAATGTAAATGTTTCCCAGAATGGTTGCTATTTTTGTTCTAAGTAGTTTGCTTATGCCAAAAGTGCATATTTTCCCAACAATCCTCAGGAAATAAGACACAGAAGTCTGTCTTTAATTTTCATGATATCCTGCAATTTAAATCAGTCTGGATGCATCTGTGTGGTTTTTATTTTTTGGTATTGTTTAGATGTAATTAAGCAAATCAATATACAGGTACTTAACTATATATTAACAGGGCCATTTGCTAACAAACTTATAGGATGGAATTATACCGTAGTAAAGATTTAAAAACTTGTAATAAATTCAATTATTATCAAGTCATTACTCAGAATCTGAATTTATAGATATATTACCATATCTTGACAGGAATTTATATTGATTGGATATTTTGAATATTAATAAAATATAGAACTTAGTATTAATAAGTGGAACTACGGTACAATTTTAAAAAGGAGAAAAACAAAATTGTGATTTTTCTAGTTTTTTAGAATTGAAGGGGTTAATATGTTTCTCTGAGTCTCACATATTTGTATTTGCCTCTATGCCTATCAAAAATTTATAAAAGCTACTCTAAGA
This sequence comes from Macaca thibetana thibetana, assembly GCF_024542745.1. Taxonomy (NCBI): domain Eukaryota; kingdom Metazoa; phylum Chordata; class Mammalia; order Primates; family Cercopithecidae; genus Macaca; species Macaca thibetana. Next base: position 77,036,963 of record NC_065581.1, read on the forward strand.
TTGGTTATCTTATTTTTTGTTTTTCCTCCATTTATTTGTGTTTATTAAAGAAAACGGTAATGGAGCTAAAGGTAGGTGAGTCGCCTATAATAAGGAAGCTACAGTAATTAAATTATTGTAAGGCCACCCCTCGAGCTGTCATTCGAAAGGATGAAAGCTTAATTTTTCCATCAACAAAGTAAATTTCATCCAAGCTGTTGTTTAGAATGCCACATGCATTTAAAAATTACATGTTTAAACTAATCAGGAGCAAATGGAATTTAAACCCCTCATCAAAATAACATGGATAGATTGTAAATTTATGGAGCATTTTCACTATAGAAAATTAAGTCCATTCAAAACATATCCAGGATTCATCAGGCAAACGGGGCAGTACTGATGGAAACTACCCACTGTGTGAGCTTAAGGCAGAAAGGTCTCTAATAAATTAGAGTAAATAGCAGCTGAACTGGCCTCACCATGGCTTGTCTGTTCAACCTAGCAAGGAAAAAAAGTTAGCATTAATTGGTATGCTCTAGGCTCTCTCAAAGGAGCAGGCACTTAGAGCAATTAAGTCAGATGCAGAAAAACAGCTCTGCATTGAAAAGCTGACAGCAGGACTCCTGCACAATATACGTAATGAGTGGCTGAGGACTTTAATGGATGGAGGCTTGGAGACTAATGGACAATTAATGTAAAACAGATGACTTCCCTTGGAGATGACAGTCTTTTGAAAGGCGCTTCACCTGCTGCTCGAACAAATGCGGCTAAAGCGAAATGATAACAGGAACGTGGTCTCATTGAACAAGGCTAGAGCTAGTATTTGTGTCCCTGCTTTCTCCTTGAGTATTTTCAAAAACTAGGTCAGGAATTTAACAATTCCCTGCAGCTGGTGGTGCAAGCCCCCTCCTGCCATCCAGGGTGGCCTGAGATCACTGACTGTGCCTCTTGAGCCTTTTGAGAAGCTGCCCTAGCTCGCCTTGTTTAACAGGCAAAAAGAAGACAGGCCATATTATAGTGTCCCAGCCTCACTTTTAAAAGGACAACAAACCACCCAACATAGAAATTGCAGTAAATACATGTTGGAACATCTCTTAGAAATTAAAGAACATGGTTTCTTCTCAAACTAGGCTATTTTAATTGTGCTTTAATTTTAAGTTAAGATAACTGGAGTCCTTCAAATTTAAGCTTTATAAGCACAGACAGGCTCCCTCCTTATGATAAGTGGTTGTGTACCGAAAGCAAATAATTGTTTGCAAAGAGAAACCCATTTCCTATAGAAACAATGCTGCAATGGCATTTAAGTTTCCACGTGATCTTCCCGAAATCTGTTTAATCCAGATGGAAGCTTAACACAAGTCAGCCTGAGCCCTGGGTCCTGGAACAGGGAGGAGACAGCTGCCCCTGTGGGAGACGGGAAGGAAGAGGGAGAAAAAAGATGTTTCCCTCTCTTTCTTAGTGGGAAACGGGATTGAACTGAGCTATAATTTTGAGTTACAAACTAATCCTTGGCAATTTTCTATCTTCTAACACCCCTTTACTCAACACGCCGGAAATCAGTGCCTTATGTCATTTAAGTCGCTAGGCATTTCACCCCTGCCCCTAAGCCCCCAACTCCTCTCCTCACTACAAATATACATATCTTAGCAATTCCCCACTTGTTCTCCTGTATTTTTTCTTCCATTTTCTCATAACAGTATATCTCATCTAGAAATTGAGGAAAGCATCTTGTATGGGCTAATGAACACATTTGGTTGATGGCCTGAGCAGTCCCAGAAGCCTTTGCATATTAAAGAAAGAATTGCTTCTAAACTCACATGCATGTCCCATTGACAAAATTTCTGTAAGAAAAAAAAAAAATCAAGTCAAAATCTCAGGTATCTAATTCAAAAAAATCCAGAAGTGCAGGAGAAATGTATTAGGATATTTGTTATAGCACTGAAAAGTAGAAACCACGTAAAAGTCAATGAGAAAATACCTTAAGTGTAATATATTCATATGGTGTCAGATTATGCAGGAGTTATGTGGGCACATTAGAAAATTAGCGGATGTCACCCTCTTCTCACAGTCTGCTTAGGTTTCAGCCCCCATGTGCCTGCTCAGCAAGACATGGTTGAGCAGGGTAAGATTTGCACAGCTCAGTTTATAAGCTCTACCCCTCCCTGCAAAGTGAACAGAGTCATGGCAAGGGTAGAACTTGGATTAAGGCAACAAATATTAATATATGTAGTTTGTATGTTTTAATCCAGAAATTCATGTAGCTGGTGTGGCATTTACTAAAAGTTGGGTAAGCAGGAAATATCTATTTTCTTCAAATCAAATTCAATATGACTGCCATCCCCTATGTCACTGAATTGCAAGAAATTCAGTCTTCATTATTTGTTTCCTCTCCTCCTTCCTGGGTTTACATAAAAATTGGAAGGATTATTTGGTGCCCAGAAAATGAGCAAGTCTCTCAGTGGGTCCAGGGTGCTATGAATCTTCACCCCCAGGCTCCAACTGAGGCAGTTGGCTCTCCCAGTTCTGCACCAAGCTGCTTCCCTTCAAGCCCTCTTCTCACCTGAGTGCAGCCTGACTGGGGGCAGTGCCAAGAAAGGGGCTTGGGGAATGTCCCTTCCTCGCATTTCAAAAGCTTCCATGTTCCCTGGACAAACTCATTGACCCATTCCCGCTTGTGCCAGCCCTCTCAGTGAGCTCAGGTTTCAGGCAAGGGAGGTAGGTTTCCAGGTGGCCAAGATGAGCAGTTACCTTAATGCAGTAGTTCTCAGCACGTGGGTTCCGGCCTGCAGCGTTGGTATTAAAAGGATAGTTACAGTTAGAAGGAGAAATAGCTAATGTAGATGACGGTTGATGGGTGCACCAAACCACCCATACATGGCATGTGTGTATACCTATGTAACAAACCTGCACGTTCTGCACATATATCCCAGAACTTAAAGCAAAAAAACAAAAAACAAAACAAAACAAAAAAACAAAAAAAGCCAATTCTTGAACTCCATCCCAGACTTGCTGAATCAGAAACTGGGGGCAGAGCCCAGCATGCTGCATCTTAAGCCTTAAAGGAACCTGGGCTTTTTGCTCTGACCTCATAACAAACCACCCAGAGGGCAAAGGTTCTGGCTACCTCCTTTAAATGGAGAAGGGAAAATAGAGAGGTAAAAGCAAAACAATCCTCATTCTTCCAGATACCTCTACAGCAGCAAAAAAATAAAAAATAAAAAAAAATCCCACATATATACTTTAATGATCTCTCCCCTCTGATAAGGCACTGTGTAAAGCAAAGTTGAGATTTATAAAGGATGAAGAAAACCTGAACTCATTTGATCTACACCCCACCAACAAATCCTCGCCCCTACCTTCAAGGTTTAAGAATTCAGGAGGCTTTATCCTGAAAAAAGAGCATGCTGAGAAATAAAGGTCAAGTATTTAGACTAGGCTGTTCCACATCTCCATGGAAGGAAGAAATGTGTGGACACCCCTGGAATTTCAATTGGTTCTCCTTTTACAAGGATTTTTATACTAATCAAGATGGAACCAGCACATAACTTCCTTATACTAAAGAATTTCATATTAAGAAAATACAATATCCCCCCAATCTATTATATTAGATAAATGCTAATTTTTATCACATCATCTTATTTCAACTTTGTTATAAAGGCTTGATTCATGCAAAAGTGGAGAGTCATCATTTTTGTTCTTAAACCCAATTAAATGTCACTTCCTGATTCATCCTCCTGCTGCTCCAGATACTTCTAACACATTTCAGACCTGAAATTTTTTAAGCTGCTGCTTCTTTTCCAAGTGATTTTAAGAACCTGACATTAAAACATAATTACATGGCGGAAAAATACTTTTGAAGCTGCTCAGTGTGACTTTTTTTAATAGTGAGTTTTCTGACTTGCATGCCTCAGAGGATGATTTTCTGAGCTGTGTATAACTTGACAGCATCTCTGCGGGCCCATTAGTCACCTTACAAAATTGCATGAACTCTTTCTGGATCCCTGGGGTAGCTAAAACTTAGCAATAAATGAATGGATTATGCTTCATACAATCATATTTTTAAACTGTATATATTAACAATCAAGACTGTTGAACAGTTTTTGGCTTTTGAGATTACAGTCACAGTTATTACTCTATGATTCCCTTTTTACAGATTCAAAAGATTTTAAAGACAAATGAAGCCTGAATTGGCCTCCAAGTTTTACTTGAGGAAATCCAGGCTATAGATCAATTCAGACCTTGATCAAGGTCACACAGCGTGGTTTCAGTGCAGCAGGAATTGGACTCTCAGTCCTCCACGCTTTCCTCTCACTGCCAATTGTCAGGTTTCAGCCAATTCTTAATTTTTCACTGGCCAGAAAGCAAGGCCATTACCTTCCATCACATGATTGCCACCTAGTGGCAACAGTGGTCACTGATGCTTATGCAGTGACTGGACTCAAAGGCCAGGAAAGAAATAGAATAAAAATTAAATCATCTTTAAAATGTATCGAGAGTCTACTATTCTGTTAGGTGCTTTATTTATTTTATTTAATACTCTAAACATTATAAACTAGGAATTTTTATCCAAGAAGAAATGAAGCTGAGAGAGATGAAGAAACTTGCCCAAATTCACATGCCTCTATCAGTGGGGCAGGAACTGGATCTTCTTCTCTGGACTTAAGTTCCTGTCCTGTAACTTTGACCTACATATGGTTGGACTCTCCTAGCTCTTAGCAGTCCTTTCTGATCTGTGATATTTCTCAGGCTGCAGTGACTGGCTCAGAGAAAGCCAGTAAGATCCACTGACACTTTTGCTAATACAGTCGAGGAAGAGGCAGGTACTATTTTCCACTCACACAGATAGTGGTAAAAACAGTGTGAGCCTGGAAGCTGTCTAAGCTCTGCAAAGTGGAACTGGGAATCAAGTCACCATGGAGCAAGAAAAGCTGAGATAGAGAAACTGAACCTGGTGACATCCCTTGTGCCCCCAATTCCAGTTGTATTTGAAGCCAGTTGTGCTGCTGGGTGTTTCAGTTATGAGCAAATAAATGCCTTTATAATAATAAATATTAGTGTGATATGAGGTTTCTGTGTTTTGTACTAAAAAGTCCTGATTAATACCAAGGGTTTGCCCTTCTTTGGTTCCTTCTCTTTTCCTCTTTTCAACTGTGAACAAATCAACATTTGCATTGTGCCTATGCTTACAAGGCACAGGTCTGTTTTCCAAAACCTGTTGTCCTATTCTTGGAGTTGTAATACTTAAGTGAAAACATTATTTCAAAATATTTAAATATAATTTTAAAATAAGCATTCTACATAAAAAGACCAAATGCCTTGAAAAATATCTGATTTCTCATCCTAAGTATCATCTCCACTAGAGCAATCAGGAAGTTTACAATCTAAAGCAATTATTGTTTCATTAAGGCAAGAATTGAATAGAGCTTTGGGGCTTGTGAGAGAGTCTAGCCATCTGTCCAGGATTCATGTGTCATTATGGTTGGAGGAGTGTGGTGGGCTTTGTCAAATGAGATATATTCCCTTGAGAATATCATGCATTTATTCAAGGCAAGGTCAAGATGTATGAATATTTTGGGAAAGGTAACCATACAAATCAATATTTTTAAAGAAAATATTTGTTATGTATTTTTGGATAATGGGAAAAACAATTTCTTAAAATTATTTATTGCTTTCTTAATGTTCAGAATAAGAAATTTCTTACATGCAATTTTCTAAACCAGACAACTTGTTGGAAAGTAAATTGTTTACTATTTCAGTGACCAAATAAATAACTTGATGCCAGAAGACAGCACCACGCTTACAATTTGTTTTCCCAATGTTATTGCCTACCCACTTTTAGAGACTTTTCTAGTTGGCTTGAGGATTTGTTTGCTAGTGGCCTGGCTGATAGCCCTCCGAAGCAACGTTCGAATGCCTATCACAAAACTATCTAACAAAGATGTTTCGGCTCAGCAAAGGAAGTTTTTTTATTTTTTGCTTGTTTCTATTTGAGGCTGCTGTGTCAATGAGAGAAAGGCATTTTGCGAGTAATATATAAAACCGTGAACAGACCCGGGCTACTATTTTTACTAATGTGATGGTTAATACTGTGTCAACTTGATGGGATTGAAGGATACAAAGTATTGATCCTGGGTGTGTCTGTGAGGGTGTTGCCAAAAGAGATTAACATTCCAGTCAGTGGGCTGGGAAAGGCAGATCCACTCTTAATCTGGGTGGGCACCATCGAATCAGCTGCCAGCTCAGCTAGAGTATAAGAAGGTAGAAAAATTTGAAAAGAGAGACTGGCCTAGACTCGCAGCCTACATCTTTCTCCTGTGGTGGATGCTTCCTGCCCTTGTACATCGGACACCAAGTTCTTCAGTTTTAGAATTCGGACTGGCTATCCTTGCTCCTCAGCCTGCAGACAGCCTGTTGTGGGACCCTGTGATCATGTGAGTTAACACTTAATAAACTCTCCTTTATATATATCTCTATTCCATTAGTTCTGTCCCTCTAGAGAAACCTGACCAATACAACTGATTTATCACAGTGATATTTTACAACTATTTTAAAGATTATTGACCAAGGCAGCTCTGTCTTGCTGGCTTCTACCCTCCCTACAGTGCTCCAGATTTTCAAGTTGTTCTCTGAGAAGCCTCAGGAGGAACCAGAAGAAAGCGTCAAGTGAAGTTCTGTCTACCATTACAACAACTAATCGCTTCTTCCGCTCTTCCCATAAAACTAGAGCGAGCGGGGGGTGGGGGGAGGGGGGGCCGGCAAGATGGCCGAATAGGAACAGCTCCAGTCTCCAACTCCCAGTGCGAGCGACACAGAAGACCGGTGATTTCTGCATTTTCAACTGAGGTACTGGGTTCATCTCACTGGGGAGTGCCGGACGATCGGTGCTGGTCAGCTGCTGCAGCCCGACCAGCGAGAGCTGAAGCAGGGCGAGGCATTGCCTCACCTGGGAAGCGCAAGGGGGAAGGGAATCCCTTTTCCTAGCCAGGGGAACTGAGACACACAACACCTGGAAAATCGGGTAACTCCCACCCCAATACTGCGCTTTAAGCAAACAGGCACACCAGGAGATCATATCCCACACCTGGCCGGGAGGGTCCCACGCCCACGGAGCCTCCCTCATTGCTAGCACAGCAGTCTGTGATCTACCGGCAAGGCAGCAGCGAGGCTGGGGGAGGGGCGCCCGCCATTGCTGAGGCTTAAGTAGGTAAACAAAGCTGCTGGGAAGCTCGAACTGGGTGGAGCTCACAGCAGCTCAAGGAAACCTGCCTGTCTCTGTAGACTCCACCTCTGGGGACAGGGCACAGTAAACAATAACAAACACAGCAGAAGCCTCTGCAGACGCAAACGACTCTGTCTGACAGCTTTGAAGAGAGCAGTGGATCTCCCAACACGGAGGTTGAGATCTGAGAAGGGACAGACTCCCTGCTCAAGTAGGTCCCTGACCCTTGAGTAGCCTAACTGGGAGACATCCCCCACTAGGGGCAGTCTGACACCCCACACCTCACAGGGTGGAGTACACCCCTGAGAGGAAGCTTCCAAAGCAAGAATCAGACAGGTACACTCGCTGTTCAGAAATATTCTATCTTCTGCAGCCTCTGCTGCTGATACCCAGGCAAACAGGGTCTGGAGTGGACCTCAAGCAATCTCCAACAGACCTACAGCTGAGGGTCCTGACTGTTAGAAGGAAAACTATCAAACAGGAAGGACACCTACACCAAAACCCCATCAGTACATCACCATCATCAAAGACCAGAGGCAGATAAAACCACAAAGATGGGGAAAAAGCAGGGCAGAAAAGCTGGAAATTCAAAAAATAAGAGTGCATCTCCCCCGGCAAAGGAGTGCAGCTCATTGCCAGCAACGGATCAAAGCTGGATGGAGAATGACTTTGACGAGATGAGAGAAGAAGGCTTCAGTCCATCAAATTTCTCAGAGCTAAAGGAGGAATTACATACTCAGCGTAAATAAACTAAAAATCTTGAAAAAAAAGTGGAAGAATTGATGGCTAGAGTAATTAATGCAGAGAAGGTCATAAACGAAATGAAAGAGATGAAAATCATGACACGAGAAATACGTGACAAATGCACAAGCTTCAGTAACCGACTCGATCAACTGGAAGAAAGAGTATCAGCGATTGAGGATCAAATGAATGAAATGAAGCAAGAAGAGAAACCAAAAGAAAAAAGAAGAAAAAGAAATGAACAAAGCCTGCAAGAAGTATGGGATTATGTAAAAAGACCAAATCTACGTCTGATTGGGGTGCCTGAAAGTGAGGGGGAAAATGGAACCAAGTTGGAAAACACTCTTCAGGATATCATCCAGGAGAACTTCCCCAACCTAGTAGGGCAGGCCAACATTCAAATCCAGGAAATACAGAGAACGCCACAAAGATACTCCTCGAGAAGAGCAACTCCAAGACACATAATTGCCAGATTCACCAAAGTTGAAATGAAGGAAAAAATCTTAAGGGCAGCCAGAGAGAAAGGTTGGGTTACCCACAAAGGGAAGCCCATCAGACTAACAGCAGATCTCTCGGCAGAAACTCTACAAGCCAGAAGAGAGTGGGGGCCAATATTCAACATTCTTAAAGAAAAGAATTTTAAACCCAGAATTTCATATCCAGCCAAACTAAGTTTCATAAGTGAAGGAGAAATAAAATCCTTTACAGATAAGCAAATGCTTAGAGATTTTGTCACCACTAGGCCTGCCTTACAAGAGACCCTGAAGGAAGCACTAAACATGGAAAGGAACAACTGGTACCAGCCATTGCAAAAACATGCCAAAATGTAAAGACCATCGAGGCTAGGAAGAAACTGCATCAACTAACGAGCAAAATAACCAGTTAATATCATAATGGCAGGATCAAGTTCACACATAACAATATTAACCTTAAATGTAAATGGACTAAATGCTCCAATTAAAAGACACAGACTGGCAAACTGGATAAAGAGTCAAGACCCATCAGTCTGCTGTATTCAGGAGACCCATCTCACACACAGAGACATACATAGGCTCAAAATAAAGGGATGGAGGAAGATTTACCAAGCAAATGGAGAACAAAAAAAAGCGGGGGTTGCAATACTAGTCTCTGATAAAACAGACTTTAAACCATCAAAGATCAAAAGAGACAAAGAAGGCCATTACATAATAGTAAAGGGATCAATTCAACAGGAAGAGCTAACTATCCTAAATATATATGCACCCAATACAGGAGCAGCCAGATTCATAAAGCAAGTCCTTAGAGACTTACAAAGAGACTTAGACTCCCATACAATAATAATGGGAGACTTCAACACTCCACTGTCAACATTAGACAGATCAACGAGACAGAAAGTTAACAAGGATATCCAGGAATTGAACTCATCTCTGCAGCAAGCAGACCTAATAGACATCTATAGAACTCTCCACCCCAAATCAACAGAATATACATTCTTCTCAGCACCACATCGTACTTACTCCAAAATCGACCACGTAATTGGAAGTAAATCACTCCTCAGCAAATGTACAAGAACAGAAATTATAACAAACTGTCTCTCAGACCACAGTGCAATCAAACTAGAACTCAGGACTAAGAAACTCAATCAAAACCGCTCAACTACATGGAAACTGAACAACCTGCTCCTGAATGACTACTGGGTACATAACGAAATGAAGGCAGAAATAAAGATGTTCTTTGAAACCAATGAGAACAAAGACACAACATACCAGAATCTCTGGGACACATTTAAAGCAGTGTGTAGAGGGAAATTTATAGCACTAAATGCCCACAAGAGAAAGCAGGAAAGATCTAAAATTGACACTCTAACATCGCAATTAAAAGAACTAGAGAAGCAAGAGCAAACACATTCAAAAGCTAGCAGAAGGCAAGAAATAACTAAGATCAGAGCAGAACTGAAGGAGATAGAGACACAAAAAACCCTCCAAAAAATCAATGAATCCAGGAGTTGGTTTTTTGAAAAGATCAACAAAATTGACAGACCGCTAGCAAGACTAATAAAGAAGAAAAGAGAGAAGAATCAAATTGACGCAATTAAAACTGATAAAGGGGATATCACCACCGACCCCACAGAAATACAAACTACCATCAGAGAATACTATAAACACCTCTACGCAAATAAACTGGAAAATCTAGAAGAAATGGATAATTTCCTGGACACTTACACTCTTCCAAGACTAAACCAGGAAGAAATTGAATCCCTGAATAGACCAATAGCAGGCTCTGAAATTGAGGCAATAATTAATAGCCTACCAACCAAAAAAAGTCCAGGACCAGATGGATTCACAGCTGAATTCTACCAGAGGTACAAGGAGGAGTTGGTACCATTCCATCTGAAACTATTCCAATCAATAGAAAAAGAGGGAATCCTCCCTAACTCATTTTATGAGGCCAACATCATCCTGATACCAAAGCCTGGCAGAGACACAACTAAAAAAGAGAATTTTAGACCAATATCCCTGATGAACATTGATGCAAAAATCCTCAATAAAATACTGGCAAACCGGATTCAGCAACACATCAAAAAGCTTATCCACCATGATCAAGTGGGCTTCATCCCTGGGATGCAAGGCTGGTTCAACATTCGCAAATCAATAAACATAATCCAGCATATAAACAGAACCAAAGACAAGAACCACATGATTATCTCAATAGATGCAGAAAAGGCTTTTGACAAAATTCAACAGCCCTTCATGCTAAAAACGCTAAATAAATTCGGTATTGATGGAATGTACCTCAAAATAATAAGAGCTATTTATGACAAACCCACAGCCAATATCATACTGAATGGGCAAAAACTGGAAAAATTCCCTTTGAAAACTGGCACAAGACAGGGATGCCCTCTCTCACCACTCCTATTCAACATAGTGTTGGAAGTTCTGGCTAGGGCAATTAGGCAAGAGAAAGAAATCAAGGGTATTCAGTTAGGAAAAGAAGAAGTCAAACTGTCCCTGTTTGCAGATGACATGATTGTATATTTAGAAAACCCCATTGTCTCAGCCCAAAATCTCCTTAAGCTGATAAGCAACTTCAGCAAAGTCTCAGGATACAAAATTAATGTGCAAAAATCACAAGCATTCTTATACACCAGTAACAGACAAACAGAGAGCCAAATCAGGAATGAACTTCCATTCACAATTGCTTCAAAGAGAATAAAATACCTAGGAATCCAACTTACAAGGGATGTAAAGGACCTCTTCAAGGAGAACTACAAACCACTGCTCAGTGAAATAAAAGAGGACACAAACAAATGGAAGAACATACCATGCTCATGGATAGGAAGAATCAATATCGTGAAAATGGCCATACTGCCCAAGGTAATTTATAGATTCAATGCCATCCCCATCAAGCTACCAATGAGTTTCTTCACAGAATTGGAAAAAACTGCTTTAAAGTTCATATGGAAACAAAAAAGAGCCCACATCTCCAAGACAATCCTAAGTCAAAAGAACAAAGCTGGAGGCATCACGCTACCTGACTTCAAACCATACTACAAGGCTACAGTAACCAAAACAGCATGGTACTGGTACCAAAACAGAGATATAGACCAATGGAACAGAACAGAGTCCTCAGAAATAATACCACACATCTACAGCCATCTGATCTTTGACAAACCTGAGAGAAACAAGAAATGGGGAAAGGATTCCCTATTTAATAAATGGTGCTGGGAAAATTGGCTAGCCATAAGTAGAAAGCTGAAACTGGATCCTTTCCTTACTCCTTATACGAAAATTAATTCAAGATGGATTAGAGACTTAAATGTTAGACCTAATACCATAAAAATCCTAGAGGAAAACCTAGGTAGTACCATTCAGGACATAGGCATGGGCAAAGACTTCATGTCTAAAACACCAAAAGCAACAGCAGCAAAAGCCAAAATTGACAAATGGGATCTAATTAAACTAAAGAGCTTCTGCACAGCAAAAGAAACTACCATCAGAGTGAACAGGCAACCTACAGAATGGGAGAAAATGTTTGCAATCTACTCATCTGACAAAGGGCTAATATCCAGAACCTACAAAGAACTCAAACAAATTTACAAGAAAAAAACAAACAACCCCATCAAAAAGTGGGCAAAGGATATGAACAGACATTTCTCAAAAGAAGACATTCATACAGCCAACAGACACATGAAAAAATGCTCATCATCACTGGCCATCAGAGAAATGCAAATCAAAACCACAATGAGATACCATCTCACACCAGTTAGAATGGTGATCATTAAAAAGTCAGGAAACAACAGGTGCTGGAGAGGATGTGGAGAAATAGGAACGCTTTTACACTGTTGGTGGGATTGTAAACTAGTTCAACCATTATGGAAAACAGTATGGCGATTCCTCAAGGATCTAGAACTAGATGTACCATATGACCCAGCCATCCCATTACTGGGTATATACCCAAAGGATTATAAATTATGCTGCTATAAAGACACATGCACACGTATGTTTATTGCAGCACTATTCACAATAGCAAAGACTTGGAATCAACCCAAATGTCCATCAGTGACAGATTGGATTAAGAAAATGTGGCACATATACACCATGGAATACTATGCAGCCATCAAAAAGGATGAGTTTGTGTCCTTTGTAGGGACATGGATGCAGCTGGAAACCATCATTCTTAGCAAACTATCACAAGAACAGAAAACCAAACACCGCATGTTCTCACTCATAGGTGGGAACTGAACAATGAGATCACTTGGACTCAGGAAGGGGAACATCACACACCGGGGCCTATCATGGGGAGGGGGGAGGGGGGAGGGATTGCATTGGGAGTTATACCTGATGTAAATGACGAGTTGATGGGTGCAGCACACCAACATGGCACAAGTATACATATGTAACAAACCTGCACGTTATGCACATGTACCCTACAACTTAAAGTATAATAATAATAAATAAATTAAAAAAAAAAAAACTAGAGCGAGCTCTTTTTCTGTGTATTAGACTCCTTAAAAGATTTTCTTTCACTAATTCAACAGTTGTCTGCTTAAAAGTGACTACCTTCTCAGACTTATGCTAAGACATTGTGATATTCTACTGAACAAAAAGCATGCACACTACATTTATGTTGTAGTGGAGGAAATAGTCAATATACAAATAAACAAGAATAAACAAGATCATAATGATGGAAGTGAGTTGATAAAGAGGATAAAGTGATAGTGTGATAAACAGTGCTGAAGGGGGCATGCAACATTAGAAAAGGTGATGAGAAAATGCCTTGCTGAGAAAGCAATGTTTAAATACTTTATTTGATCCATTAGAAGAATTTAACCAAAGTGGAGACCATGGCTTATGCTTATAATTCCAGCAGTTTGGGAGGCCAAGCCAGGAGGTTTGCTGGAGGCCAGGAGTTCAAGGCCAGCCTGGGCAACATAGGGAGACCCTGTCTCTATAAAAAAAAAAAAAAAAAAAAAAGAAAAAAAAGGAGTGCATGGTAGCACATGCCTGTGCTCTCAACTATTCAAAAAGCTGAAGTGGAAGGATCCCTTGAGCCCAGGATTTAAAGGCTGTAGTGAGCTGTAATTGCAGCACTGCACTCCAGCCAGGGTGACAGAGTGAGACACCCGTCTCTTTAAAAAAGGGTGAGAGTGAAAAAGGAGTAATATGACCCAAAATTTTAAAAATCATTTTTGTGTACCTGGTAGAAGAAGGCAAAAGGGAGTGAAAGCAGAATAGCCAGTAGGAGGCAATTGAGATCATCCTGGCAAGAAATCATGGTGGTTGGGATTAAGATACTAGCAGTGGGGATAGAGAGAAATGAATACTTCTGGGTGCATTTCAGAGGAAGACAGAACTTACTGAGGATTTGGAAACAATGCATGAAGTAAATAAAGGAAACAAGGGTAACTAGTTTTTCTGGTTTTGACTAGTTGGATGAATGGTGATGCCTCTTACTGGGATAAGAAACACATGGGAAAGAAACAAGAGTGAGTGGAGATTGTAGAAAAAAGTTTTATTTGGATAGTTCTGGTTTTAAATACTTTATTTAAGCCAAGCTGCACAGTAAGCAGTTTTATATGGAGATGAGAACTCAGAAAGAGATCAGTCCGTTTAGATCTAGTTGAGAGTCCTAGATCCAAATCATTGGGGAGAAAGAGATCATGAAGACATGGACCTGAGGTTGTGTTCCAGGCATTCAAGCAATTAAAGTTCGAGCAGAGAAAGGGGAAGTAAGATCACACAAAAATCTGAGAAAATTGATGTGTTCTGCTGAAAACAACTCCCACATCCCAAAACAGAAAAGAAATCTGCAACAATTACCATGGATATTACCAGCACTAAGCCTCAGGAGTACTCCAAAAATCTCTGGGCAGAAGCAGGAAATCTTGGCCAATGATTCAAGAAGGATACCAGGAGACTTCAGTGAATTCTGCTGCTTTTAAGTCTTCAAAGATTATAATAGCTAATTTAGGAAGAACAATCCCATCCCTTAAATGCTATACTCCAGAAAAAAATCATGCCACGATCTTGGGTGCCACAGCTATGGCCCATAGCTTGTTTACATTCACATGGTCATCATTCTCAATGGATGCCTCCACACTAGGGTGGCTAGATCAGAAAGGCTGTCACCGAGCAATGGCCTCACTGGCCGACACATAGAAGCCAATACTATGGCACTGAATTTTGGGAAAAGAAAAAAAAAAAGCTTTATTGCAAGTTGACTGGCAAGGAGACAGGAGCCAAAAACTCAAATCTTTCTCCTGCTCTAGAGGTGGGGTAAGCTTTTATGGCATCTCTAACTAGTCCCAGATGATTCCAGTATAGCTAATCTGCCATGCTGGTGGTGTTAACAACTAGAAGGTTAAAGCTGTCTCATTCCACATGCCAGGGCTACATGACTTTTAGTCTTGGCTCTGTGCCATCTGTAACAACTTAAGCAGTGGTTGATAGGTTTAAACTGGTCCTGCAGTTACAAGGCCAGACTCAACTGCTCTATTCAAAATTGACTTTTCTTCCATGTCCAACGAGGAGTTCCCTATTGAGCACAGATTACCAGTTCAGAAAACCCTATGGTGAATTCTTCAGGAGCCCCTCTCAAATTTCCCTCCAGATAAGCTCAATTGGAATCATTAGCCATCCATAAGATAAAGTTGAATAATGTTCCACCACAATAAGGAAAGAATAAGGACTTCTCCATCCTTTTATACCCAGAAAATTCTTTGTGCCAAAGAAATTTGCAAATATGCACAAATTTTCTAATTACTAGATCTGCATCCTAAGAAGTACTAGAAAGGGCAGATTTCAGGGGTAAAACTGCAAAGGAGTTTACCGAACCCTTTCCATATGTCATTGGGAACCTTCTTTCCTAATACAATCAATCCTCATTGTTCCCAGATTTCAGATTTGTGAATTTTCTACTTGATAACATTTATTTGTAACCCCAAAGTCAGTACTCCTGGAGCTTTCTCAGTCATTCACGGATATGCCCAGAGCAGCAAACACGTGAGTCACAAGTTTCAGCTGAGAACAAACAAGGCAGTACTGTGCCTTCTTGTTTCAGTTCTTATACTGAAAATAAGCGTCCTTTTTGCATTCTATTTAGTGCCACATTTTTTTGTTTTTGTGCCTTTTCTTGGTGATTTTGCTGTTTACAATGCCCCTCAAACAGAGTGATCAAGTTCTGTCTAGCATTGCTAAGCACAAGAAGACTATGATGTAGCTTATGGAGAAAGAAATGTTGGATAAACTTCAGGCATGAGTCATAGTGCTGTTGGTTTTGAGTTCAATGTTACTGAATCAATATATATTAAATAAGTTGTCTTTAAACAGAAACACACATAAAAGAACGGTATGTGTTGATCATTTTGCAAAAATGTTTTGACCAGACTCTCAGGGATCTAATCCTGTATTTCTCCTAGAAGCAATGGTTCAGTATTTGGTAATTCAGTGTTTGTGGTGACTTTAGAAAACATAGTTACTGGAAATAACAAGAATTAATTGTGTTTATATTATCAAAGGGACACCACTCCATTGAATTTCCCAAAGGAAGATACCTGTATCAAAGTGACAGAGGTCTCCATCCTAAAGAAGGCAGAAGTGTACCTGACAACCTTTAAATGGCAGATTCTCTTCATTATGAAAAGACAAAAACAAAACATCAACAAACAGAAAAATCAGCAAAACAAACATTTAAAGTATTGCTTAACTAGTCTCACGTCTATCCTCCTAAGGAAATATACGTGTGTGTGTGTGTGCGTGCGTGTGTATTGTGTATACATATATACACACACACACAAAATACATATACATAAGAGAAATATAATCTAATATACTATATGTTATACTATGTATAATACATAAAAGAGAAAAAATATATTTTTATAAAAGAAAAAACTAAACACCAGCTCCACAGTAAAATTAATAGTACTTGGAACAAATTCTGGCGAATCATAAAAATATTAGTGTAGTATGCTGAAACAAAGAAATCATACAGATAAAGAGATAGTTATTTTGATACTTAATATATTAAGAATTAAAACTAAACATAACCCAAATATTAATATACCACTATACTCCTAACCCACATAATTATGTAAAATGTTTTCTTAGAATGAGGTATAAAAAAGTTCATATTTTTTATTTATTCCTTGGAAGTATTAGTAGGAGATTATTAAATAATGGTACAAACACATGCTCAATTATTATATAACTATTCATAGTCATATTTTACATGAATATTTAATATGGGAAGATGTTGACTCTAATGAATCTATAAAATCATATGCACAGTATGATCACAATTTAAAAAAAATTATATATAAATGTTGCAAATATAATAAAGCAAGCCTACAATATTTGAAGTTGCAGACCTTGGCTCTGACATTAAAGGTAATTTTTGCTTTGTACTGTTCTGAATTTTCTGTTTCTACAACTATTATTACACTATATAATAAAAAGCTATCATTAATTATGATTGCTATAATTTAACAGTTTGGGGGATTTTTGAGAGAGGGTCTTACTCTGTCACCCAGGCTGGAGTGCAGTGGCATGATCATGATTCACTGCAGCCTTGACTTCCCTGGGTTCAGGAGATCTTCCCACTTCACCCTCCTGAGTAACTGGGACTATAGATGCACACCACCATGCCTGGATAATTTTTGTATTTTTTGCAAATATAGAGTCTCACTATGTTGCCCAGGCTGATCTCAAACTCCTGGGCCCAGTGATCCGCTCAGCATGGCCTCCCAAAGTACTGGGATTATAGGCGTGAGTTCCTGTACCCAACCAATTGAACAGTTTTTATTATTCAAGCCTAGAAAGCATTCACACTTATTTTTATATACGAAGCTACATTTTTATCATTTGACATCTCAAATAATTGATGTTTCTTTAAGTTTTACAAAATCTGAATGAAATGCAACAAGTCACCATCAATAAATGGCATTTTCTAACAGTTAATGACAACATGAACAACTCTGCAGATAATACAAAAACTCTTCTTGGTTAGAAGCGAGTTGCAATTTTCATGCAGAAAATACATCTTTCCAATGCTGAACATCAAAATAAGCTTGTCTTCCTGGTGTACCTTGCCTCTGGCAGACAGAAGAAGGAAACTACCAGATTGCCAAGTAACAGGGAAATACCGGGAGTAGTTAACCTTCGTAGCATATGTCATAAATCATGATATTAATGGAAAGGAATAAAATAAGAAGAAGATATAGAGAAAATGGTCTAGACTCATATGGCATGAAGATAAATACCTGCACTAAATTATACAATATCTCAGTACCCAGAACATACCCAGTAGCAAATGGTCTTCATCAGTTGTATGAATGATGTCAATAGGCTAAACAATGTTATTTTTAATAAGGAAATGTCACGTATTTTGGTATCTGTTTGAAACCCAGTTGATCCGCATGTGGAACATTAAAAAAAATTCCTAGTTAATACTAAGCCCTCATTTTAACATTAATTATAAATGCATTAATATGTAAACTTTAGTAAGTCCGTTAAGCAATAAATTTTAAGATCCTCTGGGTTCATTTCAAGTTTTTAAAAAATAAGCACGGGCTATCTTTCTCTCATTCTTTATTTATAAAAAGATCATCTAAGAGTTGTAAACCAATCAGTGTTTGCCCGTAGGTTTTTATTTCTCTGCTACCATTTGTTCATATATGTGCACTCTGTTTTTGTTTTTCTCTTTAATGGTCTCTGTATGTTCCATTTGTTTTCCCCTTTAGGACTGGTTTTGTCCAATGGATATCTCAGAGACAATTCTGACTCAGCAGGCCTCTGAGTCAGAATTCTGAGGGACTGCAGAAGATAAGAGAATGGCTATTTAGACAGGCTTCAAACACAGATAACATGCGCAACTTTGAGGATCCACTTGGCACCATGCTGAAGTAAAATCATAAGGCCAGAGAAAGCAAAAGTAATCACACAGCTTCAGGCTGTAGGCCACCAACACTGCCCTTTCTTGCTCCCACCGTCCCAGGCTTTATCTAGGATCCAGGATCAATGGCAAAAGACTAGGTAACATTGGACTTAATTATATCTTCACACTCATTTTCCAACCCTTTGGGAAAAGGGCTCTAGCCGTAGAAATAAGTCTGTCAATTGGAAATACTGGTGCTGACCCTCCAGGATTTATTAGTTCAGTGATGAACATTAGTAACTGGCATGACTTCTGCGGTGCTGGAGGGAGAAGAGGAGACACATACACTCATTAGGAGCCCCAGTACTCCTTATACCCAGCCTGTGGTTACTAAACTGTCTGAAACTAAGGGAAGTGATTGTCCTGGGGAAATAGTAAGTATCTGTGTCCAACCAAAATCTCAGTCAGACAGAAGACAACTCTTAGGAAGATGGTGTTTGTACTAGTTTTCAGCTTTGTTTGGGAAAATGTTCATAAACTTTTATAAATGTCTGCATTGACCAACGTTTCTTCTAGGCTGAGGCAGAAGAATCACTTGAGCCTGGGAGGCGGAGGTTGCAGTGAGACAAGATTGCACCATTGCTCTCCTGCTCTCCAGCCTGGGCGACAAGACAACTCCTTTTTTGAGACAACTGCGTCTCAAAAAAAAAAAAAAAAGAAGAAAGAAAGAAAAGAAAAGAAAAAATAAGATTGATCTCTAAAATTTTTTTCTTTCAATTTCATTTTAAACTTTCTTGTGTTTTATTTTTAATTTGAAATTTAGAATTACCGTGAAGAAAAAATATCTCTGTTCAGACTTCAAATACTAGGACAGTAATGCCACTTACTTCGTTAAGACCAGGATATTTTAACCTCACAGCAAAACCAGCAAAGAACCAACAGATTTGCTATGTATGGTCCCTATTGATATCAATGCCTTTTTATACTTGAAGAGTCATCAATCATCTTCGGCCTAGAAAAAGTGAAGAAAGGAAAAAAAGGTCCTGAAGAAATGGTTAAAAAGATTGTTCAAGGCAAAATATGTATTTAAAAAATACAGGGTTATGGAGAGTTTTACTGAACTCCATGAACTTGGGAACTGGCAAACCATTTTTACTTCTGCATAAGGCACATTCAGGGAATAAATTAGACATTTGTTGAGAAGCTGCAAGACAGGTTAATTAACTTTCTTTTATAGAACAAAAGGCTACCATTTGATGTGAAATCCTCAGGAGGCTATTCTGAACTGAGTGATTCAGGCAGTAATATTTATTCCGTTTGAATTCCATTTGAGTTTATTGATTCCTTCATCTAAGAAATAAACAATCAAGAAAAAACATGAAGCAGCTGTAGAGACAGCAACCAGGGTTTTCCAGGCTTTACTCTAAATCACAAGAAAGGATATGGTCTAAATTGCTTCCATTCATATATGCTTCTAGGCTGTTCCTTATGTGAAAAATTACTTACCTTCCAACTTCTTCTTTCATTAAGCTAAGATGGAAGCCTAGTAGCTAGCAATAAAGAACATTGCACTAAACAATTGGAAAAAGATCTTTCCTAGGAGACTAACTAAATGAAAATATGTTGGATTTTATCATCAGCATGAGTTGAGAATGATGTTCTTTTTATCTATGAGATGGTTTTTTGGGGCTATGCAGACCTGGAGTGCCAGCACTTGCTGGAAATCATAGCTGTAGGGAAGACAGCTATGATTAATGATTCCACAGCGCCCCAGGTATATGGCACATAAAGTTCATTTGCATTTCCGTTTACATAACAAAATATACCTAGTAATAAACAATGCCTTCAACCTTGATTTTTTCCTAAACTAATCCTATTCATTAATCAAACTAAACCATTATTCTAAGCCCCAAAAGCTTAATATACTGCAAAACATTGCCAGATACAGTGAGGAAGAGTTGATTTGTGATTGTGGTGATAAAAAGAAGAATGGGCTTTTGTTTCCTTTATTTTTTCCAAAGCTTGCTGTTTAAAACACACCTAAAATTCATAATTTAAAACCTTCAGTTTCTTCAGCGAGTGATATCTGTTTGTCACTCAAATAGCTGCCGCTTGCAAAGGGCCACACATCATAGAAACTGTAGAGCAAAGCCAGTGTTTCCATTTATAAACATGTGAAGACAGATGAGGGGCTAGGAGTCCACCCGGGAATAGAATAACCTAGCATAGAACACGTAAAAAATCTCACTCTGGCTGCAGCCCAAAGGTCTCTGAAATCTTCAATCACATTTTCTTGGCTGACTCATACACTGCAGCATGTTGCCATCATGTTACATATATTTACTCTCTCCTAAATTTTAATTTATCACTTTACCCTAGGAACTGTTCCTTGTAGTATAAAAAATTTACAGTAATCCAATTAATTATCCAGCCATTTTAAGATCCATTGACTTTGACAACATGTATAAACAACCCTAAATATTTTTTATCTCTTAGTCTAGTGATTCCACTTTTAGTAATCTCTCCTAAGATAATAACTGAATATAAGGTTAAATAAGTTTGTGTGTGTGTGTGTGTGTCAGGATGTTTATCAAAACATTATATTATAGAAAAAAAACAAAAATACAATAATAGAGACATTTTTAAATTTTTTCAAATCATTTAAAAAATAAAATTTAAAACAATTACATGATAAGATATTAAATCCTCACTAAAAATAATGTTTTAGAAGCTATTTGGGAAAAGTTTTGTTTTCATTTTAATTATAAAAATTCAGACTAAAACAGAATGTTACAAAATTTACTATACATGAAATTTAATATACTTGTGATAAATTTGCAAGCAGCATGCATTTTTTTTTTTTTAAATCAAAGGAAATACATCAAAATAGTAAACTTGGTTATTCTTGAGTGGTTAATTCTGAATGATTTAAACAATTTTCTTCTATTCACTACTTTCTAAGTTTTTTTCATTTATTAATGATCAGAAAAAAGATATAAAGTCAGTAAGTATAATTATAGAATGCAAATAC
Source organism: Macaca thibetana thibetana (assembly GCF_024542745.1). Lineage (NCBI taxonomy): Eukaryota > Metazoa > Chordata > Mammalia > Primates > Cercopithecidae > Macaca > Macaca thibetana. The sequence continues at coordinate 77,058,286 of NC_065581.1, forward strand.
TTTTTATGTGATTATCACATGCTTTATGCAGTCTACTATTTACAAGACTATATGAAAGATTTTTATTCTTTTTATTTTACTAAGAAGAAAACTAAACTGTTTCCAGGCTTTTAATTTCCCTAGTATAGCTTCAAGTTTCTCACCCAGGAGGGAGTTAAAGGTAATATATTGCCATCTAGATTTGAATGGCCATCAAAGAAAAATATAGCTAGAGCTAAATTTAAAAATTAAGACACATTAGAAATGTATTACATCTCAGCAAACTAGGAGTAGAGAGAAACTTTCTCAACTTGATAGGAACATCTACAAACTCTAACATCATATTTAATAGTGTAAAACTAGAAGCTTTAGTGCTAACATCAGAAAGAAGGTAAGCATGTCCCCTCTCGCCATTCCTTTTTAACATCATAATGGATGCACTAGCTAATGCAATAAGACAAGAAAAGGAAATAAAAAGTATACAGACTGGGAGCTGGGCATGGTGGCTCACGCCTGTAATCCCAGCACTTTGTGGGGCTGAGGTGGGCAGATCATGAGGTCAGGAGATTGAGACCATCCTGGCTAACACAGTAAAACCCCATCTCTACTAAAAATACAAAAAAAAAAAAAAAAAAATTAGCCTGGCGCAGTGGCAGGTGCCTGTAGTCCCAGCTACTTGGAAGACTGAGGCAGGAGAACAGCGTAAACCCGGGAGGCAGAGCTTGTAGTGAGCTGAGATCGCACCACTGCACTCCAGCCTCGGTAACAGAGCGAGACTCCATCTCAATAAAAAAATAAACAAAGCAAACAAACAAAAACATAAAACAAAAACAAAAAAACACACAAAAGTATACAGACTGGGAAGGAAGATATAAAGCTGTCTTTATCCACAGATGACATCTTTGTCTATGTAGAAAATCTGAAAGAATCAACAAAAAAACTAATAAGTAAATATAGCAAGTTTTCGGGATATGAGGTTGTTATACAAAAGTCAATTGTTGTCCCAACAACAAACAGGTAGAATTTGAAATTAAAAACATACCCCCACTTATATTAACATCCTGGACAATGAAATACTCAGGTATAAACCTAATAAAAATTCATAAGATTTCTACAAGAAAAACTACAAAGCTCTGATTAAGAAATCAAAGAAGAACTAACCAAGTGAGATATTTTATATTCATGGATAGACTCAATTTGACAAAATTGATGTTTGTAATTGTGCCATTACTTTTAATGGCAAAAACCACAAATATTTTTGCACCAACCTAATAGACTTTTTAGGTACAACACCAAAGGCACAATCCATGAAAGGAAGAATTGATAAGCCAAACTTTGTAAAAATTAAATAAATTTTTCTGCTCTGCAAAAGACACTGTCAAAAGAATGAGAACACAAGCCACAGACTGGGAGAAATTATTTGTAAAGGTGTATCTGATTAAAAACTGATATCCAAAATATACAAAGAACTTTTAAAACTCAAGAATAAGAAAATGAACATCTTCATTAAAAAATGGGTCAAAGACCTTAATAGACACCTAACCAAAGATACACAGCAAATAAACATGAAAATCTGCTTCATATCATATGTCATCAGGAAAATGCAAATTAGCCGGGCGCGGTGGCTCAAGCCTGTAATCCCAGCACTTTGGGAGGCCGAGACGGGCGGATCACAAGGTCAGGAGATCGAGACCATCCTGGCGAACCCGGTGAAACCCCGTCTCTACTAAAAAATACAAAAAACTAGCCAGGAGAGGTGGCGGGCGCCTGTAGTCCCAGCTACTCGGGAGGCTGAGGCAGGAGAATGGCGTGAACCCGGGAGGCGGAGCTTGCAGTGAGCTGAGATCCGGCCACTGCACTCCAGCCTGGGTGACAGAGCGAGACCCCGTCTCAAAAAAAAAAAAAAGAAAATGCAAATTAAAACAAGAATGAAATACCACTACATACCTATTATAATGGCCAAAATCTAGAACATTGACAATACCAAATACTGACAAGGAAGTAGAACAACTGGAACTCTCATTCATTGCTTACAGGAATGAAGACTGGTACAGACACTACAGAGGTCAGTTTATCAGTTTCTTACAAAACTAAACAATACACTAACTGTATAATCTAGTGATCACACTTCTTGATATTTACTCAAGGGAGTTGAAAACTTAGGTCCACACAAAAACCTGAACGTGAATGTCTTCATCAGCTTTATTAATAAATGCCAAAACTTGGAAGCAACCAAGATGTTCTTCAGTAGGTGAATGGATATACTGTGGTACATGTAGACAACTGAATATTATTCAGTGACAAAGAGAAATGTGGGAAATGTGTATCTTCAGTTCAATTTTGCCGTGAGCCTAAAGCTGCTCTAAAAGTTAAAGCCTATTTAAAAAAACTGTTGCAAAATAGCAAAGTAATTAATAACTTCTCATCCTGAGAAGCAATTTTTAATCTGATGAAATGAAGGAAAGAAGCAACACATGCTAATATATTCATGTTTTTAAAGAGTTCATATAGTCCTCAACTCTCATAGTCCTCATCTCTAATAACTCCTACGTTATCACACAACCAATGGCAAATGTTTTCCCATAGCAGATTACAATTGCCCAGAACATATTGCATTGGTTGAAGAAATTAACAAATTATTTTTATTTGGAAAAAATTTTAAATGACTCATAATTTTTGGTAACAATTTTGCACCATTACCAAGTGTTCAGTGTGTCACATCCAGTGTAGAATCCATATTAGTGGAATAGTATATGGTGTTTAGTTTACCACTTCATTTTGCACATACTCATTATTTCAATTATTTTTTTGGAAAGTGTTTTGGGAAGTAAGTCACATTTGTTTTTTCACTTTCACATTTTTCCAAGTCTTTGTACAACAATGGATTAACTTCCATAATTAGATGATTCCTGTAACATTTATACCATTTAAAAACCTCACTGTTGATCATGACTCTGAAGGGTAACATTTTTCACTTAAAACTTAACTATAAATATCTTTTAGCACTCCAGAGATAATACTGAATTGCCTTTGTTCTTTAAGACACTGATCCAGTGTGTTTGTGTTACGTATACAGTTGGTCCCTCTTATCTATGAGTTCTCTATCAGTGGATTCAACCAACTACAGATCAAACATATTTTAAAGATAGAAAAAATAGTTATGTCTGCATTGAACATGTACAAACATTTTTTTCTTGTCATTATTTGCTAAACATAGTATAACAACTATTTGCACAATATTTACACTGCATTAGATATTATAAGTAATCTAGGGATGATTTAAAGTATACCAGAGGATGTACATTGGCTATATGCAAATATTATGCTATTTTATGTGGGGACTTGAGTATCCATGGATTTTGGTATCCATAGGGAGTCATGGAGTGAACATCCCATGGATACCGAGGGATGACTGTAATACAAGTAAGCACAGCTTCCTTGTACTCCGTGTAGTCTTTGCGACTAAGAAATCCCCAAATACTGTCTTTCAGCCTGAACACTCACCTTATGTAAGCTGTGTCTGTCTCATTGAAAGCAGTTTACAATTAATGCAACCTTTAGTGTTGGTCTAAGCTAGTTGAGATCTCAACATAATCTAACCATTTACAGTTTTTTCACATCTGTTTGTAATTCATCTTTTTGTTTATTGTACATTCACTTTAGTTCTCTGCACATACTATTGGGATCACAATTTTGAAAAAAGCGATCATTCATTTAACAATGTTGAGTAAAATTATTGCCTTCTGTAGCTGAACATGATGAAAGAAAACATGATACTTAACAAAATCAAGTATTCATCAAAGTGGAGCTGCTGCTGACCATCTGGAGTGTTCAATTGAACTTAAAATTTTTCTTTTTTGTTTCACTTTCTTTCATTTTTTTTGTTTTCCTTTTGAAAGTGTTCTAATTCTCATAAAAACATTTACCTTTTCAGTTGTAATGTTTATTACCTCTTTGGGCTATTTTTTTCAATGTTTATTTATTTATTTATTTTATTATACTTTATGTTCTAGGGTACATATGCACAACATGCAGGCTTGTTACATATGTATACATGTGCCATGTTGGTGTGCTGCACCCATTAACTCTTCATTTACATTAGGTGTATCTGCTAATGCTATCCCTCCCCCCTTCCCCCACCCCACAACAGGGCCTGGTGTGTGATGTTTCCCTTCCTGTGTCCAAGTGTTCTCATTGTTCAATTCCCACCTATGAGTGAGAACATGCAGTGTTTGGTTTTCTGTTCTTGCGATAGTTTGCTGAGAATGATGGTTTCCAGCTGAATCCATGTCCCTGCAAAGGACACAAACTCATCCTTTTTTTATGGCTACATAGTATTCCATGGTGTATATGTGCCACATTTTCTTAATCCTTTTTCTTTATCTCATGACTTTGCCCGTGAAAGATTTCAGTTTCCTTGTGATACAACAGATGTTTGAGATTTTAAAGCTGCTGCAGGACTTCTTTCTTCTGAATAGGTTTTTAGCTTTTGGTAGGATACTTCTCTTCATCTTATTTAGATTTTGATAATTCCAATAATTTTGGGAAAACATACAAAATTAATCTGAATATAAGATGCACAGAAGCACAATTCAAATAAATTTTAAAAATGCTCCTACATTGTATAGGGCTACATAAACTAGTAATCAAATTACTCCTATAGTACATACATTGACTTGTTTATGGATAACTGTAGGGATTTTTATCATGGGAATATTCTTTTATTCAGGCCATTTTACTACCTTAGGGGCAATTCATGTGCAGTTTTGCTGTATCAGTTGGTTTTGCTATATCAGTGTCAATATTGTGTGCTTTTTCATCTGAAATTACTGTTGGGATGAGATGCATTCAGGCTAGTATATGATCTCATATAATGGGATGCATAAAACTTCACACACAGCCATTTTAGATGCATGTGGTGCTGCTATAGTTTTGCTCTATAAACACAAGCATTCTTATAAATCCTCTCTTGCATGACTCCTATCAAAAAAGGAAAAAATGTATAGAGTATTTAAAATGATGTATTCTAAATTATTTAGTTTATTCCTGTTAGAACATCCACTTTGATTAAGCATTGTGGAAAACCCAATCCTCGAATTTTGCGTATCTGTTAATTGGAAGAAATTTCAGTAGACTAGTTCCAGGTCTGCACATCCCAAGCTATGTTTTCCTGAACAACCCGCATAGTTCTAGGGCTAGGTAGATACTGCGTGTTCACATTGAAACATAATCTCTGGACCCATACACTTCATGTTTCATGTTGGATGCGTCAGCACCATGAACAGTAGTGGTATTCTTGAAAGTCATTCCTATACCTAGACAACTAACAATAAATAACAATGCCAAAAATAACCATGAGCTTTATATGCCCTATTAAACAAAAAATAAATGCTTCCCTAGGTCACCTCTCTTTGTTGGTATCACCCCAAATCCATGCTATTCTAAAGACCCTGACACCCAAGAGCAAGTATGACAAAGAAAGAATTGCAGTGGAAAGAGACAATTGTCTCAACTAGTGAAAATATCTTACTTTGGTATATTTTACAAAAAATATATGATTATGTGAACACATTTCTGGGTTCCTTCTCAGGCCCTTGGAAATAGTCCATGGAAGTAAAGAGCTCTGAAGTTTAATTAGTTTCACAGTAAATCCGCTTCTACAAACCACCAGCAAGATATATCACAGTTAATTACAGTTTATTGATTACTCTTGACATATTGCTGCTGATAATATATAACTATCAGAGAATTAATGGTTTAATTACACAATTTAATAATTGTGTCAATTCTTAATTATGTAATTATATGATATGATATAGGTATTAATAATACATTAATTACAATGGCTTACACATTTATAGCACTAATTATGTAGCAGGTGCTTTGCCAGAGTTATTTAATCTTCACATCAACACTATGAGGTATACTATTATCCCCATTTTAGAGGTTGAGGTAAACAGAGGCACAGAAAGGACATGTGATTTGCTCTAGGTCACTCACATTTTAGTAGCGGATCGAAAACAATGCCTATATGGAATTCTAAGACAGGCATCCCAAATGCCTCTCTGGCCAGGCAAGTAGGATAAATGGGTGAAGTCTTTGGGTATAATCACACTAGGCATCCATTTTGAGACTGAGGAAACCGGAAAACTCTCTTAAATTGAAGGACTCAAGCCCCATTTAAAGGTCATTACTGAGAGGCAGTGGGTTGTGGCCCTGTAGAAATACTGGCCCAAATTGTCTGATTTTTCATAGAAAAATCCATAGAAATATGGATTTTTTGGTACATACTCTCCTAATTTAAAAATATTTAATTAAGTCAGGTAGCGCGTGGTGGCTCATGCCTGTAATCCTAGCACTTTGGAAGGCCGAGGCAGGCAGATCCCTTGAGGCCAGGAGTTTAAGACCAACCTGGCCAACATGGCGAAACCATGTCTCTACTAACAATACAAAAAATTAGCCCAGCGTGGTGGCGGCACCTGTAATCCCAGCTGCTCGGGAAACTGAGACAGGAGAATCACTTGAACCCGGGAGGTGGAGGTTGCAGTGAGCTGAGATGCGTCACTTCACTCCAGACTTGGGAAAAGAGCGACAGAGAGAGACCTTGTCTCAAAAAACTAACACAAAATAAAATAATATATTTAATTAATTCAAAAAGAAAACAACTGGCAGGTGAAACAAAAGAGCTGGTGATTCTAGTTTCCAGCCCCTGCTTGTGGGCCAGGACTGCTCAGCCACAATCAGATCTTTGAAAAACTGCGAAGTTTAATTTGTATCTTTACACCCTGTTTTCCATTCTGATTCCAAGTTTCGTGTTTGCTGTTTTAGCTGGTAACAAATGACCTAGCATTATGTTTGTCCCAGGGCAGGTGTTTAATAATTGATTGTTACTGAATACATGAAATCAGGTTACTAGTATTCCCTAAGTCAGAAGCAGGGCTTGAGCTCTCTAATTGGGTTGCTTTTTTTTGAGAAAAATTAATAATATAACAACATTTAACAGTTTATTGCAGGTAAAATTCAGGTGGTGCAATCTATCTTTAGAAATATATATATATATATATGTATGGTGGCTCACACCTATAATCCCAACACTTTGGGAGGCGGAGGTGGGAGGATTGCTTGAGCCCAAGAGTTCAAGACAGCCTGAGCAACACAGTGAGACCCTGGCTCTACAAAAAAAAAAAAAATTAAAAAATTAGACAAGTGTGGTGGCTCACACCCATAGTCCCAGTTACTTGGGAGGCTCCTGATATCCTCCTGGGGTCACCTGAGCCCAGGAGGTCGAGGCTGCAGTGAGCCATGATTGTGCCACTGCACTCCAGCCTGGGAGGCAGAGTGAGACCCTGCATCAAAACAAAAATACAAACTATATATATTAAAATAAAAACTTTATTTATATATGCACACACAAATATATACATATACACACACATATATACATACACACGTATATACATATATATACACACACACATAAATATATAAAGCTGGAAACCATCATTCTCAGCAAACTATCGCAAGAACAGAAAACCAAACACCGCATGTTCTCACTCATAGGTGGGAACTGAACAATGAGAACACTTGGACACAGGAAGGGGAACATCACATACCCGGGCCTGTTGTGGGATAGGGGGAGGGGGAAAGGATAGCATTAGGAGATACACCTAATGTAAATGACGAGTTAATGGGTGCAGCACACCAACATGGCACATGTATACATGTGTAACAAGCCTGCACATTGTGCACATGTACCCTAGAACATAAATTATAATAAAAAATAAAATAAAATAAAGACAAAGTCCTATACATGGCAAAAATATAAAAAAGGAATTTTCAAAAAATGTGCTGGAAAAAAATAAATAAAAAAAAGAAGGACATAAAATGAGATCAAAGTCTGTAATTGCCACAAATGTTTCGAGTTCGAAATATTGCTGTCCCACTTTAATCTCAGCTGTATGAAATACATAATTGCTTTTTAAAAGCACATAGCCAGTCAATTCAATAGGATCGCAGAACAACCTTTGCCCCAGTAATCTTGCAGTCCAGAAATCAGTGTTGCTAGTAGCAAAACTCATAAATACAACTAATATTCATGTTGTAGAGAGCTGTAAATTACTGTAAGCCTAGTAAATTCATTACGTTGATGACTTCCATTATCTTCATTTTATGTATTTTATTTTTCTTTTAAAACTTTGTTTATGGCCGGGCGCGGTGGCTCAAGCCTGTAATCCCAGCACTTTGGGAGGCCGAGATGGGCGGATCACGAGGTCAGGAGATCGAGACCTTCCTGGCTAACATGGTGAAACCCCGTCTCTACTTAAAAAAAAAAAAAAAAAAATTGTTTATATGTTTCGTACTTTGATGACCAAAAGATATACACTTACATGTCAAATGGCTGAAACTGTTGTTTCCAGGAATTTCAGTAAGATGATTTTACTATTATCTGCCTGATCTGATTTTTGAGTTCATTTGATTCCTGCATATTGCTAAAGTTCATAAATATTGTGCCTAAAGCCAGCCTTTCAGATGTGGAGAACAGAGAAAGGCTCACCGGCTCTCCATCCCCAGTCTCTCCTGCGCCCAGTGGCCTCTGTCTCTGCTCCTGTCATCTGCATTTGGGTCTGTTATATTTCTTCAGTTCAAGCATGTGATTAGGCACTTCTGGAGCTTTGCCAGAGAATGCAGGAGTTTCTGCCTTCCGGTGTCTCATCCCCTAAGGCAGAAAACTCAATCTATTTAGAGAGCTGTTAATTAAGTGAACTACATTTGGCCAGGAATTTATGAGCAGAGAAAATAGGAATGTAAATGACAAGTGTGTCTTTAAAAAAGACCGAGTAAGCTATATGTAAACTTAAAAAAATAAAGCAACCTAACCAAAAGAATCTCTTGGAAAGGGGTTTTCCTCTATTCTAGTTTGGTTTTTCTCCTTAAGCAAATTTGAGAGCACACACTTGCTTTACAGTGATATCAGCCTCATCCCAAATATGCTTGTAAACTTGGGCAAAATGCAGAGAACTGAGAGGAATGTAAATAATGTATGTTCTCTCTTCAGGGCTGTTCAAGGAAATGCTGTTTACTTAGAAATAGAATTTTTGAAAGTATGTCTGCCATCTGTAGCGCAGATGATGATGAGTGTGGCAATGAATTAAACATTGAGAAATAAAATCTAATGGTTGTTTCTGTTTTTAAGGATGAGGCAACTGAAAAACGGCTTCATTACTCTTAATGCACAAAATAGCTGGAATTTGTTTATGTGCCATGTATCCATAACTTAGAAGATATATAAGGAAAGGCATGATGATTGCGGATTTTTGAGAGTGTGTCTTGGCACAATTTCTGTATAGATTATCATGCATGAATATGCTAAGACACAGGAACAGTGCCAGAAATTTGAAAGCATTATCATCATCATCATTACTTGCTTTTTAAAGAGGACTCATGCTCCAAGATAGAGTCACCATTTCATGTGTTCCTGCTCACATGCATGAATCTACATCTATCAATTAGTTCATCATGAAAATTACCATTTTTATCCAGCATTTATAAAGAACTTAGACAAATTTACAAGAAAAAAAAAACATTAAAAAGTGGGCAAAGGACATGAACAGCCAATTCTCAAAAGAAGACATAGAAGCAGTCATGATTCTGGGCATGATTCTTTACTGAGTGAGATGCAAACAAAGCAAAACAAAAAACCAGCACTTCCCATGAAGAGTAGACAGTCTGAAGCATATATAGAAAAGGGTGATGAAAATATTCAATACATTTGTAATATAGCCACAAAATCAAGGCACCATGGAAGTATTTTGGTGTGGCTTAAAAAAACAAGAGCAAATTTGGTGTAGTGGTGGAGCAATGTTGGTGGAATCATCACCTCTCATCCAAAGTCAAGAGACAATTTTGGAATGAAGTGTAATTTCAAAGGTTTCTGCAATCGAGAAGGTTGAGAAGGAGGCACACATAACAGAAAATACAGTTAGACAGAAAATGAGGGACAGAAATCAAGTTGGATTGTGGGGGTAGTGAGGCACAGAAGTAGCCTATGGTACCAAATACAAAATACTAAGTTGAAACAGGCTATTCACCTGCAGCTCAAGATATGTAGTAAGGATTTAGAGAATTAAAGAATGTCCCAACCTTCTTTCTGATCTCACTCCCCTTTCTTACAAACTTTTGTACTTCTCTGCTATTAACCAAAATGACTAGTTGTTTTAATTAAACAGCACATATTTGTGGTGGAGAATGCTAGCAAAGAACTGGTTAAAGTGGTCCTGCATGGGGTCTACGCTAGAGGGGGAAGGTTTGAGTACGGAATACAGATTGGAAGAGTCTTATTGAGTGGTGTGCTGGAGTCAACTCCTACAGTATTATAAGAGGAAATGGTGAAAATCTCAGGAATTTCACAAGCCAATTGTTACATACATCTATGATTTAAAAATATATTAAACTTGCAATTAAATTATATTAAAAACAAAAGTCATAAATACTCTTATTCCTTCACTTCTTATTTTTGCTACATTTTACTATTATCTATACTCTTGATGCAAATTTCTCATATTGTAACTATCTAATAAAAATGCTATTGAATGATGTGCTACCGACCATCTCTTTTCAATGCTGTGCTCAATGACAACACGCTGATAGCATGAAATCAGCTATATCAATAAAAATTTTCCAGGACGTCACTGGAGCTAGCTACAACATGCCATCTTCAAGAATAGTTCTGCTGTTTACATCAGAGATGATTTTAAAGGCAAAATAAAATCCCATTAAAAAGTAGATGTGAGAAATCTATGAGTATAAAAGAAGTACCCAAGCTAACATTTCTCTCATTTTGCTGTCTGTGCTTTTTGACTATTCAAGTATTCATTCAACAGTGTTTGTTGAGCATGTTCTACCACCATGCTAGACTCTCTAGATACAGTGAAGTATATGATGCAGTACCTGCCCTCAGGGAGCCTATAGCCTAATACCCTACTCCAGGAGTAATGGATGAGTACAATACAGATTGACACAGGAGGGAAGCACAGGTGCATGGGAACATGGAGAAGACAAACAAGTGTTGAGACAAGTGTGGGACTAACACCATAAACAATACATTCTGTGCCAGCAAAAATAGGTTGGGGAATCTTATAGAAAGAAAGCATTAAAATGTACATGGTCCTTTAACTCTTAACATGCTTTGGAGAAGTTTGGGTTATACTCTAGGAGAAGGACTCCCATACCTCTATAGCTGGATGAAGTTGAGAGGGACAGGTGGCACCTACCAATTGCAAGATAATGGAAGCTGGGAGGCTTTGCAATCTGAGGAATGGCCTTACTAGTGAGATGAGCATCCTGGTATTGGTAGTTTGCCCATTTCAGTTAGCCACTGTGCAGTTCTTCCTGGGAGCAGCTTCATGCTAGGCTATCTGAGGACATCTGTTCCTTTTCATTCAACCAGACTGACAGTGTTTGGACAAAGAGGAAGGAAGTGTATTAAAAAATAAGGAGGCGTAATCTGTGTCTTGAAGTGGGTAAAGTTAGAAGGAGGATCAAGACAAAAGCCATGCCCAGGTAACAACTACCTTGATTTCATGATTAATCCTCATTCAAAGAGCTATTTCTGGGATGTTTAGAAATAAACTTGAAAGATAGAAAAGAAAGGAGATAAGATAGTTTAGGGAAGGGATGAGAAACATTATCACTCAGTTGCTGATAAGATTTTCAGCTGGTGCTTCAGACTGGGCCTGGAACTCTGAAATGGTGATTAAATTCTGATCCAACACCTAGACAAATACTTCTAACAAAAGGTAACTGAGAAGTAAATTGAAATGACATTATTAGAAATAAGTGTCTAAGTATAATAATTTGCATTTCTTTGCTTGAAAGGAGAAAGTTCATTATCTATATTCATTGCCTTTGAAACTGCTAAATAGAATCCTATACTTCTTCATGCCGAATTGAAGCCTGTAGTTATCAAAATGCTGACAAGTTGAGTTATGGCTATTTTCAGGGACCATGCAGAGAGTTTCCCATTAATAATATTCACTGTGTACATTGATAGAAGAGAATTATTTAGAGCTATCAAATGTGTTGTTATAATTTATCCTAAATGCCCTGAAGAAGACTTTTTTGACTTACAGAAAGAAAAAAAATTTGCAGGGGGGGTTGACAAATGGCAAAATATCATTGCCTATAATAAATGGGAAAATGTAGCAATGCAGTTCTATGATAATTCAGTTAAAATCTACCACTCTCTCTTTTTGTTTTTCAGCAAGGTTTATCGTTCTTACGTCTCAGAAAATATGAGGTAAGTCAGAAGACCAGAACTCACATGAAGAAATTTGTTTTAAATGCTGATTTATCATGTGGGCTTAAAAGTTTATACTGAGAAAAAATTTCGATAATTTTCTTTATTTCACCCTAAAAGTATAAACTACCCACCTGAGGTTACAATAGTGTGTCACATGCCTTTAAGAAAAAAAAAAACATTTTTTAATTTTCTGATTTTAGCTATGAAAGAAATGGCTCAGAGGTAAATATGGGGCTACCACTGTGGAGTATGACAAGTTTTATTTGGCAAATAAGAACCTCAGACTTGCCTCTTGTGGTGGAATTGCCTATATAAATAGTTCTCAAACCTTTTCTATATTTTAATCAGTGAACTATTTTGATAGGTTCAATATAATTTTAGATACATCCCTTCATACGTGATGCTACACAGATATAATTCATACCCCCACAACACACGAAACACACATATATGACCAAGTATGGTGGGGGAAATCATGGTACCGTTAGATGCCACTCACCCATGCAGTTGACGTAGATCATATGGTTCCTATGTGCCAAGTACTGTGCTAGTCACTGGGATAGACACATGAAATTACTTACCTCCTGTCCTTGGGAAAGTATTACTAGTATATAAAGACATAAAAAAGACAAATCACAATATAGTAAGGTAAAAAATCTTGTCAAACATGTGTGGAGAATAATGCAACAGAATTACCCAGAATCGAAGTATTCACCCTTCCCAGGATGAGAGGAAACTTCACAGAGAAACTCACAAAGGAACAGGATTTTGCCAGACAAGGAAGAAGAAAGGGCCTGGAATTAATAGATTTCAAGTCATTCTAAAAAATAAATACTATAGAAACACCATGAAAATTTTCCTGAATACAGTACACAGACTACGTAAAAGACCTTTCTGAACAAGAAGCTAACCTTGAGACATGATTTTAAAAATTTCTGCCCTTGAGAAAAGAGATCATTTCTACCACATTTTCTGCAGTTCCTAATTCACTGGCAGAGTTATTTCATTAGTTACTGCATTCTTTTATGTTCCTTCAAATTGTGCTTTAGGGGTTTTAGGCCAGTGACTGCTTATATTATCTACTTTTTGATGGGATATAGTAACTTTTTCTTACAATTTTGAGAATAAACATTTCAAATTCTCTACAGATTTTTCTCTCTTGGCTACCTGTAGAGACATGTTTTTAATCCAATATATTTTATATTTCACTCATTTCCTGATGCCACTTAGTGTACTCTACATGAGAAGTGTACTGAACTACTCTTTGAGTCAAGAGCCTCCGTTTTGAACTACGTTTCTATAGTATTAAAGTAAAAAGGTGATCCTGGATGATATAACATTCTAGAACTTTTTTGAAGACCTTGAAAAGAAGAATCAGAAAAGTGTTGAGGCTGAGCTTGGTACAACTCCATCTGGGCTGGACAGTTAATATCCCTCACTTGGGTGTAATTGTTGATTGATTACCTAAAACCCTGGGAAAGGTACTGCAGCAAAGATGCTGCTATGCGTTTGCTAATGCACTTCTTCCTGTTGGACTCAGAGAGAGTGTTGGCTCCCCAGGCTCCCCTGGGGTTGGCTGCGCCCCTGAGACTGAGTTCTGGCTGTCTGGGTGGAAGTGATGAAGGCCACTGTACTCCCCTTAACCCTCTGAGTTTCCTTTTCCTGCCATAGCTGTCCCAGAAGCTACCAGATGGCGTATGTACATAATGCAGTAGGACTACTCAATGTAGATCGAGCTTCACATAAATGAGAAATGAATGTTTGTGTTGATTGCTTTTGACCTGTTGGAGTGTTTGTTGCCAGAGCAGAGCCTATTTTCTCCTTTCGGATACAGTTATGTGATTGTCTTGTTGGAGCGATAGGGTCAGATCATGGTACATGAAGATGAAGATGTAGTTTCTTCTAAAGAAGTAGGTGATCCTAGAATCAATCATCCTGGGAAATGATCAGGCCTGGAATAAGAAATAAGGATTTTGTAGGCAACTTGGGAGAGATAACATTTTCCTTCTCTTTGGGGCCAGAGGTCTAAGGCAGGGAGATTTTGGGAGCATTTATGACATTGGGATGAATATAAGGGATGGAGAATATTTGGGGAGAAATTCTCCATCTGGGCAGGAGAGAGGGAGAGAGCCAGGAGACAGGCTTGTGTCTGGCCAATAACTGTAAACTGTTCTCAGTGTTGCATTTCCCTTCCATTTTCCTCAAATCTTCAATAAAGTCTATTTTGAAGTACAGCTTGGTTTCTGCTGTGCTGCAGGAAATCAGGGCAAGACTTGCCCTTGCTTCTAACACCAGTAAAGGAGACAGCACTGTCCCTATCCCCGGAGGTTACCAGCAAAGAACCAGCAGGTCCAGCTGCATGTCAGAGAACAGGGAGTAGGAAGAAGGGTTTACAGGGCAGCACTGTACTTGATTTGGTATCCCTCTTTTCTGCCTGAAACATAAGTAAAGCTAAGATGCTGAAGACCAGAAATATATTCTGTTACTGATGTACCTTTTTGATTTCAGTGAGTTTTGAGCTGAAATTTCATGGTGCAATTTTCCACAAAGTTTTCTCAATAGGAAAAACGTCATTCTGTCAGCCTTGTTATCATCAGCTCCTGCACTGTAGCAGTGAGGATGTTGCATTATGCTGCAGTAACAAACAGACTGAGAATCTCAGTGGTATAAAACAGGAAGGGTTTATTTCTTGTTTATGCTACCTGCCCACTGCAGGTCAGCTGTGGTTTCTGCTCAAAGTCATCCTCTTTCTTGGATTCAGGCTGAGGGGAAGCATCTGAAATGTGCCTAGTTACTGTGGCAGAGAGAAAGAGAACACAGCAAAGCATACACTGGCCCTTAAAACTTCCACCCAGAAGTGATACAAGCCACTTCTACTTACCAAAAACAAGTTTCACATGTGGGGAAAGGCAAGGCAGAGTTAGGATGTTTGTGTACAGTCTGTTGATTCCTGCACACAACACACATTTCCCATGAAGTCCCTTGCATCCCTTGCTGAAGAGTATGCTGTTTCAATTCAATAAACTATCACCAAATTTAAAATGAACTGAACATGCTATTAGCATTCCTGACAAGAGAAATTCCATAAGGAGGGCTTAGTCATAGGTAGGGAAGATGAGGCGAGAGAGACAAAAGAAGAAGTGAAGAACGGATGATGAGTGACATATAAAAATAAAATAATGAAAGAAGAGAAATAAAGGAGAGAGGGAGAAGACTGATTGTGAGCATTGCCCATCCTCGCCCTGAATGGCTTTGTTACCACTTTTCTGTTCCTCTGAGTCCCCAATATTACTCATTTGTCTAGGACCTATTTCACTGAACAAAGAGAAACCACCAGGAAAGAGGAAGCAGAAGAGTAGAAAGAGGTTAAATCACACACATCAATTGGGGCCATCAAAGAAAAGCAACTGCAGGAAAGGAACAAGGATCAATGAGGGGGGAAGGAAAGTGGAGCCCACCCACGGAGAGTCTAAAATTCAAAAAATTCTTAAGCTTGGTAAGATACTGCAGCAACACGAAACAGTGAGTTTGTTGTTCCAGCCTTTGAAATACCAGATTTCCCCCGCATTCTGCCTGATGAAGTTTGCAAAGTTCACAGTCTGAAGATTTTTATGTGTGTCCCAGGGAAGAAGGCAACTAGTTGTCCCAGAATAACTACACTGGGGACTTTACATCTTGGCTTATGTGTTGGATGGACTGCATTGAAATGGGGCCAGCAGGTCAAGTCCCTGAGTCTGCCTCTTTCTGCCCATCTTTAGACATGTTGAGTCTCACCAGCTCCACACAGCCACAGCTTCGGAGGATATGCCAGGCCTGCTGGGTAGAGGTAGCATAACTGTATTCCAGAGAAAACTTACTTTGGACTATGAAAAATCAGTTAAGTTTTTTGTTTGTTTGTTTGTTTGTTTTTTAATGTATTTACAGCTCCACAAGCCAAGTGCTAAATGTATCATTTTAATGTAACCTGAGATGTTTTTAGTAGCACGTTACTAGGGGAAACTAACAGACATCTCTATTAAATATCAGACTATTTTTGCATAAAAAGTATGAAATTATTTTTGAACTCCAGTGCAAGAGAGCTGAGTCATCCACAGTGATGGTGCATACCAGGGAAAGTAGCAAGCTGCTCTCCAAGGTGCTGCTTAGACCTTGCTATGGCAGTGGTTGTTACTCATACCATACAGCCTCTATTTATCTTTTTTTTTCATGACTTGATTGCAAAACTGTTCAAAATATTTTGTAGTTTTCTAAAGAGAGAGCATCAATATTACGAGGCAACTTAAAGCACAGCCAATAGCTTAAGTTCCCTCTCAGTGTTCTGGTGAGTATTTCTCCTTCTTCTGAAATGAATACTTCCCTTTTCTTCCTCAATCTAAAAATATATGATTTCCTCAGAAGCTGTCATACTTTACACATGGCTACCACTAGCGTAATCAATGTGACAAAATGACTCAGTTCCATGGGTGCCCAGCTTGGAAAACCCAGTGTCAGAAAGAGGCAAAGGGAATCCCTTCCTCTGGGAGAATCCCTACTCCATGCTACATGGTGTGGTGAGCAGACAATGTGCTTGGTTTCAATCTTCGAATGCCCTCCTGCTGGGCATCTTTGAGAAGTGCACCAATTGCACAACTATACATGTCAGCTCTTACATGGTCTTACATGACGTATCTCCTTAACTACATTTGATTGGCCCAGTGGTGGCTTCTTATACAAGTCAGGCCAATCAGAGCCCTTTTGTATAATTGTTTCCAACTAGACCAAGAGAGTCGGACCCTCTCTAACTGGTGAAAGCTAAAATGATGAAGATGAATGCATGAGCTACTGGTGACTGAGATTCCTACGGTTTGAAATAAAAAAGCCACGTGTAATGAGAAAAAAAACGAAAGCAACATACACAAAAAAGGAAAAGCAAGAGATCAGAATGTAGTCAGCACTGAAGTTTCTGATGTCAGTGGTACCCGAGACTAACAGCAACCTTGCTCTTCTAGCAGGTGAGTGTTTTTGTTGTTTAGCCCTCCCTTGGATTCCATCGCAGCAAGTTGAGAGTCATGAAAAAATGCAGAGCACTGGAAAAGACAACCATGGATTATTGCAGCTAGCGCTTCCCAATGGGGCTCCACCTTGCACAGAGGAAACTCGTGAGCAGCTCAGTCAGAGAGGGGATAACTATAACCCAGGTGTGGCTTGAGTTAAGTGAATAAATGAGAGAGACATGTGCTTGTTAAATGATTAAGAGCCAGTAATTCCCCATATCTAGAAGTATGACCTTATGCAACTCTATAGACTTCAGTTTCTACACCCGTAAAATGAGAATTTTAATAGTTTCTATTTCATAGGTTTGTTGAGGGGATTAAGTGAAATTATGCATGTAAATATTTAAGACAGTGCCTGGCACCTACTCTTCAATAACAGTTAGGTCTGATTTTTATTAATTATTTCCAGTGTCATAATAGTGCTTGACACAGATTAGGCACTAGTAACTGTTACGGTGCATATACCAAACTAATTTTAGCCCTAACTTGATAACTAACATTGTATCTTCTTAGGTAAGTGATTTTATTCTTTTTGAACCTGTTTCTTCATCTGTAAATCAGAATAACAGTAATTTTTTGACACATTAATGAAAAGATAACATAAGGTAATCTATATGAACAAATTTCATGAACTGTAAAATTCTACTCAACTATAAAATATAAAAGATTAACTTGCATCTAAGTTTGCTTATTTTCAAAAGTGCCAAGATATCAACATGTTAATGGCTAAAAAATAAATGGAAATTTAAAAACTGTCTTTCCTCTGTTGGATGCAACAGGTCTATATATCCTAAAAATAGAGACTTTTTCTACTTTGGAATCAATAAAACTATTTTTATTATGATTTTAAAAATGTGTCATTTAAATATTCTTATTATTTTTCTGCATTAGCCCTCATACAAAAGTTTTGCTTACCTCTTATGAAGTCTGAGAATTTTGATCTTACTCTAAGGCAAGTCTGGGAAAATGGCAATTTTAAAATTACCAATACCAGACTAGGCAATATAGCAAGATGCTGTCTCTACAAAGTTTTTAAAAAAATTAGTCAGGCATGGTAGATGCACCTGTGGTCCTACCTACTCAGGAGGCTGAGGCAGGAGAATTGCTTAAGCCAGGAGTTCAAGGCCTCAGTGAACCATAATCGCACCACTGCATTCCAGCCTGAACAGAGTGAGACCCTGTCTCTAAAAAACACAAACAAAAAAAGAAAATAAGAGAAAAAACTATTTAAAATATTAGAAATACGAATGAAATATTTTCCTAATGTTTAAAACATTAGCCCGCCACTGGACACTGTGGCTCACACCTGTAATCCCAGCACTTTGGGAGGCTGAGGTGGGTGGATCACCTGAGATCAGGAGTTCAAGACCAGCCTGGCCAACATGGTGAAACCCCATCTGTACTAAAAATACAAAAAAGTAGCTGGGCATGGTGGTGGGTGCCTGTAATCCCAGCTACTCAGGAGGCTGAGGCAGGAGAATCACTTAAACTTGGGAGGCAGAGGTTGCAGTGAGCCGAGATCACACCATTGCACTTCAGCCTAGGCGACAAGAGTGAAACTCTGTCTCAAAAAAACAAAACAAAAACAAAAACAAAAAACAAACAAAAAAACACCATTAGCCTGCATACAATGAAAGAAGTTTCATATTAAATTATCTGTTTTCTTAGCAAGCTAGTATTTGATAAGTGGAGATTTTGAATTAATAAATAAAACCGAATACAATCATCTGTGGACCATTTCCATGAGAGAATAACCTAATCAAAAAATTACATTATTTTTTCTATCAATTTGTAGATATAAATAAAGATGTTCAGCAGAATACACTTAAGTTAAAGTAGAAAAATGTAAGACAAATTATGAGAATAGGAAAGTTGGACATAGTGCTACACCATCCTGTTTCCTCATTCAACTTAGAACATCATTATCTATTCTCTTCATACACCCTCTTCCCTTCTTAACTCAAAGAGTGGCAAGGCAGGACCTGAAAGGTAGAGGGGATCTGAATGAGTCCAGGTGTTTGACCTCAGACGTTTTCTTTCTTGCTTTGTCTTTTGAGACAGGGTCTTGCTCTGTTGCCCAGGCTGGAGTGTAGTGGCACAATCACGGCTCACTGTAACCTCAACCTCCTGGGCTCAAGTGATTCTCCTACATCAGCCTCTTGAGTAGCTAGGACTACAGGCGCACACCACCATGCCTAGCTACTTTCTTTAAAAAGAGAGGATCTCACTATGTTGTCTAGCCTGATGTTGAACTCCTCAGCTCAAGTGACCTCCACCTCAGCCCCCCAAAGTGCTGGGATTGCAGATGTGAGCCACTGTACCTAGCTTGACCTCATCCATTTTCAAGCCTGGTTGTAGACCTATTCAGAGAAGCTACTTAGTGATGTGGTTTCAAGGTTGTGTCAAGATGGTATTGGCTTTCCTTTGCTAGCAAAACCTCCACTTTTCTAAGTCTCAATATGCCCAACCCTAGAGGATAAATCATGGTTGGTTTCCGTCAACTCCTTACTGCTAGAGATGGGAAAATTGACCAAGTTCTGAACAATACGATGTAAGCAGAGTTTGCTGAGGGTTCTGGGAAAGAGTTTCCTCCTAGACAAAGCAGGAAAGGCCCATGAGTCCAGCCATTTTCCTTTCCTTTCTTTTCCTGAACACTGTTATGTGAGAATGTGATACTTGGCGCTTCAGCAGACCTTCAGGCAATCACAATGGGAAGAGAAGCCTGTCACAGAGACAGACTAGGTGACCTGGCAGTGCTGAGCTGCTGACCCTCACCCAAAAATGCCCACATCTAGAGTTCCTGTTATGTGAGTAATTAAGTAACATTCTTGGCTAAACTACTGTTAGATTTTATTTAGTTACTTGTAAGAAAAATCACCCTAACTGATAGAAGGCTTTTCCACAAAGAGTTTTACCCTTCTGCTTTGCTCTGCTCCCCCCACACCCCATAATACCTAGTAAAACATGGCCAAGCTTGATGCTACACATTTAGAATCACAGAATGTCAGAGCTGAAAGTCACTCCACATCTCCAATTCTCAGAAGATAAAATAAGAAATTTAGAAGTGATTCCTCTTGTTTGAGAGGTTGACCCTTGCCTAGTGCAAATGCCAATGGAAAAAGGAAGACACATCACCCATGTGAACTATGGCATGAAGGACTCTCCTAAGATTGTTTTCTAGGAACAGGTTTGTCTGTGGACAGAGAGCATGAGGCACTAGCAACTAGAGGTGAAGAAGGCTCTTTAAGGAGGGGGAAAGGTATAGAAAGGGAATCTGGGACTGGGTGTGGTGGCTAGTGCCTGTAATCTCAGCAATTTGGGAGGATGAGGTGGGAGGATTGCTTGATCCTGGGAAGTAGAGGCTGCAGTGAGCTACGATCGCACCACTACACTCCAGCTTGGGTGACAGAGAAAGACCCTGCTTCAAAAAAGGAAGGGGGGTGGGGGGGGGGAGAGAGAGAGAGAGAGAGAGAGAGAGAGAGAGAAAAAGAAGGAAGGAAGGAAGGAAGGAAGGAAGGAAGGAAGGAAGGAAGGATCAATCTGGGGCTCCATTATCAGTTTCTTCTTCAATTTTTCCTAAAGCCAGATCTGAGGTATATTTTTCCACAATAATCATATGAAATGAAGAGTGCATATTGCAAACTGCTTCCAGAAATGTGTAGTGAGCATTTCCTCTAGAAGGCCTGAGCGTTCCAGCCTCACCACACAAGGTTGCCAGTCCCTGCTTTGGCCTCGAGAGGGTCTGTGAATTATTAGGGGGAGGCCACTAGGTTTAGAAAACTTTGTGGAAGAGAATTTTAAAGAAACAAAGAACTAAAATAATATTAGGAGTATCAGAGACTAATTTCATAAGTTTCAAATATTTTCTGAACTTCTGTAAATCCAATTCGTCTATGTGCATGTAGATGCAATCTGACTTCCATTCACTTGAGTTTCTGGTTTACAGGTTTTTTGCTGAAATTTCAAAAATTCCTTCCCCTGTTTTTTCCCTCAAACTTTTATAAAAGCCAAGATTGTTTTGATCAGACAGACTATATTCTTTTAACTTAATTAAAAGAGCAATAC
Organism: Macaca thibetana thibetana; assembly: GCF_024542745.1. Lineage (NCBI taxonomy): Eukaryota > Metazoa > Chordata > Mammalia > Primates > Cercopithecidae > Macaca > Macaca thibetana. The sequence continues at coordinate 77,079,661 of NC_065581.1, forward strand.
ATGTTTACATTCATGTCTGTCTGCTACATTGCATATCCCTAACTCTACTTAGCAAAGTGCACAAAACTTAGTAGATGCTCAATACATATTTGTGAAATGAACATATGAAGGAATGTAAGCAACTTGGAAATACAAAAAAGAAAAGAAATCAAGAGTTTAAAGAAACTCCTTCATTCTGTGTATTCATTTGTAGAAAGCTAAATCTTGTTCCACGTATATGTCTTCTATACATATATATTTTATTTATTTACGTTTATTTATGTATTTAGAGACAGGACCTCATTCTGTTACCCTGGCTGGAGTGCAGTGGCACAATCATAGCTTACTGCAACCTGAAACTCTGGGGCTCAAGCAATCTTCCTGCCTCAGCCTCTTGAGTAGTTAGGACCACAGGCATGTGCCACTGTGTTCACCTTATTTATTTATTTATTTATTTATTTATTTATTTATTTTTTGTAGACACATAGTCTCTCCATGTTGCCCAGGCTGGTCTTGAACTCCTGGCCTCCAGTGATACTTCTGTCTTGGTTTCTCAAAGTGCTGTGATTACAGGCATGAGCCACTGTTCCTAACCCCTTCTCTATATATTTTAAGTTGTCCATTTTCTTTCCTGTAAAGGAGAAGATTATCCTTGTTGTTGATTCCTGAAAAGGTAATTTTTTGTGTAAAATGTCAATTGCATTATTCTCTACTATAACAAGGGGCAGATGGCATGTAAACTGCTTCCACATGTCTACATGTGTGATAAAAACAAACCTAAGTGCTCTAATTCCCATACAAGTTTCTCTACTCTGCTGCAGAAGACAGTCTAAGACATTTAATAGAGTTTTATAATTTAACCACAATGACTTAAAAACCTGATGTAACCAAAGCAAGTAAATAACAAATGTATCTCTTTATTTGCTATGACATGTGGTGAATGTAAGATGTGACATATTTTCTTTGCTCACTGGAAGAGTGATCTATGGACTGATTTCCCAAGCATGTCTCAAGGTCTATTGGATTGTGCATGCATCTTGGGATGTAAATGAGGGGGCTGTCAATGAAACTTCCTGGAAATGTCCTCATTAGCAGTATAATTTAACAAATATGATATTGATGTTCCTGCACTGATCCAGGTTGGACACACACGCCATTTCAGTAAGTTATCTGCAGACCTTCTGCTGTGATCAGAGCTGGGTGGTTTACACAGAAACACTGGGGGAGAATAATTCAGATAGAATTTAGTTTTAAGTTGCACTGGGCAGACCATTATGAAATTTTATTTCCACTGTCAATAAGGAGCCACAAAGAGATGCCACAGGACTTGAGTTAAAATTGTTCTGTATTTCTGGTCATGGATGACCACATTATTTGTGTACTGATTTGTCCTTACCCTTGGCAAAACTGACCTTGGGAAAAACAGGGAAATAAGGACAGTTCGTCTGAACTTCCACTTTTCCCATTCAGCTGTTCATTCTGTCTGTGGAATACGTACTCTGTCTGTGGAAAGGGGAAGGAAGAGCAGGAGGGACTTTGTATTGTGGTTTGAGTGCCAGGTTAGCTGCAGTAGAACAGAATATCAGTTAAATTGCTAAGGTTTTTTACTCTAATCCCTGGCTCCCTGGACATGTCCAGGGTCTGGGGAAACTCACTGCCATGAAGGGAAGGGCCTTGGATGAGACCCAGTACTATGCTGGCTTCAGGTCCCAGTGGTGGCCACAAAGGTGCTTGCATCACCACATCCCTAGTTCCAGGTGACCGAGCACAGAGAGAGGCTACATTTGTTTGGGAGAAAGTGAGGGAAAAGAACAAGAGCCTCTGCCTGGTAATTCAGAGAATTCCTCTGAATTTTGTCCAAGACCACCAAGGCATCACCAGGAGCTGACAGAAGAGCCCATAGGCTTTAAGTGAACAGTGGTGGTGGCCTGACAGAGCCCCTCTGTGGACCAGTGGTGGTGGTGGCCACAAGGAGAGGCTCCTCTACCTGTGGAAAGGGGAGAGAAGACTACAAGTCTGCAAAAAACACAACACTATTTGACATGGGGCCCAAATGCCTCAAATACCTGGAAAGCCTTCCCAAGAAGGACAGGTACAAACAAGCCCTGACTGTGAAGACTGCAGTACATACCTAACTCTTCAATGCTGAGAAACTGATGAACATCCATAAGCATCAACACCATCCAGGAAACATGACCTCACCAAATGAGCTAAATGAGGCATTACGGACCAATTCTTCAGAAACAGAGATCTATGACATTTTCAGACAGAGAATTCAAAATAGCTGTTTTGAGGAAACTCAAAGAATTTTAAGATAACACAAAGAAGGAATTCAGAATTCTATCAGATAAATTTAACAGAAATTGAAAAAATGAAAAAGAATCAAGCAAAAATTCTGGAGTTGAAAAATGCAACTGACATGCTGAGGAATACATCAAAGTTGCTTAATAGCAGAATTGATCAAGCAGAAGAAAGAATTAGTGAGCTTGAAGACAGACTATTTTTGAAAATACACAGTCAGAGGATGCAAAAGACAAAAGAATAAAAAGTAATGAAGCATGCCTACAACATCTAGAAAATAGCCTCAAAAAGGCAAATCTATTGGCCTTAAAGAGGTAGAAAAAGAGATAGGGATGGAAAGTTTATTCAAAAGAATAATAGAGAATTTCCAAAGCTAGATAATGATGTCAGCGTTCAAGTACAAGAAGGTTATAAAATGCCAAGCAGAGTTAACCCAAAAGAAGACTACGTCAAGGCATCTACTACTCAAACTCCCAAAGGTCAAGGATAAAGAAAGGATCCAGAAAGCAGCAAGAGAAAATGAACACATAACATACAACAGAGCTCTAATACCTCTGGCTGCAGACTTTTCAGTAGAAATCTAGGAGGAGCCAGGAGAGAGTGGCATGACTTATTTGAAGTTCTGAAGGAAGAAAAAAATCACTCTAGAACAGTATATTCAGTATAAATACCCTTCAAGCGTAGGGGAGAAATAAAGACCTTCCAAGACAAACAAAAGCTGAGGGATTTCATCAATATCAGACCTGTCCTACAAGAAATGCTAAAGAGAATTCTTCAGTCTGAAAGAAAAGGATGTTAATAATCAAGAAGAAATCATTTGAAGGTACAAAATTCACTGGTCATAGTAAGCACAGGGAAAACATAAGATAGTGTAACACTGTAATGGTGGTGTGCAAACTACTCTTGACTTAAGTAGAAAGACTAAATGATGAACCAATCAAAAATAATAACTACAACCTTTCAAGACATAAACAGTAAAATAAGACAAACAACAAAAAGCTAAAAAGTAGGGGGACTAAGTTACAGTTATTAATTTTCCTTTTATGCGTTTATTTGCAGAATCAATGTTAACTTGTCATCAACTTAAAACAATGGGTTATAAGATAGTATTTGCAATCCCCACAGTAACTTCAAATTGAACAACATACAACAAATATACAAAAAATAAAAAGTAAGAAATTATACCACCAGAGAAAATCACGTTCACTAAAAGGAAGACAGGACGAAAAGAAGAGAAGACCACAAAACAACCAGAACACAAATAACAAAATGTCAGGAGTAAGTTTACTTACCAATAACAACATTGAATGTAAATGGACTAAACTCTTCAATAAAAAAACATAGAGTGGCTGAATGGATTGAAAAACAAGATCCCCCCCGCCGGCCCATGATCTGTTGCTTACAAGAAACACACTTTGCCTTATAAAAATACACAGAGACTGAAAATGAAGGGATGAAAAATGATATTCTATGTCAATGGAAACCAAAAAAGAAGAGGAGTAGCTGTGCTCCAGTATATCAGACAAAATAGATTTCAAGACAAAAACCATAAGAAGAGACAAGGAAGGTCATTATATAATGATAAAAGGGTCAATCAAGAGGATATAATGATTGTAAGTATATATGCCCCCAACACTGGAACATTGAGATATATAAAGCAAATATTATTAGAGCTAGAGAAACAGACCTCAACACAATAATAGCTGGAGACTTCAACACTCCATTTTCAGCATTGGGCAGATATCCCAGACAGAAAATTAAAAAAGAAACACTGGAATTAATCTGCACTATAGAATAAATGAACCTCATAGATATTTACATAACATTTTATCCAAAGGTTGCAGAATACACATTTTTCTCCCCAGCATATGGATAACTCTCAATGATAGGCCATATATTAGGTCAGAAAACAAATGTTAAAACATTCAAAAAAACTGAAATAATAAGTGTTTTCTCTGACCACATGGAATAAAACTAGAAATAACTAATAAGAGGAATTTTGGAAACTATACAAACACATGGAAATTAAACAACATGCTCCTGAGTGACCAGTGAGTCAATGAAGAAATTAAAAAGGAAATTGCAAAAATTCTTGAAACAAATGATAATGGAAACACAGCATACCAAAACCTATGGGATATAGTGAAAGGAATACTATAAGAAGAGACAAAGAGGGAAATTTACAGCTATAAGTGCCTATATCAAAAAAGAGAAAAAACATCAAATAAATAACAAACAGTGCCTCTTAAAGAACTAGAAAAGCAAGAACAGGTTGAACTCCAAATCAGTAGAATAAAATACAAACAATCGGTGAAACAAAAAGTGTGTTATTTTTAAAAAGATAAAGTTGACAACCTTAAACCAGACCAGTGAAGAAATAAAGGGGAAAGACCCAAATAAATAAAATCAGAGATGAAAAAGGAGACATTACAGCTGATACCAGAGAAATTCAACAGATCATTAGTGGCTACTGTGAGCAATTATAGCCCAATAAATTGTAAAATTTAGAGGAAATGGATAAATTCCTAGACACATAAAATATACCAAGATTGAACCATGAAGAAATGGAAAACCTGAACATACCAGTAACAAGATTGAAACCATAATGAAAAGTCTCCCAGCAAGGAAAAGCCCAGGGCCTGATGGCTTCACTGTTGAATTCTACTAAACATTTAAAGAAAAACTAATACGAATCCCACTCAAACTCTTCCGAAAAATAGAGAAAAAGGGAATACTTCCAAGCTCATTCTATAGGCCAATATTACTCTGATACCAAAACCAGACAAAGACACATTAAAAAAAAGAAAACTACAGGTCAATATCTCCAAGGAATATTGATGCAAAAATCCTCAACATAATACTAGCAAACTGAATTAAACAATACATTAAGCTCATTCATCATGACCAAGTGGAATTTATACCAGGCATTCAAGCATGGTTCAACATATACAAATCAATCAACATAATACATCATATTAACAGAATGATGTATTACAGAATAAAATCCACATTATTGTTTCAATTGATGCTGAAAAACATTTGATAAAGTTCAGCATCTCTTCATAATCAAAACCCTCAAAAACTGAGTGTAGAAGGAACGTACCTCAACATAATAAAAGCCGTATATGATAGACCCACAGCAAGTATCATACTGAATAGAGAAAAACTGAAAGCCTTTCCTCCAAGATCTGGAATATGACAAGAATGCCCACTTTCACCACTGTTTTCAATGTAGTATTGGAAGTCCTAGCAATCTGATAAGAGAAAGAAATAAAGGGCATCCAAATTGGAAAGGAAGAAGGCAAATTATCCTTTTTTGCAGATGATACGATCTTATGTTTGGAAAAATCTAGACTCCCTACCTAAGAACTATTAGAACTGACAAGCAAATTCAGTCAAGTTGCCTGATACAAAATCAACACACAAAAATCAGTAACATTTCTATATGCCAACAGTGAACAATCTGAAAAAGAAATCAAAAACGTAATTCCATTTACAATAGCTACAAATAAAATAAAATATCTACGAATTAAGTAAACCAAAAAAGTGAAAGATTTCTACAATGATAACTATAAGAAATTGACTCAAGAAATTAAAGAAGACACAAAAAATAGAAAGAGACTCCATGTTCATGGATTGGAAGAATGAATATTTGTTAAAAGTTCATACTATACAAAGCAATCTACAGATTTAATGCAATCTATTTAAATGCCAATGACAGTCTTCATGGAAATAGAAAAAATAAGTCTAAAATTTATATAGAATTACAAAAGTCCCAGAATACTCAAAGCTATCCTGAGCAAAAAGAGCAAAACTGGAGGAATCACATTATCTGACATCAAGTTACACCACAGAGCTATAGTCGCCAAAACAGCATGGTACTGGCATAAAAGCAGACACATAGAACAATGCAACAGTATAGAGAACCCAGAAACAAATCCATACACTTACAGTGAACTAATTTTTGACAAAGGTGCCAAGAACATACACTGGGGAAAATACAGTCTCTTCAGTAAATTGGGAAAACTAAGTATCTCTGCAGAAGAATGAAACTTGACCCCAATTTCTTCAATAAATACAGTCTTTTCAATAAATGGTGCGGGGTGTATTAGTCAGCTTTCACATTGCTATACAGAACTACCTGAGACTGGGTAATTTATAAAGCAAAGAGCTTTACTTGACTCACAGTTCCATAGGCTATACAGAAAGCATGGCTGGGGAGGCCTCAGGAAACTTACAATCATAGTGGAAGGTGAATGGGAAGAAGACACATCTTACATGGCCAGAGAAGGAAGAGGAGAGAGAAAGGAAGGAAAGTGCTACACACTTAAACAACCAGACCTTGTGAAAATTCACTATCACAAGAATAGCAAGGGGTAAGTCTGCCCCCATGATTCAATCATCTCCCATCAAGGCCCTCCTCCAACACTGGGAATTGCAATTTGACATGAGATTCAGGTGGGGACACAGAGCCAAACCATATCACTGGAGAAACTGGAAGATATCCATATGCAGAAGAAAGAAATTAGACCCCTATCTCTTGCCATGTACAAAACTCAAATAAAAATGGATTAAAGACTTAAACCTAAGGCCTCAAACCATGAAACGACTATAGGAAAACATTTGGAAAACTCTCCAGGACATTGCCCTGGGCATAAATTTCTTGAGCAATACTCCACAAGCACAGGCAACTAAAGCAAAAATGGACAGATGGGGTCATATCAAGTTAAAAAGCCTTCTGCACAAGAAATGAAACAATTAACAAAGTGAACAGCAACACGCAGAATGGAGGAAAATACTTGCAAACTACCCATATGACAAGGATTAATAACCAGAATATATTAGAAGCTCAAACAACTCTGCAGAGAAAAATCTAATAATCTGATCAAAAAATAGGCAAAAGATTTTAATATACATTTCTTAAAAGAAGACATATAAATGTCAAACAGGCATATGAAAAGGTGTTCAATATCACTGATCATCAGATAAATACAAATCAAAACTACAATGTGATATCATTTCAGTCATGTTAAAATGGATTTTTTCCATAAGCCAGGCAATAACAAATGCGTTAAGGATGTGGAGAAACAGGAACTCTCGTACACTGTTGGTCATACAAATTAGTACAACCACGGTAGGGAATAGTTTGGAGGTTCCTCAAAAAAACTAAAAGTAGAGCTACCATACCATCTGGCAATCCCATTGCTGTATATATACCCAAAAGAAATGAAATCATTATATCAAAGAGATATCTGCTCTCCCATATTTGTTGCAGCACTGTTCACAATAGCCAAAATTTTGAAGCAACCTGAGTTTCCATCAACAGATGAACCTATAAAGAAAATGTGGTACTTATCCACAATTGAGTACTATTCAGCCAAAAAAAAAAAAATGAGATTCTGCCATTTGCAACAACATAGACTGAACTAGAGGTCATTATGTTAAGTGAAATAAGCCAGGCACAGAAAGACAACCATTTCATGTTCTCACTTACTTGTGCGATGTAAAAATTAAAACAATTGAACTCATGGAGATAGAGAATAGAAGGATGGTTACCAGAGGCTGAGAAGGGTAGTGATGGAGTGGGAGGGAGGTGAGGATGGTTAATGGGTTAAAAACAATAGAAAGAATAGATAAGACATAGTATTTAATAGCACGACAGCAGGACTATAGTCAATAATAATTTAATTGTACATTTAAGGATAAATGCTTGATGGGGTGGATACCCAATTTTCCATAATGTGCTTATTTCACATTGCATGCCTGTACCAAAATATCTCATGTACCTCAAAAATATATACATCTACAAAAATTAAAATTTAAAAAAATTTTTAAAAGACTGATTTAGACGACGATATAACTGACCTGAAATAGAGGAGTTTTATGGATGCTGAGCTAGATATGACCCAAGATATTGTGAGCAGAGACAGTATATGTGGAGAATCAGAAGCACAGCAAAATGTTCCCAAGAATATTTTTGCAATTCTTCAGTCCGTAAGGACAAGAGAACAGTATATACCTGTACAGTCACTGACTGAAATGCAGCACCCATGGATCCCATGTTACGTTATACCAAAAAACCTATCCCAGTTGCACACAACAGACATGACCAGGGTAGATTCAAAGGAAAAGAAACAAGGCTTGAAACTCAACACTGCAGCACTTAGCATGGTAGGGCACAGAAATCTCTAACAGAGGGTGCATCTGCCTATGAGACACAGACCCCTGCAGCATAGCCAGTTTCCCAAGCAGGATTTCCCCTGAACCAGAAGAAACAATCTCAGACATCCATTATCGTAAGTCCAGCAGATACTACCTCTTTAATAAACATGTTTAATGCAAAGGATTTTCTACAGAATCTTAGATTTGGCCCATCAGATGAAGAGCAGAAACTAGGATGCCAATGAAATGAAAATAAAATGAAACTACAATTCAGAGAAGATAAGCACAGATGCAACCAGATGACAACTAACTAGTTGTCACCATTTCTTAGAGTAGTAGACCAGTACCTTAAGCATATAAGTGGATGACTGAGGCTGGGAAGTGGTGGGACCAGGTTGTAGCAGTTTTTGTACAGTTTTGAATTGTGTGCTAGTTCAAAACTTTGCCATAACTTTTGCTTGATGGTTGACATATTTGCTAAAATTAAAGACTTTCATACCAAATGTGATGAAATGTGTCTAGAACAAAATGTTCAGAATCAGATGGAACAGGATTAGAACTCAGCTATCACAAATCTAATTTGCCTAGAGTTACAAATGACTACAGTTCTTTTTCTTTTTCTTAATTTGGATTAAGAAACATGGGTATACCTTGATCTCAAGGCTGAAACTCACGATTTAGGAACTTACCAGAAATTACAAATGAAAAAGATCACAGACCGATGTTTTATAAGACCATTTGATGCTTTGTGTTTCAAAGGGATAATGACTCTTATCTGTGTAAGCAAACTTACTGGCTTACAATTGTATTTTAATATTTACCTTCTAGTTTGTAATGGAGAATGTGTATTTTTGAAAGCTTTTTTCCCCATTGGTTAAATTAACATTACTTAAAATTTATTTCTTTTGAAAATAAATGCGGGGTAGAAATTTGTGTATATTTAGAGGGTATACGTCTCTCTAAGCCCCTCGCTTCTGATTTTTCATTGCTCTCTAGTTCCTTTTATTGAAAATACTATGTTGTCAGTGGTAACAAACTTTAGTTTCTGAAACTTCCAAAACAAAGCAAAGGAATCTTGAATGAATCAAAATGTGAGCCTGTGTGTATATTTTACCCATACTTTAATCAAGAACAAGTCTTTGGCTGTAGAAGAAATGCTCAGCCTTCCTAAGACTTCTTTACTTATAATGAATACATTTAATGACTGTGCATTCTTCTCATAGATGTCTGACCATAATACCCTTTAATTGAAAATCTCAATACACAAATTAAAACTGAATAGGCTGTAGTATTTTTTATTTTGGGAGTCAATGTATGATTTGGGAGAGGGAATATGTATCAGCCCCATGAGAGTGTCACCTTTAACTATCATGTCTTTTCTCATAAATTCATTATGGCATTTTGAGCAATGCGATCCCATGTTGACCATGTTACTAAGCCCCTTCTTAGTCAGCTTGGGCTGCCATGACAAAATGTTATAGACTGGGCAATGTAAACAATAGACGTTTATTTCTCACAGTTCTGTAAATAGGGAAGTCCAAGATCAAAGTGCCAGAAGATTCAGTTCCAGTGAGATCTCTGTCCCTGGCTTGCAGTCAGCTGCCTTCTTGCTAGCTCCTCACATGGCAAGGAGAGAGAGAGAGGGAAGGAACAAGCTCTTTGATATGTCTTTTTATAAGGACACTAATCCTATTGTCTGGACTCCACCTCATAACCTCATATGAACCTAATTCCCTCCCAAAGGTCTCATCTCCTAATGCCACCACACTGAGGGTTAGGGCTTCAATATACAAATGGGGAGGGCTTGACATGTTAGCAGCAGAATGTATCTGAGTACTGTTGTACCAAATTATGTTACCAGCAGTGAAGCCAGCAACCTCAATTCCTGCCTCCTCAGAAAAAAGAATTTGACCAAGAGGCTTAGGTAGAGTGAGAAACCAAGGCAAGTTTTGCAGCAGGAGTGAAAATTTATTTAAAAGCTTTAGAACAGGAATGAAAGAAAGTATGCTTCGAAGAAGACCAAGCAGGTGACTAGAGAGATGAAGTGCATGGTTTGACTTTTTGACTTGGGGTTTTATACAGTGGCATGCTTCCGGGGTCCTGTGTTACTTCTCCTCTGATTCTTTCCTTGGGGTAGGCTGTCTGCATGTGCAGTGGCCTGCCAGCACCTTGGAGGGGCCGCATGCGCAGTGTGTTTACTGAGATTGTGCACATGCGCACTTGAGGCCTTCCTTATCAGTGGAGTGTTTTTAGAGGAAGGACCAATACCAGTTACTCTGTCATTTTGCCTCTTAGTGCATGTGCTTGAGACTACTCATCCAACTCCTGAGATTTTATTGGGAAGTTGCTGATCCTCAGTTTCAGCTTTTTTTCTATCTATTGGGAGACTGCCTTTCCCTGGCAACGGCTGTGATCAATTATTATTTTAGACAGACAGCTTAATAACTGTCTAACCATCCTGTGATGGTTACCTGACATTCCTGATGGTGGGGTGGCCCTCCCTTGCCCTGCTCATGTCTGACTAGCTACCTACTGTAACAGACACAAACATTCAGTTCATAAAAGCCCTCTGGGGTTTTTAATATTTTTATTCCTTTCACTTACAAGTACCTACTGAATACTCTTGAACCAGGCACTGTCTCTGGGATACAATTGAGTTTGTCAATTATACGATGATTCATTAAGCATACACATGTATCTTTTTACCCTATCATAGATTTACAAAGTTCTATTAGCATGACAAAAAGCAACCCAACACCATCTTCTTCAATGAGATTTTTTTGAGAAATTTCTCTCACTGTATCTTCAACTCAAATGAATTTTGCCTACATACAATTGCACAGATACATTTTTTTTTAGTCTAAAATTCTAAAACCTTCATACCAAATTATTATTCAGCTTTAGGATAGTTTTAAGACCAGAGATATTTATGTAAAAACCACTTGCAGAAACTTTTGTAATCCTTTATTACAATTTCAAAATCCATAAAGCTCTAAATAATGTTATTTTCTTTTTAACATCTGATCTGAATAGACATGAAACTCTTTATCATCCTTATTCATTGCATTTAATGTGAATATTTTTACATTTTGTTGAAGAAATATTAGGGTTTTGCCCCCAGTGCTAAGAAGCCAGCTACACTAACCAAAAGGAAGCACACTTGTACTGAAGAGGAAATGGTACACTCATTTTTTTTCTCACATCAAATTAATAAAGGAGAACCTCTGGAGTTTTGTGTTCAATTGGCAGTAGCACATTTTTAAAGGGACAAAGACAAATGGTTTTGGGATCAGGGAAGGCCATTAGGAAGTTTGGTGGCTTGAAAAAAGTATGTCTTCCATGAGTTTGCAAACTTTGAAGCTTCTTGGTTCATGCGGTTCCCTCAACCTGGAATTTTGGCACCATTTCTATGTTTTGTCATCCTTCAAGGCCCTGTGAAAATACCACCTGCTTGGTCAAGTTCTCCCTGATTCTCACCCCCAGCCTCTAAGGTGAATCAGTCATTTTTGTTCCCTGTGCCCTACAGCATCTGCCTTGCATCATTGCAACAAGAGCTTGCTTTTCAGTTATGCCTTACCTGACTAGGCCCCAAAACTGTTATCTCTTCAGAGCAGTGACAATTCTTATTTATATTTCTGTCCTCTAGTACCAGTCACATGACTTGCACATTATAGCCACTCTATTTATATGTATTGAATGAATCTGGAGATGTTTAGCCTGGGGAAAATAAAACTTGGGGTAAACATGAAAGCTAAACCCAAATATGTGAATGTGTATCATTTAAAGAGAGAAAAAAACATATTGATAGTGGCAGGAGGTAGACAAATCCCTAGGAAGATAGGGGTGGATCCCTGGTGAAATTCCACCTTCAAACCAAAGACAGTTTAAAACCTGAAAGCCAAGCTACAAGTCTCAGAATCCAGGAACCAGACTGAAAACCTCTCTTCCCATTTGGAACACTTTTGTCTGATTGACCCCCACTCTTCACCTATTTTATATATACCAATCCTTACCTAATTGGTTTTTAATACTGTCATGCCCACCTTCAAGTGATGCCTTTGTTTTAGCCTTTTTTGCATACTCACAAACCAATCAGCCTGCAATCTCCCATTCTGAGCTCATAAAATCCCAGAACTCAGCCACACTTTGGGACTGCCCGCCATTGGGCAGGGGGAGCTACCTGACTTCACAGAGGGGGTTGCCATCTCCAGGTCCCCTCTCTGCTTAGGGCTCTCACTCAGTAAAATTCTCCACCCTGTTCACCCTGTGGCTGTCGGTGTAACCTCATTCTTCTTGGACATGGGACAAGAACTTGGGACCTGCCAAATGCAGATATGAAAAAGGCTCTAGTGATATAGCCCTCCCAGCCTCTGCTAGTGCCAGGTAGTGGCCCCATGTGACAGAAAACAGCAGTGGTCTGGGCGAGCTCTGGAGCTATAGGCTGGAGTGGAGCAATGGGACTGAAAGAGCTGTTAACATGCCCCCATTCATCAGGCTGTGGACAGGGAGACTGAAAGAGCTGTTAGCATGCTGTAACATCTCCTTTAGGGCTTTGGGGTTGCTGGCATCGCTGTTCATGCTCCACCGCTTTCCCCCTGTCCAGATGCTGGCACTCAAGGCAGAGGCAGCTCGCAGCATGCCCAGCCCAGCTATGGGCTGAGCACGAATGCTACAGTGAGCACAGGATCCACGCCAGAGCACAAGCCAGGTGCAGCCCTGTAGGTCAAGTGGGTGGGTTGTCTCCTATGGTGAGTCTGGGGATGAGCGAGGGACAGGTGGGGGCATCACTGGCCACAGAGGTCTCTGGCTGGCAAAACAGCACCAAAAACTTCTACATCAATATTCTGTGTTATGACAGAAGGCAATATTTGGATGAAGGCTGAAAATTAAACATAGACTTTATGCAATACAATTTAGCATGTTATTAATAAAAAGACACCAAGATGGAACATACTACCTCAAAAAAATTGGTGAGAGGAAAGTAAGAAGGCATTCCAACAAAAAGAGGGACCTGTTAAAGTGATGTTGGAGCTGTTTGACAGGACTATTCAAACCTGGGACTAGCTTAAGCATCTAAAATAATATTAAAAGTAGTGGACCATAATCCACTGGATAAAAGGGAATCCATAAATTAATAATGAGACAAAACTAACAACAACTAAAAATCCCACACAGATCAGAGAGGGGGAGGAGGGAAAGTACTTATTTACAGAAGCTGGTCAACTAACAAATGTAGAAAAATCATCATTTGCAGTCATAATAATAATAATTGGCTGATATGAGATTAATCAATGGACACCAACATTTTGGAAAGAAAAATAGCTTAGAGCTTTCTGAGCTATGCAAGGCATACAAAATGTATTGAACCACAGAGACATGAGTATGCAGCTTCAGCCTTAACCACCACACCCATGCCTTGGAGTAACTGTTTAAAGGCATTTTGTTCCTGACTGACTGCCTCACCCATTGTCTTCTTGTTCCTGGAATTTGTGATAGAAAAAACAATGTATAGTCAATCAATAGCTTATATTATTTTAATGTAAACTCATGGTAAACAACTTAGGAGTTACTTCTTTTTTTCTTTTAAAACCCACTTGTAACTGCTGCTAATTGCAGAATATATTCAGGGCAACTTTGATCTATGCTTCTGGGCTGCAGTCCTCAAACTCAGCCTGAATAAACTTTCTACTTATATTAGTTTTGCTACAGCTTTTTCTCTTAGGTTGATAAAACCATTGGATGAGGATTGTTTGGAATGGGACATAGTTGCTCAAAGTAAGTCCCCATTTTCACAAAAGGAGAAATATACTTTTATAGGGGAGAAACTCTACAAACCAATGGCCCTGCATGCCTCAAAAATATGAATAACATGAAAAACAAAGAAAGGCTGAGAAATATACCAGTTAAACTAAACTATAGAATAAAGGCCAGGCATGATGTCTCATGCCTGTAATCCCAGCACTTTGGGAGGCCAAGGCAGATGGATCACTTGAGCCCAGGAGTTCAAGACCAGTGTGGGCAACATGGCAAAACACTGTCTCCACAAAAAATTAGCCAGATGTGGTAGTGCATGCCTGTAATCTAGCTACTCCGGAGGCTGAGGTGGGAGGATTGAATGAGCCCAGGAGGTCAGGGCTGTAGTGAGCCATGATTGGGCCACTGCACTTCAGCCTGGGTAACAGAGTGAGACTGTCTCAAAAAATAAAAATAAAAATAAAGGAATGTGACCACCGGATATGTGCATGACCCTGGGTTAGATCTGCTTTGGAAAAAGAAAAGCTGCTCTAACAGACAGTTTGGAGACAATTGGTGAGATTTGAATGTAGCTTGTATATTAGATAATGTATCCGGATTCATTTTCCTGATTTTGATAATTACACTAGGCTTATTTAAGTTCTTGTTCTTGGAGATACACTCTAAAAAATATAAGGGTAAAGGATCATTTTCTCTGCAACTTACAAGTGGTTCTGTGGCAGTGAAAAGGAGGCTTAACATGACTAGCTCCATTTTGCTCCTGACTCCCTCCCCTGCAGTGATATAATGTAGGTTAACTGCTTCTACTTATCTCTGCACATAGGCCAAGATAACTATGGGAGGAATTTAGTTTATAGTTTAATTTTGAAGCAAAGATGATCACAGTTCCTTCCCAAAACTAAAGGCCCCAAGGAGATAAGAATAGTGTACGCACAAGTAACGATGCTATGTTAAAGATTTATAGAAGCATTTTGACCTAACCAAGGATACAATTTTCACAAGACTCCCTTGGACCATTGCTGCTGCCCAGATGTCTGTGATCATTAGCCACCTCTTGATCATAACTCCCTCCCTCTTCCCCTTCCCCTAACATAAAAGGAGCCTAAAATTCTATTAACTTAAGATGGTTCTTTAGGACATTAGTCCACCATTTTCTTGGCTTGATGGCTGTCTGATAAAATCTTCCTTGTTCCAACACCTTGACTCTTGACTTCTTGGCTGTTCTGTGACAAGAGGGGTATAAGTTTGGACTTGTTTACAAATTTGGCAATCTCATCAGCCTGGAGTGACTGCTCATGGTCAGTTGACTTTATCCAGGGAATTGTTGGGTAAACCCCTAGCAGCTGTTAGAGCCATTTGTTCTGTGAGTTCTGCCCTTAATTCCTCAGGATAGCACTGGCTGCCCAAATACATCATTGTTGAAGCAAGGAACCAACAAACTCCTGTGAGTTGATGGATTCAATTGGGAAGTAGAATAAGTTGCTTCAGTGTATACAACTGGGAACACTAGCAAGCAAGTGGGAACAAAAGCCCTCTGTTTGGGCTTTTCCTCAGAAGAAGTCACTTTGTTTTTATATTTGATTGGGGTACCCTGTTAGAGAGGAGAATAGTTGTTGGACTTTTACCTGATTTGAGAACAAATTCATTTGCATTTGTCTGTCGGTTGTTTCTTTGGGCCCCAGGCTTACATGTTTAAAAACATGGGAAAGTTCAAAGGCATGCCTGATTTTCTGGGACTCTAGCTGGTTATATATTACGACCTGCTTGGTGAATATTTAAAAACTGATGGGCAAATTACAGTAAGGAAAATTTAGAGCTCAAATGATTAACCTGCAACTAACTATACAGTTAGAGGCTTCTAAAGCTATTTCTCTTTTCTGACTGCTTTGAATCTGCTGTTATTAAGCTATTGGTGTTCAGATACAACTCACTGTTTATAGTCTAGCTAAAATGTAAACATGAGAAACTCATTTGAAACTAAAGGAAACAAAAGGGTAAAATAGGTTTTTAAAAATCAAACTGCCATAGAGATTGTTTTATCCAAATTTTGGTCTACAGCTTTCGTTGGATTATTTATTTGGGCTAAATTTAACCATGTGAACAAGTCTCAATTTTGTGAGAGACATAATTTGGACCCAGCTATCTTTTATAAAGTAGTGAGTTTGTATTACTATCTCGTGGCTAGAGTTCCAAGGTAAAAGCTATTGGAACTTTGTGTATGTGTATATATGTAAGTGTACATATACATAAACACATCTACATATACATAGTTTGCTTAAGTAAATGAGTGCTTGTAAATTAAATAAACAAGTTCAAATGCTTTTCGAGTTCATGTGACTTAAGTAAATATTTAATAAGTAAACAGTTTTAAAAAGTATTGGTTAAAAAATAGAAATGTCTTCATAATTATCAGCATCCATTTTTGTCTGGGTTTACTGATTATATTTGCTTCTGCTAGAAATTTCAAGGTGTCAGGGTTTGGCACAAAGGTCATAAGACTATAAATCCAGACAAAAACAGAATAATATTTCTTTGTATAATTTTTTGACAAATAAGACTAATATTGTTGATTCAGAAAAAACAGTTAAATATTCTGGGTTATTGACAAAAATATCCATGTGTTTAACTTTACGATTCTAACTTAGGTGAACACCTGATATTCACAGGCTTTAAAATAGGGTAACAGGAAAATAACTTTAAATGATGACTAGGTTTGTCTAGTATCTCAGTTCTAACAAGTAACCTAGATAAACTGCTAAAAATGAATGAATTGAGTAAATATGAATGAAATAAATGCTTGTAGATAAACTTTTTGTGTAGCTTTAATATTTAAATTTAGTTTGGATGCTCGTTAGCTGTCTGGGTCACTTTCAATTAAGAAAGGCTAATAATATGGGGAAATGTGTTTCTAAAAATTGTGGAGTCATTTCATCTATAAAATATTAGTATCTGACAGACAGTTCAATATTTCTTGCTTGCTAGGTTTTTACTAAAATTTAAGATTATTAAAGATAATAATTCTAGTTAATATATAATTCTGTATATAAAGTGAACCAAGGTAAGATGCAGTTTTTGATTAGAGAATAAGTTATAATAAAGACATAAAGTTGTACTTTTATTGGGAAAAATAATGATTGTATATAATATGAAGGTTATTTAAAAGTTATATATGGGCCTGTAATCCTAGCGCTTTGGGAGGCCAAGGCGGGCAGATCACTTGAGGCCAGGAGTTTGGGACCAGCCTGGCTGACATGGTGAAACCCCATTCCTACTAAAAATACAAAAATTAGCTGGCATGCTGGCATGCGCCTCTAATCCCAGCTATGCAGGAGGCTGAGGTGGGAGAATCCCTTGAATCCAGAAGGCAGAGGTTTCAGTGAGCTGAGATCACGCCACTGCACTCCAGCTTGGGTGACAGAGTGAGACTCTGTCTCAAAAAACAACAAAAAGATTATTTATGAAAGAAGATAGAAAAGAACCAGTAAGCAGAAGAGAGGTGTGAAGGAAGTTATTAATATAAAGATGTGTTTTAGGTAGGGAAGATTATAATGAGAAGAAAATTTATAATTCTGTATGTGATTAAGTTGGCGATAATTAAAAGCAAATTATTTATAATAGTCTTTCTAAGATGGATATCCAATATGGTTTAGATCTTTGTCCCCACCCAAATCTCATGTCAAATGGTAATCTACAATGTTGGAGGTGGGATCTGGTGGGAGGTGATTGGATTATACAGGTGTTTCTCATGAATGGTTCAGTGCCATCGTTTTGGTACTGTCCTCATGATAGTGAATGAGTTCTTGTGAGATCTGGTTTGTACAAGTGTGTAGAACTTCCCCCTCTCTCTCTGGCTTGCTCCCCCTTCATTTTCTGCCATGATTTTAAGTTCTCTGAGGCCTCCTTAGAAGCTGAGCAGATGCCAGCATCGTGCTTCCTGTATAGCCTGCCAAACGGTGAGTCAACTAAACCTCTTTTCTTTTTTTTAATAAATTTCACAGTCTCAGGTATTTCTTTATAACAGTAAGAGAACAGACTAATAACAGTCTCCTATGTTAAAATAAGATTTTTGCTTTTTTGAAATCTTTGAGCTATCACTTTAGCTAATTAAATGACTTACTTTACAGTGACTTGTAATACTATTTTATGATATCAAATGTTTTAAATCTTTGATATTTGACGAATTCTCCAAAATCAAATTCTAAATTCAGTGTTATGACCTCAAACTAAATGTTTAGAGGTCCAAGAGGGACATATTGAGTCAATTAGGCCTATTAAAATCATGGAAGAAGCATTGTAAAATATAAAATTGTATTTAACTTTCTTTGGGTTATATTTATGTAAATGTGTTATTAGTATGTATTCCAAAATTATCTGAGATTCCTATAATTCTGATATGTCTCAGTATATGTTATCAGTAATAATACTTGTGTTAAATTGTTGTATGGACTTTTAACCATGACTGTCATAAGACTTTTATCACTCTCAATTATTGTTTTACTTTAATTCTTCTCAAAAAGCATTTTATTAGCAGCTACAGTTCAAAACATGCTTCTTTTGGGGAGTTCACGTAAAGGACTTGGGTGAGTGTTTTTGAATACAGGTTTCTGATAACTTTGCAGATTGTGCCATTGGACTAGAAATAAAACTAGACTCTAAAAAGCTGATGTGTTCATTATCCCTGTAACCAAAACCCACTTGCTCCCTAAAAACTATTGAAATATAAAATAGATAAATGAATTAAATAAAGAAAGTTAAAAAGGAAGAATAAAATTTTAAATAACCTCACTAACCTACCTCTCATGATAAATTCTGCAATTGGTTGAGAAATTATCATAATCTAGAAAGTATAGGGCAGTGTGACTGAGCACCAAATGCAAAATCCCCAAATACAAACTCCACTAGAAGAATGCAGGCTTCTGAAAGAATTCCCAGCAAGATGCAATAAATATATTAAGGTAAGAGCAACAACAAAAGGCTGATGTGTTCGTTTTTCTGACTTTGATTCAATGAAATTGCTACTACCTTTTTTCCCGAGGTCCTGCAAGCTGAATCTTATACCTTGTGATACAGGTGAAAATTAAAGATGCTTTTAAGTCTTACATCTGATCACCTCAATTGACTACCTGCTAGACTCTAAGAAAACTGGTTTATAGATTGTTCCCAACAATAACCTTTATTTTTCTTCTGTTTGAAAGCCCATCTGCCATGCCATCTCCTAAAATAAGATGCAGCTGTTTAATGGGACTGGTCTATTCCCAGACTGGTTACATTTAAATGTTAAGTCTCCACTGCAAGCTAAACATAGATCATATGTTACATGCATGTTTGTTCAATATGCATGTGTCAGAACCATGTTCATGAATAATCATAGCTTTTCCTGTAACCTATTAAGTATGTATGTTTAGCTAACCTGTTATATCCACACAGGAACCCCAGATACAACTGACAACGGAGAATAAACTTACTGCCTTTCCTATTAATATGGGAGGGACATATATTCTGTAGTTAACACCCATCTATCCTATGATTCAAAGACTATGATGGTTACAGGGGTGTTGAGGGAAACTGTGACTTACCCCTTAGTGCAATCTTTAGATCGTCATCTTGAAGACCAGAATTGATGGGAAAAACTGAAAAGATGAACCATACTCTCAAAAGAAGCATTGTCAAAATATGTCAAGAAATGAATTTGATTTGGGATAAGTCATTGCTGGTTGCCCTGTTGTGGATTACAGTGGCTCTCTGAAGTAGACTCAAATTGAGTCCCTTATGGTAGGCTATTTGAGGTGTCTGCTCCAGTGGGACCGCCAACTGATGCTTTAAGAGATTTAGCAATTGCCAAATATGTTAAGACTCTGGGCATTATACTGACTTCTGTTCATGAGTTTGCTTCTAGCAGGACCACTCATCCCACAGATGTAGCGCTAGATCATTTTCAACTGGGAGACTGTGTCCTCCGAAGACTGAAAAAACAAGGACTTGAACACTGATTTGCTGCCAAGTTGACAGGGCCATTCAAAGTGCTGTCAAATATTCACTCATCAATTAAACTTGCTGGAATAAAGCCATGTTTGTCCTTTGGGGATTTTCATTTGCTTGGCAAAACAACTCTTTAGTTAGGATCTCGCAATCTATTGCCTCTTCTGCTAAACTCTCCCACTGCCAGATTTGTCTTCCTAAACTGTATACAATTTTACTTAGGTTGGTGCAACTGTGGTTTCAGACCATGAATTTTAAATCATTATAACCAGGCTCAAATATATCTTTATTAATCAAAATAGGAACCATTACAATCAACACATTTTTGCCAATGAGAAATAAGTTTGCTTATTCCTGTAGTGTAAAAATCCATGCTTAAGGATTCAGTGAACTCTTGGAAAGCATTTTCGGCATCCTACTGGTTGTGGAAGTTGTCAAGATGCTTGAAGAAGTAGTAGTCGGTTGACAAGAGGTCAGGTGAATATGGCAGATGAGGCAAAACTTCATAGCCCAATTTGTTTAACTTTCGAAGCACTGTTTATGTGACCTGCAGTCAGGCGTTGTCATGGAGAAGAATTGGGCCCTTTCTGTTGACCAATGCCAGCTGCAGGTTTTGCAGTTTTTGGTGCATCTCATCAATTTGCTGCACATACTTCTCAGATGCAATGGTTTTGCTGGGATTCATAAATTTGTAGTCGATCAGACCGGCAGCAAACCACCAGTGACCATGACCTTTTTCTGGTGCAAGTTAGGCTTTGGGAAGTGCTTTGGAGCTTCTTCTTGGTCCAACCACTGAGCTGTTCATCACCAGGTGTTGTATAAAATCCACTTATCATAGCACATCACAATCCAACTGAGAAATGGTTCATTGTTGTTGCTTGGAATAAGAGAAGATGACAATTCAAAATGACAGTTTTTTAAATTTTCACTCAGCTCATGAGGCATCCACTTATTGAACTTTTTCAGCTTTCTAATTTGCTTTAAATGCCAAATGACCATAGAAAGGTCAACGCTGAATTCTTCAGCAAAAAAGTGTAATTGTAAGAGGATCAGTTTTGATGATTGTTCTCAATAGGTCATTGTCAATTTCTGATGGCTGGCCACTATGCTTCTCATCTTCAAGGCTCTCGTCTCCTTACAAAACTTCTAACCACCACTGCACTGTACATTTGTTAGCAATTCCTGGGCCAAATGCGTGTTGATGTTGAGAGTTGTCTCTGCTGCTTTATGACCCATTTTGAACTCGAATAAGAAAATCACTCGAATTTGCTTTTTGTCTGACTTCATTTCCATCGTCTATAATAAATATAAAACAAATAGCAAGTAATAAGTCATTAACAAAAAAAAGCGAGAACTGTGCATTAAAATGATGAATAACATAACCACATTTATTTAAAAATGTATTCCAATATCAAACGGCAAATTTCAACAATGCAAAAACTGCAATTACTCTTGCACCAACCTGAAGCCTGTTTCTCCAATCACCTACAGGGTCTGATTGATAACTTCGTACCCAGAGGTCCATGCTTCTTTCTTACTCAGCACTGCATTACACATTATGTGCAAAGAAATAATAAAGACCCACAAGCCTACAAGTGTAATTTCTATTGACCAAATGACCTCCCTAGGTTAAGCCACCTATTGCACTTACATTAATTCCTCCTCTAAAGTAGAGACCCATATTAATAAAATTTTACAATAGGCTACCTGACTTCAACAAACCTTAGAACACCAAAGCAGAATTAATCTGGGCACTTTCGGGGACTTGTTTATAGACCTATTCTCTGGGATCCCTAGTGGAATTCAGTTAATCCTGGAAAGCATTCTTAAATTGGGCCTTAATATTCTTCTTTTGTCCTGGTGGCCTACAGACTAGTAAAACTAACTAGGTATTGTGTAACCAAAGGTTGCATGAGTTTGACTAAAACTATCAAAGCAAGAAAGAAGATGTCCATGATCATTGCTCCTAAAAGAAGCACTAAGGAATATTTCCTTAGGCAGGTCAAATGATTTTATTCTACAGGCGCCCCTCATCAACTTGTTCGTTATCAACCTTGTCCAGCAAGAAATAGGCAGATGAGAGACAAAATTCTTTTGTACCCAATCCCACAAGACTGTGGAATGACCTTCAACAGTGCAGAAATTGTAGTAGTGAAAGCAGGTCTAGCATGACTAGTTCCACTTGGCTCCTAACCCCACCAGTGCCCCCAGCACCCTGCACAATGATATCATTTAGGTTAACTGCTTTTGATTATTTCTGTACATAGGCCAAACTAATTATGGGAGGAATTTACAGTTTACCTTTAAAGCAAGGATAATAGTCCCTTCCCAAAACAAATCCCTGAGGAGACAAGGATGGTGTACACATAAGTAACCATGCTATGTTAAAGATTTATAGGAGCATTGTGACCTGACCAAATGCAGTTTCACAACCCTCCCTGAGACCCTTGTTGCCACCCATATGTCTGTGATCATTGATCACCTCTTGATCTCAACTTTCTCCCTTTTCGCCTTCCCCTAACATAAACGCGGCCTAAAATTCTATTAACTAAAGATGGTTCTTTAGGACACCAGTACATTATATTCTTGGTTTACTGGCTGTCCAAAATAAAGTTGCCTTCCTTTCCCCAACACCTTGTCTCTCAACTTATTGGCTATTTTGCAGCAAGTGGTATAAGCTTGGACTTGTTTACAGCTCAGCAATATATATGAAGAAAAACAGAAATTTTATATATATACACATACATATATATATATGAGAAGAGGGAATATGTGGGTGAATCTAGGTAAAAGCTATATGAATGTCAATTTTAATAATCTTACAGATTTTTGGTCAGTCTGATTCTCTTTCAGTATAAAAGTGCATAATTTAAAAAATGTTGAGAGTTCTATTCTGAGAGGTGTTCAAGCAGAGACTGGATGAATTTCTGAGTAATAGGGATTTTTGCTTGGTTTATAAAATGGGACTGGATGATTTCAATTTGACCCTTAATGTGATGATTAACTTTATGTGTCAACTTGGCTAGGCCACAATACCCTGGTATTTGGTCAATCAGCAGTCTGAATGTTTTTGTGAAGGTATTTTTTTTTACATGAGATTACCATTTAAATCAGTAGACTTTGAATAAAGCAGGTTATGCTCCACAGTGTGGGTAAGGTTCATTCAATCCACTGAAGGCCTTAGGAGAAAACACTGAAGTCCCCAGAGGAAGAGGGAATTCTGCCTCCTGACTGTCTTCAGACTGAAACTGCAACATCATCTCTTCCCTGGGTCTCAAGTCTTCCAGCCTACCCTGCATATTTTGGACTTGCCAACCTCCATAATCACGTGAGCTAATGACTTAAAATAAATCAATGGTTTCTGTTTCTCTGGTGAACCTTGATTAATAAACTTAGATTCTATTTTCAGCTGCCTCCTTGTAATTTTCATCTTCCCAGAAGCCCCTTACCCTCTCTCCCACTCCTTGTGTTCAGGGCCTGACATGTAATAGAAGCTCCTCCCCACTACCAATTATGTAACGCAAAGCTGAGAAGAAGCTCAAGGTGCAGTCTAAAAACTAAGATATCATTTGTTATTCTTATTATTGTAAGTTTTGTAATTACCACGATTGCTATATAGAACATGTCAGGATCGTGGCTAGCCTGAAGCCTAACCTCTGAATGATCCATGTCTAATCACAGAGTATGAGTGTCTTAAATGCCATCCCACTCCACTGCTGTGATATATGCCTTCATTAAGATTAAGGAGAAAGAATTTAAATATCGGGGCTGAGCATTTGAACAATCATGTCACTTCTATTGATCACCTAATGAAAATGTATGGCATTTAACAGTGAATAAATCAGTTTACATAAGGATGCTAGCTTCTACCACTCTGCTCATGCCATTTCCAGGAAAGCCTTCATCATATTTCCTGTAACAGTGCATTTCTAAGGGTCTTCCGATTGCAGAAAGCACACTATGGCTGAAGAAAGGTTCGGCACTTTAGTTCTGCCATTTTGTTACCAAGTGATGTAAATAAAATTTAGACACTCGTCAGCATGATGAGAACCCAAAGAGATGAAATGTAGAGACTGGTTTCCTGCAGATGTGATGTTTTAGAGCAATCATAAAAAAATTCCAAATAGAGAGGATAAATATAAGGATAGAAACAGTCATGGAGTAATAAACTAACACCTTTAAAGAAAAGTAAAGAAGTGTATCACGTAGCTGAAATGGGTGAGAATTGTGTCACCTACAGAATCTAACTCATAGTCATCAGAGGAAATAAAAATATTCCCAAGAAGCCATGGCAACTGTTCCTGGAGGCAACTGTGGATGCCACTCCTGGCAACTGCGACCCTGCCGTAATTTCAGAAGTTAGACATCATTTGCTAAACAAGAAACTTCTGATTTCTTTTTAAATTAATCGTGAGGATGGGAAGGGGGAAAGTTTCACTGTCCTCGATTTTGCAGATTCCTTTGAGCTCCAAAGCACACAGAGGGCCACAGGCATGCCTTCTTTTGAGAAAGACACTCTCTGACCTTCTTATCTAAAGCGGCACATGCACCCCATGGCGTTCTAGCCCCTCACTCTGCTGTCTCCACAAAGCCTATTCCTGCCCGAGGCCAGCAGGCTGGCAGCTGGTAAGGCCTACGACCTGAAGCTGGCGGCCTGCATGTGCGGCCTGCTTCTGTGACTTGACAGCTGGGGGGCGGGGTCGGGAGGAGGAAGACCTTGGGTAAGGTACTTAGTTTTTCTGTTCCTCCGTTTCTTCTTCCGAAAAACAGGAATGTTAATAGTGCCTATCTCATAAGATTGTGAGAATTAAATGAGTTACTATTGAAAGCCCTGGGAGCACTGTCTGGCAAATAGTCATACTCTGAAATAAAACAGGTGAGCAAAATGTATTCATTGTTTATTGTCTGCCCTATTGGAAGATGAGCTCCACAAGAGAAGGGCCTTATCTTACCCTCTATTGCACCCTCAGTGCTTATGGCAGTGCCTGACCCATGGTGGGCCTCAGTAAATACCTGCAGAAGGTAAGGCTGGGAGCATTGTCGGCTTCTTTTGTGCTGCTTTCCTGGTTTCTCTCTTCTCTTACTCAAATGACCTCATTTGGGTGATCTGGCTTATGTGTTTAGTTAGAAACTCATTAAAATATTTTATGCCAACAAATTCTACAGGAATGTAATCTTGTTAATCCATTCATTCATTAATTCGTTTATTAAGATCATATAGTTGAAGGCCTATAGTGTCTCCTGACTCAAATATATGGCCCAGACAATACTCAGCATGTATTTCAACTATAAGATAATGAGATGTCATTTAAATAACCACTCTAGGCTAAGCCGTTGGGTACAGAGGCCAGCAGGGAAAAGGGATAAGTTAGGAACAGTCAGGGTTGAGATCAGGAACCAACTTTGCCATTGAACATGCATGGGAGGGGTGGCCTGCCTTCCAAATCACAGAATAAAAGGGATCCAACCAAGCTGGCAGCTTTATCTAGGGTCTTCTCTGGTGAACAGAGTGACACAGAGCACCCTGCGGACGGGGTAATCATCGGGTCTGGTCCTAGCTAAATGGAGGGGCAAGAGGACCCATTTGAATTGAAGCAGGTCCTTAGCAACTGAGCTGACTCAGGGTTCAACTCCAAGGAAGTTGGAAGTTGCAGTAGTCTGGGCTTAACTAAGAATTCACACGTTCTCCAGTCCCAGACACATGGCCTGTATTTTAGAACAGAGTCCAGTGCCAGCAAGAAACGGGAGAACTAACCAGTGACCAGTGCACAGTTGCCAGGGAGACAAAACCAGCCCTACTGCAGTCTCCATGAAACCCTTGGTTTTGGCCTTTCCTCATTTGGGGGGCTGGGCTTTCATATGCATTTGAAAACCAACATCCTTTAGTTCTTGGAAATGTTGCTTATTACTTCTTTAGTAATTACCTCCTTTCCATTTTCTCTCTTTCAGAAATTCTTAATTAAATCTATCTCCCAGTTTGATCCTCTATTTTTTTTTATTATTTCTTTTTCTGTTCTCCTGTTAGAAATCTATAGGGGCTTTTGTTTGTTTTGCTCACCGGTCTATTTCCTTAAATTTATCTCCTAGCAATTCTACTGATTTCAGTTTTCAAATGTTAACTTCCAAGAGCCTACCAGTTCTTGTTTTATGGATATAGTGTATTCTTGTCTCCCTCTGAGGAATGTGGTTATAAAGTGTTTGTGGCTGTTACTTTTCTTGCCGTATAGTTGCTGAATCTTTTGAGTTCCTCTTTAGTTTTTCCTTTTTTGTCTCTGCCTTGCTTGTTGAAGACTTCCTTGACATCTGCTCCTCTTTGTCAGTCCTTACTCATAAGAGTGAGCCCCTTGAGAGTGGAGTGAAGCTCTGTGTTCAAGGCTAGTCCTTGTTTCCTGGTTAGCTTCACTGTGGGATTATGGGTAGAGATGGCCATTTTGTTGAGTGACCCTAAAATACTGGCATCTGTAGGTCTGTTCTCCTGCTCAATCTGTTTATCCAGAGAGCATCCTCCACTCTCCTAGCCAGAGAGCTAAGGCTGGTCACCAGAGAATGGAGGTTGAGTTGGGCAGGGGCTCACTACTTGGTATTAGACTTTCACTAATCCCCCGCTTCCATCCTCTTGCCTCTTCTCCTCCACTTCTCCCAACTGGTGTTCCTGAATCTGTCCCTTCTTTGGGAACTTCAGAAAGTTAATCAAGTCTTCCTAGCAAATTCTAAAGATCACAAGGAGTAGCTTATTCAGCAGGATCAATTTTACAGGGTTGCAAATCAGAACTTAAAGACTTTTTTCAGGCATCGCCTTTTGAGGACAATGATTAAAAGGGGCTAAAAAAACCATAAAGAGCTTAGTATAGAAGAGCACGATTGTGCAGGCTAGCATATTCACATGCATGCTCCCAGACACTTTAGGGTGTAGGACCGGGCATGGGTAGGAGTGGAGGGGCAGCCCAGGGACTTCCATGTGTGCTTTTGTTTTGGGTTCATAGTAGGAGCCTATTGGGTAAATCACTTTACCTTCACTAGTAAAATTAAATTAGAGGCTTAGAGTGTGGGATCTTTAGGTTCCCTTCAGCTCTAAGATCATCTGTTCTATTCTACAGTAATAAAGTCATCTCATTTTTATCCCTGTAGGTAGCTAGGATGAATCATATACAGACATCATAAATTCTACTTCCGGACATTAAGGTGATATGACATGAATGTCACAAATAACAGTAATATCTCCCACATCTTGTGGTTTGAAGGGATAAATGAAGAAGCAATGTTACCTGTGCTTTGCACTTGTAGTTATTTGAGCTTTTCTTTCAGGCTTGAAAAGGCAAAGGCTGTAAAATGGTTTCTTTTAAGGCTTGTTAACATTGGAATTTTATATTTAAAAACCTGCATTATGTATTTAGGAAATAAGAGTGAAAGAAATCAGTGTTGGTGGCTGGGGATGAATTTGAATGTGTAATTGTACACATCACTTCTGAAGGGCAGCTGCAGGAAGCATGTTGGTACGGTGTGCTGGGGTCTATGAGATTGGTTGCTAATGAACGCTTAGCACACACACATTTACACACACAGACACACTCACGCGTGACCTTGGCATCTGCCCTTGGAAATGTCTGGAAATGCTTTCAACACTGCCTTTGTGTACAGTGAAGTGTCCTAGTAATCAGACTTATGAGATACTGGGATCTATTTCAGCAAAAGAAGAAAAAAAATAAAGAGAAGGTACTATTCCTCTGGAAAACCTTTGTTCTTCCATAAGCTTAGTTCCTTTCCCTCATACCTCCTTGGGATAAGAGTTTTCTCAATTAGAAATGCTTTTATCTGCAATTTGTAAGATAATGGCTCCCTGGCACCCTTGCAGGTCTCCACACAGGCCCTGGAGGTGAGGCTCAGCTGCAGCCTGACTTGTCTTGGTGAATGAACGCCTTGTCATGCTCTCAGGAACTTGGCATGAATGGCAGTTCTGTGTGGTGCTGTCAAGGCTGTTGCCATTCACCTCCCCACCTTGTGGGAGGTTGTCACAAGGTCATTTCCCATCTGTTTCCCTGGTTCTGGTGAAGCATGGGACTTTCCATCTGTCCCCCTTCTTCGGGAACAGTTGCAGACTATAATAGTGCTTGGCTGGAGCCTAGCGTTGTTGACTTCTCAGTCACAGGGTGAGGAGTGACCCACTGCTTGTGCTCCCCATCATCTCCCCCCTTGGCTTGTTGTCATCCTGTGGAACAATGGCTGCAGGTAGCTGGCACCATGCTGATCTGTTTTTTTTTTGAGATGCATCGCGCTCTGTGGCCCAGGCTGGAGTGCAGTGGCCGGATCTCAGCTCACTGCAAGCTCCGCCTCCCAGGTTTATGCCATTCTCCTGCCTCAGCCTCCTGAGTTGCTGGGACTATAGGCGCCTGCCACCTCGCCCGGCTAGTTTTTTGTATTTTTTAGTAGAGATGAGGTTTCACCGTGTTAGCCAGGATGGTCTCAATCTCCTGACCTTGTGATCCGCCCGTCTCGGCCTCCCAAAGTGCTGGGACCATGCTGATCTTTTATGCTGTCTATATGAGTTACACATTAGCTAAATCCATTTTGGCTTGTTGTCTCCTTAACCAGCTGAATCTCTAGAAATACGGCCAGCAAAGCTAGCAGCAGCCCTCATGCTACTGCTTAGTGACTGCCTGGCTGCTCGGCAGAAAACTCAACCAGCTTAAAAAAGAAGGGATGTTTCCTTTCCTCACATACCAAGCAGTCAGGACACAGGCAACTGTTAAGTCAGCAACATGATGTCAGGGCTGATCCACTGCAAAAATTCCTCAGTCATCTTGGTCCTAAGATGGCTGTTCTGGTTCTGGACATCACATCACATCACATCTGCATTTAAGGCAAGATGAAGCAGTGAAAGCAGGAATCATCATCTGTCTGCTTTATTATGAAAGCAAAAGCTCTCTCAGAAATACTCCAGCAGACTTCACCTTGTGCACTATTGGCCATAACAGGATCATAACACCCTGAGCTTCAAAAAGAAAAAAACCAGTTTCTGAAAAAGAGGAGCTAGATCAGCATGATTGGCCTACACTAGACCAGACTCGTCAGAGTACACACTTGGGCTGGTCTCCTTTCCTTTCTGAACCAAACATGAGTTTCATTGGTGGGACATAAGAGTATAAGGTGGATAGGCAACAAGTTGTATCTGCCATTTGAACCAGTGCTGCCAGTCCCAGTCCCTTATCCCAGCTTGGTAGGAAAGACCTGTCAGTCGCTGACTCTACTATCTCTTCTTGCTTGCACATCAATTATGTCTCATATTTGAACTGACCAATGAATAACTGGGGCATTGCAAACACAATTTCCAGTTCTTCAGAAACTCTAAGCCTAATCTGAAAGAAATAAGTTGAGAGTTGTCACAATTAAGGACTATAAATGCACCAGCCCCTGAACTCCTTTCTTTTCTTACCTGACAACATCAAATGTTCAGAAGCAAAATGACATTAGGTGAATGTTGAGAGTCTGACGCCACCATAAGCTTACTCACCTTTGCAGTATTCCAAATAAAATAAATTTCTTTCAGGTAAGAGTACTACTATATCCCCTCGTATTTAAGTAAGAGATAATTGGGATTATTGCCTGTGTTTGGCAATTTTTTTTTTTTTTTTTTTTTTTGAGACGGAGTCTCACTCTGTCGCCTAGGCTGGAGTGCAGT
The DNA here is from genome assembly GCF_024542745.1 of Macaca thibetana thibetana. Taxonomy (NCBI): domain Eukaryota; kingdom Metazoa; phylum Chordata; class Mammalia; order Primates; family Cercopithecidae; genus Macaca; species Macaca thibetana. Next base: position 77,109,512 of record NC_065581.1, read on the forward strand.
GGCGCGATTTCGGCTCACTGCAAGCTCTGCCTCCCGGGTTCCTGCCATTCTCCTGCCTCAGCCTCCCGAGTAGCTGGGACTACAGGTGTACGCTGCCATGCCCGGCTAATTTTTTGTAGTTTTAGTAGAGATGGGGTTTTACTGTGTTAGCCAGGATGGTCTCGATCTCCTGACCTTGTGATCTGCCTGCACTGGCCTCCCAAAGTGCTGGGATTCCCTCAGGAGCTAGGCTATGAGAACTTCGCCTACCTTTTCCTTCTCTCCCACCTAACTCCTAAATATCCCTCAAGATGCTGCTTAAAAATAACTTTCTTTTTCATGTGTTTATTATAATGCTTACCACTGGCACACTGGAATTATTTACTTAGACAGTTGTCTCACCCACTACATTAGGAAATTTTCCAGGGGAACGGTTTTGTTCCAAACACTGAGCACAAAGTAGAATGCACAGTAGTAAGTTCTTAACATGTTTTCATTGAATAAAATCTATTTATACCTTCCTTGATGGCTGTCAAAAAACTATTTAAACCATGAAGAATTAATAACATAATTAAGTTGTATATCTCCACCGAAGCACATCAAAATAAAAAGTGCATTTATGGTCCAAAACAAAGACATAAGTAAAAAGCAAATTCAAAGCAAGAAAAATATCTGCAACTCCTATCATACAAATATGATTAATTTCCTTAATATGTAAACCCTTAGAAATTGAGATGAAAAAGATCAATCAGCCAAAAGATACATGAGCAAGGACATGAACAGACAGTTCACATAAAAATGATCCTTAGTGAGAAGACACTCAACCTTACCCATACTTTTAAAAATGCAAATGAAATGATAAGTGAGAAGCCATTCTCACTTACCATGTTGGCAAAAATCCAAAAATTCAGTAATATACTCTGTTAGAGAGACTGTGGGAAAACAGGCACTTTCGACATTTCTGGAGGAACCCAAGTGACACAGCTCTGAGAGGGGACAATGTAGCAATTTCCATACAGTATTACAAATGCTTTCATCCTTTAACTCAATTAACCTAGGACAGGGAGTTTATCCTGTAGAAATCTCTGCACAGTTACAGAATGACATGCACAAGTGATGTGTTATGGTATTGTTTGTAACAGCCTAAGAAACAGCCCATTTCCATAAAGAGAGGAGTGGTTAAATAAAGTGCAGTATGTCCTCAAAATGGAATACTAGGTGCTGAAAAAGAATGAGGACACCTTGTCTGTTATATTGTGAGAAGGTATTCAGGATAGATGGTTCAGAAGAAAAGCTCAGAATAGTGAACCCATTACGATGCCTATAGTGTCATAAAGAAGAGGAAAAGAATATGTGTGTGTTTTGGTTTGCAACTGCATAAAGTACTGGAAAGGTATACTGTAAGGAGGGGGGCCGACCAGGTGGATAGAATAGAAACAAAACTCAACGTATACCATTTTAATTTTTAAAATCCATGAATTAAAAACTAATAATCCACCTGTTAATTATTACTTATTAAAAGTTAAAACTTTTAAATCCTACACCTTGCACATAGTGTTTAGAGCCAAACTGCATGTGTTTAAATTTCTGCCTCACTTATTACATAAATGAATTTCAGCAAATTTCTTAACCCTTCTCTGTCTTGAAGGAATTTGATGGGTTAATAAATACAAAGGAATCAAGCCTGAAACACAGTGAGTTCTACATGACTGTAGTCTGTTATTAATACTGCATTTAACAGTAATAATTTTGAAGAACTCTTTAACCCTCTAGTGATAAGATTTCTTGAATTCTTCTGATCTTCCTCACTTCCCCCCCACCCCACACCAAAGGTGGTAAAATGAATGCCAAGAGAAATAGAGTAACATCAAACAGCACTGAGCCAGGGCCAGGTACAAATACAGGAGCCAACACTTGGGCATTGCTGGATCATTCCATGTCACACGTATGGAAACCCTAAGAAACAAAGTCATTGATTTCTCTTCCTGTTTAGCAAATCAAAAAGAGAATATAATAAATTGGATTATGAGGCATTATGAGTGCACAAAGTGTTGGAAGATGTGCAGGACATCTATAAAACACAGCTCCTGAAAGTATCTGCTGCAATTCTTGATGAAATCAATAGACGACATCTTTCCTAGATACCCAGAAAACGGGAGTCGCTGTCAGGCTGGGAGTTTCTAGAAACAGAATCTAAGTAAATATGTGGCCACAGGTTCCATAGCACTGCTTGTATTTACAGTTTTGAACACACCCATCCCATGGTTGCTTATTTAAAAAAATAAAAACTCACAGATGCAGAAATGATATAATCAGCAAGGCACTGTCAGTAAATTTGCCAACTCCCTTTGGATGGCTTATATTGCCTGTTTCTGTGGAAAATGAATTTGTGCATGACATTTTGATGTTTGGATTATCGGATAACGCCGATTCAAAACAGCACAAAGAAACAGCTTAGGCATTTTTCCTTCTAATCAGAAAAAGAAGCTTAACACATTGTGGAGAAATTGTGCCCCCTGCTGATTTAATTTGATATTAGCGTCATTGGTTTTTGGGGGGTTTTTTGTTTTTTTGTTTTTTTTAAAAGACCTGCAGTGTCTTCAAGGTCAGTAATTTACATGGCCTCCTCTCAGAGGCTGAGGCAGCCTCTCCGTGCAAATAGGAAGTTTTTGCTTGATAGTGACCTTGGGAAAAAGGAAGCAAAGGAGGAATGCCTCCTTTTATGAGCTTTGTGGCAATATTCTAAGAACCTTCTCAGTATTGCCCGTACCTTTGGCGACTCTGAATAGGGAAAGCCAGCAAGCAGTGCAGAGAGAGGAGCTAGTTGCTGGTGAGCACACGCCCCTTGTAATTAATCCCCACTTCCGGACCGAAGGACGGTAGAGCTCAGTCTGCGAAAACTATTATCACCAATGAATAGCAATCGCGATGGAGCATTCCAGATGCTCAGCTGTCATTCTATTAACTAGATGTGAGCCACCCTCTGAAAGGCTCCAGCCCTGGACAATATTGTTCACCAGGGATGTAGCATTAGTAACGGCAGCCTCCTTCTGTGGCCCTCATTTTCATCTTGATGCTTTGTTCCCTTCTTGTTTATTGCCTCTCCACCCGGGCTTTTAATCTGCTTTCCTAGGCTGGTACTTATTTCCAACAAGCTGCCAAGTAATCCCTCTGGAAAAGTCAACGGCCTTTTTTTTTCTTTCTGTTCTTTACTTGTGTTTTTCTTTTTTTTTATGTATTTTTCTCTGTGTGTGTGTGTGTGTGTTTGCTTGTATTTTGCTCGTGTTCTTTGCTTTGCTTGTGTTCTTCTTCTGATATTTGCATCTTTAGGAGAAATTCCTGAATGAACACAGAGAGGACTTTAGCAATGCATTCGGCCTTGGAGAAGATAAAGGAGGAAGTTTTCAAAGTAGGGGAGGACCTTTCCTCATATCTCTCCTAGACAAGGCCGCAGGCTGCGTGGCTGCGTCTCTGCCGACTGGGACAAGAACAGCCTCTTCCAGTCTACATGATGCAATACTTTTCCAAGATTCAGTTAACAGAGAGGTAGTAAATATTGTCTTTCCCTCCTCTGTACCTTAAAAGGGCTTTCACTCTTTCCAAGGGCCCTTTGCTCTTTGGTTAGAGTTGCCAGATTTAGTGAATGAAAGTCCAGTGTACCCAGTTTGAATTTTATTTTAATATGAATTTCAGATAACGATTTTTAAAAAAGTATTTGTATTTGTTGTTTATCTGAAATTCACATTTAACTGGGCTGCCGTACTTTACCTGGCAACCCTATCTTTGATTGAACTCTGTTTTCACGCTATTTAGCGTGAAACTGTTTCCAGGGCATTCTAAATCGAACTGAGTGACTGCTGAGCCAGGGCGGGAGGTGGTGGGTCTTGGAACCCAGGGTGGCCTGGGCGGTGCGTCTCCTCGCGCTGCTGCCTCAGGCTCTCGCCTCCCTCTAGCGGCCGCCAAGGACTTCACACACTCCGAGCGGAAGCCCTACTGGGTGGCAGCTGCCGGCTCCAACCCGGGAAAGGGCACGTCCGAAAGAGCTCACCCTCAGCGACTTTCTCCTGGAGGGCTGCGGTGGGGGCCTGCACAAGAAAGTGGCCTTGTTCCCAACAGCGGAAATGGAGTTTCCCTTGTTTCACTTAAAAATACAATGACAAAAATGCCTCTGTACAACAGCCTAAGTTGACAGTTGATGTCTAACCCTGGGCTGTACTCACCACTAAACACTGATAGATGTTGTCATTTTCATGCTAAAGAGACCCCACTCATCCCAAATAATTTGTCAAGGAATATTCATGTAGACAGCAAGTTTTGGAAGGTGGAGATGCTTATCTGTCTCCTGTGATGTGCCTGTGCCTGTGCCTGATAGCCAGTAAATAAGTTTAAATGAATTGACAGTGAAATACACTACAGGCTTGGCATTAAAAACAAAGAGGAAACCTATTCCTACCCTCAGAGAATGACCACTTCATCGCAGAGGAGATGATGGCTGCAGTGCTTATGCTCAGCAAAGACTATGGAATTTGAGTCTTGGAATATTAGTTCCTCTCTTAACTTAGGAAATGGATGTCTGGAGGTCTGGGCCAGCCGATAAGGGATTGATATACCTGAGACTGTTTTACAAAACACTGCTTTTAGTGTTTAATGACGTGAGATAGTGTCTAGAGCAGTAGAATGGAGCCAGAACATGGGTTCTAGAATCCAGAGATGACTCCCAGCTTACATCTGAGTTCCTTAAAGGACAGTTTCTGTAATGTAGGTGTTCCATGATTACTTGTTGAAAGAATGAATAAGACTGTGTCTATCACAACCATCTCCACACTCATTGGCTTTAGTGGAGTCAAGGCAAGGTAGAGATTTTAATGACAGAATTCTGGTGATAGGGGCCCCTACCACCAATGGCAGTATTAAGGGGTGATTAGGGAAAAGGGTAGCTTTTAGTCTCTTTCAAGTCACGCAAACAAAGATCACAGAATTTAAGCAGAAGCAAATGTCTTGCTTTACAGTTTCAAGACAAAGTCCCTGGAAGTTGCCCCCTTTTAAATAGATTGTCTCTTAGCCTTGCTATGCAGATACACTGGATCCTGTAACCATGTTAGCCCTATCTGTAATCTTACAAAGTCGGGTGGTAGGTATTTGCTCAGGAAATTGAGACACTAGGTACTCACACTTTTAAAAATAACACATAAGGAAGGCAATAATAATTACATAAGATAATATATTCCAGGCTCTATCTCTTGTTATCTCATTTAATCTTCACTGTAACCCTATAAGGTTATTATTGTTGCCCACATTTTTACAGATGTGGAAATGTCAGCTTAAAGAACTGAAGTAACTTAGCGAAGGTCATAGAGAGAGCCAATATGCAAACTCACATCTGCCTTATTCAACTCTTTCCAACATATGGTGCTGGTACTTGAGTACATGAGGAGGCCTGTTTGTATGCCTCCAAGCAGAATCAAATAGGAAATGTTTGCTAGAAATAAAAAGGAAGCATCAAAGGAAGATATGGAAGGGTCAACCAAAGGGTGAATGGGCTTTGTCCTTTCTTCACTGGAAGTCTGAGCTCAGAGGTGCTGGGTCTCAATAGCTCATTCCTTTAGGAATGAGGTTCTTTACACTTGGACACAGGGAGGGGAATATCACACTCTGGGGCCTGTCGGGGGGTGGGGGTCTAGGGAAGGAATAGCATTAGCGAAAATACCTAATGTAGATGATGGGTTGGCGGGCACAGCAAACCACCATGGCACATTAATACCTATGTAACAAACCTGCACGTTCTGCACATGTATCCCAGAACCTAAAGTATAATTTTTTAAAAATTAAAAATATATGTAAAAAAAAGAAATAACATCCTTTAGGTAACAAAGGAGAGGGCAGTGATTCCAAAATCTTTCTCAGCTTTTAAAATGTACACATTTTCAGGCCTTAGCTCCTGGGTATTCTGATCTAGTAGTACTGGGATGGGACCCTGGAATCTGAATTTTTAGCAAACATAGCAAATTTGAAACCCAGGAGATGTGATGTTATCTGATGTTAATTACTCCTCCAATCAACAACTTAGACTAAATTCTTAAGGTAATTTTCTAACAAATATTTGTATTATTATTTGTATAAGATTATGTTAGGAGAGGAACATAAGGCACTCATTGAATGAACTGGTGTATTTCTAGAGAGCAATATTAATATATCAGAATTCTGATGGTATTTTCTATGCCATTTCACTGGCATTTGGCAGCTTATAACATAGCCCCAGTGGAGATGTAAACTCCTTAAATCTGGTAATTCCACTTTATATTGGATTATAAAAGGTTATGTGGGGGTAAGAACCTCAAACCATTCAAAGAACAGTTAATCTCATGAAAAGAAAAATTTTGAAACCAAAATGTAATAGTGGTTGTTTTAATTCTATGTTCTTTCAGTCACTTAGATCCTCTACTCATTCTCTGAACAAGCATTTTGTAAGTGCTTACCATGTTTCAGGCTATGCTAGGAGCTATGAAGAAGGGGGAATAAGAGCTGCTTAGTTTCATTAACTTTAGTGTGATACACCTTCTGAATCCTGTGAATAAAGAGTCTGGGTAAACTAAGGTCAATAAGTAAAAATAAAACAGATTACAGATGTTCCCACAGTGAAATTGATCACTGTGCACACTGGTGTTTACTTTAATGGACACACGAATGGGAATGGCGTCAGCACCACACTCTGAGTATCATCAGTTGACTCATGAGAAATCCAAAACACTTTGAAAGGAGGTAAGAAGCTGTGTTACATCTTCAACTTTGAGCCCCATCTTGCTGAATCAGGGAGTCACCTGAATAGGCTTAATATTGAGACCAAACAAGAACGGTTTCAAGTTGTTCAACTAGATATTTCCTTCTTTCTTTGTTACTATATGTTGTTTTTCCTAATTATCTAACTCTTAGGCCTCCCAATTCTATCCCTCCTTGTCAATTTACACCATCCATACTCTTCTGGTTAATTAGGATTTCCTTCTTTAGTCATCACCCCAGCACATAAATTTCATTATTTTTAACTTATCTTACTTATCTCAGTGTAAGAAACTCATCTAAATACACCTATCCACTTCCTTTTGCAGACAAGATCATAACATTTGTAATTTGTCTCAGTTGTAGCTGAATAAGTTACCTAGAAGATGATTTTACAGGTTATTTTTATTTCTTTGCTTATCCTCTGTCTACATTTCTGACATGTGCACCTGCTCCAATATCTAAGGTTAAATCTTTACTGGTTGGGCAGGTGAGTAGTTGATATATGACTAACAGGCAATTCTCCTTCAGGAAACTCAAGATTGTGTAAGTATGCCTGACTCATCCCTGCTGCTGCAACTGAAACATGTAATAAAAGAGCAACAACAAAGAGAGGCGATGATGACAACTTAGCTGCAGCATCTCGTTCTCTAGCTCAACAAGCCAACAGGGAAATTATGACCCTGGTGAAACAAGTAGCTCTCAAAATCATTCCAGTCATTCCAAGGAGTGATGTGATTTTTCTTCACATGTTCACAATGAAGATACTATGTAGTTTAATTGATGCTTTTTTTCAAAGTGTGTTCTCTTGTTTCTATATACCTCCCTTATAAGGCTCTATACTGTCATTCAACTTAATTTCTGTTCAACAGAGATTTCTTAAACACCTCCTACATGCTAAGCACTGTGTTAGGAGCTGTAAATATCATTAGGTGGATACAGACATGGCTGTCTTCTGGTACATTCTTTTTCTATCATTTAATCAGATTCATCTATTTTTAAATATGTTGATAATGAGTCAGGATATAAGAATATGAGGCTAAAAGCATGGGCTCTGATCAGAGAGACTTGGTGATGAGCCTTAAGCTTATCACTGTTATGGTGGTCATAGACTTACTTGCATGTACTACTGAGCCTTTATTTTCCCATTTGTGAAATAGAGCTCACAGTAGTACCTACTCCCCAGAATAGTTTTGAGGATTAAGTGAGATAAGTGCCCCAGTGTCTTGAATTTAGCAAGTGTTCAAGAAGTAGAAGTTCTATTTAATTATATGATTTTCTTGAGAATGTATACACAGACTCACTAGTTCTCTGCCAGAAGGTAAAGGACCTCCTTGAGCCTCCTAAGAAAAGCTTTTGACAAAGGTTAAAACTGATGTGTAACTGAATTCATAACAAACTTGTTGAATGGCCAACCAGGAAATATTAAGGTGAAGATTTATCATGTCAAGTGAAATTAAGAGAATATGAACTAGTGCTGTGACCAAGCTCCCTTTCTTTAAAAGACATTTTCTCTGATTTCTTCTGAATAAAACAAGTCTTGAGAGAGGCTGTGAAATAATGGTTCTGTGGTTATTAGGTCATCTTTAGAAAGTGCTATATAAAATATTATACATTATATATTCACAATGCACATCATTAGCATGTTAAAAATTCAGAGAAACTAGAAGAAAAAAAGCCAGTTTTAATTTCTTATCATTTTCCAAATTCATTTGTCTGTAGGATTCTTCTTTTGTTGAATAGCATCAAGTAGCATCTCAAGGAACACCCTTTGGGAAATGCTACTGAGAGAAGCTAAGAACTTGCTTCACAATTGTCAAGCACTGAAAAGGATTCATACTTGGGAAACTGGCAAACTCTTTTTCTGACCCTGACCCTTACCAGTAGTATAATCATGGGCAAGTCACTTGATTTCTTCACATATAAAACAAAATGATAATATATCCTCCATGGACAGCCATAGAGAGAAGATTCATTACAAAATGCATTTATGGTAGGAACAGAAGTTGACAATAAAAGTTAATATTGTCACAATGTGCATCCTAATTTACACCAAACTCATTGCAAGGAAGCAGGTTTTAAAAGTAAAGTCTTGATACTGGAAGACTGGGAAGAGTTTGGGTGTGCTCAGGACAGAGCTATTGACTAAAGTGTGGGTATGTGTAGAGAAAGAGGAGGAATCAAGGCTGGGAAGACAGAGAAAAGGAGGAAGATAATTTGGTGCTGGGGTGCTGAGGACACTAATAGAAATGGTGAAAGACAAATGTGAGAAGGGGTGGCTGAGGGGTAAATCTAGACTCTTTTTTGGCATGCTAGTTTGAAGAGCAAGCAAACCATCCAGTTGGCAATTTCATTTATCTAGATCTTAGGAAAGAGTTCAGAGCTTGTGAAACAGGAAACATTAGCATATTACTGTGAAATTTTTGAGAGAAGAATCATTTCTTATTCAGCTCCATATCTTCTGTGTTCAACCTGGTGTCTGGTGCATAGTAGAAGCTCTTAAAAGTTTGATAAATGAATTAATCAATGAACAAATTAATTATCGGCAAGTCTAACAATCCAAGTAGATTCCAAGTCATATAATCAAAGCAGAATAAAACACCAGTTAAATGAATGAAATGATAGCTGAACCCCTGGAATTAGGAAGATTCACAATTCTCTATGTTCCTTTGTACATAGAGAAAAAGAAGAGGACCAAATACAAAACAAAGAGGTACAACTTATTTGATGGCTGGCAGGAGCTACAGAAAACAGAGTCAGAGAGACTGAAGGAGAAATGAGTGTTTTGCAAAAGGACTAGAAAGAAAGGAGAAAGTAGGTGTCAATGATATAAAATGATTCTGCGAGATCAAGTAGAATGAGACTTATTTTCCATAAATATCGTTTCCTTTAGCTATGCTGTAAGAAGAGCAGCATAACCACAGGGTCCAAAGCCCTGATGTCCAAGATGTGGATGATATAGCCTGTGTAGAAGGAAGACTTACCACCCCCACCCCTCCACATACACACTTGGTTGGAATTTAAACTTAAAATAAGCTCCATAATAGGAGGAAACCAGAGATCTAACTTGGTTCTTCTGCTTTTGACATAGAATAGTTCTTTTTAAATTTTTAATCATAGAAAATTTTAAACATAGGCAAAGGTAGAGAGAGGAGTGTAATGAGCTCCAGTGTAGCTGTCACCCAAGTCAGACCATTATCAATTCATTCTCAATTTTGTTTTATGTGTACCTCCACCCACTTTCTCACACACACACACTGGATATTGCAAAGCAACCACCAGATACTATGTCATTTTACTCATACATATTTTTGTGTTTCTAAAAGTTTAAGGATCAGTCTAAAATTGCAATCACAATAACATTATTGTACACCAAAAAATTCAAGTTATTTTTTAATGTCACAACCAACCAGTATTCCAATGCCCTGAATTATCTCGTTCAAGGTCTTTTGGTATAATTTTTTAATACAACAACTAGCACCAGAAACCGAAATGTCTTCTCCCCAGTAAAAGGAGTGGTGGTGTCATTTAAATTCCCTTGTGGATTAGTCTTTTCCCTGCAAACATTTCTGTGCATATTGGTCGCACAAATAAATGACTCATTGGCAGTTTTGATAGCTTTGATAGTTAAATACCTTTGAGGATACTACTTATGCTAATAAAAACCTTCTTATGGTGCACAATGGAAGCTTTATTAATAGGTGAGGAGGAGAGCCTCGTGGGTGTGGACAACTCTATTGCCAGCACAACCTAGAGTCGGGTCAAGGGGAAAGGATACAGAGTCAGATCAAGAGGAAAGAATAGGGAGGGGAGAAGAAAACAGAATGAAAAAAAAAATCTTTGTTTTAGAAACTCATAGCCAGAAAAGGAAACCTGAAACAACGCTTTTTAATTCATACTTCCCTGGAAGGAAAGAAGACGCTAAGATAACAGAGGAGCTAGCCTAGAGAGAGCACACAGGATAGGCATGCTATCCAAATTAACTCATTTAATCCTCACAATAATGATCTAACGTCAGTACTATTATTTTGGAAATTTAGAAGCAGAGGCAAATGGAAGTTAAAAATCCCCATCTCCAAGGGAGCATAGCAGTATTTCTGCTACCTGGAAAGAAAGGCGATGGTTTTCCTACATATGTCAGGGAGTAACTGGGCTTCTTTTCTTTTGGATAGCAAAGAGAACTTAGACATCAGACACCCCCAGGGTGGGCCCCTTTTGAGAGCAAGCTCTAAGGCACCATGCAGATCTCAGGGTCTAAAGCAGAGCACACAATTATCTGGAGAGACCTGGTGCTCATTGAGGAAGGAGGGGAAATGATATCACATCCTCACCTTAGACGTGAAAGAGTTGTGTAAAGGGGTAAAGAGGACCAACCAGACAGGAAGATAAGGAAGAAGCTAGGACACAGCCAGCCAATTCTGCCCACATGCCAGTGAAATGGAGAAACTGATGCTGTTTATGCTTGTTGAGAGTTTCCATGGCTTTGCAGGGACCAACCCAATGTTTTCTGTGTTTTTTCACCTACTTTCTTATAGTCTATAAGAAAGCCTACTACAAAAAACTCCTGCAAGAAGAAAAGAGTTTGTGCGTTTGCTTTGGAAACAGCAGGCTGGGAAAAAAAAAAAAAAAAAAAAAAAAAAAAAAACAAAAAAAACCTGGATAATTCCAAAGGATACTAGGAAAAGGCATCCGAAAGTAAGCAACATGATGGTAGCTGGTAAAGGGGAGGTAAGGAGGCCTAAGAATGAAAGGAATAAATTATAAACCTGTTTTAAGAGTGAGAGTAGCTTAAGGTTTTAAGATTTATTTTGGGTGGGGGGGAACTTGTTCCTTGACAACAAGCAATTTCAGCATAATTAAAAGAAATCCTTTTAAGAGTTTACATTACAGTCATACTAGGCCCAAGGCAAATTGTTAAACATGCTTCTGCTCCTCATTTCAGCCTTAGACATCCCCTTACCTTTCCACTGTAATAGACTTTCCAGGACTGTTTCAAAATTGAGGTACACACATATACACGTTCATATGCACACATATATACACTAACATATTTGGACTAAGCTATTTCAAACTCATGAGAATGCCAGGTCACCATTTGTTTCTATTAGAATGGCCCTTGGTAATAAGTGAATAACCCTGGTTCTCAGTCCAGTGTTAAATCTCAGTAAAAGATAATGAATAAGGACACAACTTCTTATGCTCTTTGCATGATACTTGAACATTCTCATGCTCACATGTATAAAATCAATTTATTTTTTAGCTAACTTTTGGTGGCAAGTGACAGAAAAGTTTGAAGTCAGGAAAGGGAGTCATTGTATTACATAACTGGTGTGGCCAGAGTGCAGTTGACTTCAGTCACAGTTTGATCCAAGACAATGTCAGCAAGATATTTTCTCTCTATTGCCATCTGACATGGTTTGAAGGCTCCCTCCACATCTCATGTTGAAATTTAGTTGTCACTGTGATGGTATTAAGAGGTGGGGCTGGGAGGCAGAGTAAGATGGTAGAATAGAAGCCTGCAACATATGTACCCCCTGTAGGTATGCCAAATTTTCACAACTATCTACACACAGAAAAGCACCGTCACAAGAACCAAAAATCAAGTGAGCAATCACAGTACCTGGTTTTAACTTCATGTTGTTGACAGAGGATTGAAAAGGGTTGAACAGACAGCCTTGAGCTGCTGACACCATTCCTCCCCCAGCCCTTTTCATGTTGTTGACAGAGGCATTGAAAAGGGTTGAACAGACAGCCTTGAGTTGCTGACACCATTCCTCCCCCAGCCCTGGCAGTGGCCATGTAGCACAGAGTCTATGCACTTCGGAGAGAGAGAGAGAGAGAGTGCAGTGACTGGGGTACTTTACCTTGAACTCAGTGCTGACCTGTCATAGCAGAAAGCAAAGCCATGCTAGGTTCAGCCAGTGCCTGCACATGGAAGGTGCATCTGAAGCAGACCTAGTCAGAGGGGACTCACCCATTCCGTAAGTCAGAACTCAAGTTTCTTGGCAAGCCTCACCACCGCAGGCCAAAGGGCTCTGGCGCTCTAGGTGAACTTGAGAGACAGTCTAAGACACAAGGACTGCAATTCCCAGGCAACTCCTAGTGTGGACTGGGCTTACAGCCAGAGGACTAGGGTGGCATGTGACCTAGGGAGACACCAGCTGAGCAGCTAAGGGAATGCTTGCGCCAGTCCTCCCCCAACCTGAGGCAAAACAGCTCACAGCAACAAACATGTCTCCTTCCTTCTGCTTAAGGGGAGGAGAGTGAAGAGCAAAGAGAACTTTGCCTTGCATCTTGGATACCAGCCAGACGCAGAAAGGTAAGGCATCTGAAACATGCTAACTACAAGTGTAACCTAGCACAGCCCCAGTTGTGGTGGCTACAGTGTAAAACTCCTTCTGTTTGAGAAAAGCAGAGGGAAAAATAAACAGAACTTTGTCACGCACTTTAGAAGCCAGCTCAGCCACAATGGGATAGAGCAACAAGCAGACTCTTGGGATCACCGAGTTCAAGTCTAAGCTCCTGGACAGCATTTCTGGACCTGCCCTGGACCAAAAGGGAACCCACTTCCCTGAAGGCTGAGTCTCAGGCCTGGCAGCATTCACCACAAGCTAACTGAAGGGCCCTTGGGCTTTAAGTGAACATCAGCAGTGGCCTGTCAGGCCGCTCCCCATCCCCATGGGCCGGGGGGTGGTGCCAACAAGGAGAGGCTCTTCTGCCTATGGAAAGGGGAAGAAAAAATGAGAAAGACTTTATATTGTGGTTTGAGTGCCAGCTTAGCCATAGTAGAATAGAACATCAGGCAAATTTCTAAGGTTTTTTTTTTTTTTTTTTAATTTATTTATTATTATTATTATACTTTAAGTTGTAGGGTACATGTGCATAACGTGCAGGTTTGTTACATATGTATACTTGTGCCATGTTGGTGTGCTGCACCCATCAACTTGTCATTTACATCAGGTATAACTCCCAATGCAATCCCTCCCCCCTCCCCACTCCCCATGATAGGCCCCTGTGTGTGATGTTCCCCTTCCTGAGTCCAAGTGATCTCATTGTTCAGTTCCCACCTATGAGTGAGAACATGCGGTGTTTGGTTTTCTGTTCTTGTGATAGTTTGCTAAGAATGATGGTTTCCAGCTGCATCCATGTCCCTACAAAGGACACAAACTCATCCTTTTTTATGGCTGCATAGTATTCCATGGTGTATATGTGCCACATTTTCTTAATCCAATATGTCACTGATGGACATTTGGGTTGATTCCAAGTCTTTGCTATTGTGAATAGTGCTGCAATAAACATACGTGTGCATGTGTCTTTATAGCAGCATAATTTATAATCCTTTGGGTATATACCCAGTAATGGGATGGCTGAGTCATATGGTACATCTAGTTCTAGATCCTTGAGGAATCGCCATACTGTTTTCCATAATGGTTGAACTAGTTTACAATCCCACCAACAGTGTAAAAGTGTTCCTATTTCTCCACATCCTCTCCAGCACCTGTTGTTTCCTGACTTTTTAATGATCGCCATTCTAACTGGTGTGAGATGGTATCTCATTGTGGTTTTGATTTGCATTTCTCTGATGGCCAGTGATGATGAGCATTTTTTCATGTGTCTGTTGGCTGTATGAATGTCTTCTTTTGAGAAATGTCTGTTCATATCCTTTGCCCACTTTTTGATGGGGTTGTTTGTTTTTTTCTTGTAAATTTGTTTGAGTTCTTTAATTGACAAATGGGATCTCATTAAACTAAAGAGCTTCTGCACAGCAAAAGAAACTACCATCAGAGTGAACAGGCAACCTACAGAATGGGAGAAAATTTTTGCAATCGACTCATCTGACAAAGGGCTAATATCCAGAATTTCTAAGGTTTTTTAACTCCAATCCCTGGCCACCAGACAGCATCTCTGGATCTGCCTTGGGCCTAGAGGACCTTACCACCCTGAAGAGGACATAAGCCTGGCTGGCTTTGTCATGAACTGATTTTAGAGCCCTAGGTCATTGAGTGAACAAAGGTGGTAGCCAGGGAGTGGTTACAGCAGGCCATGGGCAAAACCTAGTCCTGTGCTGGCTTCAGGTCTGACCCAGTGCAATCTCAGTGGTGTGACCACAGGGATGCTTACATCACCACATCCCCAGTTCCAGGTAGCGCAGCGTGTGAGCGCGCGCGCGCACACACACACACACACACACACACACACACACACAGAGAGAGAGAGAGAGAGAGAGAGAGAGAGAGAGAGAGAGAGAGAGAGAGACACTCCATGTGAGAGAAAGTAAAGGAAAAAAACAAGAGTTTCTTCTTCCTGGTAATCCAGAAAATTCCCCTGTATCTTATTGAAGACTGCCTAGGTGATACCTCTATGAGTCTGCAAAAACCACAGCAAAATTGGGCTTAAGGCCAAAGTCCTTTCAAATACCTGGAAAGCTTTCTCAAGAAGGACGGGCACAAACAAGCCTGAGAAGACTACAATAAATACTTAATTCTTCAGTGCCAAGACACTGAACAACTGTAAGTACCAACACCATCCAGGAAAACAGGACCTCACCAAATGAACTAAATAAAGCACCAGGGACGAATACTGGAGGAACAGAGGTATGTGTTGTTTTGAGGAATAGTTGTTTTGAGGAAATGCAAAGAAATTCAAGATAACACAGAAAAGAAATGCAGAACACTATCAGATAAATTTAAAAATAGATTGCAACAAAAAGAATCAAGTACAAATTCTGGAGCTGAAAAATGCAACTGACATACTGAAGAAATGCGTGAAAGTAACTTAATAGCATACTTGAGCAAGGAAAAGAAAGAATTAGTGAGCTTGAAGAAAGGCTATTTGAAAATACACAGTCAGAGGAGACTAAAGAAAAAGGAATAAAAAACAATGAACCATGCCTACAAGATCTAGAGAATAGACTCAAAGGGGCAAATCTAAGAGTTATTGGCCTTAAAGAGGAGGTTGCAAGAGAGGGGTGGAAACTTTATTCAAAGGAATAATATCAGAACTTCCCAAATCTAGAGAAAGATATGGACAATTAAGTACAAGAAAGTTATAGAACACCAAGCAGAGTTAACCCAAAAGAAGACTACCTCAAGGCACTATTAATCAAACTCCCAAAGGTCTAGGATAATGAAACAATCCAAAAAGCAGCAAGAGAAAATGAACACATAACATACAATGGAGCTCCCATACCTCTGGCAGCAGACTCTGTAGTGGAAATCTAAAAAGAGCCAGGAGAGAGTGGCATAACATGTTTAAAGTTCTGAATGAAAAAAAAAAAAAAATCACCCTAGAACAGTATATCCAGTATAAATACCCTTCATGCATGAGGGAGAAATAAAGACCTTCCAAGACAAACAAAAGCTGAGGGATTTCATCAGTATCAGACCTGCCCTACAAGAAATGCTAAAGGCAGTTCTTCAATGTGAAAGAAAACGATGTTAAAAAGCAAGAAGAAATCATAAGAAGCTACAAAACGTACTGATAGTGATAAACACACAGAAAAACAGAATATTATGACATTGTAACACTGGTATATAAAGTACTATTATCTTAAGTACAAAGACTGCACGATGGGCTGGATGTAGTGGCTCATGTTTGTAATCCCAGCACTTTGGTAGGCCCAGGCAGGTGGATCACCTGAGTTCAGGAGTTTGAGATCAGCCTAGCCAACATGATGAAATCCCGTCTCTACTAAAAATACAAAAATTAACCAGACGTGGTGGCAGGCGCCTGTAATCCCAGCTACTCAGTAGGCTGAGACACAAGAGTCACTTGAACCCAGGAGGCAGAAGTTGCAGTGAGCTGAGATCGTGCCACGGCACTCCAGCCTGGGCAACAGAGCAAGACTCCATCTCAAAACAAACAAACAAACTACACGATGAACCAATCAAATATAGTAACTGCAACTTTTTAAGGCATAGACAGTATAATAAGATATAAATAGAGACAACAAAATGTTAAAAAGCAGAGGATAAAGTTAAAATGTAGAGTTTTTCTTAGTTTTCCTTTTGCGTGTTTATTTACAGAATCAATGTTAAGTTACCATCAGTTTAAAATAACGGATTATAAGATAGTATTTGCAATCTCCACAGTAACCTCAAATTCAACAACATACAATGAATACACAAAAAACAAAAAGTAAGAAATTAAATTATACCACCAGAGAAAATCATCTGCACTAAAAGGAAGACAGGAAAGAAGGAAGGAAGGAAGAGAAGACCACAAAACAACCAGAAAACCAATAATAAAATGGGAGGAGTAAGTCCTAACTTTATGAATAATAACATTGGATGTAAATGAACTAAACTTTCCAATCAAAAGACGTAGAGTGGCTGAACGGATTAAAAAAAAAACAACAACAAAAACCATGATCTCTTGCCTGCAGGAAACACATGTCACCAATAAAGATACACATACACTAAAGAAAAAGGAATGAAAAAAGATATGCAATAGAAATCAAAAAAAGAGCAGGAGTAGCTATACTTACATCAGACAAAATAGATTTCAAGACCAAAAACTGTAAGAAGAGACAAAGAAGGTTATTATATAGTGATAAAGGGGTCAATGCAGCAACAGGATATAACAATTGTAAACATAACACTTCATCCAAATGTTATGTAACATTTTTCTCCACAGCACATGGATCATTCTCAGTGGTAGACTATATGCTAGGTCATAAAACAAGTCTTAAAACATTCAAAAAATTGAAATAATATCAAGCATCTTTTCTGATCACAATGGAATAAAACTAGAAATCAGAAATAAGAGGAACTTTGGAAACTGTAGAAAAACATCGAAATTAAACAATATATTCCTGAATAACCCATGGGTCAATGAAGAAATTAAGAAGGACATTGAAAAATTATTGAAGCAAATAATAATAGAAACACAACATACCAAAACCTATGGGAATGGCAATGGAGTATTAAGAGGGAAATTTATAGTTATAGGTGCCTACATCAAAAAAGAAAAACTTCAAAAAATAACCTAATAATATATCTTAAAGAAGTAGAAAAGCCATTACACTATCTGACTTCTAACTATATTACAGGGCTATGGTAACCAAAGCAGCATGTTACTGATACAAAAACAGACACGCAGACCAATGGAACAGAATAGAGTGCCCATAAATGAAGTCACACACCTACAACCATCTGATCTTTGACAAAACTGACAAAAATATGCAATGAGGAAAGGACTCTCTATTTAATAAATGATACTGGGATAACTGACTAGCCACATACAGAAGATTGAAACAGGAACGCTACCTTAATTCATATAAAAAATCAATTCAAGGTGGCTTAAGGACCTAAATGTAAAACCCAAAACTATAAAGACCCTGGGAGACAACCTAGGCGATACCATTCTGGACATAAGAATGGGCAAAGATTTCATGACAAAGATGCCAAAAGCAATTGCAACAAAGGCAAACATTGACAAACAGGATCTATTCAAACTTAAGAGCTCTGCACAGCAAAAGAAACTATCAGCAGAATAAATGGACAATCTACAGAATGGGAGAAAATATTCACAAACTATGCATGTGACAAAGGTCTAATATTCATCATCTGTAAGAAACATAAACCGATTTCCAAGAAATAACAAACAACCCCATTAAAAAGTGGGAAACGGACATGAACAGACACTTTTCTAAAGATGACACACATGTGGCCAACAAGCATATATAAAAAAGTGCAATATCACTGTTCATTAGAGATATGCAAATCAAAACCACAATGAGATACCATCACACACTAGTTTGAATGGCTATTACTAAAAAGTCAAAAAATAACAGATGCTGGTGAGATGGCAGAGAAAAGGATGCTTATGTACTGTTGGCGGGAGTCTAAATTAGTTCAGCCATTGTGGAAAGCAGTGTGGCGACTCCTCAAAGAGCTAAAACCAGAACTACTGTTTGACCCAGCAATCCCATTACTGTGTATATACCCAAAGGGATAAAACTTATTCTACTATACAGACACAAACAGGTGAATATTCATTGCAGCACTCTTCACAAAGACATGGAATCAACCTAAATGCCCATCAAAGATAGACTGGATAAAGAAAACGTGGTACAAATACACCATGGAATACTATGCAGCCATAAAAAAGAGTGCAATCAAGCCCTTTGCAGGAACATGGGTGAACCTGGAGGCCATTCTTCTTAGCAAACTAATGCCTGAACAGAAAACCAAATACCATATGTTCTCACTTATAAGTGGGAACTAAATGATGAGAACACATGAACCCAAAGAGAAACAACAGAAACAGGGGCCTTCCTGAGGGTGGAGAGTGGAAGATGGGAGAGAAGTATAAAAAAAAAAAAAAAAAAAAAAAAAAACTATTGGGTACTAGGCTTAGTAATACAGTGACAAAATAATCTGTACAACAAACTCCCGTGACACGTGTTTACTTATATAATACCCACATATAAAAGTTTAAAAAAAAAGAACTAGAAAAGCAAGAGCAGACCAAACCCAAAATTAGTAGAAGAGGAGAAATAATAAAGATCAGAATGGAAATGCATAATTTTGAAGAAAACAATACAAAAGATCAATGAACAAAAAGTTTGTTTTTTTGAAAGATAAACAAAATTGGCATCTTGCCAGACTAATAAGGAAAACAAGGGAGAAGACTCAAGTAAATAAAATCAGAGATGAAAAAGGAGACATTACAAGTTAAACCAGAGAAATTAAAAGGATCATTAGTGGCTACTATGAGCAACTATAGGCCAATAAATTGGAAAATCTAGAGGAAAGGATAAATTCCTAGACACACACAACCTAACAGGAGGGAACTACAAAGAAACCCAAAATGTGAACAGACCAATAACAAGTAATGAGATTGAAGCCATAATAAAAATGCCTCCTAGTAAAGAAAAGCCCAGGGCCCAGTGGCTTCACTGCTTATTTCTACTAAACATTTAAAGAAGAACTAATATCAGTCCTACTCAAACTGTTCCAAAAAATGGAGGAGTGAATACTTCCAAACTCACTCTTTGAGGCCAGTATTACCCTGATACCAAAACTAGACAAAGACACATCAAAAAGAAAAGAAAACTACAGGCCAATATCTCCAAGGAATATTTAGGCAAAAATCATCAACAAAATACTAGCAAACTCAATTCAACAATATATTGAAAAAATCGTTCATAATGAGCAAGTGGGATTTATACAAGGGATTCAAGCATGGCTCAGCATATACAAATCAATCATCAATGTAATGCATTATATCAACAGAATGAAGGACAGAAACCATAAGATGTTTTTTCATTTGGTACAGAAAAACATTTGCTAAAGTTCAACATCCCTTCATGATCAAAACCCTCAAAAACTGAGTATAGAAGGAATATACCTCAACATAATAAAAGCCATATATGACAGACCCACAGGAAGTATCATATGGAATGAGGGAAAACTGAAAGACTTTCCTCTAAGATCTGGAACACAAAAAGGACACCCATTTTCACCACTGTTTTCAACATAGTACTGGAAGTCCTAACTAAAGGAATCAGACAAGAGAAAGAAATAAAGAGAACTCAAATTGGAAAGGAATAAGGCAAATTATCCTTGTTTACAGATGATATGATCTCATGTTTGGAAAAATCTAGACTCCCTACCAAAAAACTATTGGAACTGATTAACAAATTCAGTCAAGTTGCATGATACAAAGTCAACACACAAATAACAGTAGCATTTCTATATGCCAACAATGAACAATCTGAAAAAGAAATCAAAAAGGTAATTTCAGTTACAATAGCTACAAGTAAAATAAAACAACAATGAAGTGAGAGATCTCTACAATGATAACTATAAGACATTGATTCAAGAAATTGAAGAAGATACAAAAAATTGAAAGATAGTCCATGTTCATGGACTGGAAGAATAAATATTGTTAAAATGGTCTTACTACACAAAGCAATCTACAGATTCAGTACAATCTCTATCAAAATACCAATGAGAGTCTTCACAGAAATAGAAGAAATAATCCTAAAATTTATATGGAATCACAAAAGACCCAGAATTCTCAAAGCTATCCTGAGCAAAAAGAACAAAACTAGAGGAATCACATTGCCTGACTTCAAGTTATACGAGAGAGCTATAGTCACCAAAGCAGCATGGTACTGGCTTAAAAACGGACACATACAAAAATTAGCCAGGTGTGGTGGTGTGCACCTACAATCCCAGCTACTTGGGAGGCTGAGGCAGGAGAATCTCTTGAACCCCGGAGGCAGAGATTGCATTGAGCAGAGATCGTGCTACTGCACTCCAGCCTGGGCAACAGAGCTAGTCTCTGTCTCAAACAAACAAAACAAACTAACAAACAAACAAAAAACCAGACACATAGACCAATGGAACAGTACAGAGAACCCAGAAAAATATTCATACACCTACAGTGAATTCATTTTTGACAAAGGTGGTATATCTATATAGCAGAAGAATGAAACTTGTCCCCTATCTCCTGCCATATACAAAAATCAAATTAAAAATGTTTAAAGACTTAACTCTGAGATCTTTAAACTATGAAACTACTGTAAGAACACATAGGGGAAAGTTTTCAGGACATTGGTCTGGGCAAAAATTTCTTGAGCAATACCCACAATCACAGGCAACCAAAGCAAATATGGGCAAATGGGATCACATCAAGTTAAAAAGCTTCTGCACAGCAAAGGAAACAATCAATAAAGTGAAGAAACAACCCACAGAATGGGAGATAATATTTGAAAACTACTCGTCTGACAAGGGATTGAAAACTAGAATATATAAGGAAAAAACTCTATAGTAAAAAAAAAATCTAATAACCAATCAAAAAATGGGCAAAAGATTTGAATGGACGTTTCTCAAAAGAAGACATGTGATTGGCAAACAGGCATATG
The DNA here is from genome assembly GCF_024542745.1 of Macaca thibetana thibetana. Taxonomy (NCBI): domain Eukaryota; kingdom Metazoa; phylum Chordata; class Mammalia; order Primates; family Cercopithecidae; genus Macaca; species Macaca thibetana. The sequence continues at coordinate 77,131,140 of NC_065581.1, forward strand.
AAAAGGTATTCAACATCATTGATCATCAGAGAAATGCCAATCAAAACTACAATGTGATATCATTTCAGCCCAGTTAAAATGTCTTTTATCCAAAAGTCAGACAATAACAAATACTGGCGAGGATGTGGAGAAAAGGGATCCCTCATGAACTATTAGTGGGAATGTAAATTAGTACAACCATTAGTACAACTATGGAGAACAGTTTGGAGGTTCCTTAAAAAACTAAAAATAGAGCTACCATACCATCTGGCAATCCCACTGCTAGGTATCTAACCAAAAGAAATGAAATCAGAATTTCAAAGTGATATCTGCACTCCCATATTTGTTGCAGTACTCTTCACAATAGCCAAGATTTGGAAACAACCTAAATTTCCATCAACAGATGAATCTATAAAGAAAATGTGGGACTTGAACACAATGGAGTACTATTCAGCCATAAAAAGAATGAGATCCTGTCATATGTAACATGGATGGAACCAGAGGTCATTATGTTAAGTAAAATAAACCAGGCACAGAAAAACAACTATTGCATGTTCTCACTTTTCTGTGGGATCTAAAAATAAAAACAATTAAACTCATGGAGTTAGAGAATAGAAGGATGGTTACCAGAGGCTGAGAAGGGTAGTCAGGGAGTGGGGAGAGAGGTGAGGATGGTTAATGAGTTAAAAAAAAATAGGAAGGATAGATAAGATGCAGTATTTGATAGCACAACAGCAGGACTATAGTCAATAATAATTTAATTGTGCATTTCAAAATAACTAAGAGTATAATTGGATTGTTTGTAAAACAAAGGACAAATGCTTGAGGGATGCATACCCTGTTCTCCATGATGTGCTTATTTCACATTGCATATGCCTGTATCAAAATATCTCACATATCCAATAAATATATACAAAATTATGTACCCACAAAAATTAAAAATTAAAAGAGATGGGACCATTAAGAGGTGATTACATCATGAGGGCTGAGGGCTCTGCTCTCATGAGTGGATTACTGTTGTTATTTCAGGGAAGCGTTACATTGAGAGCGAATTATTATAAAAGCAAGTTCAACCCTTTCTTGATTGCTCACTCTTGTGCTGTCTTGCCTTTCACCTTTTACCTTGGGGTGATACAGCAGAAAGGCCCCTCACCAGGTGCCAGTGCCATACTTTTGGAGTTCACAGCCTTCAGAATCATGAACCAAATAAACTTCCATTCTTTATAAATGACCCAGTCTGTGGTATTCTTTTAGAGCAATGTAAAATGGACTTATACACCATCTCTTAACTATGCATTTTTTGTGTTAACTTCGTCCCAAGACAGCCTCTCTCCACATAGTGGCAAGAGTGTTTCTCAGTGCCTGCTTTATATTCTGCCAGGTGAACAACTTTAGCAGAAAGCTTCTCTTCCCCAGTAGTGTCAGAAAATCACAGGGCTGACTCTGCTTGGCCCAGCTTGGTCTTCATGTCCATTTGTAGACCAATCACTATAACAGGGGTGACAGAATAACCTGGTGAGCCAGAAAAGGGTCACTAATTCCTCCTGAAACATATAAATTGGTGAGTGGGGACAGAGAGAGGAGGACAGGTGAATCCTCAGAAGTCACTTAGATTATAAACAAGTGGATGGAAAGGAAAACTGGGAATGTAAAGACAGATTAACATTTGATAGACAGATGGATTGATAGATGATGACAGACAGGAGATAAATAGTTATTTAGATTATTGATAGACGAATAATGACTATTGTCAGCCATTTACACCTTAGATATGACTAGAGCTTTTATGTACACATTTTAATACGTGTGTGTATCCACTGTTGGTATCTTGAATGGTTTCTTCACCTTCCTTTGCTAAGGGATAGATGTTAGCCTTAGTATTTGAAACATTTCTTCTCTATCAAACCAGGTAGACTAATTTTATTTCCTCCTTTTTTGGATTGCTGAAAGTGCTGAAAGGAAAAATAACAGCCCCAATTATTTCAATCAGGTGAGAGGAAATTTATTTCTAACTAAAATGACATTGATTAAAAACAAACATCATATATGTCAGCAAAAAACGGGTCCCAGGACTTCGCCGAACAGTCTTTCATTGCTAATGTTATACAGTTCACAAAAGTTTGGCCTTCTTCTGCAAGGAAAATTATGTTTTTCATTTATTCACTCAACTTATTCAACAAATTGTTTATTGAATATTGAGGCAGATTTATCATAAAGCGAATGAAGCTTAATTTTTATTATTTTATTATATGCTTTTCAAAGACCTGGAGGAACCCTTAGAGATGTGTTTACATGCTTATATATTTTGGTAAAACTAGTGAATGTAAAAAATATTTACAATGCTGGCCATAAAAAAGAACAAAGCCATGTTCTTTGCAGCAACATGGATACAGCTGGAGGCCATTATCCCAAGTGAATTAAAGCAGGAACAGAAAACCAAATACCACATGTTCTCACTTGTGAGAGCTAAACATTGAGTATTTATGGACATAAAGATGGCAACAATAAATACTAGGTACTACTAGAGGAGGGAGGGAGGGAAGGAGGGACACAAAGGTTGAAAAACTAGCTGTTAATGTAAAAAACAAACAAACAAAAAACTCTCAAAACTAGCTGTTGGGTGCTATGATAACTTCCTGGGCAATGGTTTCAATAGTACCCCAAACCTCAGCCTAACATAATATACCCACATAACAAACCTGCACATGTATCCCTGAATCTAAAATACAAGTTGAAATTATCTTCAAAAAATTAGCTGTAGTAGGTTAAGTGCACTCTCTTTCCACTCCAACCTTCCACCTGACCACTGAGGGTAGTGTTGAAGTAGCTGCCATCATTTTGGAGATCTGGCTAAGGAGAAGTTGAGTTAAGGTGTAGTTATTGCTAGCTCTGCTTGGGTAGGAATGGCATAAAGGAATATTCTACTGCCACTGTGCCGGCTCACTTAGTTTTATGACTGAAGCTGTAGAGCAGAACGTTACATCAAGCTATGAAACATATCTTACAGTACCTTTGGTATGGAAAGTAAAACAAAGTTTGTATGGAGCCAAAAGCAAACCATAATTATTTAAAATAAATAAACCATTATTTATTTAAAATAAATTAAAATTTATTTTAATTTTCAGAAGCATAAAACTGATATAAAAATTGTAAGTCAAGGATTCAATTCTAGTTAAAATGGAAATACATTCCTGTTAAGAATATGCTTGATAACACAGAGAACATGCCATACATTAATTTCTTTCTTGATGATATTTGTACAAGATATAATTTAACAGAATTTCTGAGATTGTAGGGCCCAGTCCTGCAGTGAGTATATCTGTGTGTGAAGCTGCATATATTATATATCCTAACTATCAGTAGTAAAAAGTAAATTTGTATCAGCAATGTTATTGCCGGGCATCATAGCTCACACCTGTAATCTCAGCACTTTGGGAGGCTGAGGTGGGCAGCCTGCTTGAGTCTTGAAGTTCAAGACTAGCCTGGGTAACAGCAAAATCCTGTCTCTACAAAAAGTTTGCCAGGCATGGTGGCACACGCCTGTAGTCACAACTACTCAGGAGGCTGCGGTGGGAGGATCACCTGAGCGCAAGAGGTCAAGGCTGCAGTGAGACTGCACTCCAGCCTGAGTGACAAAGTGAGACCCTGTCTCAAAACCAAAACAAACCAAACCAAAACAAAACAAACAAAACAATGTTAGAGGAAAGACTAAATTTTTATTATGATGTCGATGAAATAAAAGTATGGAGACATAAAGGGCCAATTCAATTTCCCTCTTGTGAAAGAACAAAGTGAATCAAATTTAAGTGATACAGACTCTTGAAGCACTCCACTTACACCATGAGACTCAAGTATATAAGGGCAGGCAGCGAAAAAGCAAAAAATCGTTGTGGTGGGCTTCCTGCTAGAGGAGATAAACACAACAAACAAAAATCCAACACCAAGGAGGAACTTCTCCCTTCCTCCTCCCAGAACACATGGCTTTAACTAGTAGAAATCCAGCATAATAGGATTTGTTCTGAATGAGCAAACAGAAATACTTATATATTGATTGAAGGAGAGAATGGCTTTGCATGATAAATTGAAAAGTCTTTCTTTTAAATAGGTTTGCTCAAAGAAAAAAAGAGACAATTTTAGAAAATTTCTGAATTTTCTAAATTAAGAATGGAGAAAAAAATTTATTTGTGAAACTAGAGTGAGATAAATTTGTGTTTGAGACAGAATTTGTCAAATTTGTGTTGATAAATTTTGTCTCAAACACAAATTTGTCAAGTACAAATTTGAGACAAATTTTGAGACAAAAGTGTATTTGTGAAATTGGGTTGAGAGATCATGAAGTAAAGAACATTCTAATATCAGGAAAGTTTGGTTTGATACTTGAAGAATTAATAATCACATTTATATGGAGGGATATGAATGTATTTAGATCAGATGATTTAATATTGTTAAGATGTCAATTGGCATTCTCCTAAATTTGATCTATAGATTCAACAACAGCCCAATAGAAACCTTAGCAGGACTATTTGTAGTAACTGACAAGATGAGTCTAAAATGCATATGGAGAAAAGCAAAGAACTTAGAATATCCAAAGTAAGTTTGAAAAAGAAAAAGTTAAAGGTTTATATTATCTTATTTCAAAACTTGCTATAAATATATAGTAATCAAGACATTGTGGTATTGATGTAAAGATTAAAATTTAGATCAAGAGAATTAAATAGAGTCTAGTAGAAATTCACATGTATATGTTCAATTATTTTGTATCCTAGGTCCTAATATGACTAAATAGAGAAGAGGGAGTCCTAACAAATACTGCTGGCACAACTAAATATTTACTTGAGGAAAAATGAAAAATTACTCTTATCTCACATGATACACAAAAATTAATTGTAAATAAACTATAGACTTATAGTTTTAAGAAGGAAATATAGGAGAAAGTCTTTGTGATCTTTTGGTATGGAAAGATTTTCTATACAGAACATGAAAAGCATTAAATATATAAAAAAATCAATAAAATGAACTTTATCAAAATCAAAAACTACTGCTCTTCAAATGCTACAGGCTGAGGGGAATATTTGGAACACATATATCTGACAAAAATTTGTATCCAGATTATTTTAAACAACACTACTTAATACTAAGATAAACAATCCAATGTAAAAATAGGTAAAAGATTTGAACATTTTGCAGAAGAAACACATGAAAGAAGTACAATATTGTTAACATGAGGGAAAGACAAATTAAAGCCAATATGAGATACCACTACAAACCCGTTAGAATGGCTAAAATTAACAACATAAACTAATGAAGACAAAACACTGATAATATTGTTTATGAAGATATGGAGGAAGTAGAACTCTTATACATTCTTGGTGGGAAGGGAAAATGGTATAATCATCTGCAAAAACAGTTTAGTAGTTTCCTGAAGAGGTAAACATGCAATTACCATACAACCTAGCAGTTCTGCTGTTAGGATGTTAGCCGTGAAAGATGAAAATATATGCCCACACAAATACTTGTACATGGATGTTCATAGCAATTTTATTCATATAGTCAACAATTGGAAGCAATCTGTCTTAGTCTGTTTAGTGTTGTTGCAACAGAATACTTGAGGCTGTATAATTTATAAAGAAAAGAGGTTTATTTGGTTTATGATTCTGGTGACTGGAAAGTCCAAAAGCATGGCACTAGCATCTGCTCAGCTTCTGATGAGGTTCACATGTTACATCACAACATGACAAAGAAGCAGAAAGGTGAGTGGGAATGCGCAAAAGGGACCAAACAGGAGGAGCAGCCTTTATAACAACCACTCTTGTGGAAACTAATCCATTCTCACAAGAACTAACCCAGTCTCTTGAGAAAAGTATTGATCTATTTTAATGACCTAAACACCTTTTCAAGGAACCACCTCCCAACACCACTATATTGACAAGTAAATTTCAACATGAATTTTGATGGGGATAAATCTCACTGAAACCATAATAATCCAAATGTCCATCAACAGGTCAACAAATAAATTGTGCTTATGTCCACACAATAAAATGCTACTCAACAATAAAAAGGAACGAGCTAGTGTTATATAACAATAGAGACAATTCAAAAACATTATGCTGTGCAGAAGAAGGTAGATACAAATGAGTACAAAATGTGTTATTTTATTTACATGAAACTCTAGAAAAGACAAACATAATCTACATTGACAAAGCAAGTCAGCAGTCCCTTGGAGCCAACTGCACACTTAAAATGGATGCATTCAGTTATGTAAAACAGGGGTCCCCAGTCCCCAGGCCATGGACCTGTACCGGTTTGTGGCCTGTTAGGAACCAGGCTGCACAGCAGGAGATGAGCAGTGGGTGAGCAAGCATTACCACCTGAGCTCCACCTCCTGTCAGATCAGTGGTGACATTAGATTCTCATAGGAGCAGGAACCCTATTGTGAACTGCATATGTGAGGGATCTAGGTTGTACTCTTCTTATGAGAATCTAACTAATGCCTGATGATCTAAGGTGAAACAGTTTCATCACAAAAGCATCCTCCCCCACCCACCATAGAAAAATTATCTTCCATAAATGTTTGGGGACTGCTGATGTAAATCATGCCTTAATAGAGTTAAAGATTTAAAAAAAAACCCCACAGTGGAGGCAATGAAGATGAAATTTCATTGTCTTTACCTAGAACTCAATAAGGGAGAGAAAAGAGATAAAAATGATGAAAATGGGGACAGAAAATATAGAGAACAAATCCTAGAAACCCAATCTTTATATTTAGACTTCTAGAAAGGGAAATTCTTTTAAACAAAATTTAAATCCTGCGTTGAGTTGGATAACCAGGCAAAGGATAGAATCTCAGGTGGTTATCTCCCAACTGCACTTGGTTTGTTTGATCTTTCCTTCCTCCTTTTTTTACTCATTGTGGCATCCAAAGATTACTGCCATCAACAACATTGTATGAATTCTGGCTTAAATATTTATTCCACAAAATGAAAGTTTTCTTGCTTTAGATTCCCAAACTCTGGGGAAGAGAAAAAGTTGTCATTACATTGGACATCCTTTATTCATTTACACAGGACTACAGCAATCATGTTAGCCTACTTTTTCAGAAAGTGTATACTATTGAAATGTGTGTGTGTGTGTGTGTGTGTGTGAGTTCTTATCTTAGGACTGAAAACGATGTGCACATCTCTCTTAAATTTTGAAGAGACTATTCAGCAGAGCTAGTGTAGATCCCAACACTTCCCTTCAAATGGAGTGGACCCACCCTTCCCAGGAATGAAGAATAATGGCAACTAATCTGTGACACAACAATTTGAGTAGGATTCCTAATATATTCATGAGGAGTAGCCAGGCTTTAGGAAATTTGGCAGTGTTAAGGTGATGTAGTAATTTTGCTAGAGGCTTAGCATAATTATTCAAAACAAGTCCCTAGAATTTCATTCATCTTTTGGATGAAGTCCAGCAGAAACAAACTGAGTGGTTTTGCCAACCAGAGAACAGTTTGATTTTTCAGCAATGTTACAAATACTTTCAAGGAACAATGAGATTTTAGGAATGACTTAGAGAAGATGCAGAGAACTTCATTCCCTTAAAAATTACTGCTGTTCACAAAAGAGATGTGATGTCACTTATCTTTAATTTTTATAATATTTGTGTTCTGAGACATGACTCTAACTGAATTTTGTGTCTCTTACTCTTAACTTTTTAAATTATGTTTGCTATTTAAGACTAATGTCAATAAAACTCTCATACTTGTACCACTAGAGAGTAAGTTGTACCGTGTAAAAACTAATAATTAGGTTGATGAATCAGGCATGGCAATGAGGAATTGGGTGGAGCTTGGCAAAATTTTTAGTTTCATTAGAATGGAGAAATTTAGAGAAGGAATTTTATTACCAGAAACAGGAAGGTGCAGGTGGGGTCTTTTTCTAGGTGTTCTTCTTTAGTTTCTAAAGTAAATTATTATTCTATGAGAGCCACATTATTTTAATGTGAATAATTTTTTCAGAGATCATTTATTTGTAAACAGAAATGACTAACTCTTACATCATAGTTTTCCTGTTAAACTAGTGTCTTTATACCACAGGCATAACCAACCACAATTGAAAAACATGGTCAGTCTAACTCATTGTGGTTTGTCTGTGTAGCCACACCTTGAGATGGGAGCCTGGAAATGCCAGTTTTGCTAGTCTCAGTCCAAATTAGCTACACTTCAGAAACAGATCATCTCAATTTCCTACCTCCTTCCTCTCTCTGTGTACCTATTAGTTTCCTTTTCCACAAAAGACATAAAAATCTCTCTCTTTCTTCTAGAAGAAAGAACCTGTCCTGGTAGAAGCTGTCCAGATTATACCCTGAATCTGATGATTTAGAGATCATACATTTGAGTAAGAGGCAGAGTCGTGGCCCTGGCCTGGGCTCAGGAGGCCTATGCTGTGCTCCATCTCTGCTACTGTTTAACTGTCTCAGTCTAGGTGAGAGATGCTTATTCCCTGTTCTCCCTTTCTGCACCATCAGAATAAGAGGGCTGGTCTGGATTATAGCTAACATTCTATGAATCTGATTCTTTCTTTCTTCTCATTTATTCTGCCCTAGCTGACCTCCTCAATGGGTGCTTTACAGTTTACAAAGCTCTTCCATACTTTTATGTTTTAAAAAGCCTTTCACACTCTTGATCTCATTAGATTTTTATAGCAACTTGGAGAGATAGGCAAAGCAGATTTTACTACTTTTGCTTTACAGGTGAAGAAACCGATGCCAATAGAGGATTTTTGACTTGCTCATTGGCTCATGGCTTCTAATGGATGAAGCCAAGGTTAGGAGCCACACTGTTAGTAGTCGTTTCCCATTCTATGCAACCACATTTCATGCTCCCCAGTACAAAACAGCTTAAAGATGGTTTGGTTTTTCCATTCTCATTTCTAAGAGTTGAAAACACAAACACCAATTTGTTTGTGAGCTTCCCTCTTTCTGAAGCTTCAGACACTGAAAAGTAATTTAAGGGTTGAGTTCAGAAAATGGCCAATGTACATGTGTTTAACAAGAATTGTTTTAGTCATTGAAATTGGCAGGGCCAGGAGTAAGGTGAAGTGAGTGAGGCCTTTGCTTCAGGCACAAAATTTAAGGGGATACAAAAAAAAAAGTAATCAAGATGAATATTTTAATGGAATTAAAGTGCAATTTAATATAATTTATGTTAAAAGAATAAAAATTATTGCAAAAATGCCATGAACAACACATTAAATTTTTAAATAAAGATGGGATCAGTAGAGAAAAAGGATAAAAATTACATACATGTAATTACATGAATACAATTCTTCAATCTGATAAAAATGGCTACTATACCAAATCTGTGTCCTCTGCCTCCAGACTTCTGATTATGTAAGGAACAAAAAGCAAAACTATTCATTTAAACTATTATTAATTGTACTTTCTGTTACTTGCAGCCAAACACACTCTTGCCTGAATCAACATTTTTCAGTCTTACTGGCTGACCATACCTATTTCCTACAACTTTATCTTGTACCAAGAAGGTGCACAATAAATATTTATTGATCTGAAAGAAATTTTTCATTAATTGGGGATGTTTTAAAAATAAAGTGCTGATGAGTTATGGGTATAATTCAAAATTGCTGGGATAGACATAGAGAGGCAGTGTTGAGAGGGCCATAGCAAGTACTCAAGGTAATAATAGTAGGTAATGTTTGCCTACTATTTGTTATACTTCAGAGAATGTTGATTTTATTTCTAATATCTGCAGCTTTCTCAAAATGTAGCACTTATTTGTCTTTTAGTTCATGGATGCAATCCAAGCTATCAAAGTATTCCTGGGATGAATTATATGTCAATGAGTTTAGCTACTACCAGACTATTTATAGCAGCCATTTAAAAACTTCTATTTCTGCCTAACTTCAAGCCCTTAAACACCTATTGCAAGACTAGTAAGACGTTGTCTCTGCCCTCAAAGAACTTGCCATCTGATGGGAGGTTTATAACCCAATGAGGAGATTATCTCCCACAGACCTGTTTCCTCCCTGCCTCCTCATCTCCTATTCTTATCTTTAGTGGTCCTGCTCCAAGATTTTAGAGTGACTAGCAATGGCTTGGAGCTGAGTGGTTCCTGCTTCTATTGTGTTGGGAGTGTCAGCTATGATATTAAGTTGGTGTAAAAGAAATGGCAAAAATCACAATTACATTTGCACCACCCTGCCCCCAAAATAGCACTTTGAGTTAGAATTCTGAATTTTTTTTTTTTTTTTTTTTTTTTTTTTTTTTTTTTTTTTTTTTTTTTTTTTTTTTTTTTTTTTTTTTTTTTTTTTTTTTTTTTTTTTTTTTTTTTTTTTTTTTTTTTTTTAGCCTTTCTTAGAAAAACACTATTGATTCTTTTTTTTTTTTTTTTTTTTTTTTTTTTTTTTAATTTCAGGTGAACTTTAAGTTCAATAGGCCCTGTGGGTAGGCCTGAGGATTAATATTTATGTATGACATTGTTTCAGCTGGAAGGCCAGATGAATGAATGATCAACAAATTTTTGGAACACAATACAACAATAACTGGGAGACTACCCATATAGATACTAGGTGCATTATGTAATATCACAATATGCCTGGGGAACATTCCCATAATATCAATTTAAACTAGCAGCAAATGAATCCAAACTTGCTTAACAAGGCAAACTCTGTCATCATTCTTTATGGAGGTCGAACATCTATTTAGTTACTATTGCATAAATTAACACTTATAACATGTCAGCTAGCTCTCATTTTCAAGATGATTAACATTTTTCTTAATGTTCAGAGGCATTTATTACATACTCTTGCATTGTGATATGTTGGGCATTTCACCATTTTGCCACAACTGCATACTAAAGGAATGAATAAAATTTAGTGCATTCTCAAGCACCATATCAATAATCTTAACTCTGCATCAGTGAACTCTAATAGTAAAAGTTCACTGTACTTATTTTAAATCTTCTTTTAAATTGTACTGTGTTCTTATATTAAACCATAACCTAATTTCCAGTAGAGATGAAACAAGCTAACAAATTACACACTTATTTCAGCCTATTATTCTATTTATTTGACATATACCATGTATACAATTAGCTTCCAATTGTTAAAGAATTCAGTGTAGTCTGGGTGTGGTGGCTCATACCTGTAATCCTAGCACTTTGGGAGGCCAAGGCAGGTGGATCACTTGAGGTTAGGAGCTCGAGATCAGCCTAGTGGACACGGTGAAACTCTGTCACTATAAAAAAAAAAAATTAGGCAGGAATGGTGGTGCATGCTTGTGGTTCCAGTTACTAGGGAGGTTGTGGTGGGAGAACTGATTGAGCCCACAAGGTTGAGGCTGCAGTGAACCATGGTTATGCCACTGCACTCCTGCCTGGGTGACAGAGATTCTGTCTCAAAAGAAAAAAACAATAAAAACTTAAAACAAAACAAAACAAAAAAACCTGAATTCTAGTTCAGGCTCTGGCTGACCATAAGAACTTGGTCAAATAATTCCTAGTTTGTTTCTGGATAATTTTTTTTTTTTAATTTAAGAGACAAGATCTAGCTCTGTTGCCCAGGTGGGAGTGCAGTGGCATGATCATAGCTCATTGTAGCTTTAACTCCTGGGCTCAATTTATCCTCCTGCCTCAGCCTCAATTCGTTTATAGAAAAATCATGTGTTCTGTTAATACTGTCTCAAGGGTTTCCAATAGTGTCACATCTAAGACTGCACTGGCCACCAGAAATGTTAAACACAAATCTCTGCATGTCTAGGCAAGAAAATATATGTTATTATGAATATGTATTCATATATAATATACTATGAATGTGTTTCATAGTATATTATATGAATATATAATTCATATATATGAATATATAATTCATATCTCATTTACATGAGAAGTAAGGTTTTATGAAGTGGTTCTAACTTTTTCTCACTTTATCTAGACCTTGACTTTAAACACCTTTTATCTTGTAATTATTAGTTTCTTCACCAATCTTCCCCACAAGTCAATGGCTTTGTCAAAGTTTTGGGATGCACATTATTATCCTCCTGAGGCTACCACAATAATTGGTACATATAAGAAATTCTTTAAATGTTTGTTAAATGAATATATTCAACAGTAATCTGAGGGTATAAAGTACAATTACCACAAAAGTGATAGGTAAACTCTTTTTATGTTATCTAGGTTTTGGTATAAGTACACTACTTCTTCACTTTTTTTTTTTTTTTTTTTTTTTTTTTTTTTGAGACAGAGTCTTGCTCTCTCTCTCCCAGGCTGAAGTACAGTGGTGCGATCTCGGCTCACTGCAACCTCTGCTTCCTGGGTTCAAGCAGTTCTCCCTGACTTATCCTCTGGAGTAGTAGCTGGGATTACAGGCACCACCACCACACCCAGCTAATTTTTTTATTAGTACAGAAGGGGTTTCACCATATTGGCCAGGCTGGTCTTGAACTCCTGACCTCAGGTGATCTGCCCACGTTGGCCTCCCAAAGTGCTGGGATTACAGGCATAGCACACTACTTCTTGACAAGGAAATGTCTTGTTTCCAAAAGTATACCACTGTCTCCCTAGTAGTTATATAAATTTCAGTTACAATTAGGAAACTTCTGACATAAAATCTAAATATGGAAGGATAAATGTTACATAAATTGTTGTAAGCTTAATCACCACTGAAGTTGTTCAAAAATAAGTCTTTGAAAGACAGTTAATTTCAGGCAGTAGTACAATTCCATAGCCATGTCCAGGTATCTTAAGAAGCACTTATACCATAATGATGTATATAAGAAAACATTTTGGACCAAGCTTAAAGCAATTAAGTTATATTAAATATTTAATAGGTCTATGAGAAAAACATTAAATGATCTGCATGTCTGCTTTATACCACATATACTACACCCACAATAGTAAAGAGTCCCATTAGTTCAGGGTGACCGAATTTCTATAAATCCCATGAATAGGAAAATCAGAACTTTTTTCTAGTTGCATATCACATGCTCATTAATTGTCCCTAAAGCTACTGCATAAAACAGGCTCCAGTCCAGTGGATAATTAAGGTGATCCCTTTCCTGAACTAAACAGGTCATGTGGCACTGTGAATGCCAAAGCAGGTAAACCCTGCCTCCTGTGATTATTGATAAATATAAATGAAAATGAAACAAGTTACAAGTCAAAGTAATTATTATGTAGTGTTACAATTATATGACAACAATAAGAAGTATTCTGCCAATAATATGATGGAAACTCTGTAATAATAATACTACTCATTGAATATTTAATATGTGCCAGTCCCTGGGCTAACTGCTTCTCTGGCAGTGTCTCATTGAATCCTCGCCAAAAACTTGAGAACAAAAGCCCAGTTAGGTGATATTGCCCTAGTTTATATAGCCCATAGGTGTCAGAGTCAGGACTTAAACCTCAGCCAGCTGACCCCAGAACTCATGCTTCTTAATCACTTAGCACAGACAATGGGAAATGTTAATTAAATGAACATTTGGCGCATACTATAAGGATCCTGCCACCTCACTATTAATAACTCAGCAACCAATCTGCAAAAAACATTCAAGTGGATTCTATTAACTGCAAACTTATGCTCCTTCCTCTATACAACTAAGGGAACACCTGACCATAGAATGCAGTGCAGGGTCAATAAGTGGGTGGCACAGGGAGTATGGCACAATCCAACATGACCACTGTGGCCAGGGAATGCTCCATGTTGGATCACCATTTCTCCTTTACAGACCAAATGTCCATGCATGGTTAGTCCTCTCACAAGTACCAGTCACGGGGGTGAGAAAATCAAAGCACAAGCCTCTCCTACCCAAGAGTGAATCAAAATGCTGGGAGAGCAGGACTCAGCGGTACAAAGGGCATACAGGGCCCACACATACAGCGATTATACTTTAATCCATATTCTCTGAAATTAACCTCTGATTTCTTTTTGAATACAGTTTTTTAGGTTTGGATGTGATTGTATTGTACACTTTAATCACTCCAGGTGAATCTATATCTTCATGAGAAAAAGATTTCACAACCTTTGTCAAAAAAGATACTCCAGCACATAATAACTCTTTTTTTTTAATCTGATGATTTTCATCCTATAATGCAAATTTTTGCTTAAATAATTTAGAGTATCATCATCTCTATTACTCAACAAAGCCTATTTTAACACTGGTAATTGAATTTCTCCAAGTAGATGTTTTTCAGTTTGACCTGCTGTGTGTACCCTTCTTCTCTTCTGTTATGTTCAATGTAACTTGGCTTTTTCACTTTGTTTTAGTCAAGGTAAGCTAACTGTTGTAACAATGAGCCCTAAATCTCAGCAACTATCACAACAAAAGTTTATTTTTTGCTCTAATCACAGTTCAGTTCAGAAAACAGGCAGCTTGCTTCCAAAGGATGAGCTGGGGACCCAGGCCCCACCCTTGTCAACAAGCCGACATATTTAAACACGCACCTATGGAAGGGGAAAAGAGAGTGGAGATTCATGTGGAGAGGGTTTTCATGAATCAAGGGGGAACCAGTACCTGTTGCTTCTACTCACATGTACTGATCAGCTCTCAGTTACTGTGAGGGAGCTGGAAAACATGTAGCCAGAAAGAGGAGGAGGAAATGAATATTGGTGAAGAGTAGCTGTCTTTGCCAAACGTAAGTAGAGTAAGTGAGAATTATCTTGGCCCAGGGTCTTAGTATTTTATAGTTAAATAATAATTAAGGAAGATGTCAGTTAAAAATATTTTGCCATCTACAATAAACTCTTTCAGGAGATCTAGTCAAAACTACTAGGATGAATACTTGTAAAAAAATTTAAAAAACAATAACCTTGTCCCCTGACCATGCAATTATGGTAGAGAAGTAGGCAAACCAAAATGAATTTTAAATACAAAAATGAAATATGGGATGAACTAAGCTACATCAATTTTTTTCATTAGGAAAAAGACTTCTGATGTGAATTAAATGTTGTGAATTAAATGTGAATTAAAACACTATCACTATATATTTATTAGAATGGCCAAAATCTAGAACATTGACCACACCAAATATTGACAAGAATGTGGAGCTACAAAGCCTCTCATTCATTACTGGTTTGAATGCAATATGACATGGACACTTTGGAGGACAGTTTGTCAGTTTCTTACAAAACTAAACAGTACTCTTACCAGAAATTGCCCTCTTTGATATTTATCCACAGTAGTTAGGATCTCATGTCCATGCAAAACCTAGTACACAGATGTTTACAGCAGCCTTATTCATAATTACAAAAAGTTGGAAGCAACCAAGATGTTCTTTAGTATGTGAATGGATAAACTGTAGTACATCTAGACAATGAAGTATTATTTAGTGATAAAGAGAAATGAGCTACCAATACATGAAAATATGTGGAGGAATATTAAATGCATACTACTAAGTGAAAGCACCCAATCTGACAAGGCTACACTATATGATTCCAACTATATGACATTCTGGAAAAAGTGTAACTGTAAAGACAGCAAAAGGGGGAGGGATGACTAGACAGAGAACAGAGAATTTTTAAGGCAGTGAAACTATTCTATATGGCACTCTAATAGTAGATACACATCATACATTTGTCAAAACCTATAGGGTATATACAACACCAAGAGTGAACACTAATGCAAGCTATGAACTTTGGGTCATCATTGGTTCGCTGTATCTACCTGAACCATTCTGGTGCAGGATGTCAATAGTGGAGTAGACTGTGTATGTGATAGGGCAGTGGGTGTCTAGGACTCTCTGTATTTTCTAATTAATTTTGCTGTGGATCTAAAACTCCTCTAAAAAATGAAGTCTAATTTTAACATTATGATTTATAATGAAATTGTAACATGTGACTTGAAAAATTAGCATACAGAAGCAGCATCAATAATGCAATAACTTTAATTTTGCTTAGATGATTAATAAATATTTTTCAAGCACTTGTATTCAAACTGTAGGAGATTTGTAGATGTGTTCAGGGATGGCCATGGTATTAGTAATGTTCTTTAATCCAGGGATCCATGGCAGGCCCCTCTGGATTTAAAGTCATTAATTTCTATTATTGTCACAGTGTCTGACCATGAGCCCTTAATCTGATTATCTCTCCTGCTATTCTAACCAGAGCTATTCCACTACTGTCTTATAATGGGTGCAAATTAATTCCTAACATAAAGCAATAAGAGCTACTATAGAAAGTTCTTTAAATTTGTTTTGCTATTAAATGAACTTTGAAGTGCCTCAGTACTTGATTAAGAAATCATGCTATTTTCTATAGTGATTTTTGTTGCCTGAATTCAAATTATATCATATTAATCCGCAGTCCACAATATCAGGACTGAAGAGGTACAATTAATGTTCCAATAACTCATTAATTGAAAGATTTCTCTCTGCAAAGGAGATTTTATTATTTACATGTTTTATAAATATTTTCCAAGGGAACTCCATATTCAGAGCAGCACTGTAACTAGCTATGCTGTATAAATAACAATGAATTGAATCCTTTACTAAGTGGTTAACATACACAATGTATTATGTTACATTAAAAATGCTTAGTACAATCAATTCCCAAGAAAGAGAGTGTAATTTTCTAACTATAGAAAAGCCATTTTAGAAGTAAGCTTTAAGCTGTGAATAGATAGGAATAAGAAAGTCATGATGTTGATGTAAATAAATAATGAATAGTTTGTTTCTTGGTGGAGGGGAATGTAACCCTTTTTGGAAATGAATATAAAAACATATTGTGGATCAGTTATGACAAGAAAATAGCCTAGGGCAGTTATTCTCTTTCTTTTGTATGACTGTGAAAAGAATAATAATGCTGCAAACTACCTAGCCTTTCCCATTACTGCCACATAATAAATTAAGAAATGAAATTAAAATAATTTAACCAAATCTGAGGATGAATGAACTTTTAAGAGGATGCCAAGAAAAATGCGGGGAATTCACATTTATTAAGCAATTCCATGAAGCGGACACTGTGCTAAATACTTTGTATACATTTTTAAATTTAATTTCCATATATTAATCGAGTTAGAGGTTATATCCCCATTTTACAGTTAACGAAAGAAACTCAGAAAGATTAAGTAACTTGTTCAAGGTTGTATCAGTGACAAAGCTCAGAATGAATCCTCATTGGTTCAAGGATGCCTTCAAAAACATTTTTTTAAAGGAACATTGAAGAGCCTTCTGACTCAAGATGGTAGGGTAAGCTCATCTATCTATTTTCTATCCCTCTCAAGGCTCTGTTAAAAAAAAAATAGTCAAAGATTATCTAAAATGTCTAAACCTACAACAATGGGAAGAATATGAAGGGACTTTAGCAGATAAGATATTTCAATAATTTTCTGCAAGATGGAAAGTAGGCAGTTAAATTATAGACTCATGAAGCAAAGTAGAGGAAACTGCCACCAAGTTATATGCAGAGGCAGCTGTAGTGAAGGCAGTAACCAGGTTTTCAACCATAGCCCCCGAAAAATGCCAGACTGATGAATTGTTGTTGGAATGAGAAGTTGGGTCAAAAAAAGGCAGTTTGAAAAGGCTGTATACAGAACAAACTCCCAGTTTCCTCATCCACAAAATTTATAGCATTTTAACACTTAAGCTTTACTTCTTATATTGTCATTGAAAAAAAGAAAGTTCTCTTATAAATTATGTTGAGAACTAGGGCTCCAGCTAATAAATCAACTAATAATAAATATCACCTGGATAGCTCCGTGGACTACACAATGAATTTGCTTCTAGAGAATATTGCAAACAACTGGACACACTAGAGATTACACTACAAGCCAGAGAGTAAGCTCAGTCTTTTTTTTTTTTTGAGTGGGGAGTTGCTCTTGAGAGTCAAATCAGTTGTATGAAGTGTTTGGTGCTCAAAACTACATTCCCTCAGCTTGCTGCTCATTTCAGGGCTGTAATGGACAGTTCCGTGATCACTGGCAGTGAGTGTCCCCTCTCAAGCTCATTTTTGCTGCTTCTCTTTTTGTTTCTGTCTCAGAGTTACTTAGCCTGAAAATAGGCATATCCCAGATGTCAGGGGGAGGGTACAGACAATGCTCCCGAGGAACCAACGAGAGACAGAAATCTGTAGATAGATACCCAGTCTCTCTCATCCTCCAGATATAAGATTCTAGGTGGTCTCTTTATGGTTCCCCAGAGGGCTCCCAGCAGATGTATTTCAGTGGCTCACGGTAGTAACCAGCCTAGAATATACCCTTGATTGGCATTCCCTCT
This sequence comes from Macaca thibetana thibetana, assembly GCF_024542745.1. Lineage (NCBI taxonomy): Eukaryota > Metazoa > Chordata > Mammalia > Primates > Cercopithecidae > Macaca > Macaca thibetana. The sequence continues at coordinate 77,149,327 of NC_065581.1, forward strand.
TTCCCTATCTTACTCCCTTTACACATTCACTCTAGATTTCTAGAGGCAACGCTCAAATAAACTATCTGTATTTAAAATCTGTCATCAGCTCTTAAGAAACCCCCAAAATAAGAGAGGAGAGGTGTAGGAATCAGGCCTATGTTAAGATCTGTGGATGCCCAAATTAGGCCAATTATTTGGCACTCATCCAAACATTGAGAAACATTTATTTAACATTTTTTAAAAGTTTGGAGGTCAGAAAACTGCTTCTGCCAGTGCTACCATCACTGATAACATCATATCTTCCCCATGCTAATGAAGCTGATGATAAATGATGAAACATGGGATTCAGCTATTATCAGAGTTAAGTCTGTCTGAGCTATTTGAATTACCTTCTCTCTCCAAAAAACTCACTCACTCAAGTACATTTTATTGGTAGGATATAAACCAGATCCAAGGCTGTAGCTTCAAGGAAGGTTAGAAATACAGATTTTTAGCACTTTAGCCTTTGCAATAAGTGATATGTGGGAGGGTATAAGAAAGGAATGGGAACGCATGTCAAGTGCATTGAACAATATTGGACACAGTGTGCTGTGCAGTGACTCAACATCCACAATCGTTGCCTATATTTATCTTCCAAAGAAAAACCAGAGCAAAACCAACATGCTCCAATCTTGCATAGTACAATATGACTTTTTATAAACAAAAACATGATCACTCTCTCCTAAAACAGAAGATCCAAAGTCTGTTCATTGTATCCATCTAGTGATATTGTTCATTTCTCTTCCAGTTCAGTTATAATTCTACGTTGATATCTTTTAAACTTAGGGCTAAACTATAAATTTTACCATCAATAATATGCCTTATATCAAATAGGAAGGAATAGAGAGAGAAGAGAATTTGGATTAATATATACAAGTATAAACACAAAGCCGGGGAAAATATGCAAAACTATCTCAGATCTTGTTCTTGTAACTGTTCGCAAAATCATAAATAGTATGGTTAACCTAATTTTCCACTATTTATTCCAATTGTCTTTTGCCTCAGTTATTATCTAAACTGGAGAGGATTCTTCACATGGTAGAGAAACCCCAACCTTCATTGCTGAAAGATTTGAGGCCTCGGTAATCCTGACTCTTTGGGATTACTAAAGGCATCCATGAAATTTTATCACTGGCCATGTAAATATGTAAATACTTGGAAGTACCAAATAGGATCTAGTTCCAGACATAGACCTCTCTTTTTTACCCCAGCAATCACCACAGTAGATACAGTTCTCTTCTTTGTTGAATGGCAAAAGAATCCCTAAATTCTAGGTGGCCATTTTGACTTTAAGTGAAACCATTATTGTATCTCCCAGTAGAAACTTTCCTTCTCTGGGTACTGAAAATCTCTAAACCAGCAAAGCAAAAATTCGCGATGATAAAAACAAAAGATTACTGCATGTGGGTATAGTATTAATAGTATAAGAATCTGCTTTCAAACCTATCTCTTGGTTCCCAAATCCAAGCATCCTGGCCTGGGGAGAGAGCGCATAACACATTGGTGACTGGTTTCAGAGCATATACTATACCTTGCAGCAAAGCATCATAGGCTCTCAAACTGTTGTCTTAAGCTAGGGTCATAACATTCTTTAATAAGACGTTTCACTGATTTAAAGGCCACATGCTTCAGGGAGATAGACTATAATGGTATGTTGCAGATAATAGTTAGAAGCTCACAAATACATTTCCCATCTTCCTGGTGACAAACTTAGATTACATTTCTCAGCATCCTTTGCTCTTAAGTGGAATAATTTGAATGAGTTCCTGTCAATAGAGTATGGGTTAAATTTAATGATAATCACCTCCAAACCTGGGTCATTGGTGGCCTACTCCCTCCGTGAAATCCCCTGAGAAGCCCTTCTGTAGAGATGAGCCCTGAGAAGCTCATCTCCTCAGCTGAGTGCAGAAAACCAATTGAGGGAGGGAGGCCTGGGATCTCTGAATGATTGTGGATTCACTCTGCCCTGCTGACTGCTATTGCACTGTGAAAATGGAAATAGAATTTTAAAAAATTATCTATGTGTTCCATCATATTAATTATATTACACACTTTAATTTGGGGTTGTTACAGTAATTATCCTACCCAGACTAATACATGGAACAATAACTAAATTCCATATATGTGAGACCATTGCCTTATTTATTTTATTATAAAATGATTTTTTGGGATATGAAGCAATGTTCTGTGGCATACCATAGTGTTGGATAACACATTCAGTACATTTACAAATGGATCGTATTGTTGGCAAATTCATTCCAGAGTAAGTATCATTCTAGTAAGAATGAATTGATCCCTTTCCCTAATGGGAGCGGAGTGGCTGGCTATTCCAAGTCCATACAACCAGGTCAGCACTGGACTCTGCTGTGGGCAGGTGGGCACTCAGCAGCGATGTTAGCCAGACCAACCTTGCTGAGAAGTCCATACCATTTGAGCCCATGTAAACCTCTCCCTGGTAAATAATACAAATAATACTTGTGTTATTTTCCTGTGGCTGCTATAACAAATTACCAGAAAATTAGTGGCTTAAAACAATAGAAATTTATTCTGTTACAGTTCTGAAGACCAGAAGTCCAAAATGAAGGTGTTGGCTGGGCTCTGCTCCCTTTGAAGGGTCTAGAGGAGAATCCACTCCTTGCCTCTTCCAGCTTCTGCTGGCTGCTAGCATTCCTGACAGCATCACCCCTCCCTGCCTGTGTCTTCACATCACCATCTCCTCTTTGCAGGTATAGCATTTCCCTCTTTTTTTTTTTTTTTTTTTTTTTTTTTTTTTTTTTTGAGATGGAGTTTCGCTCATGTTGCCCAGGCTGGAGTGTGATGGCGCAATCTCAGCTCACAGCAACCTCCGCCTCCTGGGTTCAAGCAATTCTCCTGCCTCAGCCTCTGGACTAGCTGGGATTCCAGGTATGTGCCACCATGCCCAACTAATTTTGTATTTTTAGTAGAGATGGGGTTTCTCCAGGTTGGTCAGGCTGGTGTCGAACTCCCAACCTCAGGTGATCTGCCCGCCTTGGCCTCCCAAAGTACTGGGACATTTCCCTCTTATGAAAACACTTGAATGGCTTTTATGGCCCACCCAGAGAACTCAGAGTTATCTTCTCATCTGAAGATCCTTGACTTTCACATCTATAAGGACCTTTTCAAATAGGGTTTTTAAGTCCCAAAGCCACCATTAAGCACACTACCCTGTACTTTGTACATTTTGTTTATAAACCCAGTGAGCAAACACGGGGTGGTTAGGGAAATTAAGGAAGGAGGCTGACTAATATCCACAGAACAGATTATCCTGTCCCTCTGCTTATTAACAGCCTCTTCCACAGTAGGTGCCTTTGGTGAGCATTTAAATGGAATACACGAAAAAAAGTCCCACTCAGAACTGTTTATCACCAATCCTCAATTTTATTCCTTCCAAATCCTTGAGCATCTAGCCAAATCATTATCCGTTACCCAAAAAAACCTGATATAAATTCACAACCCTGGGAAGTTTTCCTTCTAGGAAAAGGGAGCAATCAGATGTACTGCCCAAAGTTCTTTCATAAGGAGGATTTTCTTGCCACACACATTTCAGGGCAACTCCTAAGTGAAGCTGTAATGCTACCTCAGTTCATTTCCAGCTGGTGTTTGCATATTATGTGTAATAATTTATAAACCAGGCTTGATTACTTTCTTTTACAGTTTCTTAATAAGAGTCCCATCATAAATTAGACTTTGTCCCAGATGGTTTAAATACAGAGCCTTTAACGAAGGGATTGCATGTAGAGATATAGGCAGGCATAAAGAAACAAACAAGGGATGGGGAGGTACAAGAAAACTAGCAAGAATGTGATGCTGTTATTATTCTCTGGAGGGGCAAGGAAAGAAACAGAGCTCAGTGAGAATCAGACCGATGGAGAATAAGCTTCCCAGCAGGGGCTGCGGTTGTGGAGGAAGGTATGTAGGGTCAGAGATGCAACACTAAAGTAGGAAGAGGGCATGGAAGTGTTCTTCACACTCTGGAAACTTTTGATCTCCCATTGGCACTTGCTATTGATTGAATCCAACTGGAAGACAGGTGGCAAGGGAGCCAAGATGATGTAGTCCATATTGTTCAGCATTTCAGGGCACAAAACAGAGCAAAATGAATCGGAGGTGTGCAAACACAGCCAGCTAACATTTCATGGGAACTTTCATGTGGTCAAATGTGTGGGCTGAGGGAGAAATGACAATGCAGCAAGAGCAGGTGTGATGGTCACCTGAGGCATTGCTCATGCCTCTTACCTGTGCCTTTATGACTTTCTACTTGATGAAGGAGTGCTGCTGTGCATGCCCTAGTTTATGACACAACACCCAGACCATGATGGGCAGCTGTTTACATGACCATTTTATATTCTGTGGTCAGATACACAAGTCTCTGCCATGGCCCAAAAGCAATCCAAGATCTGTTTCTTAACATTTATTTGGAGACTAGGTCATGGCTTTGCTCTAAGACCTCAAAGGATTGCACTGTAATTCTAAATCAAGGTTTGACAGGGGCCTCCTACAGGATTGCTTTCTGTCAAACACTCCAAGCATCATTTAATCTGTTGGATCTTAAATCTCAAATAGCAGAGTAGCATGCCCAACAGTTCATAGTTACAAATCATTCTCTTACTCTGGACCCCATTCAGAACTAGCAATCTTACGGATAACTTGATAAATGGGTCAAAGTAGCACATTTAAAGGTATGTACATTGTTTCAAAAGTTCAGTGAGATGGTAACAATCATTGGGTCTTTTTAATAGTGGGCAATTTTAATAGCGATTTTCTTTCACCCACTATTAAAGAGACACAATGATTGTTACCATCTCACTGGACTTTTGAAACAGCATATATACACCTTTGTATATGGAGCAGGAATTATCTCAACTTGCTATAAACTAATGGACTGCCATAAACTTTAGTGATGTCATGGTCTTTTAATTTGCATAATTTATTTTTTCCTCCCACCTTCTGGCACACACATTCCTTAATAAGGAATCTATGAAGGTTTCCACTTCCTACTCACATAGCCAATCAGCATGATGCTAACCATGTAGTGAAACAAAGTGATGTCCTATGGCATGATGAGACAGGCAAGGTTCCTGTGTACCAGATTACTACAGAAAACTGGATAGCTGAGGTCAGATGCCTTACCCTACAAGGTGAAATGACTTCTGTCATCTCTTTGTTAGAAGGGAGAAAAACACTTTTAACAGATTCATAGCAGCACGTCAGCTCTCAACATTTTATTTGCTACAGTTAGTTAACTACATCTGTAACAGCCATTGAATGTGGAGTTACATGGTTAATAATAATACACTCTCTCCAAGACTCCCCAATTTCTGTGTGGGTCAAAGAGGAGTGTTAAATGGGGGTATGACAAAAAATCATCACCCCTGAATTTTTCAGACCTTGGATGATGACACAGACCTCTGACATTCACCCAGAAATGTGGCAATACTTTTGGTCTACTGTTTCAATAAGAAGGGGACATTTTAGGAGCTTCAACTTGGTCCTTCATACCATAATGGCCTTCATTCCATGAGATAGGGAGCCAATGTGGGAGTTCAACCAGAGGTTGAGTATGTCTAATCCAACTACACATGCAGGAACTGGGAAGGGTACGTTTGAGGATCCACTGAGTCACTGTGAGGTGAACTCAGATCAAAATTATATTTATCACCCAGCTTCTATTAAGTCCCCATTTTGACTGGTGAGCACAGTAGCAATTGGGGTGCCCAATGAGCAGCATCTGCTCTGAGTCAGTGTCCCAGTAATCCTCCCAAAGTGTGCTTATTTTCTTTCCCTTTTGGTGAAAGCTAGAAAAAGGATTGATGGTATATCCTCTGACATCACCACAGAATATTTCAAGGGAATCCAATGTTCCCTCCATTTAAAAAGCTCTAGGTCTGTGTACTGGACCAAGAATGGGAATTGGTGAGGGGCTGTTTCTCTCATTGTAATGACTCAAGTCAGGCCAGTGTTTACCAGATTAGTCAGTTATACTAATCAAGAAGGACCTTAAGTCTACCTATTTCAGTCCTCAGGACATCACAATAAATTGGCCACCGCCATAGACACCCATAGGCCAAGCCATTCTAATAACAACTCTGGCTCTTTTGCCCATGACTGTAATCACGTCTATTTTGTCTCTGGTATTTAAATACTGCCATTTGGCCTCTGCCAAGCTGATACTGTAATTCCCGCTGAAATTGAAATTAAGGAACTCATTTTAGGGACAGCTTCCTCCCTCTGTCATCATCCCAATCTATAGAAAGTAACCACTACAGAATTTTCCAAGGATGCTGGTGGAACTTTCCAATAGATATCTCAAACTAGAGAGGGGCTAGTCAACTGAGTCACACAAGGTAGATCTTCTTCAACATTCCTGACTCCATTAAGTCTCTGGAGTCTTTCCTCCATATTATTCCAAAGAATTTCTAACATATATCTGAGTTTAATACAGGCTGCCACTGAGTCCCTATTTCAGTTGAACAACTGAAAAACCAGTAAAGCTGCTCCTCACTGTTGAGTTATGTCCTCAAAATAAGAATTTTTGATAATACATAAGAACCATATCAATAATTTCAGTTTATTCTAAAGAAATGTTTCTCCCTGCCTTAACATCCTGAGAACCTATTCCTACACCTTCCTGCAAATGAAAATTAGCCAAATCCTATCATTCCAACTGCCTCCTCCCAGGATAGATTTTGTATTTGTTCTCCTGGGGCATGTTGCAATCTAATTCTCTTTGCAGATCTGATGGCACTGAAAGGGGAGAAGGCAGGCATAAAGAGGATCAGCATCCCTTCGGAAGGTAACTACCTTGGTTGAGGTCATTATAGAATCTCAAGCAACAAAGGACTAATGCCATCTGAAAGGGAGGAGAGACTGCTTTTATGAACAGGCATATTCAAAGCAATTTAAAGATTCAGGTTCTCAGGTTCATCCACATCTACCCAAATATCCCCATTCTGTTTCTTTAGGTCCCATCCTTTCATGATCAATGCCACAAATTTCACATAGGAAACTACTGAGACTGTGAACTCAAATTGTAATTCTGCAACCCAAAGGAGCAAACTTTGAGTCTTGTTTTAAGGCATTTTAAGTCTGCAGCTATGATATATAAAAGGGTCTCTTGAGGGGTGGTCATAGAAGTTCTCTGCAACTTTTTCCTTGCCCTGAGCCAAGAATTTAAAATAAGAGCATATACTCTTTCTGTAAGCTCTTCAGTGCAATAGGAAGCAACCCTTCCACTCAAGTTTTCTCTATTTCTCATTTGCACCACAATAGTGCAATGCAGCAGCCAGTCTGTCAAAGGCTTGTCTTCAATAGCTATTCTATCCTATGTGGCCATATGTGATCATTTAGCTATTTGCTTCATGGAAAACAGTATCCCATTTCCCAGTGGTCATGAAGTTACCACTGCCTATAAACAACTAAGTCAGATAACCAATCTCATATTATATTTAAAAGTCGATTTCTTGATCAAATTTTGGTACTGAATACTGCATTAGGTAAGGTTCATCACATGTAATAGATACCACTTAAGGTATTCAAGCAGAAAATCTTTAATTTAAAAGAGTAGATGCTTACAAAATTATTGGTAACTTGGAGGAATAAAAGTCAGGAGGCTATCCTTAGTCTTTAGCTTCAAATTCATTCAACCACATCTGTCGTAAGTGCCATCACCATTAGCAATGTCTGTATTCATAAAATTGATGCCAAGATAGTGGAACATGTTATCCAACTGTTTCCAACACTTTTGTCTGTAGGTGCCCACTTACATAATTGTGCTACTACAGAAAGGTGACACCCACCTCCTTCAGCCTTTGTAAAATTTCACGAGTGCCTCACATTGACAAAACCTAAATTTACGAGGGGATCACATGGGAATCTGAGAAATATAATTTTTAGTTCCCCAAACTCTGTAATACTGAAGGAGGGGAGAATGAGAACATATCAAAGGGAAAGGAATGGATTCATAGTGCTCATAAACATCTAGTACAACCTAAAGATGATGCTTATTTCTGAAGTAGTTAATATTTAGAGTAGACTTGAGAATGTAAACTCCAAATCTCAACCTTAATGATAAAGTAGAAATGTGTTACCCAAATTCATCTGGCTGCTGTTTTTCCTCATGAGTTCCCAAATTACTTTTATTTCTGGAGGAAAGATTAGGTACCACTTTACAAGGGCTGGCAGTAATAATTCAAGCATAACAAAAACAAATGTTGAATAAATACAGCTTTGAAGAGCAGCTTTTATTTTGTGATCATGTTTTATAACATTTTTACTGAGATCTGAAATCACAGTATATTGGAAACCTAACTGTATTACGTACAACTGATAAATCCTAACTATATAATAAGCTTATAAACATTGTAAATGTATTTGATCCCCAGATTTATTAATTAGAACACAAGCCACACTCTCAGGTGAGGTGAGACTGTTGCTAACATAATGCTATCTATCGTACAAGATTCAATCTATCCACCCTCCAATTACCAAATAGCTAGCTAATCATTATTCTTGCAAGACTGGTTCTTAGAACAGCTTCCTCACAGGGAGGAGAAACTCAGTTGAAATATAATGCATCATGAATGACAAAGAAGGGATTTCAACTGGATGCTTTCCTTTTCCTCCATGGCAAATTCAAAGAAAATAAAATTTAACTGAGAAAAGGAACAATCTGACTGGCTTCTCTAAAATTACAGAAAAGGGATTCAGGAATACCTAAAGACTGACAAAGTACATGGAATATGTATATAGACTGATGAAATAGTTATTCTTTATAACAATCTTGTATTTAAATTGAGAAATAATAATTTCAAGATCCTATGTTTTTAGAAATAGCCATATTATCTAAACCTTTCAAGATTTTTTGTATTTAGGATGGCTTTTAATTTGGACATATTGTGTATAGATGTTCAAAAGCAACATGACCTTCTGATAGTTGCATTATAATTAGATATTAAGTGATGTGTTTCAGTGTGCACTTGCTCCCTCTGAAAGGAGATACTACTTTATGAACACATTCCCTGGGATAACCTCATGTATGAGAATGGAAAAAAAAATCAAAATCTAAGTTCAGTTTCTATTTAAGACCAGATGGGTCTCCAGGGAAGAAATGTATGAAGAAAAATTTGCTCATGTATATTGATGTGTAAACATGTTTTATGTGGTAAATTGAAAAAGACAAGAAAAAAAAGAAAAGGAAAAAAACAACAGCCTAATTAAAAGAAAAAGAAGAAAGTTTAATTTCTCAAAGGAAACAGCAAAACCTACATTTCTAAGTCTGAAAGAACACCAAGAGGTGACTCATAGCATCCCCATTAATCACTAAAGACAGCTCTGGATCCTCTTCTGCTAAGTCACAAGGCTCCTCCAGTGATACATTCTAAAATCTTACAGTCTTCATGTGGCAGTGGTTCTATATATCAATTATTTTAAATTCAGGTTTCTTAATCTTCTCCAGGATTCACAGCCTGCTATGAAAACAAATTCAAAAGGATCTGTGCCTTTCAATTCACAGCTGTGCCTTCCCCTCTGTAACTTATAGGCAAACTAACTTCTAACACTTGTATGATTTGTAGTATTTTGAAACAAAAATATTAGGTTGGTACAAAAATACTACAAAAAAAGAATCCATTTCTACTTCTCTTCCTTTTCACAAATATTCTTGTCATTCACAAGTTATCTGCCTAAAATACAAAAGACTAAGCATGGATTCTAAATTACACCACTCACAAGGACTTGCTTTCTAAGGTCACTTGCCAAAATTACTTGCACGCTGAGTGGCAGGTGACCAATCTCCTTCAGCAGGTTTTATGATTACTGCTGAGATACTGCGTGCCTGTGTACACAGCTCAGTATCACAGTCTCTCACCTCTGCTGCCCTATTTACCATCCAGAAAGATGCTGAAATCTGCCATCCAGGTCCATGCTGAGCAGGCCAGCCAGCACACATCGTGGATAGCTGTAGCTGTTTTTTTCTTAGTAAGCACAGTGTTATGAGTACAGCTGGCTGAGATTATGGCTATAACAAGGAAGGAACTGGGAGAGTGTGAACTCTCCAGTGTGGTGTCTCATTCTGAAGGTGACAGAGATTCAAAAGTTCTGCTCCAATAGTCAATATATAGCATCTGACTTGTATTGTCAAATAGATAATACAACAAAAATCACTTATACCTCTATGTTCTTTCTTATTTACAGGGTAGCTGAGTTGCATATATGAAACAAGCCTGTAAATTAAAATATTCCTAATAAACTAAAAACACTGCTAGATTCCATGTTCTAAAGTACAAACATAATGATCCATGTTAAAATACTTTTGAATACCTTAAAAGGATGCATAACAAGAGAGAAAGAGAATGAATTAATAATATTAAAACTAAAACTAGTCATCAGTTAGTTTCCACCAGCATAACAATCAAGAGTAACAGACTTGGGAGGCCAAGGCAGGAGGATTGCTTAAGGCGAGTTCAAGACCAGCCTGGGTAACATAGTGAAATCGCATTTCTACCAAAAAAAAAAAAAAAAAAAAAAAAAAGGAAAAAGTAACAAAGGAAAGAGAAAGAGCTACAGTCATCTATTATAGAGGAAAACTCACGTCTCAGGTATTTCTAGTTATTGTAAGTATTCAACAAATTCCCTGTCTTCTATGTAAGAAAATGTTACTTTAGTTAGTGATAAAGTTTTACCGAGTAGGAGACACAAACTTTATTCATCAGCTTTTAGGTATCAGGCATGCAACATATCTGTGATAATAGATAAATTATGAAAGCTATTGGAAAAGGCTGTATTTATGACATCTTAAAACCATCTTCTATAAAGAAACTTACAGTAAGAACTGAATTAAATGGAATACAAGAACTTCCCCATTTATGTTAAGAATAATTTAGAAGAAAATGGTATGTTTTATGTCTGAATGAAAAGCTCTTCCAAAAGCAACTAGTTTTTAAAGTAAAAATATGCTACTACAGAAAATAAGCTTTTTACCAGAAATTGTAGATACCCAAGTTCTAGTTTCATTGTTTTTCTATATAGGAAATTGCAGCAGAAAACAATTTAGAATGAACTAAATCAAATAAACATCTAGCAGACAGTTTACATTATAATAAACTGATTAACAAAAAAAATCATTTTTTCCACAGCAGAAGTATATTTATTGTGCTGAAATCAGGTAGCAGGGAATGAATAGTTCTTGGGAACCAGCACAGAATGTTCACAAAGATTTACAAATCTCTAGTCATTACACACTGAGCAACAAAACAAAGGTGTTGAATCCTCTTAGATCAAACTACTTTATATGTTGCAAATTTTCTGTAATTCTCATGACTGCATGCCTTTGGGGAAAAAGTGTTTAATTTTAATGCACAATAAATATGTTATAGCTTACAAAATATTCTGAAATAATTTGTACAAACAGCATACATCCTTCACATGCAGCTTTGACATGTTGTTGATACTTAGAGATATTCATGCTTTTTTTGGTCACATTTTGTCTTTCTCTAGTAATCCCTTTGCAACATCCCTTAAAAAATTAACCTATGTAGTAAGACATGGTACAAATTCTTTCCTATTTTATTTCCAGTTGTTCACTTATATTACATGAAATACTTCATCTGTAAATAGCAAATTGAATGTCATAGTTCTGACTACTCTCACTTTTATTCATTTTGTGTTTTAACAACACCTTGTAATATTAAGCATTGAATTTAACAATCTTTAGCACCAAGGAGTCAAGAATATTGCACCAAAATGGGTTTATACTTCATACCTAGTTAATAAATAAGATCTTGCAACTTAGTCACAAGGAAAACGTTACTCCAAAATTAAACACATTGAAAGAGAAGAATAGTTTCACAGAAATGTTTGGTGTATGCTATTTGTCATAAAAGCAAAAAACAACACTAGTGGATTTGAAAGTTAATATTAAAATTTACATTAGAAGACTCCTTGATTTTTTAATTAAAATTTATTTAATTTTAAATGTTCTTTCCAACAGAAGAGGTAGGTATATTTCCACATATGAAAAATCAGTAACAGCCATAAATCAAAACAAGGAAAGCCTGATAAAAATCAACATATTCTAACAGCACATAAATGTAACTATCTTATGATGTTACTAATAAACACATGAGTTGTTTCATTTTTCAAACAGACAATAATTTGAATTTTTATATATTTCAGCTAGTAACAGGAGTATTCAAATGCTGCCTTTTCATCACAAAAAATTGTTTCCCCACAGTGATTTGTGCAAGTCATGGTGATCTCTGAGTCACCAGACAAGACTTTACTGCAATTCTTTCTTATTTTCACCAACACCATCATCATCAAGCCTCTAAGATTCTACAGAGATCAGATTTTAAAAATTTAATTACAACCAAAAGTATAGTCTGACTAGAGGTGGAGAGATTTGACCATTCTGGTCAGCAAATGAATTCAAATGTGCAAGTTAAATGTATACACATTTCCAGCTTTGGACAAGAAAATGTAACACCACTGATTTCAGTCAGTAGATAAGATAATTACTAATTTGTCAAAATAATTCATAAAGACTGTTTCTGTGATCGTCTAAAATTCAGACCGAAGAATGAATGACTGTAAGATACACATGAAAAATCTCATCCTGTAGACAACTGGATGATGTGAACAGGGGGAGAATCTCCAAAGTCACATAATGATTGCTTTGGTCTGCAGAATATCAAGGCTAATTTTTAAAAAAATGTTTAAAATAAAAACTTCATAAATAAAACATCTGGGTATGGTATTAACACTTTACTCGGTCTAAGAGTTACTAGGACATAGAACACATTTGTCTTTTCTCCCCACCCCCAAGCTCTCCTTTGCTTCTGTTTTCCCTGAAATTTTATATGACATGGGAGTTTTTCCTCACTGTCAACAACAGTTAAGGCCCAGTTCAATTTAATCTCCTTTTGCTTTTCCATTTTTCTGCTTTTTTCCATTTTCTATCACGAGTTGTTTTTCTGATTTGCTCACACCATTTGCTGAAATACCATTCATGGCTGTTTTTCCAGTTTTTGGTTTCTTAGGCTCTTTGTATGTCCGAATGTAGAAGTTAAGAAAGAGAAATATGAAGCTGATTGCGTAGGCAATTAGAGCCCAGTGCATCCATTTGGGGAAGGGGCAGTCAGTGTAAAGAGACAGTGCTGTGTGCCCAATGGTCACATGGAATTGAACCTGAAAAACAGAAATGACAGCACAAGACATTTAATCTGAATTGTAAACAACTTTTAACAACATCAGCATCTTCTACATAGCTATCACAGGCCCAAATTTTGCCACACTGTGCAAAATTTATTGTTTTCTGGCTCCCATGGCTAGCTCTTTCTCATTCACACCTCAAATGCCATCTCCTCAGTAAGGGCTTTCTGACAAGACTTCAATTTCAATTGGCCCTCCCAATCCCATTAACCAAAGAGCTTTTTGCATTTTTTTTAAGGAGAATTATAACTATTTGAAATTGTCTTTTGTATTTGTTATTTCTTTATTGCCTATCTTTCCACCAGAATATGACTCCAGAAGGCAGGGCTTTGTCTTGCCCATCAGTGATTCTTGAGTCCTTAGCACAGCATCAGGATCAAGGAACATGTGTTGAATAATGTTATCTGATGAAAGGGAATCAATGGCCTAGGAGAGTAAAATAATAGCATTGTAGGCTCTTCAATTTTGTTTTCCTCCCACATTTTAGATTGGTTTCCATCAAATATCAAAGTAGCTCATTTATTTCTTACAGAGAGTAGGCAGGTAAATTTTTATTTGAATGAACACTATCCTTCAAAAACTAATATTTTGATGGCCGGCTGTGATGACTTATGCCTATAATCCTGGCACTTTGGGAGGCCGAGGCAGGTGGATCAACTGAGGTCAGGAGTTCAAGACCAGCCTGGCCAACATGGTAAAACCCTGTTTCTACTAAAATATAAAAAATTAGCCGGGCGTGGTGGTCTATGCCTGTAATCCCAGTTACTCGGGAGGCTGAAGCAGGAGAATTGCTTGAACCCGGGAGGTGGAAGCTGCAGTGAGCCCAGATTGCACCATTGTACTCCAGCTTGGGCAATAAGAGCAAAACTCTGTCCCCATACCCCCACCAAAAAAAAAAAAAAAAAAAAAAAGATAAAAGCAATATTTGGATAAAATGTAGTAGACATTTCAGAATAAATACAAAAAGAATCACTTTCAACTTTAAAAATTTTTTAAAGGAAAAAAGCCAAAAGTGAGATGATTAAAATGAAATATTCTGATGTATCAATAAATGAATGGGTCAAGACATAATGTTAACAAGTGTTAATTTTTTATACAATTAACTTATATGACTGACTGTTGTGAGAACTTCTGGCTTGGAAATACAAATTCAACATCCTGTTTGAAACGGACAATTGTGGTTTCTCTTTTCAGGACAGCATTGTCCTTAAAATATTAATTGTTGATTAAAACAATCAGTATTACTTATTTTAAATATTATTAAAATAATGTATGCCATGTAAGCTAAAAATTTATACCATATTAAACAACTTTTATAATTTTCCTTGGCAAATATTTAAATTTGAAGAACTTTTGGTTTCACAATGGTTTTTAGAAGCTGCATCACCCAAAAGGGTGTGTATAAGGGTGTGATTGGGTATGGCGTCACTCAAGGAGAGGCAGGTGTAGGCTCCAACAAAACAGATAGGACTAATTCACACGATTTTGATCACCTCTTCATTTTCTTGGGTCCATTTACTACTTACTGAGAGAAATGAATTACACAAACTGTGTTAACAGCTTTTACACAAAAACTGGAGGAAGCTTCCTGTACCACTTTGGTTACAAATGAATCCTTCACACCCAGCATTTCCCAAAAGTTGTGCTTCCTGTTTGGTTAGCCAGCTGTTTAGCAACTTAAAGCAGAGATGAATAATATTTCCAAATGTGATTCCACTGATAAAATTGTGCACATGCTATGATTAAAGCAAATTATAATAAATTCTAAAGCTTGAAAAATAGTTACCAGGTTGGCTTTGAATTTCCAGTTTGATTACAGGCCAATGCCTAGCATCTGAAAGATACACTAATGCACACACTCAGATTGCCACAAGCAGTCTTACTGGGGGATGTGCTGAAAACTGTCTGGACTAAAGACTACCATTTGAAAATATCTGTCTCTGCTCTCTTAAGGACAGTGTTTTAGAGAACTACAAGGAGTTCACTTGTCCCTATTCCCTTCCTTTGCCCCACCCCTTCCTTGGCTATGTGCTTTCTTTTCAGCTGTATAGTCTAAATATATGAGCTATGTTAAAGACTGAAAAATGAAATAAAAAACAAAATTTTAAGCAAGGACAACAAGAAGAGAGATAATAAAATTTTAAGTTAAGAAAATCACCTGAGGGGAAAACTACATATTATTTTTCTATTCAGACATAAATCTACGTACTTTGTAGCATGCTTAGATCTTTAATCATCCTTTCCACAAATATGTTTACACAATGTTTTCCTTAGAGAAGTGCTATGTCTAGTCTTTTAAGGATATTAGAAAAACAAAGACTTGCTGTGACCAACAAGTCTATAAATAAGTCGGCTGGAGTCAAGTGGGCCTAATTGCAATATAACTAGAGGATAAAGTTAATTTCATAATAGAAAATTGTCTAAAATGACTTTGCACTTTAAAATTAATCAAATTTAAACAATTTCAGTATTTTCCCAGAAGAAACTTTGGAAGCATCTAACTCACCAGTTGCAACATAGTCAGGTATCGTTTCCACCAAAGATATTTCTGAATCCATGGGCCAAATGCAGCTAACCCATAGTATGAGTACATAATCACATGGATAAAGGAATTCATCTGGGCTCCAAAAAATGCTTTAGAAAAACAACAGGTAATTACCAGATACAGAAAATTTTATTAAGCAGTAAGCCACCGAGATATACAATAAATGAATACACAGTATTTTTTAATATTTAATATTGAGTACAGATTAGGAATGAAAAATATAAAGTAGTACTAATAAAAAAGTTTTCCCTTCAGATTAAGCTAGATATTTTTAAAGTTTAGATTTGAGGTTTTACCATATAAATAAAAATGTATGTTCAAATGCAAAGGACTTTCAAAGTGGTAGGTTTTCAAATGGGGTACTCCAGTGAGCTTAAATAGGCCCAAATGTAGAACTGTTGCCTATGTTACTTTAATTCTACTATTCTTGCCTTTAGATGTGCCAATATACATATCTATAACAAAACAGCACTTATTTCTTAGGTTTCCAAATAGTTTAAAATATAACAGCACTACACATATTGAATAATTCATTTAATACATATAAATCTACAGAGATATTCTAGTCAGTCTAAATCAATGACATTCTTTCTCTTCAGAATATTAATTAAATCAAGGTATAGATGTAATAATAAATTAATTTTGTCATAAAGTGATCTAAGTGTTCAGTTCAGATTTACTAATTTTCTTTTAAAATTACAGAGGTTGCCTTTAACTGTATTGTTTTAAGGTTGGCCCCAATAATATATGTATTAATTTATAAGCTGCCAATTATCATAATATGACAATGAAAGCAGGAAGGTGAACTATACTATAATGACTTGTACCCTGGATCCTCCTCAGAGGAATCATCTGCATCAATCTCAACATAGTGAATCATCCTTAATCTACAGGCACCTGAAAAGATAGGAGGCAGATCTTGGCCAAACTATGAATTTAGATCCTCTTTAACATTAACAAGGCTATATAAAATTTCCTTTGAATAAGAACCAACAAGACCTATACAGGCTGAGTATCCCATATCCAAAATGCTCAGGACCAGATGTGTTTCTGATTTCAGATTTTTTTAAACTTTGGAATATTTGCATAGACATAATGAGGTGTCCTGGGGATAGGACTCAGGTCTAAATCCAAAACTTCACATACACCTTATACATGTATCCTGAAGGTAATTTTATAAAATTTTAAAGTAATTTTATGGGTGAAACAAAGTTTGTGTACTCTGAACATCAGCAAGCAAAGATGTCACTATCTTAGCCACCCATGTGGACACTGTCTGCGGTTGTTTGGCATCAATATTATGCTGTACACAGAAAAAGGCTAAGAGGGTCTTTTTTTTCCCTCAGGTATACTGAATAAAGTGTGTTGTGCACTTGTGTTTTGACTGTGACCCATCACATGAGGCCAGGTGTGTAATTTTCCACTTGTAGTATCATGCTGGTGCTCAAAAAGTTTTGAATTTTGGAGCATTTGGATTTCAGATGTTTGGATTAGGGATGTTCAATCTGTATTACAGCAGGAGTGAGCTATGGGCCAAGATGGAAATCTTCAGATTTGAGGGGTTGTGTCTTGGTATTCTTTGGATCAGAACTACTAGTACCGTTCCCCATCAAAATATTGTTTTCTACCTTTAGTCTTGGTTTATGCTTATCTCTGGGGCAAATCTTTAGGTATTAAAGTAGTCACAGATAAAAAGCTAAAGTTACACTTGCCTCAAATTTTTTAAAAATGAAATGATGGCTGGGTGCAGTGGCTCATGCCTGTAATCCCAGCACTATGGGAGGCTGAGGCAGGCGGATCACAAGGTCAAGAGATCGAGACCATCCTGACCAACATGGTGAAACCCCGTCTCTACTAAAAATACAAAAAATTAGCTAGGCATGGTGGTGTGTGCCTGTAGCCCCAGTTACTCAGGAGGCTGAGGCAGGAGAATCGCTGGAACCCAGGAGGCAGAGGCTGCAGTGAGCTGAGATCACGCCACTGCACTCCAGCCTGGAGACAGAGCGAGACTCCATCTCAAAAAAAAAAAAAAAAGAAAGAAAAAAAGAAAAGAAAAAACAAAAAGAAATAAACATGGAAATGATTAACCACGAAAGCAAGTTAAATGGTAGATCAAGTCAAAGTCCTAGGTTCTCATTGCTTTCCACTGAACACATAGATGCAATTAAACGCAAGCAGTATATTCCTGAAAATGCTCACCTTGTCCTCCTGCAACCCACTTAATTCCAATCCACCACAAGGTAAACATCGTACAGTGATGATACACATGAAGGAAAGAAACCTGGTTGTTTTTCTTTCTCAGAATAAAAAACACTGTGTCCAAATACTCAACTCCTTTAGAAACAAAGTACCACCACAGAGCAGCAGCTATCTGTAAAAAGGGAAAGCGTGTTATAAACACCAAAATGACACTATTGTACGGATTTATACTCATTGTAAGTAAGTTCAAAATAAATATTTGTATATTGTACAAAATGTACAAGGCATGGAATCATTTATGCCTAAGTAGTTTTGAAAAACCTAAGCATCTCTCCATGGGGACAAAATAGAAAATAAAGAGTCCAAAGCTCTGTCTATACAGTGCTAATAAGTTAGAGAACATTTTCTGTCTGTTCCAGAGGTAGATGTCACATAGTGTCAAACTGCTGAATACAGAGCTGGAAGTACATTCAGACTGCTATGCTTTTCAATTTGGTAGAGGAACTGAGATGTTGACTTTGTAAAATGAGTTTAGTTGTTCATGCTCAGCCTACATTATACCTCAGAAAAACATGCAAGTAAGTTCATGTAGCAATTGGTCTCTGCAAGTGTCTGCCTGTCTGCCCACCCTCTCCCCTCACCTCCTCCTGCCTGCGCGCCCCACCCCCTCACCGCACCAACATGTGCAACAACATAAATATCCAATCACATCAGTTTGTATTAGGTATTAAAATATTTAAAATAATAAATGGGAATGAACAAACAAATATTTCCCAGGTCATAAATATAATCCTGCTTACATGAATAAGTCTTTTCTTTTCCTGGGCTCTAATTAAGTCACCAGATGGTGCAGAAAGATTACATTACATGCTGAGATTAAGGATCCAGTGAGAGGTGACCTCTGTATGTTTTAAAATGTTTTACAAGAATCCTACTACAACAAAAACCAAAACTTAATTTTTTATGTCAAGTATTTTCTATGATAAGCATCCTATGTATAAATAACAAATAAGGCAGTACATAACTAAAATCTATTTATAAGCTTTTGTGTGTTAGGGCCCTGTCAGATTCATTTACACACGGGCTTAGGTGTTTTAGAGTTGAAGGATCCCTTTGTATTTTATACCTGCACCCGGTATACGTCATGAGATTTTTGTTTGTTTTGGCTTTTGCATTTGAAAAACAAAATTATAATTTTGAAGTGTGGGGAAAGAAGAAACAGAAAGCATATAAGAAACGAAGTATTTACAAACTGAGAATTATTTACTGGATTTACTTGAAAAATATCGTTAAAAATGATATGAATTGGTGGAAAATAAGCTTGAAATAGCTAACTACTCCCAGCAACACTACAGTTAATATTCACTATTATATTAGTTCTTTAAAATAAAGTAACTATCACCATTTTGGCATAGTAACCTGTAACTAAAAGGAAAGATATAATCACTTATTTTTCCTCCATCTGGACCTCCACATTTGCCATAATTCACATAAAATAATAACAAATAATAAGTCTCCTTAGTTTGCAAACTGCACTAGGTATCTTTAAATAAGCTACACCAAAAGTGATACTTCTTGGCTACATAACAATGAATACAAAAATGAGTCTCTCCATAAAATATTCACTCTATTGCATCCCATATTAGAGAGGAGAAGAGAGCACGAGCAAGATTCCAAATGAAATCTGTTGCAAATCTCAGGTTCTTTATCCTCCTAGATTACAGTTCTCATGATAGCTCATTTTTTAAAGACTTGAAAGTTTACCTCTGTAAGCGAGAGTGGTATTTTTAACCTTTATCCTAAAAATAGTAATATGTTGCCCCATCTAAGGGTTCTTCTATGCCTACTCCCAGAAGTCAGTCAGTCAAACACTTCTCCCTGTTCCCTTCCCTACAGCAAGCAAGAAGTCAGCTCTCCAACTGAAGAGATTCTTTGGCAACAGTTATCAGAAGAAAATTTTTCATAGCCAATACATCTAGAGAGGAGCCGCTCTCATTTTCTCTCACTCACATCCAGGTTTTATTTCCTCCTTAGTCATTTGTTTACATGGCTGCTGTCTGCCTCATCACCCTCACTAGAATGCCAGCCCCACAAAGGCAGGGCTTTTCAGCTCGTCCCCAGTGCCCCTCACAATACCAACAAATAGTAGATGCTCAATCCATTATTGAATGAATAAATAAAACCAACATGACAACCAAACCGGTGACTTTTCATCAGTCCATAAGTCTTCTAATAGGGAAATGAAGATATGTACATAACATGGTTAAGTACATTAAAGCAATTTGGTCTCCAGTCTTGATGAATACTGGTATTTATATAGTGTCCACTCCCCATGGCAGGAAACTGTTTTTCTCAAGGGAAGTCACTGGATATTATTACTACATATACTATAGGTAACATAAAACATGTTATGTTTTATATGTAATTTCTAGTATGAACCACAGTATATAAGAAGAGCTCAATAAATACTTAATAGAATAAAGTAATCTGTTGTTTCTTTCGCTTAAATTAATGTTAATTTTACTCATGTAAGTGAATGGAAAACAAAATATAACATCTTGTTACTAGCGGTTTTTCTGCAAATATAATAACAAACTGAGTTTATGCCTATACAAATTGTTCTATGCTTAATTTCCTAAACATTCCACACTTCACAAAACATTTACTTTTCCTCACTTTCCTTTTTTTTTTTTTTGAGATGGAGTCTCGCTCTGTTGCCCAGGCTGGAGTGCAGTGGCCAGATCTCAGCTCACTGAAAGCTCTGCCTCCCAGGTTCACGCCATTCTCCTGCCTCAGCCTCCTGAGTAGCTGGGACTACAGGCGCCTGCCACCTCGCCCGGCTAGTTTTTTGTATTTTTTAGTAGAGACGGGGTTTCACCGTGCTAGCCAGGATGGTCTCGATCTCCTGACCTCGTGATCCACCCGTCTCAGCCTCCTAAAGTGCTGGGATTACAGGCTTGAGCCACCGCGCCCGGCCTTTCCTCACTTTCTTAATACATAACTAGGACTCTAAGAGTTTCTATTCTTGCCCAAAAACAAACAAACAAAAATCTAATATAATATCTTTAAAAGAAACATGAGACTTCTTTGCTTTAACAAATACTGCATTCTAGTAATCCAATGCATATTTGCTCATGCTGCAAAATAAAAAAACATTCTTGAGATACAAAAACAAATTTTAAATTAAGTACTTTTAAAAAAAGCGTAGTTTTATTGACTCATAACAATCTAGTATAATTTCACTATCATATTAAAGTACTTTTTTGCCAGGTGTGGTGGCTCACACCTGTAATCTCAGCACTTTGGGAGGCTGAGGCAAGAGGATCCCTTGTGGCTAGGAGTTCAAGACCAGCCTGGGCAACATAGCAAGACACTGTCTCTACAAAAAGTAAAAAAAAATAGTAAGGCATGGTGGTGCATGCCCGTAGCCCCAGCTACTTGGGAGGCTGAGGCAGAAGGATCAATTGAGCCCAGGAGTTTGAGGCTGCAGAGAGCTATGATCATACCACTGCACTTCAGTCTAGGGGACAGAGCAAGAACCTGTCTCTAAATGAATGTTAAAGAACCTGTCTTTAAAAAACTACATTCTACATTTTCACAGATTGGGGCCTATAAAAATCAAACCACTTTTACTGATTAAGAGTATTTTTAATGTACTTACCCTGACTTCATTAACATTATTAGAATAATCCACACTCTGGCAAATATAGCTATATCCCGCATTATATGATCCCATGAATAACTGGAAAAAGAGTAGTAATATTTGTAGTAAAGTTTTAGTAAATACAGCATTAAAAATACAATTATATACAAAACGTAGCCTTTCAAATTATTTTAAAAGCAATATTTTCTTTAAAAATTTCAAATGCATTAAAAAATGTCATGCATTCCAATTGCTAGAGGTTACTGTGCATTAATTTGTTCTATAATTAAAATATAAATTAAAAATCACATGTAACTTTTATACTGAATATTGACTCTATCTATTAAATACTTCACAGCATTAAGAGAAATTTTTACTGCTAGGACTCAGATTTTAAAGTTGTCCTACCTTAATTGGTTTCTATGTTTGATGCAGAGTGGTTTGCGTATAACAAATTAGGTACGCATATTCAAATAAATTAAAGTGTTTATGAAGTTGAGACTTGAGGCTAAGTTTTCAATTAAAGAAATATTTCTTTTTCGAAGAAGAGTTATTGCTTATTTTCCAGCATTACTAGTCAGTTCTCTGGGATCACATAGAATTTTAATGAGTCTCTTAGGGAACAAATTCTTTATACTTATGCAATTTAAAAAATAGCTGTGTCAATCTAGCCGTTAGAATTTCCTTTGAAAATGTCACGGAGAATTTGCTCGTGCCCAGAAAACTATATAATGCTTAGTAACAACAGCTATATGGTAGTTAATTCATTTTAATTCCAGCCCCAAATACAACATTACATAAGAGGATTTACTTGAAATGGGCATATTTTGATCAGTTACCAAACCGGAAACTACTGAATAAGAATTATAAATAAATAGCTGCTACTGTTTACTGAGTGCATAATACATGCCAAACATTATGCAAAAATTATCTTACTTAAATCTGATAATAACCCGAGATGGCAGGTATTTAAGTGGGGAAAACAAAGCTAAGAAAAGTTAAATAACTTTCAATGCCAGAACCACTAATAAGGGTTCTTTTAGAATCCAGTTGTTCTTATTCAGACTTCCATTTTAAATAACTGCCCTATACTTCATGTTTAATTTTTTTGTTATTCAAAAGTGAAAAATGTCAAAAATGTACTTTTAGAGTAGCTAACAGTTATGTCTGGGTACAATATTACAATGATGGTTTTATACATTTTCATTTTTAAATATCCAATAACCTTGGAAAATTATTAAAGTGATCTTAAAAACATACCTCTCTGAAGATAAAAAAGTTAAGCAAAACCATCCCAAAATTATAGATAATGAGCACTAGACGCATCTGAAAAGGTTCTCGGTCCTTCATCCACTTTGGACCCAGCCACACAAACAGGAGATAAAGAGTGCTTATACTTAGTGTAGGCCAAGGAGACTGCATCAGAGGCCAATTCTCCACACGCTTATCTATAGAGAAAACAAAATATCATAAAATTAATCAATAAATGTTTTATAAAACACACTTTCTAGGAATCAAGATGTCTCAACTTAATTTCCGAATTTGACCAAATATGGAGCACTGTCCTTTGAGTCCCAATAAAAAAAATACATGGTATAAAAACCAAAGAAACAATATGGAATCTTGCAAATGGCTTTTGAAAATTATGCTTCATTACTTATGTTGTCACACATTATGTTTTACAGAGACCCTGGAGAACAAAAACAAGAAATAAAGCTCACTAAAAACAGAGGTGATTATCTTGGGATGAAAAGTTAATGAAAAACTTCATACACAGAAAATAAATATCTTAAGGAAACATTTGTCTTCCATATTATACATGTGAAATTTCTCAGGGCAGCCTGGAGGCTGCTCTGTGTGTCCACTCCTAAAGCAGGCAAGAATTTAACTGGAGAGGTACAGGGTGATGGTAGCCATTTGCTGATATCTAGAGACACTGAAGACAAGAGTACAGGGCACTGAGAGATTAAGTTAGAGTTCACTACAATTCTATAATGTATTTAAATAGTCACCTTGTTCAAGACATTTTTCTAACTTTTTCATTGAGAGCATGCACTTATTTTATTCCCACGAATAACTAACTTGAATGTTTTTCTCTAGAGCTGTAAGTCACATAACTTACATATGTGGAACTATATATAATGCAACACATTATTTTACTTAAAATGAATTGATTGTCCAGCATATTCAAATATGCAACCATAAATCAATTTTACAATGGAATGTTGCCACAAGTAATACATTTCTCAAACAAGAATGATAATGAAATATGGATGGGATTAACAAAAATCTTTTAACATTATAAAAATATGTTAATGTTAATTTTTATATTTCTAAAAGCTAAACAACAGTTATAGGTTGCAAATCTAATTTCTAGTTTATTCTTGGCAATGGAAAACATTTTTACGTCCTATTTTGAGGAAATGATGTATTTTTAAAGTAGTAAAAGAAAATTCAAGTTCTTAGAACCAAACTAAATGAATTTAACTTAATTGTTGATTATAATAACTCCCTATTTAGACTGTCACTTTTACTAAAAGCTGTATATGCAAAATGCTTCTGGATTAGTGAACTCGGTATTAAAATATCTTACTTAAAAAATGAATCTGTGTCTATATACTGTCAATAAACAATAAGATACAAGATATAAAATATATACTGTCAATAAACAATAAGATACAAGACATAAAACACAATATTTAATCAAATAATTTGCAAAGTCAGGAAATGACACAACAACTATGGTTTTAATGAAATTAGAGTTGTTAAAAAGGTGAGCTATTGCTTGATGACCTGTGATATGGGAAAAAAAAAAGGTGATAATGACTTGAAAGAAAAACACATATGGGAACCAGGAAAACAGAAAAACTGATTTTATTTCATAGTTTTAAAGGGAGGTCTATTATTCATAGACATTATAGCTGTATCACTCAAATCAAACACATTTCAGAGTTAACAATAAGCCAATATATTTGAACCATAGGAGAGATAGTAAACCTCTCATAAGGAGGAAATGACTTAAAAGATGGCCCGGCTGACTTTTGTTAAAAAGGCATTGTGCCACTAAGGACTTATCAATGACTGTTCACTTTTCTTAATGGCATTTTGTCATTTTACGTTAATTATCATCCTATGACCGTATCTTTCAATGCTAAAGGCCCCCCATAAAACACGAGGTGCGCATCCACTTAGGCATTTCTTTTTCTATACTATAGAAAAAAAAGATTTAGACAAACCCCCTATATTATAGAAGAAACATTTAGACAAACTCTCTGTTCTAGGTCACAGAGAAGGAGGTGCTGTGGTATCCTGTTCTTTTTCACAAACTGTAAGGCAGGTGTTGTTTTTCCTATGAGACTTATACAAAGAGCAAAAGTACTCTGATTAATGCCATACTCCACGTAACACAGGAAGATAAATTTGTGAGACTTTAATTTCTAACATCACAGATTATCTTTCACCCTTATCACATACAGAATTCCTATTGACTTCAAAGAAAGTTCTGAGTGGCGGGTACAAAAAAAAATTTAAAGAAATAGGTCCAAAACTCTGCCAGAAATGAAGAGTAAATAAAAGTGCTCATTCTTTTTGATGTGTAGTGTGGTATGCTGTATCTGTATCATTCTCATTCAACAGAGAAATTTAAAGAGAAGACTACCACAGGAGAGAGAGAAAGAGACATTAGTGAGAAGCTGAAGATCTTACAATATGAAACACTAATAGAGGCCAATAGAAGAATAGAAACAGGAAATAACAGAGGAATCAGAGAAAGCACACAAGACCCTACCAGTAAGTAGACTGGATTCTATTTATTTATTTATTTATTTATTTATTTTTAAGAGATGGCATCTCATTCTATTGTCAGGCTAGAGGGCAGTGGTGCAAACATGGCTCAATGCAGCCTTCACCTCCAGGGCTCAAGTGATCCACCTGCCTCAGCCTCCTGAGTTGCTGGTATCACCATAAGAGTAAATAAAAATGCTCATTCTTTTTTATATATAGTGTGGTACACTGTATTGTTCTCTCATTCAACAGAGAATTTCCAAAAGAGAGAAGGAAACAGGCACTAGTAAGAAGCCACCATGACCAGCTGACTGGCTAAGTTCTAACACTGGCTGTGCTACTGTGCACAGGACCTTAGGTGCACAGTTTGTCTTCATTTCCTCCATCTATAAAACTGGATGGAAAGTAGGTAAACTAGATTAGTGTTTCTCCAGTTTCAATGAGAAAATGAATCACCAGGTTGGGGGGTGGGTGGGCATGGTAAAAATGCAGATTTTGAGACAGTCTCAAAATCATTTTTACCTTTGGTAAAAATGGGTCTGACATGCAGCCCATTTATTTTCTTTTTTCTTTTTTGAGACAGTCTCGTTCTGTTGCCTAGGCTGGAGTAAAGTAGCATGATCTCTGTCCACTGCAGGCTCTGCCTCCTGAGCTCAAGCCATCCTCCCTCCTCAGACTCCCAAACAGCTGGTACTACAGGCACACACCAACACATCCTACTAATTTTTGTATTTTTTGTAGAGACAGGATTTTGCCATGTTGCCGAGGCTGGTCTCAAACTCCTAAACTCAAGCAATCCATCCATCTTGGCCTCCCAAAGTGTTAGGATTACAGTTGTGAGCCACCATGCTCGGTCCATGCAGCCCATTTCTAAGAAGACTGCATTTTCCAGGAAGCTCTAACTGATGCTATGCCATTACTCCATGGACCATCCCCTTTTGAGCAGTAACAAACTAGATGATCATTTAGGTTTCTTTTAACTTCTGAAAATTGTTACTTTTAAAAATAATTATTAGGAAGAAGAATAGACTAACGGTGAGGAAAACTGGATCAAGAAAATTTTAACTGGTCACGGGATGCATTTTGCATGGCCAGAGCACCTGCACATGTTACTATTCCATTATAGCACTCATTACACTGTCCAGTGACCTTCTTTTAAACTGCTTTCTCCCTGAAAAGAGGGGCTGGGTCTTTCATTCTTGTATTGCAAGGCCTATCAAGGTACCTAAAAATATATTTGATGAATAAATAAACAGCAGATAATGTTTTCACATTATTCCTCTATTCTCTGTCCTTTCTGCCAAATCCAACAGTATATTTGTTGACATTCAAGGTTTTCTCAGTGTCCAAGAACCCTTCCTACAGCTTTTCCCAGATCCTCCTCTATGTTGTCCTAATAACTTTACCCTCAAGTCAACAACTCATCAACCCAGTATTTAGTGAATATGTGTGCTCTATAAAGCTCAATGATCTTTTACTTCATTCCTTACTCCAGGGGAAAAAAGCAATGCCCTCACTTCTTTGCCCAACAATGTAAGGCATGCATTAATTCAACAACCACTTAACAAATCCCTGTTTTCAGCCTATAAAAGGCCACATTTTACACCACACCCTTTTCAAATTAGCCCTTCTAGTTTGGAAGCGTCAGAGAGCTTTCAAAATTTCAGCCTCCCAGGATGATCATGAAAGCCGTAGTAACTGTCAATCCCTAACGCACAGCATAACAATTCCCAACCTTCTGATAATATTTGGATGAAATTCCTCCATGTCTTTACATGTTATAATACTATACAAGTTATGTTTGTCTTTCTGCATGTATTTGCATTAATATTTCCTTTAGTGCTTCTGATGAGATGCAAATATTCTATATTTCTTTCACATGTTTCCTTTTCCACTAAAAAGGGCTGTGTCACAACAGTACCATACAATGATAGGAAAATTCACCATTACTAACAGTTCCACCTAAGTTTTGAACCAAAAAAATGTTGGGGGACTATAACAGTAAAGGAAAATCATGAATACTAATGTTTCATGTATTTTATGTAAACTTTAAATATATTAAAGTAAATTATCCATATTTTCATTAACTCAAACGTTTAAATATATACATTAGTATTTTACAGCTAAATTAAAACCTCTAATTCATTTGGGCTATGTACTGAATCCAAATGTAGATTATACATATTAAAGTGACAGGAGATATATTTCTATTATGTTGTCAACATCCTAATCCTACACAGTTATCAGTGGGATTTCACATCATGAATTCATTAGGAAAAAAGACTGAAAAACATCTACTAAAATCCTACCTCTGTTACCACCACCGAAGTCACACCCTGTCGCCAAATAGTACAAAGATCCAAATACGTTTTATGTAGTATTCTTGGGAGTTTCTCTTTAGAAAGTTTTGGTGGGATGGAGGGGGAAACAAAAATGATACAAATATAAATGGACTCTCGTCAACTTGTTTTATCAAATTACTTTCATATTTTATACTATAAATATGCTTATTAACATGTTTGTACCTTCATGTGTTAGTAAATTTGCTCTTATTTTGAGCCTGTTTATTAACAATTTTAAGTCTTTCATGTTGTCAGGTAAACCTTTATCTAAACAAGAATCATAAAATTTTAGATTTAGAAATGATCCCTTTATCTTAAAAATGAGATTCAGAGAGGTCAAGAGACTTGCCACTGCAGGTAAAGCAAGAGCCTCATTTAACCTAGCAGCTGTTGTAGGCACTACTTAATCACCATGTACTTAAATCTTAAGGGAGAAAATTTCCCATTGATTTTTTCTGAATTATAGGTACAAATGCTATATTTTAAGACTGTTCTTTCAAGGGAAAGAAAATAAGAGAGACTTTCAAAAGTTCCTTCAATAGAAAGAATGACAAGAGTTACTCAAAGGAACCAAGTCGTACCTTCATTAGGTGCTGCATCTGGCAGACCTGGATCATGAATACTTCAAAGCCATGATACCGAATAAGGGAAAAAGACTAAAGACTAAAGCCTGGAAAAGAGAAACAGGCCTCAGCAAATACTAAGAGAACTTATGAGAAATCAGATTTAATCTCCATTTTCAGAGAGTGGAATTAGAACCAAGGTAAGTTACAGGAAAGTAAATTTCACCTCAATTCAGGAAATTTCTGACCAGTGGGTCTTTCCCTATAGAAGGAGCTGTCTCCTTTGGTAATGGGTTTCCCATCCTAGTTTTGAATGAAATTTAAGCAAACCTAAAGCCAAATATTATAGCAAATTGAGCTCAGGAGCAAAAGTCTTTATTTTAAAAATGAGAATTACTATCTCCCTATCCTGTTCATTGCCAGCACAGCTCCCTGACCCAGGTTTCCATCATCTCTTGCATTCTAGTCGTCTCCAAGTCTGCCTGCCTGTCAGAATCACCCGAGGGAGCTCAGATTATAGTGTCCAGTCCTACCCGCAGAGATTTTGATTCAGTAGGTTGGGGTAGGACCTGGGAATCTATGATTTTACACTAACCTTTGCAGACCCTTAAAACATTAAAAAATAGTTTGTAATGAAAATATTTTGAGACTGATTTCTAAAGCTTATGCCAAATGGGACTGATTTGTTTAATGTGGTCAGCAATCATACAATTTTATCTTTATTAAAAGGCTACATAACAATTATATAACTATGGATGTTTGTCAAAATTCAAAAACTGTTCAGTAAAAGGAGTCAATTTTACTATTTGCATATTATTCCTTTATGAAAATTGAGGGGGCCGGGTGCAGTGGCTCATGCCTGTAATCCCAGCACTTTGGGAGGCCGAGGCAGGCGGATCACTTGAGGTCAGGAATTCAAGACCAGCCTGGCCAACATGGTAAAGCCCTGTCTCTACTAAAAATACAAAAAAAAATTAGCTGGGCATAGTGGCGTGCACCTGTAATCCCAGCTACTCAGGAGGCTGAGGCAGGAGAATCACTTGAACCCGGGAGGCGGAGGTTGGAGTGAGCTACGATCACGCCACTGCACTCCAGCCTGGGTGACAGAGAGAGAGAGAGAGACTCCTTCTCCAAAAAAAAAAAAAAAAAAAAAGAAAAAAGAAAAGAAAAATGAGGGGTCTACCTGAAATGGGGTTTTCCTTGAATACCTTCCACCAATAAGTTTTTATTCTTAATCTGATTTTTATCTTAAGATCACATAGTATGATGGAATAGACAGAACAGACTCTGAAGTCAGACACTACTCCTTTGGAGCGAAGTGATTTTGGCCAGATCACTTGGTCCCTGACCTCTTAATGCTCAACTAGTAGAGGAAGAGACAGATACGAGAATTCAATTGCTATGCAGTGTGATAAGTGTAATGTCAGAGGACTGTCTTATGTACAGTGGTAGGACAGAAAAGGGGAGAAGGCAGGGTTTAAACACAGACATCTGAACTTTTTTTTCAAAGAAGAGGAATTTGCCAGGCAGACAGGGAGAAAAGTCCTTTTTCAGGGGGCAGAATTAGAAAGACCTATAAAAGTTCCCTTAGCACAATGACAAGAGATATGCAAATGAGAATATCTGAATACCCTGAGAGAACTGAATGTATAAACAGCCCAGAAGCAAGAAATAAAACAATTTGGAAACTAAGCAGACCCGATGGAGAGGATATATACAAAGGAAGAGGGCAGGAAATGACTGTGATGATCCCCTAAGTGGTCTTACAAACTACACTGAGGATGCTGAAATTTATCACGCAGATAATGAAGAAATATTTGTTTTGTTGGTGTGTGTTTGTTTGTTTTGAGACTGGGTCTGGCTCTGTTGCCCAGGCTAGAATGCAGTGGCATTATCTCAGCTCACTGCAGCCTCCACCTCCAGGGCTTAAGCGATTCTGGTGCCTTAGCCACCCAAGTAGCTGGGACTACAGGTGCGTGCCACCACATCCAGCTAATTTTTGTGTTTTCTGTAAAGACAAGGTTTTGCCATGTTGCCCAGGCTGGTCTTGAACCCCTGAGCTCAAGCAACCCACCTACCTCAGCCTCCCAAAGTGCTGGGATTACAGTCATGAGCCACCACACCCAGCTGGTTTTGGCTTTTAAAAGATCATGGTAGAGGCAGTAGGGTGTGGACTGAGGGGAAGGGGATATGTCAAGAGGCAGGAAAACCAGCTGCATCAGTGGTTCTCAACACTTGTCTACTGCTAGACTATCCATGTAAGAATCATGTGCTTGTTAAAATTATAGATTCCCAGGTCCTACCCCAGACCTACTGAATCAAAATCTCTGCGGGTGGGACTGGACACCATGATCTGAGCTTCCCCGGGTGATTCTGACAGGCAGGCAGACTTGGAGACCACTAGAATGCAAGAGATGATGGAAATCTGGGTCAGGGAGCTGTGCTGGCAATGAACAGGATAGGTAGGTATGAAAGTTTCATGGGTGAAATCTACAGACTCCACGACTGTTGTGGATGTGAGAGAGGAGAGTCAAAGAAAAGCCCAGGATTACTGCCAGATTTCTGTGCTATCCGGCAACACAGATAGTGAAGTCATGATCCAGAACAGAGTAAAGGAAGAGGAGCAGATCTGGCAGAAACCGATCAGGGGAATATTAAATATCTAGCATCTGAGCTACTTGTGGGACAGCTAGGTGGAGGCATCCAGTAGCCTCTGGTGCTGCGGAGGAACTGCCAGGGCTGTGGACACACAGAGGGGTCACTGGACAAAGACAATCACACCAGAGTTTGAGGTCACAAGGGAAGGAGCATGTAGAGTGAGAGAATAACATGAAAAAGGAATGACTCTAAGGACAGTTGAAGATGAGTGGGTGAAATGGCAGCAAATAAGCCAGAGAGGCAAGAGAAGAGAAAACCATGTCACAGAGACCAAGAAATTTCCAAAAGG
Organism: Macaca thibetana thibetana; assembly: GCF_024542745.1. Lineage (NCBI taxonomy): Eukaryota > Metazoa > Chordata > Mammalia > Primates > Cercopithecidae > Macaca > Macaca thibetana. Next base: position 77,180,597 of record NC_065581.1, read on the forward strand.
AAAGGGTGCGGAACATAATCTATAGCTGGAGAACCAACTGTTGTTGCCTTTTCTTTTTTTAATGAGGAAATAGTTACTTATAGGGTTAATATGTGATAACTAAATGAACCAAAGTATGTGAAGGTTCCTAGCACATATGGACACCACGACATCACGTATTCCCTTCTGCTGCAGCCTATTCTCTCCCAACTTTACATCTTCACAGTGTGTCTCATGTCAGAGATAATCTGAGCCCCTCCACTTAAAAGTCAAGGCCCTCAATGTCTTCCAGGATTTTTCTTCTCAACCTATATTCTGAATATGGACTCTCAAATCAGACTTACAAGCATTAGACTCCTCACTTACCAGCTGAATAAACCCAAGAAGTTACTTAGTGCCCCTGGCCTTATAGATGATAGTAGGGCTGTTGTGAGGAATAAAACAATATGTATACAGTATCTGACACACTGTCAAGAGTTCAATAATTTTTGGCATTTCATTATTATTGACACTGATCAACCACTAAATCCTCCTCTGTCTTCAAAGAGAAGAGTTAAACCAAATTAAATAAAAATTACCATGAATAATTAAACTTAGAAGAGTTTACACTGAGAAGAAAAAAACGTTTTATGACAGACTGAGAAGACATTTTGTAATTCTGTATTTATTTGTTCAGGAGATAAAATACATAAAAATTCTCACTCTGATTTTTAAAATTATTTAGAAAGGCTAATTTTTAAAAACTCTTTTTCATGACAATATAAACCAGATTTTAATAAATAATAAAATGCCTGTAATCTAATAGTTTTCATTTAACTCAGGTAACTTCTACTTAATATACAAACAACTATAATTAATACTTACAACAAATTATCAGTATTTTTATTAAAGCAACTTCCTTAAAAACCTCTAATAAACCTATTTTTTTTTCTAATTTCTTTTAAAGCTTTTTGCAACTCAGGATCTCCACCAGTCAGAATAAACTATCTTCCCCAAGTAATCTAAGTTAGTAAAGTTTTACTATAATCTCCCAAAAGAAAAAATAGTACTTAAAAAATGTTTAGAACATCCAAACCCCTAGAAGAATTAAATAAAAGGTATACAAGAATACAGCAGAAAATCATCTTAGATGATGGCAAGGGGAGTCACATGGAGCGGAGGCAGCTTGATACAGGGAGAGGGACAAGACGTGAATTAAAAACCTAAATTCTAGCTCTCATTTATTTTCTGGCCCCATGACTATGAACCTGAAACTCAGAGCCACTATTTTCTCATATGTAAAGTGAAGGTGATAATAAGATTAACCAAATCATTGGCCCTTTTGATTCAGGTAAAATGAGCAACAGTTACTGATCAACATAATATGGTTCTAGAAGACATACAAAATTCCTGTTAGGATAAAAAATAAATAAATCTTCTATAAAATACATGCTATCATTTGATATTTACATTAATAACTTAAGCACGTTTAAAAATTCTTCTTTTTCCATAACAGTACATAGTAGTAGATTGCAAAACAAATTAGGAATACTCCATTCCCTTGTTATTCAAAGTAGAGTCCATGCACCAGCAGAAAGGCATCACCTGGAACCTTACAAAAAATGCAGAATCTCAGGCCTCACCCCAGAACTACTAAATCAGAATCTGCATTTTAATAAGATTCCACAGTGACTTAACACATTAAAGTCTAAGGAGCACTGCTCTGGTCTACTCAGAAATGTGAGCCTACTTTAACAAGTAATTAAGTCACAAAATAAAGTTGGCTTGATTTCTTCCTAGATTCTATCTGAATAAATCAGTGACTTCCTCATCTTCTAAAACCATCTATATTTGTTTAATCTACCATAAACAAAAGAAGAACACAAGTCTAACAATCGCTAAATATTGAGCAGCTTCAGGAGTATATTCAAGACACCAAGAAGTCTGTACTATATTATTCCCTAAAACTATCCATCCTTTAATTTGTTAAAACCAACAGTTGCAAATTAACTCCTTTTTTTTTTAAATATCTGGCTACTAATCACTACTAATATACTAAGTGATATTATTAAAAATCTATTTGCCTTTACTGATTACACACAAAGGTTACCTATTAGTATGTCACACTGTACACTGCAAGTACCTCAAGGGTAACTGTAGTCTTTTTCTTAAGGAAATAGTCAATGTCTTCCTCCATTTCTTACAAATGTCATGAGGGCCAATGCTACAGCCCTTATTCCTTGCTGTATCTCTGTAACAATGCCAGGTATGTAAGAGTCTTCAAAACATTTGTTAAAAGAAATTTTCAATGAAAACTGTAGATAACAGCTATCAAGAAGAGTCTGGGAAAGAGCTTATCTCTAACAAAGGGAGTAAACGATATATACCTTAAAGGCCTCTCCTAGGCTCAAATCTAAAATGTGATGCTTAACAGATTCCTCAAGCCATGTCTATCATTGAGGTGAAAAAGGCAGAACTAGAAGAGAAGGGCCTTTTAAATACAACCGGACAAATGAGGCAGGTAATGAACACTCTGAGATACACTCTAGAAATAAACAGATTCTGAAGGTGGCGGGTGAAGAATAGTATGATCAGTTTCCTGTTTAGTCAGCATGATTAGCAGGGAAAATTTCTGTTATAACCCCTATGTACTCAAAAAAAGAGGATGGAAGGTTTGAGTTTGGAAGAGCACCTGGATGAATGGGAGGAAAGGGTAGCTTTTGCAGAATGCAGGGGTAGACAAGGAAGAGGCTGGGCTAAAAAGTGGCAAAGAAGTCAGAATGTGATGGGCAGACAGGAGGGAACAGAGACCTTCACCAGCAAAAGAGGGGAAAGCTGCAATGTCTCAAGGTATGAGGAAGCAGATGCCCTGAGAGTCATTCAGCACAGGGTTAAAACAAGATGTTTCTTCTAACTCAGTTCTGTAACAGTTACCCAAGAGCCTGAAAGAATGCAGGACAGAGTCAAAAAGCAGAGGAAAAAAGAATTTTCACTGCAAGTTTGCCTGAATAGAGATCATAATAATGGCAGAAAGTGAGAGAAATTACAAAATTTCCTAGAGCAAGCAAAAAATAAGAACAGATTCAGAAGCTGTAAAGAAGAAAAGACAGTAACACAGACGAGAGAATCAATGTGTGATTTCAAGCTGAAGGCTGGTTACACTGGGATTTCATTTGACAGGGTTAGTATTAGATGAATCAGGTTCAGGGAAAGTCAGTTTACTCACCTGGAAAATGGGGATAATAACAGTACCTAGCCCAAAGGAATATGAGGACTAAATGTGGTAATACATATAAAGCACTGGACACAGTGCCTGACACTTAGTAAGCATCCAATAAATGTTCACTATTATTACTGGGCAATAAAATGGTATTTATTGAATAAGTAAGTAGATAATGCTGCATTATAAAAAGGTCACTGTTGGGAAGGAGAAAGATCTTCATCCTATTCCAGTTCTGTTACTTTCTAGCTATGTAGCTTTGAGTCTATTTCTGCATCTACAGATGGTTAAATAATATCTAACTTATAGAGATGATCTGAAGATTAAATATAAGGTATATAAAATGCAGTACTACAGCATCTTAAAATGGTCCTATACTAAATGCTCAATAAATGGTTGTGAGTTTCATCATGTGCAGATGATATCTGGTTTCAAACTCCTGACCTCAAATGATTCACCCGCCTCAGCCTCCCAAAGTGCTAGGATTACAGGCATGAGCCACCACACCCAAGTGCAGATGATGTCTAAATTCATGACTTCAGAAAATGGCCTGTTCATAGGGGAAAAGGAGACAATTTCAAGGGGGAAAATATATCTCAAGAGAGAGAGCTGAAGAATGCTGCCTCATTTCCTGGAAGCCAAGATCAGAATACAAGTAGTTTCCTTTTCTCCCTGTTTCCAAATTTTGCTAGGCTTCTCAGAAAAAGTAGTCATAAAATTTAACCTGGGAGTTCCAAGTTCAACCATCCACTCAGTGCTGCCAATGAACTCAAAGCTTTAAGAAAATTGAAATGGTGCTTCCCTTTAGCAAAAAAGATGGAAGATACCATTAGAGTGTGTGAGTTAATGGGAACTTTAGCCAAAATCTTCCCTTGACTCTAACAGTTCTATAAGTTGAATAGTCACTGGGTAAAATACTGTTAGTCCTGAATGAATTTCATTATCCTTTCACTAACAAGTTTCTAGCTCTTGTATTACGCAATTTCGCAAATACTTTCATAATTCACTTTGAATAGACTTTTTTAAAACAATCCTACGCCATCATATGGAAGTTAACCATCTTCTCAGGCTAAATATCACATTTCGTATTCTACATATATTCACATATTTGTGTATGTATGTAGTATATGAATAAATATCACTTTGTAGTTTAATCTCACACACCAGCCTTTATAGCACCTTTGAATATTTAGATGTCTTTCTTTAGATGATCTCTAGTAATATTATGACTGCGTTCAGATTTAGCATTCTTAACAGTGATACTTTGTAGATAACAGTAAAAAAAAAAAAAAGAAAGGTAAAATAAAAGAGAAACATAGATTACAGGCCCGGTTATTTCTTTATTGCTTGGCTAGTGTGATGGGAAGACAAGGGCAGTTGGCTAGGGACAAAACAACCAGTGCACACTCATTTGCACTATAATGACCACCTACAAAAGTTACTTAACTTCTGTAAATCTCAAGGACTTCTAAATATATGGAAAAATGCCTTCAAGACCTATCTCCCAGAGTTATTGTGAAGTTCTTGGCAAGACTATAAAGCAAAATACAAAGCTGAAGTTTTCTTTCTTGTTATTTGCTACTTTCTAGCCACTTGGATTTTTTTAAGCCAACAGCTATATAGTCTCTTTATAAAGTCATTTTACTTTAAACTGAAAAAATAAAGAAGAATTGACTGTTTTACCATTGAGCACTGAAGAGATCATTTCTACAGGTGCTAATGTATTAATTTTACAATATATGAAATTCTTGCATTGTTGTTAAAAAAAAGCACGTAACATAAAATATACCATCTTAATCATTTTTAAGTGTACAGTCCAGTAGCATTAAGCATATCCACATTGTTGTGAATCTCTGGACCTTTTCTATCTTGAAAAACTGAAACTTTATACCCATTAAACAAGTCTTCAGTTCTCCTTCTCACCAGGCCCTAGCAAACATCTTTCTATTCTCTGTTTCTATTAATTTGACTACTTTATTTATTTATTTATTTATTTATTTATTTACTGGGCCAGGATCTTACTCTGTCACCCAGGCTGGAGTGCAGTGGCACCATTATGGTTCACTGAAGCCTTCACCTCTCAGGTTCAAGTGATCCTCCTCCCTCAGCCTTCTCAATAGCTGAGACTAGAGGCATATGGCACCAAGCCCGGCTAATTTTTAATATTTTTTTGTTGCCCATGTTGGTCTTGAACTCCTGGGCTCAAGTGATCCTTGAGCCTCCACCTCCCAAAGTGCTAGGATAATAGGCATGAGCCAGTGGGCCCAGCCTGAATTTGACTACTTTAGAGGGTCCATACAAGTGGAACCATAATGCCACATACATAATTATCTTTTTGTGACTGGACTATTTCACTTAGTATACAAGGTTCAACTATGTTGTAGCACATGTCAGAATTTCTTTCCTTTTTAAGGCTGAATAATATTCCATTGTATGTATATACCACGTTGTGTTTATCCATTTATCCATCAATGGACATCTGGGTCATTTCCAACTCTTAACTACTGTGAATAATGCTGCTATGTACATGAGTGTGAAAAAATATATAAAATTAGTTAAAAACACACATCTGTGCTCAGGTTTTTGTTTGATAAGTGAATAAAAATGAAAACAGAAAAGTTTGCTCCTTGGAATTCTGCAGTTCAAAATCACAAATGCTTTTATGTGATTATACCTGACAGTGAGTAACTGATTCCCTCAATGGATTAATGCAATTGTCTTTCAAATTCCAAAAATTTTACTCTAATACAATATAATCATAAATAAAACATCATACTAAGGTATTTGTTTACATATAATATTTCGTGAAGAAAAATATATGAGAAAAGATTTTAAAAATTTGTATTTTGATTTGTTAATGAACATACTGATACCAAAACCACTTAGTTTCTTTTGTTTTCTCTTCTGTAAGACCTACATATTTTCATCAATTTCACAAAAATCTTAAGCTATACTTCCAAACTTAAGTAAAAAATGCTCATATATAAAGTGTTTATAATAGAAAATCATTTGTAATGACGTATGTTAAAATTTCACATTTTCTACTGGAAAAATATGAAGAGTGAATTTAGACTGATACCTAGGCTGCTGTTTTAGGAGATGTTATAAGGATTCAATAAAGTAAGTCTTAAAGGTTATGTAGTTCAACCCTCTCACGGTACAGGTAGAAATAAGAGACCCAAAGAGTCATGAATAACTTGCCTAAAATGACATAATATGCTGTCCTCAAAAGCTGAGTATCACAAAATAAATGTAATATATAATTGAGATAATTTTATTCTTTAATATTATTGCTACTGTTTTTGATAAAATAGTTGGCTCTTGGTTATTCAAGGAGTCTAGATAATTAAATAGGTATAGTGTTATAGCAACAAAAGCAATGTTATTTCAAAACAGATGCTTAAATATCTGTATACTTTTGTTTCTCTATTCCTCTAGCTATTTCTTATAAAGCAAATTTTAAAAAGTAAAAAGGACTAAATAAGAATCTGTTATTTGTACTATTCAGGCAGTGTTGATAACAGTTTTGCTGGAAAATATTTTATTTATTACAGAGAATGAGGTTTCTGAATCCCTGATAAATGTATGTTTATTTGAAACTGTTTTACCTATTCCAAGAATGAAGAAAGTGACATCTATATCTAGACTTTTAGAGTCAGGTAGAACCTTACAGATTACCTAATTTAACCCTCTTAATTTACAGATGAACAATGCTGAGAATTGGAAAGGCAAAGGAACTTGTCCAAACTCTCACAGCAAATCAGCAGGGCTAAAACCTAGGTCATCTAAATCCCAATCCAGAATTCTTCCCATTCACTATACCACACCGCCCTCCTCACTTCCACACAAGGCAATGCTTCTGCATAGACAATGAAGAGAACAATCATATCTGATTTTATATGTCTTGAAATCTTCATTTCTTATCTGTTTTGTACTACTTAATGGCCTGATTTATTCATTAACTTTAGTTAACAGCAACTGAATTAATGACCAACTGATAAAAAATATCATTCTTTTAAAAAACTCTCTGGCCAGGGCACAGTGGCTCGTGCCTGTAATCCCAGCACTTTGAGGGGCTGAGGTGGGCAGATTACATGACACCAGGAGTTTAAGAGCAGCCAGGGCAACATGGTGAAATCCCGTCTCCATTAAAACCAAAAATAAAAACCTTCTATAATTTAGTGTGGTCTAAAGTCTTATTTATGTTTAGCAACCACAATATACCAAGATTCAAAATTATGCTAGATTAAGAGCATCATCTCCTGATACATATCAAATCAACAAATATATGTGATCATCTCTGGTGTTGGAGAGAAAAATACAAACGAGTGAAGTGGTAAATAACAATGAAAGTTTACACAGTTTGAGACTAGGGTCATAGAAGGAATGGCACAGGAAACACATGAGTAATTGCTAAAGACAATGAGCTCCTGTGAGACAACAACTTGCTCCAGGGTACCATGAACAAGAAAGGCTTTGCAAAGGAGGACTACTGTACTGGGTTCTGGTAAAAGCTATCTGGAGAAGTAAACAGGGAAAAGATGGGTAAAGGCAAGGGGAATGGTGGGATGAGAAACATAAAGGTGGACATGTATACATTTTACTCAAGAGTCAGTGAGTTATCCCAGTTGCCTAGAGCTGCAGGTCTTTGGGAAGGGGAATACTGAAGGATCAAGCTAGAAAGTTAACGTGGACTTTAGCTTTAAAAGGCCATGTGTTTCCTCCCCTCTCCTTTCTGAAATCCAAACCCATAAGATTTTAAAAAATATATTCTAATGGAAAATAAAACAATAGCACCTTCTTTTGTTAATAGGCAAAATGTCCTATAATGAAGAGGAAAAAAAGCCATCTAAAGTGAAAAAAGATGGACTCTGTTACACTACTCATTTCGGTGTGCTAATATATGCCTAATTCGTAATAGTAAGTGGCTCAATAAATGAAATATACTTATGTTAATAATGTTAAATCATTTACAGGTGACATTATCCACAGGACTTGGGAGAAAAATAAGAAAACAAATTGAATTTTTAAAGGATGACCAAGTGCTCTGTGGCTCTTCAGATTACAAAAGTGATATAATTATCTGCATAATTCTTAAAACTTTGTCTTCCTAAGCCAAAGAATCTAAGTTAAAACAGTTAAAACTGTGTCCTGACACCAGTTTTAGAATCTGCATTGTTTACCCTCCTGGAATTCCACCTGCAATAGGATATTTTACTGTATGCTATCATTGGGGAATGGACAAGAGCATTAGCTATTAAAGTCTAGCAGTCAGCCACCAAAAATCAGATTGGGGTGAAGGAAAAGACAATAAAAACCAAACCAAAACAAAAAACCATAAATTGGCATGGACCTCCCAGAGGCTTCAGGGAGCTTATGAGTAAAGGATAATTAGGACCTCACTGAAAACAGTGACCAAGGGAGATCCCGTGTTAGGAGCTGGTGATGTTTCATTTTTTTTTTTTTTTAATTAGCTGCCTACAACTTGGAATCAGAATGTCTTTTCTCAAAGAAACATTCAAAGAAAACTGCCTTACCAGGCTAAGCCAAACAAAGAAACCTATTTTAGATAATAACATAGATGAAAAACTAAATATTAACTGTGACAAATAATAAAATTAATGTAAGCATACTGTGCAATATTTAACACACATGCTCCTCTGGGGCCTAGCAATCCCTAAGACAAACCTGCTTTTACTTCAGCTTATTGAAGCTGAGTTAAACATCCCCTCCCACTAGCCTCCAGCTTCATCAAACCTGGATGACCCACTGGCCTGGCCCTTAAGCACCTTCCCAGTTTCCATGGTTTTCAGTCAAGCTGTTCCCCTTGCCTTTGACACCTTTTGCCCTAGTCTCCCTCTCCAAATACTCTGACAGTAGTCACATCAACTCCTCATTCAAGGGCAGAGGGAAGTAAACTGTGGTGAAGCAGCTAAAATATTCTAAAAACAACCTGTATATTCCTTTCAGGTAGGAGAAGGAGAGATGAGAAGAGCAGGGAAGGACTTTTCTGATCTTCCCTAGGACCTAGCTAGGCCTGAGTCTGACAGATCACACTGCTTCCAGACCACGATATCGAGGAAAGGGGAATGACAGTGACCCCCTAGACTTTGCAAGCTACATGAGGGCAGTGACCAAGTGTCCTCCTTCCCTCCCCAGAGCCTAGAACTGTGCCTGTACGTGGCAAGTAAATACAGAAAGAATGAATGGTATCAAAAGCCTGGCTTCCACATTTTGTCATCCTACAGCTCTCCTCCCTCTTCCTGTACCACTTATCCCTTCTCCTTTCTGACCCCTCCAAAGTGAATTCAAGGACCCAGCAAGTTATGCTCTAACTGCAACTACCAAGTGGACAATTTTTTTCACCAAAATGTGGGGTACTGTATCTGTGAAAAGAGGGCCAATGCCAACCATTACCACCCCCAACCAACAGCACTCATACCCTGTGAACAACAGCTATTTAGAAACAAATGTTCAAAAGATATATGGCCTCACAGGAGACACCTGGCTTTACTGTAAGCATCCTACTAACTCTCTAGGGTGTTTATAGGCTAAATGTCAGGCATGCAAAAAGCTATTAAACATTTATTAAAAGCATGAATAAATGAATAATGTCGAAAAGTTGGGTATTCATAGATTGGGGAATATTTAGATTCATCAGTTTTAAAAATGTATATACAACTTTTATTACATATATACTTTGAGCCTAGGACCCCAATCCTAATAATTTAAATGTACTTATGAAGTGAAAGAATAGAAAAAAAAAACTAACATGATGACATGGAATACCTACTAACAACTGGTATAAAGTCCTACACCAGCCTATACTTTAATATAAACCAACGCTAATTTCCTCTTTCAAAATGTCTATAAATATAGAGAAATAAAAATTATTTTTGTTGTTTTTCTAAAAGTACAGTTCTTTCAAAGTTTCAATTCCAATGTACAAAGTGTTAATACTATAGTAAAAGTAACATTTTTGTTGTTAACATATTATGGACCATATTTTGCATTTGCTACACATGTGCCTTTGAAAAGCCCAGTTTTCAGACATTGTTTTGGATATGTTTGGATATTTAAAACACCATTTGATATAATAGCACAAAGTGGCACTTGATGAATTAATAAAAGAATGAAAGAAGCATGTAACTACAGCACTAGGAATGAGAGCAGCCAAGGACAAGTAGCCTACCTCATTTCTTGCTCTCCCTCAATAATTTGCATCCTTTCACCACACTCATCACTATTTCTCAAGACCATCTTTCTCTCCCGCCCATTTTTGTTTCCCCTTCTTTCCAAACATCTGACTCACCAACTTTTGTTTAACCTCATCTAATAAGCTACTTTTCCACTTTGATATCCCCCACCCAGATTTTCATCAAATTATGCTGAGAGGTGGAATCAGAGCAGAGTCAGTGAGTGCAAAAAAAAAAAAAAAAAAAAAAAGGGAACACGAGTTGCACAGAATGAAGGAGAGTAAACGTAAATGGGACACCAGACTTCAAGTCTACTCGGCCTGGACCTCAAAAATACTCCTCCTTACACAGCAGTACAGCAGAACAGACTATATCCACTAAGCCTCTCTGTTGGTTAAGAAATACCATCTGCCTACATAAGGTAGCTCATTACAGAAAGCAAGGAAGCAGTCTCAGGTTTCGTAAGTGGATAGTCAAAGCACAAGCAAACACCTTCCTTGGGCCTGCTAGTGAGAGGTCACTTGTGTTCTAGGGCTACTCTCACTTCTCAGGCTTGGCCCACAATATTATATTATTCTATATGCCCTTCAAAACCTAGTAGCAAGCTTTCACATGCGGCAACTGCACAAAATGTCCTGTTTCATTTGTGTGTGTGTTTGTTTGTTTGTTTTAACACAAACATCATTAGGAAGGAATTCACCATCACAGAAAGGTGTATTCTACCTTTGCCCTCGATTTTTCCTTCTGAGACTCAAGAGACGGGAAAGCTCCGAGATAGGATAGGAATGACAGGACTGAGAACTCCTGGGTGTGGCTCTGGCTATATGGAGACTGGAGGATCTCGACAGTGTCTAACTCCAAGGTATGCGAAGTGCAATTACCTGCTAAAGAACTTGTCTGATGTTCAGCTCTATACAATTGTGTAATGGGAAGCCCTGATGCAATGTTTAAAGAACCGAAATCATAGACATGAAGGGAAGGGCACATCTTTACCAGTTTTTGCAGGTACAGTGTAACATTAGTGTAACAGCACATAGAAAAAACAAAAAAAACTTGGAGAAACACTCCTTTGAAAACTGCATTTTAACCATTTTCAGCTGTAATGAAATAAATAGCTTATTTATATTATTAAATAGCTTATTTCCCAGTGTCAAAGTTGAGATCTTCTGAAAAAGAACATACTTTTCTAAAGAAGTGAATGCAGTATTAATGTCAAATAATCATTTTGTCTCACACAAAAATAATTCCAGCAAACGTTTTTCCCACAACATAAGCCCTATGTATCGGACTACACTTATGCTGTAAACCACTGTCTCATTTAACAATAAACACAAAAACTACAGGAATACATTTTCATTTCGAAGTAGGGAAGGCAGAGTCATAAGATGGAACGTTAATATCCTTCACTGATAGGATGCAGTGTGATACTGCAAAAGGATCAGAAAAATTCACATCGTAAAATCATTTCTGAAATCCTTTAAACCTTATTTTAGATTTCAAAAACTTTTCAATGTTTTAAAATCAAAAGCAGCGAAGCAAATGAAGAAATAACCGGTAAAATGTAAAAATACAATATCACAATTGGGCGCTAGGAAACCTGCATAAATCAAACAATTGACAGCCCTGCCAAATTAACCGCAACAGCTAAAGAAAAGTTTGCTGATTTAAGAACTGTATATATGTAGGCATCTGGGACAACCTCTAGGTGTTGCTGTAGAGACCCCATTCCTAAAGACTGATTTCTTACCCGGTGTTTTGGCCTCCCCCTCCCTCTGACTGCACTGCAGTGCGCAAAGCCATTACAGACAATCACTTCAAACATATTTGCTGTCGAAAATGCCTCGGAAACTAACAATTCTTCAAGGTTCAAGGAGCCAAACAATGTTATTTTACTTTTCAGTCCAAATTATACTACAGATGAAGGAGCTAGATAGAAGAAAAGATTAGCAGGGTTGTGTCAAAGCAACCAGGAGGCTGAAGAAGCCTCCTGTACCTTCAGCTGCCCCTGAAGCCCTCCCTCCTCCCCAGCCCGCTCTCCACACAAAATAGGACTAAATGTTAAAAGGAATCCTGTGCACGGGGAAGAACTGTGAAGCAAGCTCGGGAGATGTGGGAGCAGAGGGTGGGGCGGCTCCTGCGAGGAGCTCTTGGCTGTACAGGCTCCATCTGATATGTCAGCTCCCGCATCCGAGAGCTGATGAGAGATGGAGGCAGCTCAGAGGAAAAATCTGCGAGTGTCGGGGGAGGGGAGGCCTTAACATTCGGATCAGATTAACCAGTGTTCAACCGCAATGCCCCCGTCGGCCCCTCCGCTGATCCGCAGCATCTGAAAGCCACAGGGCGCGGGGGCCTGTGGGGCCCGGCCCGGGCGCTCCGAGACCAGGGGTCGGTGACCCCCGCGGGGGACCGAGCGAGGATGGGGAAGTCAGCGGCTTTACCTGCGATGGACCAGGTCCAGCGGTAGAACTCCACCGTGTCGTTGAGTGCCGTGGACACTACGTTTAGGACACTACCCGGCTCCGAGTCCAGGAGCCCCATCGCGGCGATGAGCTGGCGCTGGCGGCAAAAGAAAGAGGAGACCCCCGAGAGGGGGCTGACTCCGGAGACGGTGGCGGCCGACGGGGCGAGCGGCGGCCAGGGAACACCTCTAACGGCGGCGGCCCGGCTGCGTCTTCTCCTCCTCCTCGAGGCGCCGCGGCGGCGGGGATGCGGCGGCAGCGGCGTCTACTAGCAGCGCCGAGCAGCAGGCGTCGTCAAGGTTCCCGGGAGAAGGAGGAGGTGGTGGTGGAGGCCCAGCCGCCAGCACAGCGCGCTGCACCAGTCTGCTGCCTCGCGCCGCCGCCCCTCCAATCTCCTCCGCCGGCGTCACGTGGCCGCGCGCGGGGGCGGGGGGCCGGCCGCCCCTCCTCCCTCCCTAGCGCTGGGACTCGCGGGCTTAGGGATGCTGCGCTCACGGGTGCGACGTGAGCCGGGCTTGCGCAGGCGCGCGCGGTCGCGCGGGAGCGGGACACCTGGGCCCCTCCTTGTCCCCTCCCGGCACGAGTGGCCCCATCATCCTTCCCCGCCCCTCTCCCGGGCATGGGCCCCTGCGGAGGAGTTCATTCACCGCCTCCCCACGGGTGACTTCTTATCCGCCCAGGATACGTCCTGGGAAACAGGACACGGGAAGAATGGGTGTTCTGTGGGCAAAGATGAGGTAGGCGTGGTGCTTTGGTCCTTACCTGACACTCACCTCGATTTCACTTGTGTTCCTGTTTCTTTGACCTCCACCAGCACATGCCTGTCACCATGACAAGAGAAGTGCACGTGTTATGCCTCTGAAGAAGCGAAGGGTATTTGTCTTCCATGCTTCAGCGATGGAGAATAGACTTTGGGGTCGACCCATAAACAAATTAACATATAATTGAATGAATGCTTGCATGTGTTCTGTAGACTTTTTTGCTATACATGGAATGAACAAAGCAATATAATTGCTAAATTAGGCCATTAGCAGTTCAGAGAAGAGGGTGAACCAAGAGGGCCTGCCAGGTGAAGTCCGCTGGAACCTAAAGAAATTGAGGTGAATCTAAAAAAGATAATCGCTCAAGAGGCAAAGAGCAAGTTAGTGTAGAGAGGAAAACAAAGTAATTGTGGTTTATTTTGAAAAATTGTTTAGATAAGGTATAGGAGAGCCTACCCTTGAAAAGTAACGAAAATACACTAATTGCAATTCATAATTTGATGGTTTCTCACGTAAAACAAGATTTTTGAGAATAGTCCAATAACCTTTTCATCTACTTGTTATTTAAATGTGTCACCTACTTGTTTAACCTTTTCTCCACTTGCTCATTTTGGATGCTACATTTTAAAGACCACTGAGTCAAGTGTCTTATTGTTCCTGCCCTTTCACACTGTTAATGTGAATGCTATCTTTTATCATACTGAAATGATCTATTTCCCAATTGACCTGGTTATATATTGTCTGTATTTTATATTGGAAGCATCCTAGATGGTAAGAATTATGTTTGGTTGTTTGATGAGTACCTAACCCAGTGCTATAAACAATAATTAATAAATATTTATGATGACAAAATATAACATGTCTTTCAGAGAATAATAAGGATTATTGTGAGTGGCAGGAACTTTATTGCAGAACTAAAGCAAACACAGACTTCTTTAAATGCCCTATTCTTGAAATTAACCAAATAAAACGTAATTTATTAATTTGTGAAATATATTTGCAAAACTAAAGTTTTCTGGATTGGAATGACAATATCTCAAGCCTCAATCCTAAATTATGTGTAACAGATTCTAGTAGTTATAAAAAAAAAGAAATCCAGTCAAATCTCTTCGTTTAGGGAGTAGATAAATATCCATTCATTTACGGTGGTGATCTAGCCAAGTTCGGATTAGTTAGAGCTTCACTTAAAAATTTGATTACTATTTCTATACTGTGGAATCCTGGATTGTTTAAGGAGAACATATTTCTACCCATACCTCCGCAGCATATTATTAATACTTAATAGAAGGAGAAATTGTTAAAACGGCTTTCCCTGGTCTTTCTTCTGCAGTGGAGGTCAACTTAAGTCCCTACTCACTAGGAGGCGCCACTCACGTATAAGAAAATCATAGATGAGCTAACCTTCAACTGGGAATGGCGGTGACACAGGTATCCAGGTGTCCACACTCCACCTGTAAAAGTAGAATGTTTATTTACATTTATAAGCCGTCTAAACATATAGCAAGAACCAGAACATAAAACTTACCCAATCTGGAACCCTATTGCCTGGCATGAACAAGTGGTTTATAAATACCAGTGACTGCCCAGAACCAAAGCCTACCCAGTTTCGTTGTGCAAAGGGAAGGAAACCTGCATGTCTGCCACCTAGAATGACAGCCATCTAACCAAAATCTTGGTAGCATCATAACAGAATAAAAGCAAATACAAGCAACAACAGCATCTGCAAATTTTGAGAACAGAGAGTTCTTTCATGTGGATCAAATGCAAATAGGATACTGTTACCTACAAAACCTAAGGGAGAGGATATTTTATCATAAATTTTTTTTGTATAAAAGAGCAATTTTTTTTCTCTTTTTAGTAACAGGGTCTCGCTCTGTCAGCTAGGCTGGATTGCAATGGTGCAATCATAGGTTACTGCAACATTGAATTCCTGGGCTCAAGCTATCCTCCTGCCTCAGCCTCCTAAACAGCTGGGACTACAAGCCTGCACAATCATGTCTAGCTAATTTTTTTATTTTATTTTATTTTATTTTATTTTATTTTATTTTTTTGTAGAGAAGGAGGACTGGCTGTGTTGCGAGGCTGGTCTCAAACTCCCGCCTGCAAGCAGTCCTTCTGCCTTGGCCTCCAAAACCACTGGTATTACAGGCATGAGCCACCACGCCCAGTACAAAATATTTTTAAATGTCTTACAGTCCATACAAGGTTAGCAACATAAATCAAGCTATCCACCTTTTTTTTCCTAGTCCACCTTTCCATGTTGGTAATATTGTCAACAACCTCTGCTTTCAAAGAAAACTGAACTTGGAAGCCTGTTGAGTCAGGAGTAAAACGAAATAACCTAATTAAAGAGTTTGTAGAGAAAGACTTTAAATCTTCTAGAAGTAAATTTTGCTAAATGGATGCTACTTAGAGAAAATGGAGAAAATTGTTGATAATACTAACTACTGTCTATCAGTTCCAATCTTTTGTTCTTTCTGCTCACTACTCCTCCCCCACGTTATAGCCATCATATAACACAGGTACTTGACTAACTTGGAATTACAATGTTTTCCACGAGATATGTTTCATTCAAACGTTTAAAGATTTTTACCTTTTTGTTACCTTGTATGAATTATTTTTATTTAAATGGACATAGATTATCTTGATAATATATAAGCACAGATAAAATAACAAAATAGAAACAAAATGAAAATCCCCCCATAATCTCATCTCCCATTCTAAATACATTTCACATGCCTATATAAGCCTTTTTTTCTTAACACAGATGGTTATTTTTTAATAATGCTAATATATAATCTGCTTTTTTTTTAAAAACTTAATACATCAGGAATACTTTTCAACATAATACCAACTACTTAATATTCCATAATATGGATATACCCTCATTTATGTAGCCATTTACCCTATAGATGAGCATTTAGATTGTTTCAAATTTGAACTACTATATCAATTTGGCTATTAGTATCCACAGTATGCAATTTTGTGCACTTGTTTAATAAGTCTTAGCATAAATATTTACAAGGGAAATTTCTGGGTCAAAAGTTTGGGACTTTTTTTGAGGGGGGGAGGTGGTTGTTTTGTTCTGAGATGGCATCCCACCCTCTCGCCCAGGATGGAGTGCAGTGGCACCATCTTGGCTCACTGCAACATCTGCCTCCCGGGTTCAAGCGATTCTCATGCCCCAGCCTCCCGAGTAGCTGGGATTACAGGCGTGTGCCATCACATCTGGCTAATTTTTGTATTTTTATTAGAGACAGAGTTTCACCATGTTAGCTAGACTAGTCTCAAACTTTTGGTGTCATGCGATCTGCCCGCCTCAGCCTCCCAAAGTGCTGGGAGTACAGGTGTGAGTCACTGTTCCTGGCCAAAGGGTTTTAAATTTACAAATTTTGATACATCGTGCCCACTTAACCTCCAGAAATAATACCAGTTCACAATTCCACCAAAATTTATGAAAAGGTGCTCATTTCCCCACCCCATTCTCTTTGCTGAATTTATGCTTTGAAATCATTACCAGTCTGAGAGGTAAATATTGATATTTCATCGTTGCTTGACAGATTATCATGTTTATTGCAATTTTAGCCTTCTTTCAAGAATTGCCTGTTTGAATTCTTTAGACATTTTCCATTAGTTGTGTCTACCTTTTCTTATTGATTTGTAAGAGATATTCATATAATAAAGTTATTAACAGTTTGTCTGCATATGTTGCAAATATATTTTCCTAGTTTGCTATTTGTCTCTTACTAAATTTATTATAATGACTTTCAACTAGGTATATTGGATACTGGGAATAAGTTAGGTTCACCCACCACCACCTCCAACAGAATCATATATCAGAATGCCTTCTCAGCTTTGCAACCCCTGGTGCGTATTTCTAAGGTACATATGCTACTCATTTCCTAAGAATGACAACTACGAATTACTTACATTGTATATTCATTGTTTCGGTGTCACCCAACATGTACACCCAATCTATATTCTTTACGGTCAAAGCCATTAGCCCAGTCTCTCTTCACATAGCCATGTTTCAAGGCCATATCCCATACTTCTAGTCATACATGCAAGCATATAGTGATAAGAGGGCCAAACCATGGTGGTTCTGCCAGTTTTTCCTGGCTTGGTTATACCAAGAAAAGTTTTGTCACTCTTAATTGAAGTATTATCTGAGTTGTGATTCCCTTCACTTACTACTCTAACATCTGTGTCTTCATGGATATCAACAAACTTTGGTCCAAAAAATCTGGTAATAAATTCCAAGTGTTAATGGGGAATGCCTTTTCACCCTCCTCTTATCTTCCTATTACTAAAGAGAAATCTGCTTTCAGGGTAGGAGAAGACAAAAAGAGCCCCTGAGAGGAAAAAAACTCACCATGATAGAGGAAAGAAACAGGCTGTATTTCAAGGACTTACTTTTAAAAACCCAAGACATCAGAAAAATACTTGGTTCTAGGAAAGCATTTAGTTGATTCCAGAAGCTATCTCCTACCAGCCATCCTGATGATCTGGGAATGCCTCTTAAGGAAAATGGTTATATGTGAATAAATGCTTAAGAACTTGCCGGTAAATGAACTGTAATTTTATGGACTCAGCAACTTTGCAATAGGACTCACCTGCCTGTGAACCACACAAAGATGAATGACCTCCCTCTGATCTTGGAGAAACTGTCTTGAACCTGAAGAATCCATACACACCATACACAAAAGCAAATGTGAATAACACCTAAGGGAAAACATTGGCTTCTGTAATATCACTTATATGTCTGTTCCCTTTTTCTCATCCTTATCGGCTCCTCCTCTTCTTTGTGGCCTGTGAATGTTAAAATTCAATTACTTCTGGCTGCTTTACAAGTTTTTTTTACTTATGTTATCCTTCCTGCCTAAACTATTATGATTATTATTATTTTTGGCTGAGCACAGGGGACTTTATTGATAGTACATGACAATATGGGGCTCCCTAGGTCCCTCCCTTTTCAAGGCGTCTACATGGAAACTGTGAGGCGGGGAGATTCAGTGTGGTGGGGGATGAGCTTGCCAGGGACTCCCCAACAGTGAGGGCCTCTCTCTTCCTCTTGTGCTGTCACTGGGGCTGGTGGTCCAGGGGTCTTACACCTTGGAGGCCATGTGGGCCATAAGGTCCACCACCCTGTTGTTGTAGTCAAATTCATTGTCATACCAGAAGATGAACTTGACAAAGTGGTCGTTGAGGGCAATGCCAGTCCCAGCATAGAAGGTGGAAGAGTGGGTGTCGCTGTTGAAGTTGGAGGAGACCACCTGGTGCTCAGTGTAGCCCAGGATGCCTTTGAGGGGGGCCTCTGATGCCAACTTCACCACCTTCTTGATGTCATGATATTTGGCAGGTTTTTCCAGATGGTAGGTCAGGTCCACCACTGACACGTTGGCAGTGGGGACATGGAAGGCCATGCCAGTGAGCTTCCCATTCAGCTCAGAGATGACCTTCTTCACAGCCTTGGCAGCTCCAGTAGAGGCAGGGATGATGTTCTGGAGAGCCCTGTGGATGTCACACCACAGTTTCCTGGAGGGGCCATTCACAGTATTCTGGGTGGCAGTGATGGTGTGGACTGTGGTCATGAGTCCTTCCATGATACCAAAGTTGTCATGGATGACCTTGGCCAGGGGTGCTAAGCAGTTGGTGGTTCAGGAGGCATCGCTGATGATCTTGAGGCTGTTGTCATACTTCTCATGGTTCACACCCACCCTGAACATGGAGGGGTCAGCAGAGGGGGCAGAGATGATGACCCTTCTGGCTCCCCACTGCAAGTGAGCCCCAGCCTTCTCCATGGCAGTGAAGACGCCAGTGGACTCCATGACATACTCAGCGCCAGCATCACCCCACTTGATTTTGGAGGGATCTCGCTCGTGGAAGATAGTGATAGGATTGCCATTGATGACAAACTTCCCATTCTCAGCCTTGACAGTGCCATGGAATTTGCCTTGGGTGGGATCATACTGGAACATGTAGACCATGTAGTTGAGGTCAATGAATGGGTAATTGATGGCGCCAATACCTACTTTACCAGAGTTATAAGCAGCCCTGGTGACAAGGCACCCAATATGACCAAATCCGTTGACTCCTACCTTCACTTTCCCCGTGGTGTCTCAGAGATGTGGCTGGCAATGCGAGAGAAGATGTGGCTGTCTGACAAACAGGAGGGGCAGAGAGCCCTGCCTAAATTATTTCATGTACTCTCATAGCCTTGGTTGCCATCTGCATTCATAACTCTCAGATATATATGTTCAACCTAGATCTTCTTTCTAGCTCATGTATCTCATAGCTTGTGTGGTACTTTCTCTTTAATGTAACTCAGGCATCTTGAAAATCAACATGTTAAAAACCTATCTTCCCCTCCCCACAGTGCACACGTGCAAAAAGTAATCAATGACATTTTATAATATTCTCCCTTCTAACGGATATCTAATTCATGACCACCTCCTATTAATTCTGCATACAAAATATATCTTGATTTTTTCCACTTCTTCACCTCTACTGCATATAGTTTAACCAAAAGTTCTATCATTTCTCTCCCACCTTAATCACTTCAATCACCTTTATTTTTATTTTTATTTATTTATTTATTTTTTTGAGACAGAGTCTTGCTGTGTCACCCAGACTGGAGTGCAGTGGCATGATATTGGCTCACTGCAACCTCTGCCTCCCAGGTTCAAGCAATTCTCCTGCCTCAGTGTCCTGAGTAGCTGGGATTACAGGCACTCACCACCATGCCCGGCTAATTTTTGTATTTTTAGTACAGATGGGGTTTCACCATGTTAGTCAGGCTGGTCTCGAACTCTTGATTTCGTAATCCACCCACCTCGGCCTCCCAAAGTGCTGGGATTATAGGCGTGAGTAACCGCGCCTGGCCTCAATCACCTCTTAACTGATCTCTCTGCATCCATTTCTTGCCCCCTACAATTTATTCTCACACAGCACTTTAAGTATCTTTTAAAATTGCACATCAGATCATGGCATTTCTCATCTTAAAATCTCTTAATATTTCTAGTGCTCTCAGGAAGCTCCAAAGCCTCCACATCTAGAAGCTAAGAACATTGTAAGTCTTTCTTCTTGTCTAATGAAAATGTGATCTAGAATGCCTATCATTCATTTACTACTTCTGCTTTTAATATACAGGGAAGCTAATCTGGACCTCTTTCTGTTTCTCCAAAGAGCCAAGCTTCCCTTGACTCAGGGCTTTTGCACATAACGTTCTCCCTCTTGGAATACTGTTTCACAACTTCTAACTAGAGCTAATACCCACTTTACCTTAAATGTACAACTTAGGAAAACTCTGGCTCCCATAACAGGGTTAGATCCCCATTGCACACATGTTCATAGTGTCTTGTACTTTTTTGTCATAGTATTTGTATCATTTAGCATTAGATCTGATTATATATTACAGAAAAACCCAAAAGAAAAGTGCCTAAAACAAAATAGAATCTTTTTATTTTTCACTTCCTTAAAGGATGTCAGGATGTGGACAGACCAAAGTTAGTAGAGATAAAAGAGCCAGTATAAGGTAAGCACATAATAACAGACCTTTAAGATACATAAAGCAATATTTGACAGACTAAAAAAATAATTAGACAAATTTAAGATTATTGTTAGGGAATTTAATACCCCTATTATATAGTTAATATAATAAATTGGCAAAGATTAATTATAATATGGAAGAGTTGTATTACACTGTAAATCATTTGACCTGGTGGAGGCCAAATTAATGGGCCTGAAACACTCACAAAGATCTGTAATTCTATGGGCTGTTAAATAATTCTTAATAAATTTCAAATATGAAATAATATAGAACTTGACCACAAGGGGATTAAATGGGAAATCAATAACAATGAAATATCTATACAAATTTTTAAGGCCAAGCACAGTGACTTACACCTGTAATCCCAACGTTTTAGGAGGCAGAGGCAGGAGGATCAATTGAGGCCAGAAGTTTGAGATCAGTCTGGGCACACAGTGAGGCCCTGTCTCAACAACAACAACAAAAAGTATCCAATCTAAATAATAGTTAAAACACAGCATACTAACATGTATGGGATGCAACTAAAGCAGGCTTTGTAGGAAAATAAATAATTAGAAGAAGAAATTGCAATCAATGTTCTAAACTCCTAATTTAAAGAGCTGGAGAAGTAAACAGAAGACATAATACAGATAAGAGCAGAAATAAAAAAATAGAAAGCTGACAATTGAGAAAATCAGCAAAGCCATCATTTGGTTCTTTGAAAATAGTAAGAAAATTTATAAATCCTGACATATTCTGATGAAGAAAAAAATAGGGAATAAAAGAATATTATTACAGAATCTCAGGCATTAAAAGGATAATAAGAAAGTATTATAAAAGTTTTATGCTAGAAGATTTGATGAATTAGATAACATAGACCAATTCCTTAGAAAATACAACTTATCAAAATGGAAACAAGAAGAAATGTAAAATTTGAATAGTCTTGAAAGAAATTAAGTTCATAATTTCTTAATATTCTAACAAATAGCTCTATGCTTAGACAGCTCCATTGCCAAATCCTATGAAATATTTAAGGAAGAAATGTTACCAGTGTTACACTCAAACTCTTTCAGAATAAAGAGAAGGTAACTCTTCTCAACTCATTTTATGATGTCACCATAAATCTGATACCAAAACCTACCAAGGACTCTTCAAGAAAAATAAATTATAGTCTAATATTCGTCATGAACATACATGCACAAATCTTTTAGAAATTTATCAAATCAAATTCAACAAGATATAAAGAGGATAATACATATTTCATGTGTATGTGCCCAAAACCAGTGTCAAAATATGTGAGGCAAAACCTGATGGAGTTGCGAAGAAAAATAAACAACTTCAGTATTAGAGACTTCAACACTAATTTCAGTAATTGATAGGTCAAGCATTCAGAAAATCAGTAAGAGTGTAGTTGATCTAAAGAACACTCTCAGTCAACTTGATCTAACTGACATAAAATATTCCAACCAACAACAGCTGAATATACTGCTTCCTCGAGCTCACGTGGAACATTCACCAAGATACACCACATTCTGGGCTATAAACATACCTTAACAAATCTAAAAGAATAGAAATCAGGCCGGGCGCGGTGGCTCAAGCCTGTAATCCCAGCACTTTGGGAGGCCGAGACGGGCGGATCACGAGGTCGGGAGATCGAGACCATCCTGGTTAACACGGTGAAACCCCGTCTCTACTAAAAAATACAAAAAACTAGCCGGGCGAGGTGGCGGGCGCCTGTAGTCCCAGCTACTCGGGAGGCTGAGGCAGGAGAATGGCGTGAACCCGGGAGGCGGAGCTTGCAGTGAGCTGCGATCCGGCCACTGCACTCCAGCCTGGGTGACAGAGCGAGACTCCGTATCAAAAAAAAAAAAAAAAAAAAAAAAGAATAGAAATCATACAAAGTATGTCCTCAAACCACAATACAATTAAATTAGAAATCAACAACGGAAAGATAACTGGGAAAACCAGAAATGTTTGGAGATTAAACAGCATATTTCTAAATAACATGTAGGTCAAAGAGAAATCTCAAGAGAAAAATACTTTGAACTAAATTAAAATAAAAATGCAACTTAATCAAAGTTTGTGGGATGCAGCAAAAGCAGTGAAGTTTTCATAGTATTAAAAGTATATGTTAGAAAAGAAAAAAAGGTGGAAAGTTATTAAGCTTCACCTTAGGAAACTGGAGAAAGAAGAGCAATGTAAACTCAAAAGGAAGCAAAAGAAAAGAAATGATAAAAAATCAGAGCAGAAATCAGTGAAACTGAAAACTGGAAAACAACAGAGAAAGTCAACATAACCAAAAACTGCTTCTTTGAAAACGTCAATAAAATTGAAATCTCTATCCGTGCTAAGAAAAAAAGAAAGAAGATGCAAATTACTAACATCAGAAATGAAGGAATGGTCATCACTACTACTCCCATGGATGTTAAAAGAATAATATATGAATACTCTGAACAAATTTATGCCCACAAATTTAATAACGTAGGTAAAATGGACTAACTTCCTAAAATACACATATTACCAAAATTCATACAAGGAAGATTAGAAAATATGAATAGAATTATATCTATTAAAGAAACTGAATCCATAATTCATTAACTTCTAAAATGTAAAGCACCTTGTCCATTTGGTTTCATTTGTGAATTCCATCAATATTTAAGGAAGAAAGGATACAAATTCTCACCATCTCTTCCAGAAAATAGAAGTACAGGGAACACTTTCTAACTCATTTCATGAGACCACTATTACTCCAATACCAAAATCAGATAAAGATATTATAAGAAAGAAAACTACAGACTAAAATCTCTCATAAAATAAATGTTAAAATCCTCAATAAAATATACCAAATTGAATTCAATAATGTATAAAAATAATTAAACATCAAGACCAAGTGGGATTTATTCTAGTTATCCAAGGCTGGTTCAAAAATCATTCCAAATAACTCAAAAATCAACATTTAAAAGTCAGTCAGTATAATCCATCACATCAACAGGCTAAAGAAGAAAAATATGATCTTATCAACTGGTGCAGAAAAATCAGTTGACAAAAAACTAACACCCATTCATAAAACAATCTTTCAGCACACAAAGGATAGAGAGAACTTTCTTAACTTGATAAAGAATATCTAAAATTGGCCTACAGTGGATATCAGACTTAAATGACTAACTGAACATTTTCTCCTTAAAATTATAAATAAGGCAAAGATACCCTGCCCCACCACTCCTAGTTAGCATCATACTGGAATTCCTAACAAGTACAATAAGATAAGAAAAGGAAATAAATGTATGTAGACTGGAAAGGAAAAAGTATAATTGTCTTTATTCACAGATAACATGATTATCTATGTGGAAAATCCCAAAGGGTTATCAACAACAAAATTCCTAGAATGAATAAGGGACCATAGGAAGTTTACAGGATACAAGGATAATACACAAAAGTTAATTGCTTTATCAATAATGAACAACTTGAAATGGAAATTTGAAAAGCAATGCTATTTACAATATAACCAAAGACAATGAAATACTTAGGTATAAATCTAGCAAATTATGCACAGAATCTGTATGTGAAAATCTATAAAACTCCAATGAAATAAATGAATGGAGATATAAATAAATGGAGAGATAAGATATTCTATGTGCACTGGTTGGAAGACTAAATATTATTAACATGCCAATTCTTCCCAATTTGGTGTACACATTCAATGCAATGTCAATAAAATCCCAGCAAGCTATTTTGTTAATATCAACCAACTGATTCTAAAGTTCATATGAAAATGTAAGAGACTTAGAATAGCTAACACAATACTACAGAAGAACACAGTTGGAGAACTCACACTACTTGATTTCAAGACTTAATGCAAAGTTACAGTAGTTAAGACCTTGTTATATTGGGGAAGAATAGACACATAGAATGATGGAAAGAATGTAGAGCCTAGAAATTGACCAACACATATATAGTCAACTTATCTTTGACAAAGAAATAAAGAAAATTCAATGGAGAAAGAATAGCCTTTTCAACAAATAGTCTAGAATGTCCATGCAAAAACAAAACAAAACCTATAGAGAAACATTACATCTTTCACAAAAATTAACTCAAATTGCATTGTGGACCCAAATGTAGGATGCAAAACATAAAACTTCTGTAAGAAAACATCAGCAAAAATCTAGGTGACCTTGATTATAGTGATGAGTGTTTAGATACAACATCAAAAGCACAATCTATGAAAGAAAAAAATTGATGTCATTAAAATTAAAAACTTCTGCTCTGTGAAAGACTATTTACAGAATGAAAAGACAAACTACAGAACTGAAGAAAATATTTGCAAACACATATCTGATAAAAGGCTTGTATCCAAAATATACAAAGAACTCTTAAAACTCAACAATAACAACAACAGCAAAACAAACAACTCAATTGAAAACATAATTTAAAGATCTGGACACCTCATCAAAGAAGATCCACAGTTGGGAAATAAGGAAATGAGACGCTCAACATCATTTGTCATTAGGAACTGCAAATTAAAATAACAATGACATACCACTACATATTTATGAGAATGGCTAAATTTCAGAAGAAAACCTAACAATTCAGAAATCATGCCTATATATTTCCCCACTGATTTGAAAACGTATATCCATAAAAAAAACCTCAACATGGTTCTTTCCACCATCTTGTAGTCTGTGGAGGCCTACTGGGAAAAGGACTTCTAAAAGGTAAATCTGTTTGGAAGGCTGTTTTCCAAGGCCACTTTTGATGGCTCTAAGTGGGATCTCTGGAACCAAAGGGAGCACACGGCTCTTCTTAAAATTGAAGGTATTTGTGTCCAAGATGAAACTGAATTCTGTTTGGTCAAGAGATGTGCTTCTGTGTACGAAGCAAAGAACAGCGCAGTGATTTCTGCCAGCAAACCAAACAAAACCAGAGTAATCTGGGAAAAGGCAACTTGTGCCCGTGGAAAAAGTGACATTGTTCATAATAAATTCCAAAACAACTTTCCTGCTAAGGCCGTTGAACACAAAATCAATGTGATACTTTTAGGTAATTAGATAGATATTAGCAGCTGGGAGGGGATAAGAAAAGAGAGCAGAAAGGCTGTCACTAAGACAGCCCATGGCCCACCTAAATTCACCACCAGAACTGCCCTAATTCCACCCTAACAGTTGGAGTTTGTGGTAAAGTCTGGGGGCCAACACATCCTGGAGGAGAAAGTAGGGCACAGGTGGAAATTACTTAAAGTGGCACATGCCCAGTAACATAGAACTGTGTCCTCAAGTTCACCCCATGCTCATTATACCATCATTATAATAAAATTTACATGTGCTTTTACAGCCGCCTACCATGGGCTTTTGTTAACAAAATATGAGTAAGAACATGCACAGTTTAATTTTAGCTGTATGTCCATATATTGCCAATAAAATGACATCATCTTCTTACTCAGACACAGGCCAAACCCTAACTCCTTCCCACAAAACCTGCATAAAACCTCTCTGAGTTTTGTAGAGAGGCTGATTTCACTTCGCAGAAATCAGCCCACTCTCTCTCTCTGAGAGTGTATTACTGTTCTTCAGTAAACTCTGCTTTGAGCTTGCATTTTGGTGTTAGTTTGCAATTCTTTGCTCAGTATCACAGGAACCGAGATTACTGGCTCTGTTGATCTTCTAGGTTAAAGAATCCATTCCAACACAGAATTTCCAGTAACAATACTGTACCCCTCAAGGACTTAAACTAATGAAAAGTAAATAAATAAGTGGATTTGTTCTCTTGCAAAACAAAACCAAACAAAACAAAAACCTGTACAGAGATGTTTATACCAGCTTTCTTCATAGTCACCAAAAATTGGAAGAAACCAAGATGTCCTTTAATAAGTGAATGGATAAAATAATTTTGGCACATCCATACGATGAGATATTATTCAGCAATAAAAAGAAGTGAGCTGTCAAGACATGAAAAGACATGAATAAAACTTAAATGCATAAATGAATATTGCTAAGTGAAAGAAACTAGTCTAAAAAGGCTACATAATGTGTGATTCTAATTATCTAACATTTCTAAAAAGGCAAAGCTCTAGAGACAATAAAAAGATTGGATACCTTGAGGTACTGGAAAACTTGGGGTTTTGGTACTAGGTCAGAACCCCAGCATACTGCAACAGCCCTATGGAAAAGTGGCCAGAGTCTTTGTTACATGGGTCCCTGATCCCATATTTCCTCACTGGACAAGTTCTTCTGGCTTGGGTCTCCAGCCACCCCACACTGGACTATGGAGCCAGTAGTAGCTCTGCAGCTTCCTGGGACAGAGCTCCCAGTGGAAGGGGCAGGTTGCCATCTTTGCTGTCTTCCAGCCCTCACCCTTGCTGTCTCCAGGCTCTGGAGCATCCACGAGACCAGGTGCTGGTCCAGACCCCCAGAGGTGCTCCCCAGAGGAGCACCAACCTCACATTAAAGTGTCTTATCTGTTCTCCATGAAGGTCCTAGTCCTCACTTCTCACTGGGCACGGCCGCCTGACCTGGGACTCCAGTACAACCACCATGCCCCTACCGGACTACTTCAATCAGGGACAGCCCAGCAGTTAAAGGAACACATACATGCAGAGATGAGAAAGAACAAATGCAAGAACTCCAACAACTCAAATGACCAGAGTGTCTTATGTTCTCCAAATGACTACACTAGTTCTCTAACAAGGTTTCTTAACTAGACCGAGTTGGCTGAAATGACAGAAATAGAATTCAGAATACAGATAGAAACAAAGATCATAAAGGCTCAGGGGAAAAGCAAAACCCAATCCAAGGAAACTAAGAATTACAAGGAAACAGATGGATAAATTCCTGAACACATACACCCTTCCAAGACTGAACCAGAAAGAAATTGATTTTCTGGACAGACCAATAACAAGCTCCATAACTGAATCAGTAATAAATAGCCTACCAACAAATAGAAGCCCAGGACCAGAGAGATTCACAGGCATATTATTCTAGATGTACAAAGAAGGGGTGATATCATTCCTATTGAAACTATTCCCAAAAATTGAGAAGGAGGGAGTCTTCCCAAACTCAGCATTAACCTGATACCAAAACTTGGCAGAGACACAACAAAAAAAGAAAACTTCAGGCCAATATAATTGAGGAACACTGATGCAAAAATCCTCAACAAAATACTTGCAAACTGAATCCAGCAGTACATCACAAATTGAGTCCACCACGATCAAATATACTTTATCTCTGGGATTCGAGATTGGCTCAAAATAAGCAAATCAATAAATGTGATTCATCACATAAATAGAACTAAAGACAAAAATCACATAATTATCTCAATAGATGCAGGAAAGGCTTTCTCTTCATGTTAAAAACTCTCACTTAAACTAGGTATTGAAGGAATACACTTCAAAATAATAAGAGGTATATATGAAAAACCCACAGCCAACATCATATTGAATGGGCAAAAGCTAGAAGCATTCCTCTTGAAACTGACACAAGACAAGGAAGCCCTCTCTCACCACTCCTATTTAGCATAGTATTGGAAGTCTTTGCCAGAGCAATCAGGCAAGAGAAGGAAATAAAAGGCATCCAAATAGGAAAGAAGAAGTTGAACTGTTCCTGTTTGCAGTTGACATGATTCTATATCTAGAAACCTCGTCATCTTAGCCCAAAAGCTCCTTCAGCTGATAAACAACTTCACAAAGTTTCAGGATAAAAAATCAATGTATAAAAATCATTAGCATTTCTATACACCAACAACAGTCAAACCAAGAGCCAAATCAGGAATGCAATCCCATTCACAATTGCCACAGAAGGAATAAAATACCTAGGAATACAGCTAACTAGAGAGATGAAAGATTTCTAAAATGAGAATTATGAAACACTGCTCAAAAAAATCAGAGAAGACACAAATGGAAAAACATCCCATGCTCATGGACAGGAAGAATAAATATCATTAAATGGCCATACTTCCCAAAACAACTTACAGATTCAATGCTATTTCTATCAAGCTACCAACAGTCTTCACAGAACTAGAAAAAACTATTTTAAAATTCATATGGAACCCAAAAACGGACCAAATGACCAAAGCAATCCTAAGCAGAAAGAACAAAGCTGAGGTCTCACATTTTCCAACTTCAGTTATACTACAGGGCTACAGTAAACAAAACAGCATGGCACTGGTACAAAAACATAGACCAATGAAACAGAATAGAGAGCCCATAAATAAGGCCACATACCTACAATCATCTGATCTTTGACAAAGCTGACAAAAACAAGCAATGGAAAAAGGACTCCCTATTTAATAATTAATGCTGGGATAATTGGCTAGTCATATGTAGAAGATTGAAACTGGATCCCTTCCTTATACCACATACAGAAACCAACTCAAGATGGATTAAAGATTTAAACGTAAAACGCGAAACTATAGAAACCCTGTAAAATAACCTAGACAATACCATTCTGGACATAGGAACTGTCAAAGATTACATGACAAAGATGCCAAAAGCAATTGCAACAAATGAAAAAATTAACAAATGGGATGTAATGAAACTTAAGAGCTTCTGCACAGCAAAAGAAACTATCAACAGAGTAAATGGACAACCTACAGAATGGGAGAAAATATTCACAAACTATGCATCTGACAAAGGTCTAATATCCCACATCTATAAGGCACTTAAACAAATTTACAAGAAAAAACAACCCCTTTAAAAAGTGGGCAAAGAACATAAACAGACACTTTTCAAAGAAGACATACATGTGGTAGCAAGCATATGAAAAAAGTGCAGTGTCATCAATCATTAGAGATATGCAAATCAAAACCACAATGACATACCATCTCACACCAGTCAGAATGGCTATTAGTAAAAAGTCAAAAAATAACAGTAGGTTGCAGAGAAAATGGAATGTTTATATACTGTTAGTTGGAGTGCAAATTAGTTCAGCCATTGTGGAAAGCAGTGTGGCAATTTCTCAAAGAGCTAAAAACAGAACTACCATTCAACCCAGCAATCCCAATGCTGAATATATACCCAAAGGAACATAAATCATTCTACCATGAAGACGCATGCACACACATGTTCATTACAGCACTATTTACAATAGCAAAGACGTGAAATCAACCTAAATGCCCATCAATGGTAGAATGGGTAAAGAAAATATGGTGCACATACATTGTGGAATACTACATAGCCATGAAAAATAACAAGATCATGTTCTTTGCAGGAACATAGATGGAACTGGAGGCCATCATCCTTAGCAAGCTAACACAGGAACAGAACTGCATGTTCTCATTTATAAGTGGGAGCTAAATGATGAGAAAACATGGACACAAAGTGGGGAAAAACACACTGGGTTCTACTTGAGAGTTGAAGGTGGGAAGAGGGAGAGGAACAGAAAAAAACAACTAATGGGTACTAGGCTTAGTACTTGGGTTATGAAATGGTCTGTACAGCAAATGATGTGAGTTTGCCTATGTGACAGGCCTATGATTGTACCCCTGAACCTGTAGTAAAAGTTAAAAATAAATAATATAAAAATAAGTAAATAAAAATAAAAATTAAAAAGAGCAAGAAAGCCTTGCTAGATTATATGCATGTTTCATTCATATTTCTCTTCCCTTATTCATATGGTCTTCTTATCAGCAGAAACTATGGGGAGTCATCCCTTCCTGCAGCATATGCATAGGAGTGCACAAACTAAGACTAAAAAGCATGATAGTGGTCCTGTGGAGATCAGTTTCACTGTTTCTTCCTGTAAGTCTCATGATAGAATCAATGGAGTAAAGGTACAGCATAATGAGAGCTATAAATCATAATATGAAGAGGATATATAGAAATTTGAGAACTCTGCAAGGTTTCTCCTTTTATATGTGGATTTGGGTTAATCCTGATTCCTTTCTTTTAAATAAAAGAAAAAAAGAAAAAAAAAAGATTTGTGGTTGCTAGGAGCTAAAGGGGAGGGGAGAAAGTTGAATATGTGAAGTATAGTGGATTTTGTTTGGGTGGTGAAAATATTCTGTGTAATACTGTAATGATACTGTAATGGTGGATAAATGACTATGCTTTTTTTTTTTTTTTTTTTTTTTTTTTTTGACGGAGTTTTGTTCTGTCACCCAGGCTGGAGTGCTATGGCGCTATCTCAGCTCTTTGCAATCTGTGCCTCCTGGATTCAAGCGATTCTCTTGCCTCAGCCTCCTGAGTAGCTGGGATTACAGGCATGCGCCACCACGCCCAGGTATTTTTTTTGTATTTTTAGTAGAAACAGTTTTTCACCATGTTGGTCAGGTTGGTCTTGAACTCCTGACCTCAAACGATCTGCCCCCTTCCACCTCCCAAAGTGCTGGGATTACAGGCATGAGCCACCGTGCCATGCCGACACTATGCATTTCTCACAACCTATAGGACTTTACAGCAAAGAGTAAACCTTAATGTATGCAAACTTTTCAAAATTACTTTGGAATTTGGAGGGTTCCAGGATGAAATATCGACTGTGACAATATAATCTAATTGTATTTCAAAATGTATAGAACAACCTCACTGAAGGGTGTTGGGATAAAATTTGCTGACCTAAGTCCATTTGAAAATGAGTAATCTGTAAGACTAAAAGAAAAAGGAACAGCACATAGCTAATGTACTCTAGTTGATATGGTTATTTCCTACAGTGTTATGAGTCATCAATTCTGATACTGCTGTGTATGTGTACTAGAATTGAACAATTAAGTAAATGAATGGCAAATGGTGGAAGCCAGGTTTCTTACTATTAAAGTGTAAATTTTAAGGTAAGCGAAGGGAGGAGGCTAGGATGATCCCTGTGGTAATAGATTACAGTTGGACACACCAGCATAAACTACTGTTTGGCTTAATATAGATGCAAATAGTTACATGTAGATATGTTTACAGATGTTCCTGAACTTTTGATGGGGTTATATTCAGATAATCCCATCATAAATTAAAAATACTGTAAGTCAAAACTGCATTTTCGACTAAGGTATTTTCAACTTATAATGGGTTTATCCAGACATAGCCCCATTGTAAGTTGGGGAGCATACTGAATGTATATGATTTTTTGCACCACGATATAGTTAAAAATCATTATAAGTCAGGGACTGTCTGTGTATACACAGGTTAGTATATTCACATGTATTCCCTCGCCCTGTCAGCTGAGAAGGCTGAGAGTAAATGATACTCTACTGGCAACAAGCACACGTCGCATCCAGATTTTCGTTTTAAATACCATTTTCCAATCTAAGTAACCAGAAATCCTTGAAAAAATGACTGACTCTAGGACTGGGGCAGGACATGTGTAAGAAGAGCCTGGTATAACTTTCTGCAGTTATACCAGAAAGTAAGGGAGTGCTCAGAGAAACTCCCTCACCAAATTTTGTGGATATAGCAAAGGGATACCAGAACCAATGCCTAAAGCTGAAACATTTTGAGTAACAAATTAAGGTAGTATTGAACTGTAGCCCAAAGTGTAAAACAGCCATGAACCAAAAAAGAGAGGGAGGGAGTGAGGTGGGGAGGGGAGAAGAAAGAAAGAAGAGATAAATTTCCCTTGCCGAAGAATTCAAAATAATTTATGTAGATAATCCACCTTCAAGAAGGTGGAACATAACACCCCATTCCTTAAATGTAGGCTGCACCCAGTGACTTCTTCCCAAAAACTGCAGTATGAAAAGAGGGAAAGAAGAGTATCTTTAAAATGGATACCTCTGACAAATACTACCTCAGCCAGATGATCAAGATCAACATCAACAGTGATAAGAAATGTTGATAGTATGTACCCTTAATATGATTTGATGAAAATAACAATTTACCTCCGTGGTCTTTCTTCCCCAAATTCACAACCCCAGTCTAATCATGTGAAAACATCAGACAAGTTCCCAATACTTTCTACAAATGTATAATTAATACTCCTAAAAATGATAAAGGTCATCAGAAACAAATAAAGTCTGAGAAACTATCATAGCCAAGAGGAGCCTAAGGAAACATGAAAACTAAAATAATGTAGTTAGTATTCTGGAGGGGATCCTGGAAACGAAAGGAACTTTAGGTGAAATCTATGGGAATTTGAATAAAGTGCAGACTCAATATTAGTTCAGTAACTGTGATGTGTGTACTATCCTAATGTAAGATGTTAATAATAAGGGAAAATGGGTGTGAGGTATATGAGAACTATTTTATCTTTGCAATTTCTATTTAAATCCAAA
The DNA here is from genome assembly GCF_024542745.1 of Macaca thibetana thibetana. Lineage (NCBI taxonomy): Eukaryota > Metazoa > Chordata > Mammalia > Primates > Cercopithecidae > Macaca > Macaca thibetana. Next base: position 77,213,902 of record NC_065581.1, read on the forward strand.
AATGTTCTAAAAATGAAGATTATTTTTAAAATCATAAATAATAAATTAAAAGTGAAAAAATAATTATAACCTTTTGCAGTAATTTCAATTCTGGGAATTTATCTTAAAGAAATAACTACCATACGTTTTACTGTAAAGTAGATTGAATATATATCTTATTATAAAGTAGGTTTGTTAATAGCACCTACAGCATACACATGTTGTAATGCCTTAAATGAGGTCAGCCATATAAAGTAGTATGAGTACTCAATAAATATTGGTTGCTAGTATTTTTGTTATTATTCAAAGCTGACTCCGATTCAGGCACAATCATCTAAGAATTGACAGTATAGTAAAGATAAGTAAAAAAATGAGCATAATAAAGTGTAGTAAGTGATCATAAATGTCTCTTTACTTACTGTATGACCTTGGCAAATGAATTAATCTCACTGCCTCTGCCTCTGGAACCCAATACATGTAGCAATAATGATGATATTGACGATATTAACCTCCACAACAACCTAAATGACAATATGAAGGCAGAGATCTGATGGAGTGCATTGAAAACAGAAAATCTCTTCATTTTGACTGGGGATGTCTGTGGCCTACTAGAAAAGGCTGAAATGTATGCAATATATAAATATTAACAAATTCATTTGTTCATTCAACAAACATTCATTGAGTTTCAACATTTGTTGAATTTGCTATGTATGTCAGGTGCTATCCTTGCCTCGAAGTTTCTCATAGTCTAGAGGGAAAGACAGATACAGCAATACATACAGTAATTTCAACACAATGAAATAAGTGCGGTGAATGGCTAAGAGCCCAGATGTTAGTCCTCATAATCTAGCCAGTGTAGGGAGGAAGTAATCATGGAAGACTTCCCAAAGAGATGATCTATGTGTGCCAGTTGCCAGTTGAGGATGGAATAACAGTTCCCATAGTGGAGACATTTTAAAGCATATCCTGAAGGTGAGAAGTAGCATGGTATGTATATGGAATAAGAAGCAGTTGAATGTTGGTCAAGTTTAAGATGGGGAGTACCAGATAATAGAATTCAGGGATAAAGGCCTTGGGACATAATGTTAAGGAGCTTGAACTTTTCCTATACACAAACAGTTTAAATGATAATAAACCTAAGAGTAATGAGATTATATTTGTAGTTTAGATAATTTTGTTTTGATGTTTGAAAGATGAATTTGAGGTGGCAACACTCTTTACAGAGAAACCAGGAAGTTTTTTTAATAGTGCAAGAAAGAGATAGTGCAAGAAATAGTGCAAGAAAGAGGCTGTGAACAGTCCATCAGATGTTGAGAAAGTGAAGAGATAGATTTGAAAAGTAATTGGTAGAATTTGAAAACCTGAAGAGCATGAAGGAGCAGAAGGAGGACTCAATAGGTGACTCAAACATTTGTGTCCAAATCAACTGTTGATTATTCTCCTTTCCCTCCCTGCCATGGATGTGTGGGTGATATTCAACTGAGTCTGGGGATAAGAGGGTGGAAGGCCTTATTTGTAGCATTTGCCAATCTTTATGATACATCATAGATACTCCCTCCATGGCTGATTAAGCCAGGTGTCATTTCATCACTGAATCCAGAGTTGGAAGGAAATGCTTGCACTCAGCTCACATGAGCTACTGAGAGTCTGTTCCAGCACACCACTGCTACCGACCACATCTTATTTATTATTGAGACCTACCAGTTATACCTCCAACGTATATCATAGGTCTGCATTTCTACTGCTTTGGAATAAGACACCATTATCTGCTGCTTGGACTCCTTATGATGAGTCATTCTGCTCCCAATCTTGTCCCTCTCTAACAGGACTATCAGATCAAGCCAATCCCCTACTTGTATGCTTTAAATGGCTTCCCATGATTTTATAATAAATTCTTTACCATCACTACCAAGTCTATGTGGATACTGACTCTTGCCTATTCACACCACCTCACTCCCCAGGCTGTTCTTCAAACACGTTGAACTTTTCCTCACTCTAATCCTTTTATTTGTCATTCCCTCTGCCTGGAATATTCTGCTCCAAGCTCTTCTAGTCTCAGCTCATGTGTCGCCTCCTCAGAGAAGGCTATTTAAATTGGACTCTACTTGTCATCACCCAGTTTATTTCCTCCACAGTACTTATCATTAGCTAAAATTATCTTGTTTGATTAACTAATTCATGAAGCTTATTATCTTTCTCTAGTGGAACGAAGGCTCCTTGTCTGTCTTAGCCCCACTGTATCTCCTGTCCCTAGCATCTGGTCTGAGACATTGCTGCTATTCAACAAATATTTGAAGAATGAAAGAATAAATGATACTTATAAGGTTTAACTTGGATGATGAGTAGATAGAAATGTAATGAACCGAAGCAGAGAATGGATCTGAAGAAACAACTGAGTTTAGAACTTAGATTTAGATTTCTTAGAAATATTAAGGTGAAGAGTTTATTACACTAAATTTACATCCATATTAATTTTACATGCTGTATTGTATATATTAACTTCTTACCTCTCAGTAATGGATAATATTTTAATTGGTAATTTCATAATTTTTACCAGATAGCCAATTAAAATTTTGGCCAGGGAGTAAAAGATGAAGCTGATAAGCATTGTTACACTGGAATTTTTCTGGACTTCTTAATTACATTATTGAAATTTTAAAAAATTTTCAATTATAAAATTAGCAAATGATACGGTTTCACTCTGTGTCCCCACCCAAATCTCACCTTGAATTATAATAATTCCCACATGTCATGGGAGGAACCTGGTGGGAGGTAGTTGAGTTGTGGGGGCAGGTTTTTCCTGTGTTATTCTTGGGATAGCGAATAAGTCTCCCAAGATCTAATGGTTTTTAAAGGGAAGTTCCCCTGCACATGCTCTCTTGATTGCCACCATGTAAGATGTAACTTTGTTCCTCCTTTGCCTTCCGCCATGATTGTGAGGCCTCCCCAGCCATGTGGAACTGTAAGTCAATTAAACCTCTTTCCTTTATGAATTACCCAGTCTTGGGTAGGTATTTATTAGCAGTGTGAGAACAGACTAATACAGTAAGTGAATTTAATTTTGAACTGAAAGATTGTATCCTTAATCATTTTGAAACCTGTCTTGCTAGCTACTTGGAAAAACACTCAACCTATTTCAACCATTGTAAAAACTTGTGATTATCTGCAGAGTATATTGAGTTTACTTGAAAATTTTAGTAAATGAATTCCAAGAGGTGCTTTTCTATGTGTATTTTCTATATGTTGCTATCTACATTACTATATCCAAGGAAGTCAAAAGGAAGAAAGTAATTTAAATGTCTTGTAATTTATTATAGAGACCTAATTTTACCGTTTTTTGCTCTTAGTACCTCACCACATTCTTTAAGGTTAGATTTCTTTTTCTGTAAGTATATACATAATATATATACATTCCTACTTCCTACCTCTCCCCTACCCCCACTACCACCTTATTTCCCACTACCCCATCACTTTTGAGAATTAATCAAGTGATTTTCCTACCACATTGCTGCTTTCCACAACTTTTATCTTTTCTTTGAAAACATATACATCGGTGAATTTCATATCTGGGGCCAATAGGTATTTTTTGGAGAAAATTTTTTTGTAAAGTGGAAAGTTTTGTCCTTGGCAGAGCATACATAGGATTAAATTGCAAGAGTTGGCAGTGAAGTAAGATCTAAATGATCATAAAATCTTCCTTAGTTATAAAGCAAAGTAGAAAATGAAGGAAATATTATTCCCTAATGCTCTGCCAAGAAGACCATTTTACTGAGAAACTAAATCAAGTCTGTAAATAATGAGGTCTCTCTGGTAGAGCTAACTTACTGATCAGCAAACACAAATTTTTATTGCCAAAGACTAATTAAATTCAGCAGGATTTTCTTTATTAGTAGTAAGTTTTTTGCCCAGAATCATTCAAAAGATTTCCAAATAAGAGATGACATGTGAGTTAATGTTGGGCACAACATCCATAAAATTATGAAATAATTGGTCTCAGTAAATTTCTGGTTGTGTATATTTATGTATTCCATTTTGATCTAGAATAAATAAGGGTAAGACAAAGGAAAACAACATGTTCTGAGCATTTTATTAGATCCTTGCTAGCAGATTGGATTTTTTACTTATGAGGATTTTCCTGTAGCATTTTGTCTGTAACAGATCATAGATTTTATGAAGAGCAACTAGGAAAGTACTGTGTTATAATGGAAAGCATCCTGGACTAGGAATCCGGAGACTTCAACTCTATTTTTATCTCTGGCCCTAATGTGTGTGGGCATGTACAAGTCCAATCTCTTTATGGCTCAACTCTATCTGATAAATGAAGATAATACATTCCCTAGCTACATAATATAGTTGTTGTGTGGGTCAAATGAGATAATGAATATTAAAATATGTTTAAAACATGGCATTTTTTTAAACAACTGATATAGTTCACTACCAAATTTACCTAAAAGAGTAAGTTCTCCACTGGAAATTGAAAAACATATTTAAAAGATATATTTCTCTCTTCATTAATAATTGAACTTAGTAACCATATGTAATGTTCTAAAATTTACTTGGTGTATATGAAAGAGAAATAATCATTGATAAGTATTTCTTTCCATGGAGGAAAATTAAAGTCATCTTAAATATTGTATAGTATATTCTCATGTTGAAAGAATTTCTCCCAATACCAAAATAATATGAAAGGATCACACAGATTTGACCACCACAAATGTATTTTATCTCTGTCCCCTGAGAGCAAAGACTTCTCCCTATTCTTCCTATGTCATGTTTCTTCCCCCTTTTATAGAGGCAGTGTCTCACTTTGTCACCCAGGCTAAAGTACAGTGGCACAATCATAGCTCACTACAGCCTTGAACTCCTGGGCTCAAGTGATCCTCTCACCTCAGCCTCCTGAGTAGATAGGACTATAAGTGCACATCACCAGGTCCAGCGATTTAAAAAAATTTTTTTGTAGAAATAAGGTCTAACTATGTCACCCAGGCTGGTCTTTAACTACTGACTTCAAGCTATCCTCCTGTCTCAGTCTCCCAAAGTGCTTGGATTACAGGCATGATCTACCACAGGCAGTGTATATTATGATTTCTATTCAGATATTTTGTAGAAGGTGAGGGAAATATACACTTCCTCTATCAAGTGGTCTTAGAAGGAGAGCCCAAGAGGTTCTGCATAGCAATTTTCAGCCTCCCAGAAAAAGCTGACATGGACAACAGCCCCTAAAGGATCCTTGATCTGCACCAGCATTGAGGAGGACAACACAAGCAGGTGTTCACATTTTTGAGGAAATAACTAGGAGATAAAAGAAAGAAGGCCTTAGCAGAGGATAAATTCCTATACAGCAGTAAGAGTTATTTAAGGGTAGGGGTTGTATCCTATTCATCCTTGTATCTGTGGTACTAAGAACAGTGTCTAGCATTGAGTAGCTGTTCAATATAGATGAAAAATGTTAAATGGATGAATGAATGGATAGATGGATGGATAAGTAGATGTATTCAGAATAATAATGATCACTAAAAATATTTGCATCTTGTATCTAGATACTTGGCCACTTTGGAAAAACTAGAAGATTGGCAATAATTGATGGAGTATGTGCGTTCCAGGTCATTGAAAGTTTGCCAACCTTACCCCATGTACTCCTGCTCTCTCAGACCTGACCTTGCCACTCATCTCATTCTTGAAACACTGCTATTACTACATGAAGATTCACAGTCCAGCCCATCTTCCCTCATCTAGCACATTCCTGAGAGACCTGGCCCATCTTGATCCCTTCCTTTTCTAATGCGCTACTGGGAAACCAACTTAGTTCTGGGAGTGCCCTGATCCAGTATCTTCCTCATACCTGAGCAAGTGCAGCCCCTTGCTTCAGCCCCAATTTTCATAAATGCACCAACAAATGAATTAATGAACAAATGGCATTTCTGTTACCTGTTGTCTGATGCTCCACAGTGTACAGTGTAGCATGTAATCCCTAAAGATCCACTGTTATGCCTAACCCTTCTTTGGGTCCCAAGGAAATGCTTCTTCCAACCTCTTGTCCTGTGTCCTTTGGAGCAAAAGGCAGTTACATCCATGATGGTCTGTGGATTGTACCACCACCAGAGGTGGACACTGCTTCCGAGGATTAGAGTGGTAGAAGTGCTTAATAAGCAAGAAAAAAGACAAGTTAGTTGGACATGTTAACATGTCAAGTTCTTCTTCTTACTATAATTCCCAGTTGTGTGAAAAATCCATTTTGTTGCTTCTCTTTGTGTGTCAATCTGTGGGTCTGAAAGCCTTCAATTAATGTGGTATTTGCAATAGTTGCACATGACAACGGAGTAATACTTGACATTGAAGAATTCACGTTGCTGTCCAATATGGTAACCTTAGCCACATGTGACTTCTGGGCACCTGAAATGTGTCCAGCTGAGAAGTGTTATAATTGTAAAATATACTTTTGTATATTTTTGAATTTTGAAGACAGTATGAAAAAAGAATTCAAAAGCCTTTATTAACTATTTTTGATTACATGTTGAAAAATTTTAATATATAGATTAAATAAAATATATTATTAAAATAAATATTAACATGTGTTAATGTTTTATTTTACATTTTTCTAATGTCAAATAACTTTTAATGTAAAAAAAAACTAAAAGTTGTATATGTGGCTTGCACCGTGTCTATTGGACAATGCTGATCTAGCTATGACATATATAAAATGTGATCTTGATTCTTATATTGAAAACTAGATGAACATTTAATGCTAGAATTGTGAATAGTTTTATTTTTATGAATATATCTAATAAGTTTTAATTAAATTTTCAAAAATGAATTTTAAAATTTAACTTTAGATAATGTTGATTAAATTTTTGTATATGCATTAGAGTTTGCATTTTGACTTTTAGTTTAATAAATAATTTTGAATATAAAAAATCACTTTTTAAAAAATATGAAAAATAATTCTAATTTTATATTTAGTATAATTTTTGCTGAAATTTTATAAGTATAATTAATTTTGCTTTGTTTGGTTTAAAGATGGGTCTCACTAGATTGCCCAGGCTGGATTACAGTGGCTATTCATAGGCACAATCACAGCAAACTTCAGCCTTGAACTCCTGCACTCAAGGGGTCCTCCTGCCTCAGCCTCCACAGTAGTTGGAACTACAGGCTGGTGGCACCTTGCCTGGTTACAATTAATTTTTAGCCCTTGCCAGGCATCGTGGCTCATGCCTGTAATCCCGGCACTTTGGGAGGCCAAGGCGGGTGGATCACCTGAAGTCAGGAATTCAAGAGCAGCTTGACCAACATGGTGAAACTCCATGTCTACTGAGAAAATACAAAATTAGCCGGGCATGGTGGCACATGCCTGTAATCCCAGCTACTTGGGAGACTGAAGCATGAGAATCACTTGAACCCTGAAGATGGAGGTTGCAGTGACCAGAGGTTGTGCCATTGCACTCCAGCCTGAGCAACAAAGGCAAAACTCCATCTCAAAAAAATAAATAAATAAAAATTTTTAGTCCTTTAGGTCAGTACTCTCAATAGAACATAAATTATCTGAAAGTCTTAATTAGCGCAATGTAATAAGTGATATTTTTCTAATGAAAGAAAAATAAAGGTATGAAATAAATCAATTTATAAATAACTTATAAATTATATTGCTTCATGTTATAATTCAAAAATGACTGGATTATCAACAGAAATCCCAGCTGAACATGGGGGCTCATGAGTTTAAGACCAGCCTAGGTGACACAGTGAGACCCCTGCCTCCAGAAAAAATGAAAAAGCTTGGTGTGGTGGCATGTGCCTATAGTCCTAGCTACTCGGGAGGCTGGGGTGGGAAGATCACTTGAGTCCAGGAGTTCGAGGTTATAGTCAGTCACCGCACTCCAGCCTAGGTGAAAGAACAAGACCTTGTCTTTAAAAAAAAAAAAATCCCCAAAATAGATTAATAATTAAATTCAAATAACTTTTCTTTTTTGCCAGCTATCAATAACATGAAACCGTAGCGTCAAACATGTATTTCAATTTTGTTATTACAGATGTACCATTATTGCACAGGAGGAGAGAACGTATTTAATATTACAGCTTGTTTGCATGACAGTTAAATATTTAGACAAATGCTATGTGGACCCCTATTTGCCCTATTGCCCTGGATCTCACAGATGTTAGGATGGATCTTTTCTGATCATAAGTGGGGTCGTGGATAACCAGAAAGTTTTCAGTGAAACAATATGTTCTCCGTGGAATTGCACCACAGCTGAAGCTTCCATGGCTTCTGAGGATCCCTCAGAGCCGACAGTGTTGGTATGGCCTCTCAAGGTCTATTTGAAACAAAATACAGTCTCTCTCCTAACCCGTCTGTATATTTACTCCTAAGCCTGGGTGGAAAGGGATGGATCTAGGAAATAGGTGGGAAAGAGAATGAACCTGACAACGTCCTTGCATATATGTCTCCTTACTTCTGTTCTTTCCTGGGTCAATGAAATAGCCTGGTTGAAAATTGCTGAGACAGATTTAAAGAAGCTCAAAGCCTCTGCAATATATGCAATATAATAGCTGTGGTGCCAGCTTTTGGTAGAAACTGGGTCAAAGGGTGGAGTAGGGAGAAGCAATGCTCTTCAAAAGCTACAACTGCCAACTGAACTACGATTGAAGAGACTTTTGGAGAGTACAAAGGCAGGTTGTAAGCTGAGTTGTTTATTAAGTTGATTCTCATTATTTTAACAACACATGAAAAGGGTCAACCCTAAAATGTATCAGTCCAATATGGATAAATACTGTGAATTATACCTATCTATGGACAAGCTTTACTCACCTCTGGAAATTGACGTCTATTTTCAGTGACAGAAAATGTAGAGCTATGAATAACAATTTGATGAGAAATAAAAATGCTCTGGGAAGCAAAAGTCCAGAATTCTATTTCTAGTGTTGGTATATCCAAGCCATGTACCCCAGGGGAAATCACTAAACTGGTCTACATTTCAATCTCCTACCTGCACACTGATGAAAGAAAAAATTGTGCTGCCTGTTTCATAGACTGATATGAGGATCAAATGGGGTCATTTAAGTGAAAGCACTTTGAAAATTGTAAAGTGGTTTACAAATATAAAACACTGTCATTTTTTATTTCACTCTGTGTTATTTCCTTCAGGAATTTAGGACTGATTACTATCATTACTATTACCACCATATATTGATATGAGTTTATTTGATGTGATTATATAATAAGATATATATTTTTAAATGACTATAATTTTGAATTCTAAACCACCAACTATTAAATATCAAAACTTTATTAATGTGTCATCCCAGAGATACTTGTTTTTTTAAAACCTCATCTATTTTTCTCACTAATATAGGAATGCTGTTTTCCCTTGAATTCCTGTTACTCTTTCCCTCACCTTCGATTTTTAAAATTCAAATCGTTTATTTTCCATAAGATACTTATGTTGTCAAAATAAATATTACAATTTTATCAGTGTTTGCTTTTCTTCTGTCTCTCCATCCTGCACTCACCTACAGTGATGATGGAGAAGGAGCTTCTTAGTTTTTCTCAGCCTGCTTGATTTTAGAGGAAAGGCACCCTTGTTGCCCCCTTCTTTGCCCCAGAGGCACCTGTGGGTTCTGACAGGACTACTCTAGTTGTTGGACGCTCCCTGTGCAGCCTTGCCCTATCAGATAAAGCAGGGAGTGAGCCTCTGACAGCTACATCTGTCACTATCCTGTGTGCCCATGGCGCAAGTGGAACTCTAATCAGACCAGTGTTGTGCAAAGACTTTGTGTGGGTGATGTCTATCCTCCACCCCAGATGAATGCTTACTACATCTGTGTGCTCAGAGCAAATGAAATCCTTACATACCTTTGAAATAAAAGAGAACAATATGAAAGTATTAGGACATTGGTCCCATCACAAAAGATGCACATTTCATTATGTGAAAAGGAAACTTCAGGCCTCAACATATTAGATAAAATAAGGTATTTTTTATAGCTAACTTAGGAAAGGTTTTGAACCTTTTTGTATTAAGGTGGCAAGTAATTCAGGCCCCTCATAGAAGGCACCATTAATATGTAATTTAAAATAGGAAAGATAAACACATACATATTAGAAAAGGCTTTGACCATTCCTTACCTTCTATTTAATCTGCAGAAATTATTTTAGAATCTCAGAATGCTATTTAGCTTTATTATCACAGCTCTATGTTATTAAAGTTAATTGTGTGTGTCTTTTAGTTGTCATAAATGTTCTCGAGAGATTCATGTTAATTACATTTCGAGAAATATTATTTGCAAACCGGTAGCTGGTTCCTTTATATTTCCTTTCTGCAGAGTCAAGAGATGGCATGACGACTAAAGGAGCTGGCTTACTTCTGTGGGCACTCAGAGGCCACACCTTCAGCACAGGTACTATGAGCCTTCTGATGATTCCCGTCACTGAATGTGGACCAAAGCAGCAGAATCCCTGAAAATGTCCTGGCATTTCTGCTGAAATGTGTGAGCAGCAGAAAATGGTGTGAGCAAATGATTAATGACTGGGGTCCTCCTGAGTCTTAATGATACATGAGGTGCAAGGTACAACCTTGGGCTGGTGGAGCCTCAATTACTACTAAATTTCCCACTAATCTATAGGAACAGGGCATGGAGTTGGATTTCAAGTGATTTACATATTATAAACAAATATGATGGTTCTTGAACTTTTGAATTTGTGAAATGAGATTCTGCTATTTTTATGTTATGGCATTCAACACACAAATGTACAAACTGAACAAGGTTTAGCGATAATTATTAACTCTTAGCTTGAACAAGAGGTTACTTTTCTGCCGATCTTAGAACAGTTAGGTTCAAAGATATATAATAACAATCTTCATTTTTTCCCTTGCCCTTCAATTGTAAAAACAGAGTAGCAAAATATACAAATTAAACTTTATTTAGAAAAGGCATCACAATTTCCTCATCCGAACACAACTATTTTAATGATTTATATATCCTATCATTCTATGTACTTGTGTAATAACAAGTAACCTATGTCCTCAGTTTGAGGAGTATCATGGAGGAATTTCAGCAGAATTGTCAGAAGCCCAAATTCCTTCTTGTTCTTGTCAGAGTATCCTGTGAGGTGGTTGGCTTCTGTATTCCCTTTATGGCCTTTAAGTTGCTCTTGCTGCCACCTCATGGCCTCTGTTGCTGTTGGCTGTGTTTATTGCCAAGGGTGTGGGATGGCTTTATGTGGTTTGAAGGTTTGTTACAGCTGAGTTCATTTGAAGATTTTCTTGTGTATCAAGATAGCAGAGTTTCAGCTTGAATCTGGGCCCGTCCAAGCATGTCTAGGGAATTTGTGAAGCCAGCCTATTTTCCTGGAACCTGAAGAGCCTATAGGAAAGAGCTTGAGCTTGTCTCCTGCTTGGGCCGCTAGGTATTTTGAATAAATTGTGAGATACCCTGACAGCAGTCTAATTGAAGGAGGGCTCTAGAGTCCTCTGGGAGAGACCTTATCCTAAGGGTGGAAGGTGGGAGCCATAACGAGCCCCCCAGTTTCTTCCCAGAGGAGAATATGGATTCTGAGTATAACTTTGTGACTGTGACTCGTATCTGTTCCCAGTCAAATTCCATAGATTCGCGTGTGGGTCCTAGGCAAAGTGAGAGCCATAAGTAAAAACTGAAAAAACATTCAATTAACACTATAAAATATTAAGGCACACACACACATACACATATTGCACTGTTTTTAACACCTAGATTAAAAGTTACAAGGGAGAGAGAGGTAACCACAGCAGAGAGTTTGCCATAGATCACTGAGCTTTATTGCTGTGAAATTTTCAGAAACCTGTGGAGTGTGGTAAAGTCCTTTGTGGTCAGTGGAGCAGCAGTGGGGGTTTGCTGAAGAATGGTATGATTGGAGGAACAGGACCTAGGAGAGTAACAGTGATCCTTGGAGGATAAATGTGGTGTCTACAAGGCAGTGAGAACATTAATAAAGCTAGATTTTTTCTTAATCACAAGTGAGACACTCCCTGGGGACTCTCAGAAATGCTGAAGGGGATCATCTTAAGGATTGAGGACAAGCGTTATGCAAATAAAGGAAATAAGTCCTGAAATCAGGCAGTCTTCATGTGACCCTGAATGTACCTACAGGCTGGTGAGACCTTTTGGCAAACTTGCATTTCACTTGCATTTGCCTGGTCTCTGAACCCGCATATGGAGAATACTGCTACAGTTAACGACTATTGGGTCAAAAGTGTCTGGCCTGGATTTTTTACAGTATTTCTGGCTTTATAACTCTTGACTTACTATTCTTCTTTCACTTTTATTCAGCACGTATTTATTAAGTATGTCCTCTGCGTGTGGAAATACAGTAATGAGCAAAACAGACCTCGATCCAGTCCTTTCAGAACTCATAGCCTGGTGCACAAGACAGACCAATTCATTGGTTCAACAATTTTTATTAACTACCTACAATACAGTAGTTAATAAACCATTCAATGTTTTTGGCATAGCAATGTACACATAGCAAGGATCTCATTCTCAAAGAGCTTATGTGGTAAGGAAAGACGGATAATAACACATAAATAAATACATGAACAGGATAATTACATATAGCGATAAGTACTATGAAGGGAATAAGCATGATGATGTGATGAAGAACAACTGGAATTGGGGACTATTTTAGGTCAGGTAGTTGGGCAAGGCATTGTGGAAGAGGCCGCGTTTGAACAGGTATCTAGAAGGTTAAAAAAAAAAAAAAAGGGCCAACCACTGAGGATCTGTGGGTGGATATTCTAGCAACAGTAAAATGAAGGGCCCTTAGGCAGGAAAAATTGCACTGCGTTTAAGGAACTGAGATGAGGCCAGTGAGCAGAGCTTTGTGAGAAAGGGGAAAAAGTGGAATGATATAGGCTTGGAGAATTAGAAATGGCCAAATCAGGCAGGGCCTTTGGTAAGCACGGCTTCCTATCTAAGTTACTATGAAAGCTATGAATGGTTGTAAGCAGGGGCCTATCATGGTCTGCGAAACTGAGATGACATGTGATGAGAGCTTTCCTTCACTTTTTTAAATAGCACCCCTACCCTGTGGGCCATTCTCGAGGAACTTAAAATAAGTTCCTTAGATCTGGAACTGAGAAAATGTAGAGTGGCACTTCTCAGAAGCTACCACAAAGCTCACCCCTTACACGAATGTGTGATGTATCTACCTTGACTCAAATGTCTCAACTCCTGCCTAGTCTACGGGACTTTAGATGGGACACTTCCTGAATCACTGGAGTGGCTTCGGTCTCCTCCTGTCTGCTGAAAAATTTCTTAAATGAGACTAAATCTCCAGTTACTGCTTCTCCTAGGACGTTTAGGAAGGTCAAACTTCTGTTGTCCTGTCTTTCTCCTTAGAAACAATCTAATATTGTGAAATTTGGCAAAGATGTGATTTATTAGAGTCTCAATAACAGTAATGCAACAGGGAACATGATAGCAATGTCCTGCAGACCTCACAGAACTCAAAGAACAGTGGTTTCAGCAGACAAAATGACAATTACAGTACTATGTTGTAGCTGCATATTCTCTGACATGAACATGAACCACTCCAGAGACTCTCAGAAATAGTAGGGAAATGTGATGTTTTCAAAGAAATGAAAAGCTGCATTTGCAGGTAGAGAAGAATGAGTCACAAACAGGCTAAAATACGAAACGCCAGTTCATCTTCAAAATATCTTCTAAATATTTTGGCAATATTTGGGGCTGCTCAATGGGATTATTCATTTGTGCTTATTTCACTTTCATCCATTCACCCATCATTAAACAAATACATGCATGTATGTGCATGTGTGTGTATATATGTGTGTGTGTGTATATATATAGGCCATATAGTTTTTTATATATATATGCACACATATATACATATATAGATAGATAGCTATAACTCTATTAGTACCCATATATGGTGACTGATATATCTATTATAGTGTATATATGCTATGGAGGGAATGTTTATGTGTTCCCCAAAACCTGATAACCAGTGTGATGGTGTAGGGAGGTGAGGCCTTTAGGAGATAATTGAGTCATGAGGACTTCATTCTCATGAATGATATTACTGCCTTTATAAAAGAGGTTCCAGAGAGCTGCTCTGCCATTCCACCATATGAGGACTCAGGGAAAAGGCATCATCTATGAACCGGGAAACAGGCCCTCACAAGATACCTAACCTGTTGGTGCCTTGATTTTGGACTTCTCAGCCTCCAAAACTGTGAGAAATAGATTTATTTTATTTATAAGCTACTCAGTTGATGGCATTTTGTTATAATAGCCTGAATGGAGTAATACTATATTTATATACTTATATGTGTATATGTGTATACGTATTATATACATATACACTTATATGTGTATATGTGTATACGTATTATACACATATACACTTATATGTGTATATATACGTATTATACATATATATGTGTTATACACATATATACTCATATGTATATATGTATATACATAATTATACAGAATAATTATATACATATATACACATATGTATATAATACATATATTATACTTTTCTAACTGTGGTAATTTTCTTTGTTCTGAAGCTGACTTTGATATCAATACAGCCACTTTGTTTTGAATGGAACAAAGTTGGAGAGCTAATAATAACTGATTTTTTTAAAAGTCACAGTAAACAAAAACAAAAACAGCTAAATTTGCTGTAAAGATAGACAAATATATCAGAAGAACAAAATAGAAAGTACAGAAATAAATCCATATATATTTGAAAAAATTATTTTTAACAAAGGTATAAATGCAACAGATAAAAGAATTTTCAGCAAATGAGATTATAACAATTTTATATCCATATGCAAAAATAAATTTGGATCATTACTTTATATCCTATGTAAAAATTAACTCAGAATGGACCATTAACCTAATTGTAAAATGTGAAAGTATAACATTTATAGAAGAAAATCTTTGTAAGCTTGAACTAAGCAAATATTTCTAAGATTTATAAAAGAAAAATTTGGACTACAGAAAAAAAAAATTGCTCTTCAAATGACCCTATCATTTGAGAATGAAAAGACAAAAAGACAAGTCACAGAATGAAAAAAAAATTTTCAAATCACATAACTGATACTGACTTGTATCCAGATTTTGTATCCACAAAGAACACTCAAAACTCTACAGTAAGGATTCTCAATTATTTTTTAATGTGCAAAAGTTTTGAACAGACACTTCGTCCCCCTCAAAAAATGCCATGGCAAATAAACATTTGAAAAGATACTCAACATCATTAATAATCAGGATTAGTTAATTAAAAATAAATGAATCCGAATCAATTAAAACCAAAATGAACTACTACACACATATTAGAGTAGCTAAAATCAAAAAATGATTAACCACACTAAGTGTAAGAGAGGATGTGGAAGAACTGTAACTTATACACTACTAGTTGATGGAATGTAGACCAATTACAACTGTGATGGTTAATAATGAGTATCAACTTGATTGAATTGAAGGATACAAAGTATTGATTTTAGGTGTGTCTGTGAGGGTGTTGCCAATGGAGATTAACATTTGAGTCAGTGGTCTGGGAAAGGCAGGCCCACCCTTAATCTGGGTGGGCACAATCTAATCAGATGCCAGCACAGCTAGAATATAAGTGGGCAGAAAAATGTGATCTTGGTGCTCAGCCTGCAGACAGCCAATTGTGGCTTGTGCTCATGTGAGTTAATACTTAATAAACTCTCCTTTATATATATATATATATATAAAATATATAATATAAGCGGGCAGAAAAATGTGATCTTGCTCCTCAGCCTGCGAACGGTCAATTGTGGGACCTTGTGATCATGTGAGTTAATAATAAACTCCCCTGCATACATATATATATTAGTTCTGTCCCTCTAGAGAACCCTGACTGATACAACAACCACTTTGGAAAACAATTTTTCAGTTTCTTCAAAAATTGCATATACACCTAGCAGAAGATACAGCCATTCCACTCCTAGGTATTTACTCAAGAGAAGAGGAAACATAGTCCTTAAAATAATTTATATGAATGTTCTTAGCAGCTTTACTTGTAATCACACCAAACTGAAAACAATCTAAGTGTGCATCAACAGGTAAAGAGTACATAGATGAACAGATCATGATATAACCATAAAGTGGAATACTACTTAGCAATACAATGGAATGGACTAGTCATACATGCAACACCATCAGTGAATCTCAAAATAATTATGCTGAGTGAAAGAGCCATACAAAAAAGAATACATATTATATGATTCCGTTTATATGAAATTATAGGAAATATAAGCTAAGGTATACTAACAGCAGCCTAGTGGCTCCCTGGAGGCACAAGGGAGAAGATTGTTTGGGAGGGAGAGATAACAAAAGGACACAAAGAAACATTTTTGAGGGGATGGATATGTTCACTATCTTGATTGTGGTTTTAGTTTTATGGCTGTATACATATGTCAAAACTTATCAAATTGTGCAATTTAAATATGTATAGTTTGTTATATACAATGCCTGAATAAAATAATTTTTTTAATTGTGCATAGCTTATATATTTATTTTTTTTCCTCCAAAAAGGTACTATTAAATTGACATATATTATTAAGGAGCAAACAGCATATAACCTAAAACATATGGCTTATTACTTCAACCACAATAACCAGCCCAATCAGTCCTTTACACGCTGCCCTTTTTTCTCCCTACCCTACCACATGTGCACCTAATGCAAAATTCTGTACTTCTTTGTTTCAACCCCAACATGCCAGAAAAAAGACTGTTAAACTCTGAGTGATGGTTTCCATTGGTGACTCTCCCCATTGCATCCCCAGCTATGGGTTTTGGTGTGTCAGCCCTGACAGTCTGAGGGAGTTTACAAAATATCTTTGTGACAGTATTCAGTCCTTCATACAGTTTATGGCACAAGGAAGCCCAGAAAAGTAGTGACTTGGCTAAGAACTACAGTGAGAAACTAAGTATCTGATCTCTAGGCCTTGGATCTTTTTCTAAGATCCAGAATAAAGTGTGCAAAGACGGTGTAATGAGGGAACCTAACCTAGTGCATCTTCTCTGAGGAAAAGATCTGAAACAAAGACTTGTTGAAGAACGAAGGAACTAGAGGGCACTGGAGAATGAGGAAGATTATTCCAGGTAGAAGGAACTGCATATAGAAAAGACACCTGTTGGAAGAACCAGAAGTCCAGTGTAGCTACAGCATACGTGCTAAAACATAGTGAATAATAGTGGAAGACTGCAGTAAAATGTGGCTCAAGAGGGAGGCAAGGACCAGACCATGTATAGCTTCATAGCCTGAATTCAGAATATCAGGCTTAAAGAATAGGAAACTACCAAAGACTTTGTCTGATTTATCCCTTTTAAAAGATAATTTGAAAGCAAGTAAGAGTAAATGTGAAAAGACAAATTGGAGAAGCACTGCTATCATTCTTGTAAGGAAGAGATTATGATGGCTTCATCGGAGTAATTACAGAGAAAAGGAAAAATGTATGTGGAGTCAAGGAACACAGGAAAATGAATTAAAAGAACTCAGTATTAATTTAGATCCTCTCAAAAAGGGAGACGTTTTGAGGATAGCATTAAAATCAGGACCAGATGGGTACGTTTGAATTGTTTCCTTTTCAGGTTTGTTAGATTTCTTGTACATTCTTGGACCATGCACAACATCTGCATAGCACTTATAATTAGGTAATAAATATTATTTAGGAACAGTCAGCTCTCACACACTAGACTTATTCTATTACTCTCCTTACACATACCTTGTTATAGACTGAATGTGTCGTCCCAAAATTCATATGTTGAAGCCCTAACCCCAATGTTCCTGTATTTGGAGTTAATCTTTAATTAAGATTAAATGAGGCCAAAAGGGTGGGGTGCTGGACAAAAGGACTAGTGACCTTACAAGAAGAGGAAGAGGCACCAGAGACATCTCTCACTTTCCACTCTGGCACAGAAAGATAAGGACTCGTGAGGACATGGAAAGACTGGGAGGCTGAGGCGGGCAGATCACTTGAGGTCAGGAGTTCGAGACCAGAATGACCAACATGGTGAAACCCCGTCTCTACAAAAAATACAAAAACTAGCATGGTGTGGTGGCACATGTCTTTAATCCCAGCTACTTGGGAGGCTGAGGCAGGAGAATGGCTTGAATCTGGGAAGTGGAGGTTCCAGTAAGCCAAGATCGTGCCACTGCACTCCAGCCTGGTGATAAGAGCGCAACTCTGCCTCAAAAAAAGAAAAGAAGGGAGGAAGGGAGGAAGGGAGGGAGGGAGGGAGCGAGGGAGGGAGGGAGGGAGGGAGGGAGGGAGGAAGGAAGGAAGGAAGGAAGGAAGGAAGGAAGGAAGGAAGGAAGGAAGGAAGGAAATGAATTGCCATCTGCAGGCCAAGGAGAAAGACTTTACCAAAAACTAGGCCTGCTGGCACCTTGACCTTGGGTTTCCATCCTCCAGAACTGTGAGAAAATAAATTTCTGTTTGTTAAGCCACCCAGTCTGTAATATCTTGTTATGGTAGCTTGAACTGACTAATATATATATTTACCCTAAAGACACATTTATTTCCATGTCTATTTGGTTCATCTGACATTTTGATTACTCTAGGTAAACCAAGAAGGGTGATATGGATTGAATGTCTGTCCTCTCCAAATCTCATGCTAAAATGTAAGTCCCAATGTTGAAGGTGAGGCATAGTGGGAAGTATTGGATCATGGGGGCAGATCCTACATAAATGGCTTAGTGCCATACCCCTGGTGATGAGTGAGTTTTCGCTTAGTTAGTTCATGTGAGATCAACCGTTTAAAAAGAGTCTGGAACCTCCCCCTTTTCTCTCTTGCTCATGCTCTTGCCATGTGACTGCTGGCTCCCCATCACCTCCCACCATGATTGAAAGTTTCCTGAGGCCCTCACCAGAAACCAAGCAGATATTGGCACCATGCTTTTCATATAGCCTGCAGAACCATGAGCCAATTAAACCTCTTTCTTCTTTCATTTATTTTTTGTTGTTATTGAGTCAGAGTCTTTCTCTGTCGCTCAGAATGGAGTGCAGTGGCACGATCTTGGCTAACTGCAACCTCCACCTCCCAGATTCAAGCAGTTCTCTTGCCTCAGCCTCCTGAGTTGCCAGGACTACAGGCATGTGCCACCACACCCAGCTATTTTTTTATTTTTAGTAAGAGACCAGGTTTCACCATGTTAGCCAGGCTGGTCTCAAACTCCTGACCTCAAGCAATCCATCTGCCTTGTCCTCCCAAAGTGCTAGGATTACAAGTGTGAGCCACCATGCCCAGCCCTCTTTTCTTTACAAATTACACAACCTCAAAATATTCCTTTATAGCAATGCAAAAATAGCCTAACACAGAAAATTGGTACCAGGAGTGGGGTGTTGCTATAAAGATACCTGAAAATGTGGAAGTGGCTTTGGGACTGGACAATAAGCAGAGAGGTTGGAAGAGTTTGTAGGGCTCAGAAGATGACACAAAGATGAGGGAAAATTTTGAATTCTTAGAATTTGGTTAAATGATCGTGACCAAAATGCTGATAGAGATAGGGATAGTGAAAGCCAGCCTGAGGAGGTCTCACATGGAAATGAGGAAGTTTTTGGAAACTGGAGTAAAGGCCATAAATGGTTTAGTGCCATACCCTTGATGATAAGTGAGTTCCTACTCAGTTCACATGAGATCTAGTTGTGGAAAAGAGTCTGGGACCTGTCCGTTCTCTGTCTTGCTTCTGCTCCTTCCATGTGCCATTCTGGCTTCTCATTATTTTCCACCATGATTGTAAGCTTCCTGAGGCCTTCACTAGAAGCTGAACAGATGTCGACACCATGCTTTTCATACAGCTTGTAGAACCGTGAATCAATTAAACCTCTTTTCTTTATAAATTACCCAGCCTCAGTATAGCAATGCAAAACTGGGCTAACAATAAGGGATATCAACTTATCTCTTAAGAGAGTACATCATGGGAGAGCATTTTATTTTACATTTTTATTTTCTGTTTATCTTTCTTGTTTTAGTTTTGGTGCTCTTATCCAGATCTGTGACCTGGGGGCATGAAGAATTTAGAACATGGTGATAGTGCTGTGCAGTTAGAGGACTTATTCTAATGATTAGGCAATTTATTTCAATGAGATCTCATTTCTTCACTCTGTAGTCTCTGGCAGAGATGTTTTGTTTATTAGCTACTCTGAACTATCTGGGGACCTGTCTTGATAGCTTGTTCCATGAAATGTGTCAAAATCTATTTCTTTCTGATGGTTAATCATAGAGAAATAATGTTTATTTTCACAGCTCTCTAAAGAATTGTGATATAAAATCTAGGATTAAACTTTAAAGCATTTTAGCTAGACTTCCAGCAGACATACTCACTTCTGATGAATTTCTGCTCTAGATCCATGTCTGAGGATACTTTCAAAATATACCCAAGACCAGAAATCAAAGGCCATTCACCTAGATAACCAAACACTCTTAAGTCTGTTTTCAGAGACCTGTGCCATGATAAGTGTTTCTGATTTTAGTGTTTTAGTGTTTAGTAATGACAGCATGGTGTATCTTTTTCCTTATTTTATTTCTATCCTATTTGTGCCTTCATATTTAAAAAGGGTTTACTGAAGGCAGTGGATAGTTGGTTTGCTTTTTTATACATCCGAAAATCTCTACCATTTTCAGGGAGATTTGATCATGTACATTAATGTGATTATTGATATAGGTGGATTTAAATATACTGTTTTGCTATCTTTTTTCCATTTTCCTATCTGTTCTTTTTTACTCTTTTCCTCTTTCTCTGCTTCATTAGTATTAAATGAATATTTTTTGTTTTCTGTCTTTTGTTCACTCAGTAGCTATGTTTTTTGTTTGTTTTGTTGGTTTTTACTTGTCTTTGTCTGATTTTAGTGGCTATTTTAGGGTTTCTAGTAATACTGTCCAATAGATATATAATGTGAGCCACATATGCGATTTACATGTTTTCTAATAGCTATGCTTTTAAAAGCTAAAAGAAGCAGGTGAAATTAATTTTAAGACTATTTTAATTTAAAATAATATACCCAATAATTATAATTTCAATTAATAATAATATTAATAATTTATAACAGTATATAAATATTAATGGTAAATTTTATACTTTTTACACTATGTCTTTGAAATATGATGTGTATTCTATACTTACAGGACATTCATTTTGGACCAATTACATTTCCAGGGCTCAAGAGCTACATGTGGCTAGTGGTTACCATGATACACAATGGAGGTTTATAGAGTTCACCTTTAACTTATCACAAGTAATATACCAATTTATGCATAGTAGAAAGAAACCTTAAATAATACTCTTTCATTTTCCTCCTCCCATCACTGGTGTGAGTGTTGTCATGTTTTACTTCTCTATATCTTATAAACCTGACAGTATATTGTTACTATCTTTTGCTTTCGTTATCTCTCTCTTTTTTTTTTTTTTTTTTTTTTGAGACGGGGTCTCACTCTGTTGCATAGGCTGGAGCACAGTGGCGCGATCTCAGGCTGCCTTGGCCTCACAAAGTGCTGGGATTACAGGCATGAGCCACTACACTCAGCCTGCTTTAGTTGTCTCTTAAAGAGATTTCAAAAATAAGAAAAATATCTTTTTACATATCCACATATTTACCATTTCCAGTATTCTTTATTCTTTTATGTAGATTCAGAATTTTTCTGCCTGAAGGCTTCCTTTAATAATTTTTGTAGTGCCATTCTGATGGATTATTTTGGCTTTTGTATGTCTCAAAAAAATCTTTATTTTCCCTTCATAATGAACAGTATTTTTGCTGGAAATAACAATTCTAGGTTTATAGAATTTTTTTCTTTCTCTTTCTGTATTTTAACCCTTTTCCTGTTTGCCCCAATAATACATGCCTGCAACTGTTGTGTTTACCGTGAGATAACTTTGCCACAAAATATCTTACTTTTACTATTTTTGCATCGTTCTAGTACACTGACTTTGGAAATAAAGACATCATTGTATTTACAACATTCTGGGGCAGGTGAGGTGGCTCACACCTGTAATCCCAATCCTTTGGGAGGCTGAGGCAGGCAGATCACTTGAGGTCAGGAGTTCGAGAACAGCCTAAAAATACAAAATTAGCCAGGCGTGGTGGTGCACACCTGTAATCCCAACTACTCCTAAGGCTGAGGCAGGAGAATTGTTTGAACCTGGGAGGCAGAAGTTACAATGAGCTGAGATCGCACCACTGCACTCCAGCTTGGGCAACAGAGCAAGACCCTGTGTCAAAAAAATAAAAAATAAATAAAATATTTACAATATTCTGTTTTTAGTAGTGGTGTTTTGTATTTCCATTTACAAAACATAGTAATTCTCAATTGCTGAAAATGTCAAATCCTAGAAAACAGTATTTCTTTTTGTCTTTTTTTTTTTTTTTTTTTTTTTTTTGAGGCGAGTCTTGCTCTCTCTCCCAGTCTGGAGTGCAGTGGCACAATCTCAGCTCACTGCAAGCTCCGCCTCCCAGGTTCATGCCATTCTCCTGCCTCAGCCTCCCGAGTAGCTGGGACTACAGGCTCCTGCCACTACGCTGGGCTAAATTTTTATTTTTAGTAGAGACGGGGTTTCATCGTGTTAGCCAGGATGGTCTCAACCTCCTGACCTTGTGATCCATCTGCCTCGGCCTCCCAAAGTGCTGGGATTACAGGCATGAGCCACTGTGCCCGGCCAACACAGCATTTCTACATGTGATGTTAACATCATTCTCAAACAGTTGTTGGCTGATGATTCATTTGATGAATCCAATTTTTTCAAAATTGACAATACTGATGATTCAGACAGTTCTGATGTTAGTTATGTTTAGAAATAACTCCAAGAGCAGTTTTTGCATGTTATTTTCACATTGAAAGTCAGATTGGCTTTAGCCTCGAAAAGCATGTTTATGTAAAATTAAATGAGTGCTGGCAGGCCACTGTAGTTTTTACTCCTAAATGGGAAAAGGGTTAAAGATGTCACTCCATTGTTGCCCAGCTTACATTGTTTCTGGCAAGAAGTCTACTGTTATTCTTATGATTGTTCATCTATATGTAATATGTATTTTTCCTCTGGTTGCTTTTAATATTTTCTCTTTATCATTAGTTTTGTCCAATGTAATAATGTGCACAGGTGTTGTTTGCATGAAGTTTACTGTGTTTAGAATCTGTTGAACTTCTTCAATTGGTTTGTTTATGGTTTTCAACATATTTAAACAAATTTTGGCCATTTTTTCTTCAAATATATTCTTCAATTCTCCCTTTCTTTTGAAAACTCCAATCACATGTACATTATGCCACATTAAGTTTTTCCGCAACTCACTGAAGTTCTTTGTATTTTTGTTTCTTTGCTTCTCTGTGCCTTATTTTGCATAGTTTATTATTGATATGTTTTCAAGTTTAGGATATTTTGTTTTCCAGACTATAATCTATTAATCCTATCCAATATAATTTTTATTTCAGATATTGCATTTTTCATCTCTATACATTTGTTTTTGATCTTCTCATATATTCCATATTTCTTTTTAATGTGTTTACACTTTTCTCTAATTTCTGGAACATATGGAATACAGTTATAATTACTGTTTGTCTATTAAGTGGATAATCTGTGCCACATCTGCATCTATTTTAATTGACTGATTTCCACCCCCACTTCCTCATTTAGATTTACATTTTCCTGCTTAATGTCTAGTAATTTTTTAATTAGATGCCAGACATTATAAATGTGACCCAGTTGGATTTTCTTGTATTTCTATAAATATTCTAGAGCTTTGTCTGATCCTTTTAAGGTTTGCTCGTAAGCTTTTATAGACTGAGCCATTGCGTGCTGTAGGGCTAATTTTGCCCCAGTTCTAAGGCAATATCATGAGTCTTCTACTTGTTGCTTTGTGAACAAAAACTATTTCTTGCCATTTATGAGCTCTTGATATTACTCCCTTTTATTCTTTCCCATGGTTGTTATTTTCCCCTGGTCTTGGGATAGTTTTCACATACACTTGCACTTACCAGTACAGAGCTGGAGACTCACAGACATTCTCTGCAGATTTCCAGAATTCTCTCTGTGTTCTGCTCTTTTTCTCTGGTACTCTGTTCTGTGAACTTCACCTGCCTTGGCCATTCCAGACTATGACCTCCATCTTCTTAACTTTAGAATACCAGGCAATTCCTGGGTTCTCCCTTTGTACACTGAAACTTGGAAACTCTCACCAGTAAGTAATCTGGAGGCAACATTATGACTCATTTGTTTGTTTCACTATTCTTAAGGATCACTGTACTGTATTGCCTGATGTCTGATGCTTGAAAACCATTATTTCATTTATTTTGTATAGTTTTTGTTGTTACTGTTGTTTCCAGAGAATAAATCTGGACCATGTTTCTTCATCTTGGCTAGGCTCTAACTGTGTATTTGAGAATTTTATTATTTTTAGAAATCTAAATGTACAGATGTACATTTATCTCTATAAATTGCATATTATCAATTTTGTCCATTTAAAGTATCTTCTAATTTTGTATTTTTTTGTTTTAATTAATATGAAAAGTTAAGCATTATTTTTATATGTTTGTCACACAGATAAGATATGTAGTTTAGAATAAAACTGCAGACAGAGTTCTGAGGACTTCTACTAGGGATCAACCTGAAGTTCTCCTCAAACCATTAACAAGTGATCTTTGAGAAAAATGATCCAGAATTGCAGAACTACTTCACATTAACTGTATGGGAATTACTTGCTCCTTTCTTCCACAAAAACAGTAAGAGAGCCTTTATCATTTTATTTGCCAAAGTTAAGATATTCTGTATTTATGGCCTTCCCTTTTCGAAATATAGAAACAATCAAAATCAGAACTTAGTGTATTCTATATGGCCTGCTCTTAATGCATTCATGTTGGTTTCTAGAGATCTTTGCTTCCAAACAGTTCTGTAATTGATCCCAGAATGGGTCTAAAATCTACACGGAGATTATACAGATTAATAGCTTCCAAATTCTACCTTTTCCAAAAAGGTAAGACTTGTCCATCCATTTCTGGCTTTCTATCATTGCTTCTACTTACTATGACTTTTCAGAGATTGCCAGCAATGTTTCTGGGATTATATTTGCACATTTTTTTCAATATCCTGCTTATTTTCTTCAGGATATTTTGGTATATTAACCAACTATGTGAGGCTCTTTCTATATAGTAGAGACTGAAAATGGATGGATAATTTTTTTTTCTTTTTTTGAGACAGAGTTTCGTTCTTGTTGCCTAGTCTGGAGCGCAATGGCGAGATCTCGGCTCACCGCAACCTCTGCTTCCCAGGTTCAAGCTATTCTCTTGCTTCAGCCTTCTGTATAACTGGGATTACAGGCGTGCACCAGCACACCCGGCTGATTTTGTATTTTTAGTAGAGACGAGGTTTCTCCACGTTGGTCGGGCTGTTCTCGAACTCCTGACCTCAGGGGATCTGCTCCTCCTCAGCCTCCCCAAGTGTTGGGATTACAGGCGTGAGCCATCGCACCCAACCCGGCTAAATTTTTAAAAAAATTATGGCCAAGTGTGATGGTAGTCACAGACCATCACAATGCCTCCCTGCACTTTGGGAGGCTGAGATGGGTGCATTGCTTGAGCTCAGGAGTTTGAGAACAGCCTGGGCAACGTGGCAAAACCCTGTCTCTACAAAAAATACAACAATTAGTCAGGCATAGTGGCATGCACCTGTAGTACCAGTTACTTGGGAGTCTCAGGTGGAAGTATGGCTTGAGTTCAGGAGGTAGAAGTTGCAGAGAACCAAGATTATACCACTGCACTCCAGCCTGGGTGACAGAGCCAGACCCTCTCTCTCTCTCTCTCTCTCTCTCTCTCTCTCTCTCACACACACACACACACACACACACACGTTTGTGTCAGAGAATTTAAATGGAATTTAAATGTCTCTCTTATATAACCTGTCCTGTATTTATTTATTTATTTTTAAGATTGTCAGTCTGACTACTATTCTTCATATTGGAGAAAAAAGAAAAATAGGAACTGAGAATCCTACTTTTCTTCTGTTATTTGTTAGCATAGTTTGTTGCCTGCATGATTAAATAATACCTGATGTCCAAGTAGTGGTCCTAACTTGTCACTGCTATTTTCCTTTGTAGAACATAATCTAAACTGTCATTGCTGTTTTTCTTTGTTATCTATGAGGTATGTTGTTACCTGTCCTTGGCATTATTTTATTTCGTGTATGGCTTGGTCCATTCTGTGATAGTTAGCTTTCCTGACAGTATTCATACAATTCTCAACATTCTTATGGGCTCACTCCTAAATGCACTAAAATCAGCATACACTAGTAATGTTTTATCCAGAATAAACCACCATAAAGCAGCACACAACTGATTGCATGCTGTAAGAACTGGATTTATTATTGATCAGAAATTTAACTTTTGCATACGCACAAAAGAAATCCATGTATAATAATTAGTTTTTAAAAATCAAAGTCTGGGCCTTACTGAGCTTGTGTAACAATGACCTCAATAATTGAATAAAAAACTCCTTGGAGGGGATTAAAATAAATAAGTAAATAAATAATGGAA
The DNA here is from genome assembly GCF_024542745.1 of Macaca thibetana thibetana. NCBI lineage: Eukaryota > Metazoa > Chordata > Mammalia > Primates > Cercopithecidae > Macaca > Macaca thibetana. Next base: position 77,240,418 of record NC_065581.1, read on the forward strand.
TAAAAAAGGCAGCTGTGCTGACTGAAAAGTCAAAGATTAGCAAAAAAAGTGACATGATGCTAATGACAAAGTTAAATAGTTCAAACTTTCATTTATGTGACAAAAATGTGAAACTTACCATCTTAAAATAAGTCATAATCTTATGGCTAATTTTATTGCTTTGTGAAAGGCTTGACTCTGAAAATGAAAAAGTTTATTCACTGTCAGATGCAGCTGATTTTAAGCCAAATGAGAAATTGTGATGCAAGAAGTATACAAATGTGTTAAATAAAATATGATTCTTAAATACTCTAATGGTTGTAAATGTTAGTATTTAGCTAACATTTACTAAGTGCCTACAAATGTACCAGGCACCGTTCTAAGCACTAAGGATGCTGTAATGAACAAAATAGACAAAAATTCCTGTACTATGGAGTTTACATTCTAGTGGGGGTAAAGTTTGGAAAGTCAGAAAATAAACAAGATAAATAAATAGGTCAAGTAGGTAAAACTGTAGGATTTTACAGATCACCACTGTCCAATGGAAATACAATGTAAGCCATATATGTAATTTTCAATTTCCTACTAGCCATAGTAAAGTGTAAAACAGGTGAAATTACATTTTCATAAGCTTTTTATTTTTGAATAATTCTTAATTTACAAAAAATTCCAAATGTATTAAATAGTACGGAGAATTGCTGCAGACTGTTCATTCAGTTTTTCTGTTGTTAAGATCTTGCATTACTGTGATGCATTTTTCAAAACCAAGAAACCAACATTGGTGCATTATCATTAACTAAACCTCAGACTTAATTTGAATTTTGCTAATTTTTCCATTAATGTCATCCTCCTGTTTCAGGATCCAGTTTACGATATCACAGTGCATTTAGTTGTCATGTCTTCTTAGTCTCCTCTGGTCTGTGATGGGGTATATTAATTTTAATAATATATTTTATTTAACTCAATATAGCAAAAATATCATTTTAACCTGTAATTGATATTTTTAGAATTATCAATGTTTATTACTTTTTCTTATTCAGTCTTCAAAATCCAGAGTGTATTTTATACTTAACAGTACATCACATTTCTTACTCAGACACTTTCATTGGAAATACTTCATCTGCATTTGCATCTCACAAAATTTACAGTTGAAAAAGTAGGTTCATATACTTAGGTTGTTCCAAGTATACTTAAAAGTCTTCCAATAAATTCATGACTAATGCAAGTTTAGAAAAAATAAAAAAAAATACTTTAAAAAGTTTTAAAATAATCCCATTAGATATCAGTTTTCAAATTTAAATCTAAATTTAATCAATTAAGGTTAATTAATTTAAAAATTCAGTTCCCAGTTGCACTAGACATATTCAAGTGCTCAATAGTCACTGACCATCATAAGGACTTTTGGTTTTATTCCGAGCTAGAAAGGGAGCACTGCAGGGTTTTGAGCAAAGTAGTGACATAATCTGATTTAAGATGACTTTGCTATGTCAGAGAATAAATTGAGGTGAGGCAAGGGCAGAAGCAGGGAGACCAGCCAGGAGGCTACTGCACGTAACATCAGGTAAGTGATGAAGGTGCCTTGGACTAAAGTGGTGGCAGTGGAGGTGGGGAGAACTGGTAGGAGTCCAAGAATCTCTTGTGTTAGCCCTGACTCAATCTGCTTATGAATTAGATAAGGGATCTGGATGACACAAAGGTTTTGGGGCTAAAAAAATTTAGGACAATGAATTTGTCTTTTTAGATTTTGTAAAAAACATGTTTGGGTAGGAATATCAGGGGCTTGGTTTTGGACATTTTGAGTTCAAGATGCGTATGAGACATGTACGTGAAGATAATAAGTAGGCAGTGGATATCTGAGTATGGAGTTGAGGAGAGCTCAGCTGGTGATAAACATTTGGGAGCCATCAACATATAGATGGTATTTAATGACAGAAGACTGAAGGAGACTACCAAACGAGAGTACAGAAAGAAGTGTTAGGGTGAGGTCGCCCAGCAACAGTATTTTCAGGAAAATGCAAGCTTTGAGATCAGGCCGCAAACAGATCAACGAGAATTGAAGGAATAATAAACTCTATCCAGGCAAAAGCAGCATTAGATGCAATGGTGCAAAGGTAAGTGATTAGCCAACCATGGTATAGCAAGTCATTTCTGCTCTGCTGAAGCAGAAATACCAGCTAGCTGACACAGAAAGATGCATTAAGTGATTGACAAGGGCTCTCATGCTGACTGGGTGACTATCCAGAGCTGGGAATGTGAGCGTTCTAAGGACAGCTTTAGAGTTAACAAACTGACAGCTGCAGTTAGTTTCCTATACATACACAAAACCAACCCGTCCTACCACCGAACATATGTCATAATGCTGGCACAACAGACACATCCCTTTTAGTTTTGCAGACGAGGAGTAACTGTTGCCCTGGACCACAAAGCCACTTAGCAGCAGAGCCTCGCACCCGCGAAGATTACTAGGGAGATGTTTTTACCCCTGAGGACACCTGAGCCCTTAAGTGGGGCAGGCTCGGAGGGAGGGGGGCTGAATAAGGCGAGTTCACGCAGGGCAATCATGATGGGCGCTTGAGTTCTGCGCAGAATTTTGACAAGGGGGAGGGTCCTGGCTTGAAGATAAAGCAAGGAGTCATTTAAGGATAATGGAAGGGCATAAGCGGAAGCTCAAGGATAAAAAGCACTGAAATTCTTGAGCTGGCGGCAGGGCTGAACGTAGCCCAGTTAAAGATCCTTTCTTGCCACATCCTCTCTAAGCCAGGCTGAGTACCGCGTGGAACGAAGGAGAAGGGTGGCGGTGAGGTCAGTAAAGAGCCGGCCGAAGGTGCATCTTTTAGGTCCGGATGCTGGGAGCAGCCGTCCCCGCCCCTATATTCCTCTCACCAGGTAGGTTTGCCCGGGAGTGGCTACCTCCCAGGCAGAAATTCGGCCTGGTTAAACTGGAAAGAGCAAGAGAGCCCGCCCACTGGCGCCCGGGGAACGCCTGCAAAGTGCCAGCACCCTACCAACCCAGGCACCTCACCGGTGCGGCCGCGGCCGCGGGCTCTTCCGGGGCGGGCCTCGCCTGACGCAGGGGGAGGGGCGGCCCTTTCGCACACGAACCAATCACGACAGACGCTTCTACGTGGCTAGCATTGACCAACTGGAGACCGTGGAGATAGCGACGGGGAAATTCAAACGTGTTTGCGGAAAGGAGTTTAGGTTCCATCTTTTCATTTCCTCAGCGCCGCTTCCAGTAGGTAAGTTCTCTCCCACCGGCGCACCGGCGTACTGAGGAACGGCCGCAGCCGGTGTAGGGGCTCATTGTCAACGCCGGTCGGTGAGGGGTGGGGCGAGGTGGGGGCAGCTTGCAGCCGGATATGCGACGCGGCTAAACAAGCTGGAGGGGGAAGAGAGGCTCGGTGCCTCAGCGCGTCTGGCCGGTGGGGTGATGCTGGAGGTTTTGTTGAGGAAGTAAGAAGTGGGTGTGGCCCACGCTGGAAAGAAGGGGTGGTGGGGTACCTGCGCACAAGATCGTTTTCCAAGGACCATCTCTCTTGTTTTGCGAGTTGGAACTGGGAAAGAAAGGGGTGGCCGTGATCTGACAGTTACCTTTCAAACCTCTCTTAAATGGTGGAGTGATACCTTGCTGCAACTTTATGACTTCTTCATTGTTAAATCCGAAGACGGGGCAGCATTGTTATCAGTCACACTGAGTTGGTGTTTGAGAGGCACAAAGATACGATTAACAGTAAGACTGCAGACACTTTATTGAACAAACACCACCACCATGCAGATAAGCAAGTGCTCAGTACCAGTACAGTAGTTTCTTAGTGTTGGATTAAGGTAGCAAATCATGATTCTGCTAGATATGCACAAGAATAAACCTGTGGATTTCTTAATTATCAGTAAAGCCCCATCATATTCATATTTTGCTTTGAAAGCACTTGCACTGTGAAGATTTACTCACGTAAAGCAGGCGAATAAAAGAATTGTTATTCTCGTTGCCAAATTCTTTGCCTATGTCACTACCAGAATCCAAGCAATCTTTATGTGTATGTAGCTTCCAGAATCCAAGCAAACACTCCATCATATTTTTTTAAGTGACACTAAATTTGCAGATTTCTAGAGTGATTTCCAGAGTATGACGTCATTGATGTTATATTGGGGGGAAAAGTGTACTTGGCCTATGAAACCTTGCTGAATAAATTACAAAGATGTGTACCTTGTTGTTGTGCACTTAGCTCCATTAATACTAGCCTAGTAATAGCTGCGTTTAGATGTGTTCACAAAACGAATGCTTTAGTCGTCTGGGTTCTAAAAAGCTAGCACATTTTTTTTCTTTGATGCTAAATAGGAATTATGACTAGTTCAGTTTTTTTCTTAGAAATGGAGTCCGAGGATTTAAGTGGCAGAGAATTGACAATTGATTCCATAATGAACAAAGTGAGAGACATTAAAAATAAGTTTAAAAATGAAGACCTTACTGATGAACTAAGCTTGAATAAAATTTCTGCTGATACTACAGGTGAGTTTTTCTTTTCTTTTAAGTTATTAACTGTTTGTTGGGTGTCCTCTAAGGTAAAGAAGTAGTACTAATCACTTTATAATTTACTCATGTGTTTATTGTCTTTCACCTCCACTAGAATGTAGGCTACATGAGGGCAGGGTTTTTATCTGTTATATCCACAGAACTTTGGTGTCTGGCACATGGTAGGTAGGTACTTAAGCATTTATTGAACAATGATTAATGGGTGAAGGTGCCCAGAGTGTAATACTCTAGCTCTTCTAAAAGTATTAGCTCAGAAGCCTGATTCTTTACTGTATTTCAAATGGTTGGTCATTTGAATGGTGACCTTTGGATAATTTTGTTACATGTATACTAACCATTAAATAGATGAGAAATTGAAAATAAGTGGAAGAACCTGTGATCTAATTATGGTGGCTGACTGTGTTCACTTTGAAAAAAACCTAGAAAATGATAGTTTTGGTGTTAAGCAAAATCTTAATAGAGTATAATTGTACTTAATTATGTCACACTAACAAAGGTTGTACATCAAGGCAATTGAGTATTTTAAGTATTGAGGAAGATTCAAAGGTGCTTGAAACTATAGTTTCTTTCTAGGTGAGAATTTATATATTCACTATGCTACACTGTAATGCATGCTGGGCATCATAGGAATACTAGCATGATAAAACACAAATGTTTTATTTGTTGATTAGAGGAAGAATAGGGTCCTCAGGCACGAGGAATGTATCTGCAAAGCCACAGATGAAAATGTGTGTTTTAGACATTTCACAGACTAATTTCTTAGGAAAGCAATAGGAGGTAAAAATAGAAAATTAAAGTCAGGCCAAATTAAATTTAAAACGACAAAGCAAAGTTATGCATGCACTATATTTTAGTAGAAAGTAGAAACAAATTTTATTTGTAAAAGTAAAGGTGTAGGCTTTGTTGAAAGTGACTGAAATTTATAGAAGGAATGATAGCTTCTCTGGAAATCTGAATTTAATAATGCTTAGTAATAACCAAAATATCCTGAACAGAAGACTGACATTCAAGTTATCTTTTTAAAAAACTAACACTGAAGAAACTAAAAAGTACATTACACTGTGAAAATTTTATCTGAAGATTATTCTTGCTGTTTCTGTTGGTTGGGGTTCCACAGAGAGAAACCTGACCGTCACTAGAGGTCCTATAAATTCCAAAGGTCTACACCATGGTAACTATGAGTTTGTTGGACCAAGAAATTATCAGGGCCTCTAGGAGAAATACAGGTTACTTGGAGAGAAGAAAATGATTATATCATTTGTTTATTTTTTTATTGTAAAGCTGGTTTGGTTGTTTTACAAGTAAGTATGAGGTATACGGAGATAATGTTGAATGAGTAAGGTTGTAAAGAAGATTATATTAGGACCGGAGCAGTAAGTTTAATGAAAAAATCATTGAAGGGAGAATTTTCTAAGTTAATTAGTACAGGTGGTGGTGGGAGAGATTTAGTTTTCTATGGATAGGTAGGATGCTAAAATTGTAGTTATCCTGCAACAGCATAAAATTTTCTTAAACTACATCCAATTTTTAAAGGCTACTTACAAAAAATCCCACTTTTCAGATTTTTTCTTTTCTTCAAAATATGTAACTTTTGGATAAAGTATACCTAGATAAAAGATAAATATACAATAAATAAGTTACTTACATTTATATGAACTTTTATAATTTTAAAAAGTATTACAAGGACTTTGTGTACATTGATACTGTGAGTACAAATGCTTGACTATATTTTGAAGGAAAACTGCAATTTGGCATTTGTTTTATGTCTTCTCTTGTGATATATTTTGTTCCCCTTATTTAGATAACTCGGGAACTGTTAACCAAATTATGATGATGGCAAACAGCCCAGAGGACTGGTTGAGTTTGTTGCTCAAACTAGAGAAAAACAGTGTTCCTCTAAGTGATGCTCTTTTAAATAAATTGATTGGTCGTTACAGTCAAGCAATTGAAGCACTTCCCCCAGATAAATATGGCCAAAATGAGAGTTTTGCTAGAATTCAAGTGAGATTTGCTGAATTAAAAGCGTAAGTACTAGCATTTTAACTGTGTTTAACTATGTTACATAATATGTAACCACCTTGCAAAGGGAGAAAATAAAAACATGTCAGTATTGTGAGAAAATTAATATTTTTTTACCAAATACTTTTGCTTATAATTAACAAGAGACTAATGTAAACTCTTTTCTATGCACATTTCCACAAAAGTTTACTTAAACTGTCTAAAAAGATTTTTAAAAAATAACTTACTAGTATTTAATTTTATCCACAGAAAAAAGCAATATCCCATGTCTTTTGGAAAATTGAATGAAGCATTATCAAATTTAAGTAGCTGTGTTCTTTTTCTTAAATTTTGACTCAGATCTTTTATTACAGTATTCAAGAGCCAGATGATGCACGTGACTACTTTCAAATGGCCAGAGCAAACTGCAAGAAATTTGCTTTTGTTCATATATCTTTTGCACAATTTGAACTGTCACAAGGTAATCTGAAAATGTCAAATTCAAATTTTAAGTAAAGGATAACTTACTACAACTTACATTCTAATATTAAATCATATATATGCAGTGGAAATTTGAGGCAAAAGGCATTAAGTTGATCAGATGAGAATATGGGGGGGAAAATGCCACCTAAACGTAATTGCCAAGAATATCTGTTATACTAGCTTTTCCATGTATAAAGAGTAATCCAGGGAAATGAGCATGAACATTGTCTATGTGCTACTAGTTAGATTCAGGAAATGTCTAAAGGAAAGTAGCTGCTTCACTGAGTATTTGTAGGAAGAAGGATATCAGATATTTAAGCTCTAGCTTGAGTATCTAGAGCTTACATAAACTTTTCTTATGCTATGGTTTCATAGCACCAAAATGTACATTAAAGTGTAGCTGTGTAGCTTAGCGGTCAGGTAAACTATATGTGTGTGTGTAGCGTTAACTGGTAGTTCTTTAAAATAAGTAAACTGCTGTAGAAACTATTTCTTGTTCACTTGGTTCTTCATAGTCTGGATTTTTTTGGGTAAGACCAAGACAATCTCTTCCTAAGACATTTTTAACCTGGCCATTCTTTAGTCTTTTCTCATTTTCCGGGGCCTTTTGATAACATCCTCAGTCTGCTCTCTGGCCAGGTGTTTCCATTCTCCCACTGCCTTGTTTCTGCTACAACTGTGATCCAGTTTACTGCCAGTGATAAACATATTAACACTATTGGAAGAATCCCCGTGATGGTTTCCATAGCAGGGATTGGTCACTGGAGAGTATTCTCCAGGATTGAGGCTGGAGAAGAGAATTATATGACTCAGAAATGATTTGAGAACCCTGAATTTTTACCCATTCAGATGATTTCTGAGTCCTAGTAATTGTCTTCTCCAATATGTCCTTTGCTCTGTCAGGTTACTTTTTAGAACTATTATCCCTTTCTTCCTTAGAAAAATGGATTCCTCCTTGCTTGTTAGAGAAAATTTGGCAAGGCTTCTTTCTCTCCATTCTACTTCAAAATTTCTTGAGGTATCGTGGCTCTTAATAACAACCATAAATTTTACATCTTTAGAACACATAAATATTGAAACTTAAATTGAGTTATCTGTAAAAAAAGATGAACTTTATCTATACCACTTTGTCTGCAGTGTGGTGGTAATGCACAGTGATGCAGTGTGGTCAGATGCATTGCACAGTAGTGCATTGTGGTCAAATTATGATTATTTTGAGCACAGTTGATGGCTTGACTGTCAGGAAATAATGCAACATCCCTGAAATCCTATGCACAGTCTGTTGTGTGTGTATTTTTATAGGGATGGAGGACATTTCAGTTTTTACCAGATTCTTAAAGAAATCTCAGATCTCAGTACTAAGCTCTCTGATTAATTAAGCTTCTTAATTCTAATCTAAGCCTTTCTCTCTTTTGTCATGCTAAAATACACAACACATGAAATTCTACCACTACTGAATAAATGTAGACTTAATCACTATCAAAGATATTTTTAAAAATGTATAAACTACCAGAAGCTAGAGATCATCTCCTAAGCATTTTTATACCCTAAGTGCCAAGTGCATAGCATAGTTCAGTGACTCCCATAAATGTTGATAATATTCTGTAAGATATGTGATGTATGCATTTAAAATAAGTCAAATGCTAGGGGTAAGTTTACCAATTTGTTTGGTAATCGGTCCATACTCAGAAAGACAATTGTGATAGTTCCTCCGTTATTCTGCATTCTTTTTCAGGCTGATATAGCTGAGTGTGATAGCTAAAGATTAATCTGTATTTATTACGTTTTTCCCCCAAAATTCTTTTGATGGAAGATACTGTTTAACAAAAGATGTCATCCTTCCCTTAACTAAATGTCATTATAAATGATACTTATTACAGCATGTTGTAAGAGACTGATGCTCTTGGCACTTTTGTAATATCTAGAACACCCTCCTGTTTCTAACTGTTGTGATTGACCTTTGCTGTCCCCTCTTGGTAACTGCTTTGTTACACTTCTGTTACTTCTGAAAGTGGATGGTGGTAATAAACTAACGCACGATTACGTCAGCTCCATGTTGCAAGGAAACTATTTGGTATGCATTGTTATCAGAAGAGAGTTGATTATCTGCATAAGAAGTGAGAGATTGCTTACTTGCCTATGAAATAAAATACGTGTGCCTTGGAATAAATATTCTTTTAAAGTCTTTTTGAGTTTTTTTCCTAGGTCCTGATGAATAAATATCTGGGTGGTGGGTAAAGATTACTGCCTAAAAATGATAATTATGTTTTGCTTTGTTAGGTAATGTCAAAAAAAGTAAACAACTTCTTCAAAAAGCTGTGGAACGTGGAGCAATACCACTAGAAATGCTGGAAATTGCCCTACGGAATTTAAACCTCCAAAAAAAGCAGCTGCTTTCAGAGGAGGAAAAGAAGACTTTATCAGGTAACTATTAATGTATACTAATACTTTTCTGTGGTCGGTAGTACTTCAAATAAAGATTCAGGATAATATTTTATAGAAAAGTATTATTTATGTAGAATGGTTAAAGTCTAAGATTAAGTTGTAAAGGAAGTTAAGACTTTGAGAAGTAAAAAAGTGTTTACGACCCTGTGCAAATTTGTCTTTTTTGCTAAATAAACTTTTGTTAACACATGAAAAACAACTCTAAGCAAGAGAATGGTTTTTTTTTTTTTTTTTTTTTTGCTTTTGGAAATACAGAATGTGCTTTTACCCTGGGGAAATAGTTATATAATTTAAGAGAATTTGAAGAAGTAGTTAAAGAATTATCTTGGTAACATCTTCATGTCTGCATATCTTACTTGGGATCAAGTATTTACTATGAGTTGACTTTTAAAATATTCTTATTTATAAGATTACTTTTTTGTACTTTTCTTATTTCTAACAAATTTAATCATCGTTTCAAAATTTTTACAGCATCTATGGTATTAACTGCCCAAGAATCATTTTCCAGTTCACTTGGGCATTTACAGAATAGGAACAACAGTTGTGATTCCAGAGGACAAACTACCAAAGCCAGGTTTTTGTATGGGTAAGGAAATGGAAACAGTTTTTATATGTTCATCTTCTATATAAATACCTCTGTGTTTTTTAATTTAATTATGTGTATCTATATATATGTTTTCGTGTGTGATAATGTTTAGCAGTAGAGTAGAAATACAGATTAATATTATTCTTGGAAAAATTGGGGGTATTTTCTTTCTGTTTAGAGAGAACATGCCCCCACAAGATGCAGAAATAGGTTATCGGAATTCATTGAAACAAACCAACAAAACTAAACAGGTAAGTTACTTTCAATCTGCTTGATTAAGGTGGTGATAGTTAAGTCTTAATTTCCTAGTTGGTTATTTTAATCTTTCAAAATATTTTTAGTCATGCCCATTTGGAAGAGTCCCAGTTAACCTTCTAAATAGCCCAGACTGTGATACGAAGACAGATGATTCAGTTGTACCTTGTTTTATAAAAAGGTATGTTGAGTTTTAATTTTTAAAATTTGTTGTCCATATGTGAGGATTGATGGCAGAATGGTCTTAAAGTCTTTTACTGAGTAATAGTAATTATGATTAAGTTTTTATTCAGTTTTAGAAGATACTGAGTCTCTAAATGCTGTCAGGAACAAAGGAATGAGTGGAGAAAATAACTTTGTTTTGCTTTTCACTCATTAAAAATATTCATTAAAGGAACTTTAAAAATTAGGAAAAAATATTAAGCCAACATTAAGCTTAAAAGACTGATATTTGAGGATTTCTCACTTATGGGTAGGCTGTCTGCTAAGAATCTCTTCCTGCTGTGTTCGAGAGTCTCCATAATGGGTAGAAGGAGGTCTGGGAACAAATATTTGCTCCAGGTAGTTCAAGGGGAGAATTGCTGTCAGTGGGAAAGATGATGATTCTTTTGCTTCAGAGTCTAGGGCTTCAAGAAGTGGGACAGGTTAGGTACAGATGAAATACTGTTCATCACATCCAGTGTGTTCCCCTTCCCTCAATTTGTGTGTTTATTCCCTGTTAAGAAATGGAACTGTAGCATCTAGCTCAGCTAAAGGAGAATTATTTTGGTCTATTCTTAATTTTGACCACCATTTGTAATATTTATATTAGAAAAGGCTCATTACAGTCCGGAGAATCATTTTGCAAATAAACTTTAGAAATACAACGATTGTTTTTAGTTAACATCTTTTATAATTAAATTTCTATTATATTTAGACTTGACTAAACATTGACATTAAAAGAACATTTTGGTCGTCAAGGTTAAGCTTTAAAGTCTTGTCACTATCATTCCATCTTGTTCATCTCTATTTCAAATACCTAGCTCAAGAATAAAGGAGACTTTCTCCCACTCCAAAAAATTAAAAATAAAAACAGAAAAACTCCAGCCATTTTCTTGGTTCCTATTATTGATAGACAATGCTAGGTACTGTGGAGGTCCACAGAAGTGCTGTACCCTGGTTCTTATCCTTTAGCTATTTGTAAATGGAAATGTAGTTTCATCTACATACTTTGCCTTTCCCACAGTCTAACCCTAACTCCAATTGCTATTGATTAGATAATGAAGAAGTAGGCAATCACCTATCTCTTGTCACTTTTGTCATTGCCCAGCACCTAATTTTGTTAGCTGTCACCTTTGTATTGGAATTATGTCACTTTAAAAAATGTCCTTTTAAGAGTTTTTTTAAATAAAAAGTATTTATATTAAAAATCCAACTTAAGATGAGAAAATACATTGAAATTTTTTTTTTCAAATTTAATATTAAAATTATTTTGTTTCATGGGTAAAAGACAAACCTCTAGATCAGAATGCCGAGATTTGGTTGTGGCCGGATCTAAACCAAGTGGAAATGATTCCTGTGAATTGAGAAATTTAAAGGTATTTTAATTCTATGTCATTATATGAAGCAAGGGTTCCTGATCTGGGAAGATCAGGATTCATGGAGCTTTTTCTGGGGAAAGGGTTTATAAATAGTTCATATATCTCCAACAGTGTTCCTCCATACCCCAAGAGGTGTGGGACTACCAGTGGGAAGTCGGTGCAGAAGTCCTAGACTATGTTTCTCCAAGATTAAAGTGGTAGAGCAAGGATCAACAGTCTCTTAAGAGAATCATGAAGTAGTATTTATTATGCATGTGTTTAAGCAGATAGTTGGCCTGGGTTTGGGAATACATGACTGGGGGAGCTATTGTGTCTTAAGTTTTGTTTTTTGTTATGTTTAATCATATGATTCTGGTAAGATATCTTAGAAAAAGAAAAATGAGAGAGTAAATTGAGTTAGGGCAGAGGTGAGGACATAAATGATCAATCCTGACTTCCTGACATGGCAGAGTAACTGTGTGGACATAAAGGAAATAATTTTAGTTCCTTCTACACTGTGATTTTTAGTGGTTATACTATTATTATAATTGAGTTAAACCCCTGGCATCATGCTGTGGGTCTTTTCAATTTTATGTTCTTTGTAATGCCTCCCTCTTTCATGATCTATGCTTTAAGTATTAATTTTTTTCTAATCCTGGCTGTCCTAGAGAACAGTGCATAATTGTATCAAAAAGATTGCTCTCTGGATTTAGAGTAACTACTGTCTTAAATTATACAGTTATTAATTTTGACTTGTTATTTTTGGTAATAAAATAGCCATCAAAGTAACAAAATACTTAAATCTTTTTTCTTGTCATGAGGCATACTCTATGTTGAATTTAAACTTTCTAACCCTTTCCATCTTTAAGTGAAATATTAGCAATTGATTAATACATCCACTGAAAGCAAATTGGCCAGATTTATGGTTATGACTCTTCCCATTCCTCTAATTAATAATTCAGGCAATTAACCTTTGCTGGGGGTTTGTGAGTCTACATGTAATTATAACAGAAAATTTTACGAGCAATCTATATATACATAAGACTTTAGTATATTGAACAGTAAGACAAATTAGTAGTACTACTATTTATGGGACTTTATTTGATTTTTTTTTCATGTAGTCTGTTCAAAATATTCATTGCAAGGAACCTCTGGTATCAGATGAAAAGAGTTCTGAACTTATTATTACTGATTCAGTAACCCTGAAGAATAAAACTGAATCAAGTCTTCGAGCTAAATTAGAAGGTAAGAGTGACAAAATCAGTAGACTTATATGTTTAGTTAAGAAAACATTTGATAGCTTGAGAAAGCAGACTAGCCACCCAAGAATTATGATGTGAAACTATGTCTGTGTTCTTTTATCTTGAATTTCAGTTCAGTTATATAGGATATAAGAAAAGTATTGAATCCCGTAGCAAAGGAAATTTATTTACCTAAAAGGTGCATAAAAGAAAGAGTGGAGGGAAAATGCAATGGAACTGAGTTATTTTTCTCAGTTGGCTTTCTGAAAGCGATACAGAGCTATTTTTATATGACAACTCTCATCTTTTATCAAGTGTTTGGTTTTCCACTGCATGAGTACTGTGATACATGTTCTAGGGATATGTAAGTTAATAAAACAGTGTCCCAAGTAGGTTGCAGCCCAGTGTGGGAGATACACAGAGATATATAAATATAATGCTGAATAGAATGTAGAGATTGTCATGAGAGCCGCATATATGAAATGCTATGAGAATTCAGAAGAGGGAGAAATTGAGGAACTAATTTGGTTTGGAGAAATAAGGAAATATTTTGTGATGATGGTGAAGTTCGAAGAAACTAATTCGGATTTAAATGGGGGGAAATACTAGAGTATTTCAGATGAAGAGGATAACACAGACAATGAGTAAAATCAGGAACTAGAGACTGTCTAGTTATGCTGCAGACTGTAACATGGGTAGTATGCAAATAGGAAATAAGACTAGGTGGACTTTGAATGCCGTTAGATTTTGTGTTTATTTTTAGAATGCAGGGTACCATTAAAAATATATTTAAACAGATCATAAATAATCATTAATAGGATGGTCATTGCCCAGATAGAGGTTGCCAGATTGGATGTATTAATTTTTTATTCATTTTAATAGGACTGAGGAGGAACTTTGGGACCAAGTGAGGCTTGCCTTTGCCAGGGACTTTGCTGAATGCCCAATATCCCAAGAGTGCCTCAGTCCCAGTCAAACAGGGACACACACAAAAAACCATTATTTTGGTTGGGAACAGATTCTTATTCCTAGCGTTTGATGGAAAATGTTTACATTTCGTATTTTCTTGGCATCTATCATAACTGGTATGATTGAGAAAATCATCTTTATCAAATATGCTTGTTAATAGTACTCTCAGTACCTAAGTTAATGTTTTAAATGAATGCTTATTGTCTACACTGTACCAGTAATACTTTGTTAATATAATAAAGCATACAGTCAGAAAACTGCCCACATCACAAGAGTGCTGCACAACGAAATAACACAAGTGAATGCATACTTGTAACCAATAGCCAGATCAAAATTAGAACATTACTAGCACCTCAATAACCTCCTTGATCCACCTCCTAGTCAAGACCTCTCTCCTTCCAGATGTAATCACTATTCTGATTTCTAACACCACAGAATGAAATAATACAGTGTGTATTCTTGTATTTGCTTACTTGCTATTGTTTATGGAACTCATCCATGTTTTTAGGATGTATAGTCTGTTGATTTTTATTGCCATATGCTATTTAATTAGTGTAAATATAGTATAATTTGTTTATTCACATGTACATGGATAAATTTTTGGTCTAATGAATAATGCTGCTAATTAATATTTTGGTGTCTTTTGATTCACATGTGTACAAATTTCTATTGAGTGTATTCCAAGAGTGGGATTGTTAGGTCACAGGATATGCGTGTGTTCAGCTTTGGAAGATAGTGCCAAACAGTCTGAAAAGTGGTTGTGCTAACCTTAGACCAACAATTATGTTGCTCCTTCTTCTGTTCTTTGCAATCATTGTATTGTTGGCTTTTAATTTTAGGCATTTTGATGCTATCTAGTGGTATCTATCTCATTGTGGTTTTAATTTGCATTTCGCATTTCCTTAATGTCTGCTTTTGAACATTGTTTCATGTATTTATTAGCCATGTGGATACTCTCTTTAACATACTGCAGCTGTGTCACCCAGGTTGCAGTCTTGCTGATATTTCTATTGGTTTTGCTTTCTTTTTCTCATTGATTGTTAAGAGGTATTTATATGATCTAGATACAAATCGTTAGTTGGAATATGTGTTTGTAAGGGAAAAGGCATAATTATTTTTCTTTCCCTTTTTAGTTTCTTAGTTGAGACACTCTCTTGAAAATACAAGAACGATTAACAATAGAAAAACAAGCAGAAGTTTGTTAACATGTGCTCTATCCATCACCTGGGTGGGTTCAGTTCTGAAGTATTTCTTTCTCTCCAAGCAGTGGATTTGCTTAAATGGTATTTTGAAAAGAGCCATAAATCTTAAATATTGGCAAAACAGAGGAGAGAACAGTGCCAATCTTTAAAAGCAGGAAAATGTGGAAAACTAGTAAAATCTATTTCCAGATTCCTCTGGTGCCTGCTAATGCTTTCTGGGCCAAAAAGGAAGTGTTGTCTCCAGTAAGGAAAGATTTATACCCTGCCATCAGGCAAGATATTTCCATATTTTTTAGATTTATCATTTTACCTTTCACCTTCTGATTTATATTTTTCCTAAGTTTGATGTTTACATATGTGTAAGATCAAGTGTCAGGGTTCATTATTTTTCCCTTAATGGATATCCAAGTGACCTGGCACCATTTATTGAAAAGATCCTCCTCTACCTCACTGACCTGTTGTAAATTAGGTGATTCTATGTATGGTGTCTGGCTTTGGATTCTTTTCTGTTCCATATTTATTTTTGCCTTTCTCCTTTTGAGACAGGGCCTTGCTCTGTCACCCAGATTGCAATGCAGTGGTGCGATCACAGCTCATTGCAACCTCTGCCTCCTGGGCACAAGTGATCTTTCTACCTCAGCCTCCTGAGTAGCTGGGACTTATAGGCCTGTGCCACCATGCCTGGCTAATTTTTAATTTTTTTGTAGAGATGGGGTCTTGCTATGTTGCCCAGGCTAGTCTCAAACTCTTGAGCTCAAGCAATCTGCCCACCTGAGCTTCCCAAAGTGCTGGGATTATAAGTGTGAGCTGTCATACCAGGCCTAATGCTCTCTTAATAGCTGCACTATGTCTTGATATCTGTCAGTGTAAATTTTTCAACTTTATTCTTCAAGACTATTTTGGCTATTCCTGGGCTTTGCATTTCCATATAAACACTAGAATCTACCTTTTGGTTACCACTTTAAAAAGTGGGATTGTGACTGATATTTAACTTGACCTATAAGAAATTTGGGAGAAATTGATGTCTTTACAATTAAGTTTTACAGCTCAATAACCTAGCATACCTTTTCAGTCATTTAAAGTAACAAGATAACTATTTTCTGTTTAGAGATCTTGTGTATCTTTTGCTAGATTTATTGTTGAATATTTTTTTAATGCTGATCAAATATTCTTGATATTTTTTGATGCTGTGATAATGAATGATATCTTTTTAAAAACCTTTTTCTAGCCTGGGTAACATAGGAAACCTCGTCTCTACAGAAAAAGTTAGCTGGGTGTGGTGGTATGTACCTGTGGTCCCAGCTACGCAGGAGGCTGAGGTGAGAGGATCACGTGAGCCCAGGAGGTTGAAACTGCAGTGAGCCATGATCACATGATCATGCCACTACACTCCAGCCTGGGTGACAGAAGAAGACCTTGTCTCAAAAAAAAAAAAAAAAAACTTTGTTGTTAGTTTATAAAAAATATAATTGATTTTTACTTATTCATGCATTGCTAAATTCACTGAGTAATTCTAATAGTTTTCCGTGCATTTTTTGGATTTTTACAGGTACATAGTTATGTTTGAAAATAGTATAGCTGGCCGGGCGTGGTGGCTCACGCCTGTAATCCCAGCACTTTGGGAGAAGGGCGGGCAGATTGCCTGAGGTCAGGAGTTTGAAAGCAGCCTGACCAGCATAGTGAAACGCTGTCTACTAAAAATACAAAAAAAAAAAAAAAAAAATAGCTGGGTGTGGTGGTGGTAGGTGCCTGTAATCCCAGCTAATTGGGAAGCTGAGGCAGGAGAATCGCTTGAACCTGGGAGGCGGAAGTTGCAGTGAGCTGAGATCATGCCGTTACACTCTAGTAGTCTGGGCAATAGAGCGAGACCCCGTCTCAAAAAAAAAAAAAAGAAAAAGATAAAATAGTGCAGCTTTTTTCCTTTTGAATCCCTTTAACTTTCTTTTCTATGCCTTGTTATAATTGCTATGACCTCCAGTATAACAGTGAATGGAAAGGGATGATAGGTGCCATTCTTGTCTCATTCCTTATTTTAAGGGAGAGCTGTCAATACTTTATCTTTAATATCATTGCTGTATGGTTTTGTCCCTACTTTTTGTCAAATTGAGTGAGTTCTGTTTTATATCTAGGCTACGAATAATTGTTTTTTTGTGTGTGACTGGGTGTTGAATTTTATCAGATGTTTTTTCTGCATCTATTTAGTTAATTATATATTTTCCTTCTCTATTCTGTTATTATGGCAAATTACATTGACCTTCAAATGTTAAGCAAACTTTGCATTTAGGAATAAGCCCAATTTGGATATAATTTTTTATCCCTTTTGTATATCAATTGCTAATATTTTGTTTAGGACTTTTGCATCCATTATAATGAAAGGAATGGAATTGTATATTTATAGAATGTTAAATATATTGTTGAGGTGGTTTTGTTTATAGACCTTTGAGAGAATAAATTACAAACTTGCATAAGGTGAAATTTTTATGTTAAACTAGAAGTCTTGTAACTGACTTAAGTCCAGCTGCTTGCTACTCGGAGTCAAAAAAGACGAGAAATGAGGTGTAATGAAAGGAAGGCAATTTTATTAACCAAATGCTAGCAGTTGGAGAATGCCCAGGCTCTTACCTTCAAAAGACTATTCTGCAATTTCTGAAACATGCTTTCCCATATTATAATTTTTTCTTAATTGGAAATGACCCAGACATCTCATGAGCATCAATTACTTAATTCAGAATAATTTGAAAGTCCACTACAGGCATTTATCTCATTTACATGCCCTGAGCTTTTTCCATTTTTAACAGTATATCTAGATTACTTCTGAAAACTGAGATGTTATACAAAGCTAGTCATTATTTAAAGTTGTTTCCCTGTTAACCATTTTTAAAGTCTGAGTAACAGGTGAACACTTAAGTAAGAACCTAAGTAAATGTATTTTGCCGGCAACTCAGAATATTGAGCTGTTTTCATTGAACCACCAATCTAAATTAAATTAGTCTTATTTGTCGAAAAAATCACACAAAGATTAGTCTGTTTTTGACTGTGTTTTATAGTCTTATAACCGTTACGTTAAACCCTGACATCTTAATATATAGACATAGACAAATATGAAACCATTTGGTCAAAATACTTAGATAAAAATATATGCTGATGATTCTGAAGACATTTTATTTTTATTAATAATTTTAAAATCAATTTAATTTACCAAAGATTCATGTGAACTTGAAAAGCATTAGGACTTACTTAATTTATGAGTGTTTATTTACTTATAAGCCAATTTGGTAGCATGCTAGATTCAACATATACATGTATGTACATATACACATGTCTAAACATGTATACATACAGGCACAAAGATCCAATAGCTTTTACCTCAGAATCTAGCCATAAGATAGCAATGCAAACTCACCACTTTATAAAAGATAGCTGATCCAAATTATTTTTCTGATGAAATTGGAACCTGTTCACATGGCTAAACCTTGTTTGCCTTGATAGGTAATCTAAGGAAAGCTGTCAACCAAAATTTGGGTAAAGCAGTCTATATGGCAGTTTGGTTTTAAAAACCTCTATCCTTTTTTTCCCCTTTTTCTTCAGTTGCAAATGAGTTACTAATGATTCTGTTATAACCGTAACTGGCTGAACTGTATAAGAAAAATAAAAAACCAAACTCTCCAAGTGGTGTTTAAACAGTGAGTTTTATCTCAACTCAAGTAGCATAATAGCACATTCAAAGCAGGCAGAAAAGAAAAGATAAAATAGAGAGCTAGCTTTAGAAGACTGTTTAATTTTATAGTTGCAGGTTAACCATTTGAACTCTGAATTTTTCTTACTGTAATTTGCCCATAGTTTTAAAATGTGCACAAAAATGGGCTGTACTGTGTAACCAGCTGGAGTCCCAGATAGTCCAGGAAAGAGCTCACATGCTTTCTCCCCTAACAAAGCTTGACACAGATACAAGAAATATTCTGGAGTCCAAAAGAGTATGACAAAAATCAGAGGCCAGGTTGTTGGAAAGCATTTCTCCAGTAGCGAGGAGAGGAGCAGCCTATCTTGCTGGGTGGGATGGAGACAGTTTCAAAGCACCCTCGGAGAGAGGGATAATGCTAAACAGAGACACAAACACAGGCAGATCCAGTGCAGATGGAGCACTCCAAATCCATCCCCAAAAAGGGGAGACTGGAGATAAGTGCTGAGATCTTGTCTCAAACCCAGACAGCATTGCAGAGTGACCTGCATTGGGTCCAGATGGCAAAGAGGCCCAAATGGCACCACAGATGACCTATACTAGGTCCAGACAACTAGAAAATGCAGATGGCTAAGACAGAGGATTTCCCAGTACACTCTGGTTGATTTATCCAACCCTTGAATTCCGTTGACTTCCCAGATGCCACTTTCCTTTCACTAACTGAGCGTTACAGCAAAGGGAAGGGAAGGAAAAATCCTTGAGACAAGGGTGGTCTCCCTAGCTGCTGGGAATTCCTTAAGGTCCCAACTGCAGGGTCAGCTAGCTACAAGCAGCTGGCGTTTGCAAGTGGCCCTGGCCTTGGCCGGGTAGCCTGAATGGGTGAGCCTTGGCCTGCTCCCACAGCCAATTGCTCCACTTGTTGGAAACCAGGTGTACAGGCTGAGCCCCTCAAAACACACGGTTCCTCACACAAGGCACCACGTTTGTAACTGACTCAAGTCTGGCTATTCACCACACAGAGGCCAAAAACACGAGAAGTGAGGTGTGGTGAAAGGAAAGCGGTTTATTAATCAAATGCTTGCAGTTGGGGACTGGCCAGGCTCATGCCCTCAAAAGACCATTTCAACTTTTTGGGCTGAGTGAAGGGGTTTGGGAAAGAAAAGGTGTGGGAGAGATGTGGGAGTGGTGCAGGTCTGAATGTCTTGTTCTGATGGTTATATTGAGTCGTCGCCCATCTGGAGGTAAGGTTTGTGTCATCCTGACTTCACTGGGTACTGCTAGGCTAACTGATGGAAACTGCCCCTAAGCAAGAGGAGTCTGCAGCTCCATCTCTGCTTGGTTCGTTTCAAAACTGGCCCCTGAAATTTCTAAGCAAGTACATGATTAGATAAGTGAACACTGTTCCTGGAAGTGCCTGGTGGGAAAGGGAGAAACTAAAGAGTTTAAAAGTATGCTTTGAGGCTGAAAGCAAAAAGGAAAAAAAAAGGTTCTAAAATGCATTTTGAGACTTGGATACTCGGTCCATGAAAAGTGAATTAGCTTCTCTTTTAGTAAGACTTTATAACATCTATATGTTTTTACATTTTTACTTATTTATTGGTAAAGAAACATTTAAATGTGGCAGGGTCTCTGACAAAGTTCTTAGTAACAATTTAGGAAGATGACTATAGTGCAACTTTGTGAAATTGACTTGCTAAAAGCAAATTGTTAAGTAGCTGGCTTAAAGCTTTCAGTTTCTCTCCCTCCTTGATTGTTTTTAAGAACTAAATACTAATATAGTTTGTAACATGTTCTATTGTTTAGGCTTAGTTTATTATGATCAAATATTCTTGCTTTTTAATGACAACAAATACAATTTCAGAAACTAAAGAGTACCAAGAACCAGAGGTTCCAGAGAGTAACCAGAAACAGTGGCAATCTAAGAGAAAGTCAGCATGTATTAACCAGAATCCTGTTGCATCTTCAAATCAGTGGCAGATTCCAGAGTTAGCCCGAAAGGTTAATATAGAGGTAACTTTTCCACTACAGTACAACATTGCTTTTTTGTTCATAATGCATTTCTGAAGTTTGATGATCATATTAAATGTTTTCTTTTATTAAATATATATGAAATTTAGTAGAATAGTTTATTTAAAGGTTTTTTTTTATCATTTATAAAATGGTGTTCAGTAGCAGTCATACATTCAGTAAGTCAGGCTAAATTATTTTCTATCTTCAATAGTGTTTCTAGATTGCCAGTAGACTGGTGCTATGGGCCAAATCTAGTTCTTAGCCTGATTGTGTAAAGATTTATTGGAACACTGACACACTGATCCATTTAATGTCTATGGCTGCTTTTGCATTATAAGAGCAGAGTTGATTAGTTGTATTAGAGACCACCTGGCCTGCAAAGTTTAAAATGTTTACTATCTGGT
The DNA here is from genome assembly GCF_024542745.1 of Macaca thibetana thibetana. NCBI lineage: Eukaryota > Metazoa > Chordata > Mammalia > Primates > Cercopithecidae > Macaca > Macaca thibetana. The sequence goes on from NC_065581.1 coordinate 77,261,759, forward strand.
CCTTTGCAGAAAACTGTGTGCTGATCTCTGAACTAGCACAGTGCTGTCCCAAGCACTTAACAGTTTCCTATGGTCATACTCATTGATAAAAATAGAAAAATAGAAAAATATAGCCTAGACACTGTACATGAATTTGTAACATACTGAATGATCATTCCTGGTGGCTTTTCAGAAGGAATGATCAAGTAGGATACTAGAGAGCTATAGCTGCAGTTCATGGCCATAGTTTCCTTACCATTTCTTTTCAGTGACTTGTAGTAAATACAGTAAAGGCTTTGTTAATTCAGTGGTTCTCAAACATTTGGTCTTTTATACTCTTAATTATCAATGCTCCTAAAGAGCTTTTGTTTATGTTGATTATATTTATCTCTATTTACTATATTAGGATGTAAAACCAAGAAATTTTAAAAATGTTTATTAATTAATTAAAAATAAGTGAGGGCTGGGCACGGTGGCTCATGCCTGTAATCCCAGCACTTTGGGAGGCCAAGGCAGGTGGATCACCAGGTCAGGAGATCAAGATCATCCTTGCTAACACGGTGAAACCCCGTATCTACTAAAAATACAAAGAATTAGCCAGGCGTCATGGTGGGTGCCTGTAGTCCCAGCATACTCGGGAGGCTGAGGTAGGAGAATGGCTTGAACTCGGGAGGCAGAGCTTGCAGTGAGCAGAGATCGTGCCACTGTACTCCAGCCTAGGCGACAGGGCGAGACTCCATCTCAAAAAAAAAAAAAAAAATTACTGATAAACTCATGTGAGTATAAATGCATTATTATGAAAAATATGTATTTTCTGAAACAAAACTACAGTGAGAAGAGTAGCATTGTTTTACAGTTTTTGCAAATCTAACATTTGGCTTAACAGAAGACTGGATTCTTATGTCTGCTTTTGCATTCAATGTATTTCATTATTACATGTCATACAGTCTCTAGAAAACTCCTGTATATATTCATGAGAAAATAAAAGTGAGAAAGGTAAATATTGTCATAGTAAGATCTGTAAGTAGTAGATATAGATAACAAATGCCGGATGATAAGGATCCTGACAGGTTGAGTCATAGATTGTATCAAACAAGCATCTCCTCTTTTTTTTCTATTTGGAAACTGTACACTAATAGGATTGTAAGGGAACTGAAGACCGTATGGATCATTAAAGAAATGCAAATCAAAACCATAATTAGATACTACTTCACACCCACTAGGATGGCTTTAATTAAAGAGACAATAACAAGTGCTGGTGAGGATGTGGAGAATTTTAGAACTTTCATATGCTGCTAGTGGAAATGTAAAATGGTGCAGTCACTTTGGATAACAGTCTGGGAGTTCTTCAAAAAGTTAAACATAGCTTTATATGATCCAGTAATTCCACTCCTAGGTTTGTAGTTAAGAGAACTGAAAATATACATCCACACAAATACGTGTACATAAATATTCATAGTAGCATTTTCATAATTGCCAAAAAGTGGAAATAACAAAATATCCAACCAATGAATGGATAAACAAAATGTGGTACATCCATACAATGGAATGTTAATCAACAATAAACAGTAATGAAGTACTAGTACATGTTACAACATAAGTTAACATTTACAATATGCTAAGTGAAAGAAGCTCACCACAAAAGCCCATATATTTAATGATCCCATTTAGATAAAATCATCAGAATAGGCAGATCCATAGAGGTGGAAAGTAGATTAGTGGTTGCCAGGGGCCGGGAGCAGTGGGGAGTGGGGAATGATTACTAATGGGTATGAGGTTTCTTTTTAGAAGATGAAAATATTCTAAAATTGGATAGTGGTGATGGTTGCACAGCTGTGAACCATTGCACAACTAAAAACCATTGGATAGTACACATAAAAAGAAAAAGTATAGAATCTAGGCAGTTTCTTGTGGATACAGCTTGTCCAGCAGTCCCTTCAAGGGAGGAATGTTTTTGTCTCACATCTCACTTACCAAATGGCTATGTGCTGTCTGTTCTGTGTCCAGACCATTTCTTCCTCTTTCTTGTAAAGGCCTGTTCTTTTGATGCTTTTGACTTACTCTCAATCTCTGAAAGTCCTGGTGACTCCCCATCATTCCTTGAAGATATAAGGCTCTGGATCAACCAGATCCCAACAACTGTCACTGTTTTTGTTGGCTTCTACACTCCTGTGTATTACCAGTCCTACAGCTGGCCTTCATTTTTCTAACTTCTTCCTATCTCATGACCATTTCCTTAATTTTACTTTAGCCACCCACTCCTTATATCCTCAATTCTGACCTCTAAAATCGCAAATGCAGACATTCCACTCTATGAGCATGATCTCTTTCATTTTCCTTGTTCATTAATCTTACTACAGCAGTTCCTCAGTAACATCTTTACCACTAATCCTAAAATATGTGCATGCTTGCACGTAAGCGTAGACACACGAAGTATTAAATAAGAGGGAAAATTTTTCCTGGAAAAAAAATTTCTTGGCCAAGACTGAAATGTAGAAAGTAGGATAGATTTAGCCACTGTAATTCTCAAGTGCGTAATGAGGACCAGTGTGTTGAAATTATAATAGATAAACCAATTTAATCCAATTTATTTGCAAATATTTTCTAATAACTAAAGCTGTCCCAAAATTGAAGTGAACCTCTGTAGACTAGTGATGCTTAGTTACTAAAAGTATTCAAGCAAAACTTGGTTCTCTATTTAATTGAGATGTGCTACAGCAGGGGTTATAGCAAACTTTCTATAAAGGGGTTATCAGGCTTTGCAGGCTAGAAGGGCTCTGTTGTAGCTTTTCACCTCTGCCATTAGAGCATGAAAATAAAAGCGATAAACAATATGTAAACAAATTGGCATAGCCATGTTCTAATAAAACTTTGTTTACAAAAATAGGCAGACAGCAGGCCACATTCAGCCTGAGCCTGTAGGCTGTAATTTGCTGATCTCTGCTACAGCGAATGTTCTTTCATCATTGGTGTTTGTACGGGATGAATCCTACAGGTTCTTTTTTTTTTTTTTTTTTTTTTTACAATGCTTTTGGAAAAAGAATTTCTGCAGGTTCTGTCTCTTCTTATGGCAGACACAATATAGGCATTTGTTGTTCCACATTTTGCTAAGTAATTAGTATTCTGCCGCATTTGAGGAGAAGGGAATAGAGTTTTATTGATTAAAGAAAGGCTGATTTTCAGCAACACAGACTACTATTTTAGATTATAAGAATTTAATACCTGTTACAATAGCTCTGATAGAGGAGAATGTTAAATTCTGTTTTAAACAATTTTGTGTGCCTTCCCTGTACTTGCCATCAGTTTGAGCAGAATGTACTAGGCTTAAGAATTTGGAGTAAAATAACTACACTAAAAAATTTATTGAGAGTCTAAAATGTATATTTATATGCCTACCCCTTTTAGTATGTTTTTGTATATCATATGTTATTGTTTTATTTTAAAAGTTGTAATATTTGTAAAAACGAGTGAACAGGCAACTAATTTAAAAACTCTAAATCATAGTGTTCCTTATTTTGTTTTAGCAGAAACACACCACTTTTGAGCAACCTGTCTTTTCAGTTTCAAAACAGTCACCGCCAATGTCAGCATCTAAATGGTTTGACCCAAAATCTATTTGTAAGACACCAAGCAGCAATACCTTGGATGATTACATGAGCTGGTAATTACTTTTGGCCCCTTGCTTGATTGGCAGGGTGGTATGATAGAATTAACATGGGCTTCTGGGCCAAATAAATATGGGATTAAATCCTGCTCTTTTACTTTAAAGACTTTCCAACTTCATATTATTTTCTCAGCATCATTGTTTTCATCTATAAAATGGAAAGGGGAAAGTGGTTGCAAAAATACATATCTTTAAGGATTGTTGTGAATGTAGTTTTTGTCATATTGTAATCTGTACCTACAACCTATAAATATTCTAAGGATGTAAAACGTCTTGATAATCATGTATTGCCATGCAGATATCTCTCTATTGAGAGAGAGATTTTAAAGGTTAGTATTCTTAGAGCGGATAAAGAGTAGATGAATTTTTTCACGTGAGTGGTGGTAATTGGAAAGTGATAGCTTCTGGAAGAGATTGGTTGCTACAGTTCATGTAGTTCTGGGGATATTCAAGGGTGTAGTACTTGAGTGGATAGGAATGATGGATAAGTGAAGAAGTTGGATGATGAGTGTGCTGACAGGGAACGCAAGGGATACTACAAAAAAAAAATGAATGACATTTCAGAGAAAGGAAATAAAGGGGTGTGGTACATTACAACCATCAACCAGTGGCTATATCTTTAATGTCTTGGGGGATAGCTTAAATCCATGTCATCTTTTACGTTTCATTTTCATAATGTAATTCTTGATCTTAATTAGAACTAGCCTTAAAGATTTTATAACCCAGCCTCTTACCTACTTAATATAGTTTTACTATATATTGCCTCGTTTTATTATATGTAGAATATTTTAAAGAATGATTGCTAACTAAAATAGCAATAGTAGATATTTCTTGTGACATTAAGTTAATTATTGTTAACAAATATTTGTGGAGCTCTTTCGTGCCAAGCATTGTTCTAGGTGTTGAGGATATATTAATAGCAAACAAGGCAAACAAAGCACAAATGTATGCTGGACAGATTTAAGCTCAAAGGCCAAACTCCTCTGACGTAACTGGCTTTCTGATGTTTCTAGCAAGCCATTATAGAACAATACTGTTTAAAAAAACACTCAAAATCTGTGACCGGCCATAAGCTGACGTTTGCTAAATTCGTATAAAATAACTCTAACTACTTTGTATTTTAAATGCCATCTTTTTTATCTTACAAAGATTTCTTGTCTGCATACAAATATTTACTTTCAGAAAGAATTCCCCAAAATTAAATATTTGGTGGTGGCATATCTGGAATAAATGTCAGCTATATCATGTAAACTGACTTGGGTTCTGTTTGATGTAGCACTTTTAAGTTTATATCAGCCTTTTAAAATACTTGAAAACAATCAGAATCTTATTTATTAAATTGTAATGTTTTAAATAAAAATATATATATATTTCCTAGTTTTAGAACTCCAGTTGTAAAGAATGACTTTCCACCTGCTTGTCAGTTGTCAACACCCTATGGCCAACCTGCCTGTTTCCAGCAGCAACAGCAGCAAATACCTGCTACTCCACTTCAAAATTTACAGGTTCGATAAGCTTTATATATGATGGTATATGTTAAGATACTATCAGTTTTACAGCTTTTATTTTTATAGCATCTAGATATCAGGAAAGGTCTTAAGAACTTGGCCATTCTTATTTCCACTAGACAAAACTTTCCTGCTATCCTGATAAGAGTGTGCCTTGTGGCTTTGAGAGGTTCATTATTGAAGAAGCTGATGAAGTTACTCTTAACTAGGCCCAAGGATCAGTTTGAATAGCTGGATAAAACTTCTCTTATAATCAAGGCTACCTTTTATTTTTTATTTTTATTTATTTGTTTTTTTTTGAGATAGAGTCTCGCTCTCTTGCCCAGGCTAGAGTGCAGTGGCGCGATCTCGGCTCACTACAACCTTTGCTTCCCAGGTTCAAGTGATTTGCGTGCCTTAGCCTCCCGAGTAGCTGGGATTACAGGCACGCATCACCACACCTGGCTAATTTTTGTATTTTTACTAGAGACATGGTTTCACCATGTTGCTCAGGCTGGTCTCGAACTCCTGGCCTCAAGCGGTCCGCCCGCTTCAGCCTCCCAAAGTTCTGGGATTACAGGCATGAGCCACTGCACCTGGCCGAGGTTACTTTTTGTTGTGTTTTGTCAGCTGCTAGTGAGCAGCTTCATTTTGTTTGTTAGTATACAATTCATTTGGAAATGTAAATTTTCAAAAATATCAGAATAGCAATATGAGGTACTGCTAGAATGTATTATACTAATAACTAAACTAAGAGGAAAGATTTTTTTGCTGATGAGGCAAAAGTTGGTTTCTAATAACTGTCCTAGAGGCAGCTTAATTAACTGTTAGAAAATGTGGGCCTTGGAGACACTGGGCATGAATCTTGGCCTCACTACTTACCATCTCTGTGATCTTTTGCAAGTTACCTAAACTTTCTGTGCCCATTTCATCATCTATAAAATTAATACAGCTAACTATCTCCTAGGATGGTTATGAAGATTAAATTAGTTAATATATATGTAACTCCTAATACAGAGCATGACACTTAGTAAATCAGAAATATTAGCAGCAGTCGTTATTTAAATAAAACAATAAAAATACCCATTAGTAATTAACTATAAAAATCAACTAATAAAAAAATTAGTCAACAGAATAAGAACAGTGATTATCAGGGAAGGGAAAAGGAGGAATGGGGAGTTACTGTTTAATGGGTATAGAGTTTCAGTGATGATATTTGCACCACCATCCATCTCCAGAACTTTTTCATCATCACATACTGAATGTACTTAATGCACTGAGTTGTACCTAAAAATGGTTAAAGTGGTAAATTTTGCGTTATGTATAATTTGCGCAGTTTCAAAGAATAATGGATAAAACAATGAACTGACAGTCGATACTAACTAGAAAGAGGTGATAGTGTTTTGAGGATTGAAACAATATAATAAATTACAGAGGAAAAGGAAAAATGATCAAGTTTGTTCATGCATTGATTCAAAACACGTTTGTTTAGCTATTACTGTCAGGCCCTGTTTGAGTTGCAATCCAGAAGACGAGTCACAGATGACAAGTGAAGGGGCTTGGTGGAGCCTTCTAGAAGAGGCCAGTGTCAGGAGAGGACTGAAAGAGGCCACAGTGTGGCTAGAGCTCAGGAAGGGGAAGGGGTGAGTCCCAAGGTTTGCTGGGCCCTTAAGTTTTACCCTAAGAGGGTGGGAAGCTTTGGAAGAGGTTGAAGCAGGGAAAGTGAAATGAGCCGATTTGCATTTTGGAAACTCTAACCACAGTGAGTAGGGCAGACTAAGGGGGATGTGGAATGTCCTGTATAGGAAACTGGAGTTCACATTAGTGTTGAATCACAAATAAGAACTATTTTATTTTAAAAACTGTCAGCAGCCATGGGGAAAGGACATTGAACTGCTTTCTTCCCTCGGCAATGTTCACAGTTTTAAATATGAAAGGAAGAAGAGAGAGGAGGCACAAAAGAAAGGAGTGGGGAAATGATGAAATTACAACACAAAAAGCCCAACACTTTGTTACAGAAAATATATATGGACTCAACAGTGTATCTCAATCCTAGAGGTGAAAAAATTAGAATACTAACTTTTTATTTAAATAGGAGATTACATGAGAGAGTCTACCGTTTGGAACCTAAAGCAGGCCTTAGTTAAATTGAGGTTTATTCAGACCTTATTTCAACTTGGTTAATCAGCTAATCAGGAGCTCTTTTTGTTTCAACTTCTTTATCAGCTCAGAATAAGTCCTCTCAGCACTCCATCTGTTCAAAGCATTTATAGGTACACAGAGAGATCCTCCAGTATAAGGAAAGGGATGATGGGGCAGGTTGTATAGTACATCACCTGAAAGTTTGCTGGGGAAGATGCTGAGGTTCCGAAAAATTAAGTAACTTTTGAATATCACTCAGCACAAAGTGTGGGGCTGTATTAATGAGTTCTCATACTGCTATAAGGAAATATCTGAGAGTAATTTATAAAGAAAAGAGGTTGAGTTGGCTAATGGTTCCACAGGCTGTACAGTAGGCATGATGCTGGCAATCTGCTTGGCTTCTGGGGACGCCTCAGGAAACTTTCAATCATGGCAGAAGGTGAAAGGGAGCAAATGTCACATGGCTGGAACAGGAGGAAGAGAGAGAGTTGTGGGGAGGTGCCACATACTTTTAAACCACCAGATCTCTTGAGAACTCTCAGAGAAGCACTGAGGGGGAAATCTACCCCCATGATTCAGTCACCTCTCACCAGGCCCCACCTCCAACATTGGGAATTATAATTTGACATGAAATTTGACAGATCCAAACCATGTCAGGGACATTGCTGAAATTTGCATTTGTCTCATTGACTCTAGAGCTCTTAGCACCTTAGCACATTGCTTCCTTTATAATATAACGCTAAATGAGAAAGAAGAATACAGATATAGCCAGATGGTAGTGGCATGCCTGTAATCCCAGCTACTCGGGAGGCTGAGGCAGGAGAATCGCTTGAGCCTCGGAGGCAGAGGGTGCAGTGAGCCGAGATCATGCCACTGCAGTCCAGTCTGGGAGACAGAATGAGACCCTGTCTCAAAAAAAAAAAAAAAAAAAAAAATACACATATAATTATGTGTGTGTATATGTACATATGTAAGTAAAGAGGTATAAGGAAAAAGAAAAGAAATATGAAAAATATAATTTTATATTTTAGTTTTTATATATTTTTTTAAGCTTATAAGTTTGCAGATTGCATATTAAGTGTTTTTTTCCTCCTCGAAATTTCTTTTGAAGTCAAAACCAGTTAAAGGGGGAGATCTTAGAAGTTTGTCTACATTATTTTTTAAGGTTTTTTTAATTTAAGTAGAGCAAGTCCTTTTAAAAATATTGTAACATTTCTAATTAAGATTTAAGATAATTTCAAAATGGGGAGCAGTTGACTATACCAAATGTAAGCTAGTTTCTTAGGCATATTGATTGAACTTTTATTTATATATTTTACTTATTTAGGTTTTAGCATCCTCTTCAGCAAATGAATGCATTTCGGTTAAAGGAAGAATTTATTCCATATTAAAGCAGATAGGAAGTGGAGGTTCAAGCAAGGTAAGTATCTTAAAATATTTAAGAAATAAATAAAAATATTTTAAACTTTCTATTTTTTTGTCTTTTTACCTGTGAGGGCTGCTTTTCCTTAACTTATAGGGGCCATGTTGCCCTTGAGCCAAAAAGCCATCTTAACACCTGCCCTTTTCTTCCCACTGCCTCACATGTGACATATCTTCTTTAGATTTCTTATTCCCCGTCTCCTGCCTTTCCTTTCAATGTCCTATGCTTCTAAACTTCTTCTTTAATAACAAAAACATTGACATGGGGTAGTGAATGACCACTATGTATTATCACAAAAGAATCAGAAATTTCTGAGTCAGAATGTGATGTAAATTGCTAATATGTTTAGAATCATTCAGCAAGGATTTTTGCTGATGGATTTTGTTTTGTTTTCAGTTATTCATTTCAGAAACAGAATTCAGTAACAAGTGAATTTCTGGAATTAGATTATTTTCTAAACTTACGTGAGTTCTAAATTTATATCATTTTACATCTCTAGATTGAAGGCATCTTAAGCATTATCTAAATTTACCATCTTTAATTATCATTCAATTAAATCTACTTCCGTTAGATTTTTGCCTTCATCATTCACCGAAATAACTGTAATCAAGACCACTAATGACCTCCGTTTTTTTTGCCAAATCTGATTCTTAGCTTAGATTTTGGATTACTTAGCATTTGGGACAACTGATGTTTTTTCTCAATCAAGCTTTTTTCCACACTTGGTTTGTGTTTTTCTCTTCTGGCCATACCTATTTTCCTCATGTTCCTGATCTCAGTGAAGCAGTGCTCCAGGGCTTAGTCCTCAACCCTCTTTCATCTTTTTCTTAAACTTATTCTGTTGGTGTTCTCTTTCAGTCTTGTGGTTTCAAATATCATGTATATGCCGACAATTCTCCAACTTGTATTTCCAGCTCGTACCTCTCCTTTGAATTGCAGACTTGTATATTCAACTTGACTATTCTACATCGCTTCTTAGTGTCTACCAGGCATTTAAAACAATATGTCCAAACACAACTCTTGCTCCATAGCTTTTCCCATTTCAGTAAATGGCAGCTTCATTCTTCCAATTGATTGACCAAAAAATTGGTGCCTCTTACTCTCACACACACATCTAGCCAATCAGCAAATCTGGAGATACTTCAGAGTATCTCCAGAATCTGTTTCTCATCATCTCCAGCATTATTGTTTTGGTCAAGGCAACTTTTGTATTTTCACCTAAATTACTTTAGTAGCCTCCTAAAGGATTTCATTGACTCAGTCCTTGCCCTCCTGGTCTATTTTTTAAAATTGTATATTGACAAATTATAGTTGTATATTTTTATGGGGTACAGGGTGGTATTAGCTTTTTTAATACAATGTGAAATGATTAAGCTAATTAACATCTATTACCTCAATTTTTTTGTGTGATGAGAACATTAGCAGTTGACTCTGCAATATTGAAATGTATAGTATCCAATTATTATTTTCAGCATGCTATGCTAATCATCTAAAAAAAAACCAAACTTGTATCTCCTATTTGAGCCTTTGTATTCCTTCACCAACATCTCCCCATTTCCCTCAACCTCCAGCCTTTGGTAACCACTATTGTCAAAAGTGGTATGAGCTCTTCTCTATGAGATTAATTGTTTTAGATTTCACATATAAGTGAGAACATGAGGTATTTGTCTTTCTGTGTTAGCTTATTTCAGTTCTTCCTGGCCTATTTTAACATAACATCCTGTTTTCTTCTAGATATCATCATGTGTCTTCTGAGTTAGGCCTTCCTTGCCCACACTCTAAAACTGCAACTCCTACCTTTAATCACCAATGTTCTCTATTCCCCGCCTGGTTTGTTTTTCTGTGTATCTTACCTTCTAACACATTCTGTAATTTACTTACTTGATTTGTTGTTTGTGTCCCCCTGCACTTGAATGTGAGCTCCATGAAGATAGTGATGTTTTTCTGATTTGCTCAGTGATACTAGCCCCAGTATCCAGAACAGTACTTAGAACAGATAGGGATTGAATTTATTAGTTGAATGAGTAAGCTGTCCGTCCTAAGCTCTTTTGCTATTATAAGTTGTTAAACACATTAAACAAAACACATTAAACAAATTAAACAAAACACATTAAACACATTAAACAAAAACTGTTGGACTCATTTTAAGTTTTACTGTAATTTCCTAATCTCACTAACAATAATTAGACTTGCATAAGGCTGTCTTATTAACTTATGAAAAATAAGGATGGCTGGGTGCGGTGGCTCACACTTGTAATCCCAGGACTTTGGGAGGCTGAGGTGGGCGGATCACGAGGTCAGGAGATTGAGACCATCCTGGCTAAGAGGGTGAAACCCCGTCTCTACTAAAAATACAAAAAAATTAGCCGGGTGTAGTGGCGGGCGCCTGTAGTCCCAGCCACTCGGGAGACTGAGGCAGGATAATGGCGTGAACCCGGGAGGCAGAGCTTGCAGTGAGCCGAGATCGTGCCACTGTACTCCAGCCTGGGTGACAGAGCGAGATTCCGTCTCAAATAAATAAGGTATGTGCATTCCCATGTGTATCAACTCTTCAATAAATATTGGTTTCATTATACATTTCCTTTTATCAGTCTATTTGAATTACCTAATTTAGTTGCTTTCATAAAAATTACTTGGCTGATATTATTTATTTGTTATTTGGCTATATTTTAGTAGTATCAAGGTAAAGACACTTAATAGAGGTATTTATTTAGTGGTATGTTTTCAGAGAATGTAGAGTGGCATTTTAATGGCATTTTAACATTTTTTTCCTTGGAGTATAATGAAGGTGTAAGCTTAAGTCAAGGGCCAAGTGATAAAGCGATGGCTGGCCCATATTTTCTGAATTCAACTAAATTATCATTTAAGTTAATTATGATTGAGTTGAAAAAAATCAAATGCCTCAAAGAAAGTAACATGCTTTATGAAACTAATACCATTTATGCTTTGCCTGTTTCAGAGTTTAGGCAGTGACCAACTTTTAAGGAGGCTATTGAGAGTATCTAGAACAGTCATGGGGTAATGAGAATGGTCAAGACACTGGTAACTTCCCATAAAACTAACAAATCATAATTCTGACACGATCTCTATGAAATTGAAATAAGGCTTACCTAAACCAGATTGCAAGAGTTTTGCCGGAACAGGGACAGTGGGGGCAATAATAAACTCATTCATACAAAAAGTTGATTTAAAAGTTTTTATTTGTTTACTTAATTTTAAGATCTTATTACATAAATAGCTTTAGTATCCTGTACTTTTTTTTTCTGATATGTCCGAAAACTTTAGCATGTTTTAAAATGTCCACTTTATTCTGTCCTGAATGTCTTCAGTGATGGTAGCTAACATTTGCTTCACTCCAGACACACTACAGAACGCACTGCAGACATCAGTCATCTGAGTCATCCTTCCAATCCTGTGCCGTAGGTACTACTAACAGCATTTGAGTTTTGAGAGACTAAGGAAAACTCTCTTGGGTTTTTGTCTGAGAGACAACCCAAAGTTAGGTTGCTGATAAAGATGGAGCTGGAGCTCAAATACAGTTATTTCCTTCTAGTCTTTCCTAAGTTTCATATCCTATGTTTTCTAATCTTTAAATTTTATTTTTATGATACAAAGCTATTTCATTGTACAAATATACTACCAGAACATACAAATAAGGCATTAGCCATCACATTCAGGGTCATGGGTTAATGAGGTTATTTACCTTTTACAAAATGGCTTTATGCTGCTATTTTTAAATCCCTATCTGTTGTATTGTTATTTTCTTATCCCTCTTATGCCCCATCCCCCTCTAATTTGCTGTGTATCCAACTAAAACCAGTAATACTTCATTCGAGTCTCATACTTAAAACTTAAACACAAGCTATACCTGAGGGGCCTAATAAATTCTCCTTGTTAGTGCAGTTTTAGCACATCAACCTCATAAACACTTGGACTCTTTTCTTATTCCTTCCCAGTATCTGCTGGGCAGTCAAGGTTAAATGATTTTTTACTTAAGTATGTCAAAAGGGGTAAATGAATATAATTTTTCTTGTATACACAGGCATTTTGTATTTGAATTGAGTTTTAAAAGCACCATCCTTGTTGCATTTCTGCGGAAAGTTAGCTACATTTGCATTGTTTTCTATTTTAAAAAATGTTATCTGTCCTATAAATGTTACTTAGGAATTGACCATCTTTTATAGCCAGAGCAATTGGACTTTGATCTCAGAGATCCTGACAACATACAAGAACAGCTTGTTCCTGCCAGCTTTACTTTGAAATTCAGACCTACTCTACTATTCACAGCTGGATATACTGATAGCTTATGATTAGTATATATTTTTTAATATTTTCTATCACATGAATGAAATTGCTAAGTCGCGGCACTATGGAGAAAACAACATCTGTGAATTGAATTGACTCTATATCATAGCCTTTAGTCATCCTTAACTTTTTTTTTTTCCTTGAGACAGTGTCTCACTATCTTGCTGAGGCTGGACTCAAACTCCTGGCCTCAAGCAATTGTCCCACCTCAGCTTTCTGAGTAGTTGGGATTAAAGGAGCACACGACTACACCAGGCTTGTCCTTAACATTTTGGGATGTCTTTTTCTTTATGCTGTTTCCCTGGTTAGGGCATCCAACAGATTGTTATATATATGAAATTTAAACTTTTCTTACATGTTGATATAGAAACTTTAGATTTATACCTTTAAATTATTGAATGCCCATCATCATAGGTCGTTGGGAATGGATTGTAACTCTGCTATCAGAATTATTTCTCTCCTTCTACACTCAAAATAGGCCCGAAACTTTTCATTGTTCATATCAGTATTTCCTTTAGAATTTTCTCAACCTAAAATTCTAATACATTTAGAATCATTGTGTGACAGTGTATAAATAGTACATTCTAAACTTCTCTTTGTTCTACTGTGTAGGTATTTCAGGTGTTGAATGAAAAGAAACAGATATATGCTATAAAATTTGTGAACTTAGAAGAAGCAGATAACCAAACTCTTGATAGTTACCGGAACGAAATAGCTTATTTGAATAAACTACAACAACACAGTGATAAGATCATCCGACTTTATGATTAGTAAGAATCCTTTTTAAATTTAAAAAGAAAACTTTTTGCTATAGTTCTTCAGGTAAATATTTAGTAAACTTTGATATAACCTAGCCATTTATTGTTTTGTTGTTTTTATTTGTTTAATTGCAGTGAAATCACGGACCAGTACATCTACATGGTAATGGAGTGTGGAAATATTGATCTTAATAGTTGGCTTAAAAAGAAAAAATCCATTGATCCATGGGAACGCAAGAGTTACTGGAAAAATATGTTAGAGGCAGTTCACACAATCCATCAACATGGTATTTAATAGTTTTTTTATATTTGTAAGGTTAAAATATTTGTTAATAGTGTCATCTTAGAGAAATATACCTATAATTTTAAGGCATTGGTTGTTGGTATCTTTAACTAGATGAACTAAATAATTAGAAGTTTATTTAAAGATAAAGGAACAAAACCATTTCTTAAAACACTGTTAACCCAAAGGATATAGGACACGAACTCAAGTTCCCACATCTGTAATACAAAATGTATTTTTCTCAGTATTAACGTAGTCTGTCATCTTTATCTCCAAATACTTGGATTATAGCAGGTCTAAGACTTTGGGGTTCAGGCATCCTAAAAAATATGAGATGTTTACTCATTCTCCTAATCATTTTGTATTGTATGCCCTATGTGAGAGTTGTTTTTTGTTTGTTTGTTTTTTACTGTTAGACCTACCTTCTGGGTTGGTTTTTACTTGTCCTTGGTTCTTTTTAGGGTTTTTCTCTGCCTTTACCTTATCCTATATATTTTTTTTGTTCTTAGTACTGTTATCCTAGTTAATTGTAATTTATCTCCTCCTTATATCCCTCCTTCTATAAGTTAAAAGATAATTCACCAGTGATCAAGATCAGGGCTATGGGGTGGAGATGTCAGGAGCATTAGGGTCTTACTGTCTGACAGTATAATTTATGATGCTCTCTAGTGGGCAGTGAATCACAGCGGTTAAGAGGATAGATTTCTGAAGCCAGACTGTCTGGCTTCAACTCATGGCACCGTCACTTAGGCCGTGTGACCTTGTACAAGTTACTTAAACTCTCATTGCCTTAGCTTCCTTGCCTTACAATGGGGATGATGATAATACTTCAGCATTGTGGTGAAGATTAAATGATTCAGTACTGTATAAACAACGAGCTTAGAACAGTGCCTGGCACATATCAAGTGCTATGTAAGTGTTTGCAGAATGTATAAAAAAATAAATATCGAATTGGATTCACTAATTGAAGGAATAAATACAGCTTGACCTGTAGACTGAATTTTTTGGTCCTTAGGATGTTTTGCATTGTTTAATATTATAGTGGAATTTTATTTTAAAGGCATTGTTCACAGTGATCTTAAACCAGCTAACTTTCTGATAGTTGATGGAATGCTAAAGCTAATCGATTTTGGGATCGCAAACCAAATGCAACCAGATACAACAAGTATTGTTAAAGATTCTCAGGTAAGACTTTTAATGTTGGTTATCTCACAGTAGAGTTCAATTCTTTTTTCACCTGTGAAGTATTATATTGCAAATGAGTATTATATTTTTAATCATCTCTAAAGGATTTGAAATCTTTTAATAAGAATGGGTTTAAAAATATAAACCATAATCATTATAATTTAGAAAATCAAGATCAAATGGTAATATCCCCAGCAATTTTGAATGGTTTTACTACAGCTGAAGTAGAGAAACAGTAATACCTTCCTTGGAAATCACTTGGTCATGATCAAAAATTGACCTGAAAATTTGGCTCAGAGTTTCCTTGTAGCAAAGAGATAGTTGCAGTTATATGTTTTTCATTGTCTGTGAGGTAAGATTATTTTTATTCTTCTAGAGAAGCAGACCTTTTCCTATCACTGAAATTGGAAAAAAAATTCTTAAATGGGCCTTCATATTGTAAATGCCATAAGTATTATAAGCAACATTTTTATAATAGATATTGTAACAGCAAACTTAATGAAGTTGTTCTATAAAAACTAAAGCAATGGCACCAAAGTATATCTAAAAGATATTCTTGCTTGGAGCCAAGATGATATGTTTTGTGTTTACAGATTTTTGATGTGAGTTCACCTTAATCCCAGGAGTAAAATAGACTTTGTTAGGAGGAATAGATGGACAACTTGCCCTATTTGAGAGTCATGTCTCTTTATATCAAAAGTATGGCAGAACAATGAGTTGTAAATCAGCTTGACAGTATCTTCCATGTCAAGGCCCTAAAGTAGATATATTCTGTGTTTAAAGCAAACCATTTATTTTAGAAGAAAATGAGGCTGTTGTAAGGTTGGCATATCATGCTGTAGAAACTCAGAGGACTACTGTGGGACAAAGCTAGATGGTCTTTTTGTTTATGTATTGGTTGGCTTATTTAAAAAATATGTATTTTTAAAGTTGAATATGTTACAACACAGAAACGAATGGTAAGTCCCTCAATGGCCTCAAAGTTTATGGCCATTAATAGAATTTTAGCCTGGACAGTTTTTAGGGCAGACTTTACTAGTTGCCCACTATAATCACAGAAAAAGCACAGCATTCTGAAAGGAGTCACTTTGCTGATTATGAACCCAACTCATTTTGCTGCAATTGGGAAGAAATTTGATATATATATCTTAACATTGTCAGCAGTTATTTGAAGTTTGCAAGGATATCGTTGAAATCTATAATTAGCCAAGTTTCCAAGGATTTGGCATTTGTATTTTTAAGAATCTAAAGCAGAATGAAATATTTTCTTTGATTTGTGTTTTCTCTGACTTGGCGTGTAGGTTGGCACAGTTAATTATATGCCACCAGAAGCAATCAAAGATATGTCTTCCTCCAGAGAGAATGGGAAGTCTAAGTCAAAGGTACTGAAAAGATTATTTACATTGCAATTATCTGGTAACAGTAGGGAATGCGCTGTTTTCTGAATAAACTTACCAGATAACAATTTCTTTAAGTTCTAAAACTTTTTAGGCCATTACAGAGACATTGCTGGGTTTTTTTGTTTGCAATTCTTATTATTTTTCACCACTTATTCGTTTGTGAATTCTACATTTCCAAGTACAGCTGGAGAATGTAGTTGTTTTCTGGCCTGCCACTGGCTACTTTTCCACTGACTTTATCTCACTACCTTGATGAGTTTGTGTTAGCCTCTTGGGTGCCCTTTGTCAGGGACTCCTTTTGCCTACTGTGATGCCTTGGGCTCCCAGGCTAACCTTTCTGTACATCAGTGTAACCAAGTGGGTGCAAGCACAAATTGTCCCAGGGACCTGCATTCATTCAAACCATAGATCTGCCTCTCTAAATTGTGCCTATAGACAGTGCCTATTATAAAATAAATTGAGGATTAAATGGGAAAGAATATATAAAGTACTTAGTACATTTATCCAGCTCAGAATCATTGCTTGATAAATGTGTTTTTTTGTTTTGTTTTGTTTTACTAAATTATATTTTCCTCCTTAGAAAATCTGGCTTTTAAGTGTTTTTCAAATAACTGGCATAAAATTTTGCCAAATGTTTTCATTAAATTCTTTTTATATTTGTTTAGCCTCCACTCTTCTTCTAAAACTTAACTTTCTTGTGTTTTTATTAGACTTTCTGTGGTTTTGTTCATCTTAAACAAGCAGTTCCTGACTTCATTTATCAATTCTATTTTCATTTGCTTTACAACTTCAGTACTTACGATAACCAGAAGCTTTTCTCTATGATTAACCATATTTATGGTTTTTCATTTAATGCCCGTGACAATGTACTTTTATAATGTCTATACCAGAGGTGAGGAAACAGACACATAGCATTACCAGTTAGTAACACATCTTCAAGATATGTTAAAGGTAATATTAATTTCATATAACTAATTATTTACTTGAAATAGCTGAAATGATTGAAATTGTGTAACTGGCTTAGATATAACTGATCTATTCAAAAGAATAGATAACTGAATTAGTTTTTTACTTTGAAGATGTTTTAAAGCTTGTAAATACTTGGGGATTTTGGACACACAAGCTCAGCATAGTTCTATAATATATGCGTTTGGGTTTAAAGTTGTATTATTTATTATTTCCAATGGTCTTATCTGAAGGGTTGTATAATTTAAACAACCTTTAAAACTGTATACATACTTTGAACTTATATAAAAATTTATAATCCAATAATTCTGGAGAAAACAAACTTAAAACTTATAGTTACATTTTTTAGTTTATATTTTCACAAGTTGGAAAGAATTTAATATTTTGTCTTAATTGGAATATTTTACTTACGAGGTTATAGAAAGATTTAAAGTAAAGCTCATATCTTCTGATGGAATAACCAACTGAAATGGAAACTAGAAAAAGATGTTTTGTCATGTTACCATAATGTAGTACACATTCATTGAGATTTAATTATGATTTTAAATATATATAATATATATGTTTTTACATTTTACATGAAAATAACAGCAACTTTTTTGTGTTTGTTTGTTTCTTAGATAAGCCCCAAAAGTGATGTTTGGTCCTTAGGATGTATTTTGTACTATATGACTTATGGGAAAACACCATTTCAGCATATAATTAATCAGATTTCTAAGTTGCATGCCATAATTGATCCTAATCATGAAATTGAATTTCCTGATATTCCAGAGAAAGATCTTCAGGATGTGTTAAAGGTAATATTAATATCATGTAACTAATTATTTACTTAAATGCTGAAATAATTGGAATTGTGTAACTGGCTTAGATATAACTGTTCTATTCAAAAGAATTGCTAACTGAATTAGTTTTTTACTTTGAAGATGTTTTAAAGCTTGTAAATACTTGGGGATTTTGCAAAAGTGCCTTGGGAGAAATAATCCTATCATTACTTGAGTGAGATATCTAAAAAGCAACTTTTATAATGTAATGTAATCTGGAAATATACTTTATCAATGTCATATATGAAAACCTGCTTTGTTTCTCTTTAAAATATCTTTGTTTTAATAGTGTTGTTTAAAAAGGGACCCAAAACAGAGGATATCCATTCCTGAGCTCCTGGCTCATCCATACGTTCAAATTCAAACTCATCCAGGTATTACTTCTTTAAAAATTTGTCTGTTACTAGATTGGTAATATAAACAGTCTTTTACCTATTGATATAACAAAGACAGAATCTAAATTGCCTACCCTTTGTCAGCCTGCCTTTTTCCTTAAGGAAGTTCCATTATTACAAATAGTAAAGTAAGTAAACTTTTTTTTCTTTACTTATGGTATTTATTTTTACTTATTCCAGATAAGGGGTTAAAATCAGTGATAAATTACAAGAATATCACTTGTGCTGTTAAACAAAATGTGTATTTATAATGGACTTATATTTTTCTTAGTGGTATTAGTGTATTATTGATTTATTTTATAGGTAACCAAATGGCCAAGGGAACCACTGAAGAAATGAAATATGTTCTGGGCCAACTTGTTGGTCTGAATTCTCCTAACTCCATTTTGAAAGCTGCTAAAGTAAGTATGTCTGTTCTTTACATTAATTTTAACTGTTTTATGTAGTGAATTCAACACTTAAGGAAACAGTCTGAAGGAAAGTTGGTCCAATCATCAGATCAGTTATGAAACATGTTTCTACATTTAGATACCTAACATGTGCCTTTTGACAAATACAGATTTACTTGATTTGTATTCTTCTGCATACAGTACAGTTCAAAGTAGATCATCACATAAGGTACATTCAGGAATATAATGTGTCTTTTAACTCAGCACCATTATTAACACAGCTTTTGAATTCATTCCTTTTAGCCAGTTTTTTCCTTAGAGACATTACATCTAATGGCTTTTTTGAAGCTGTATACAGCAGTCAACACAATTCTGAAAGCACAAGTCTCAAGCTGTTTAGCCTCCAATGTCCATTTATATCTATACCATGATTTTTCAAGCACCTAGTTATTACTAGAACCCCATGAATGCTTATTGACCAACTGGTTTAGCCAACAAGCAGTTACTAATTATATATTTCAGTTACACAATTATCATAAAATTACGGGAACTTAAACTATCAATACTCATAGCTCTTTAGATACGTATAAAGTCCATCTAAGTTGCCAAGAACTTGAGTACATTTCTGAAGGAATTTACTATACATTCACTGTATTTGCATTTATGTGATATGAGGTAACTGTTTTCTTAAATTTTCTCAAATGCTAATGGCTAAATCAATGGATTTAGTAATTAAAAGTGGACCGAATATGTTTTGTAATTGCTCTGTATTTTGTATCTCCATGTTTTAAATTTATACTAATATCTTGTTCAAAGCCTCATAGCTATAATTGGGGTAGATGAGTTACTTTTATCACTGAGGTTGTATGTTCCTTGAGGGCAAAGATGTCTGCCATCTTCATAAGTTAAATGTTAGCTGAGTCTTAAGTAATTTTTAAATACATGGATTTTAATATATATCTAATTATTATATTTACATAATAATTTGTAATGTCTTCTATTTATTAGTTAAAATATCATCTGTATAAAGTTTCCTTATAAATACATTTTGTATAGGAATTTACCTAAGACTAGCTTTATTTAAGAAAAAGTAAAGAGATAAGGCCTTGAAGTCTCATATGTATGTTTATTAGTAGCTCTGTTATATTTCTCTCATAGAAAGATTGAGTTACATCTCGTGATAGGTAATGCTTAAGACCAAGCTTGGTGTTTAAAATTCTTTATTATCTCTATTAGCTTATAAAATAATTTCCCAACTGTAAGAGCAAGAGTGAAATAAATGTATTATATTTAGAATACATCAAAATACATCTAATGTGACAGTACATTGAACTAAAAAATTACCAAACAGATTTGTGTTTTTAATTTCAGACTTTATATGAACACTATAGTGGTGGTGAAAGTCATAATTCTTCATCATCCAAGACTTTTGGAAAAAAAAGGGAAAAAAAATGATTTGCGGTTACTCGTAAATTGTCACATACCACCTATAAAATATATTGGACTGTAATACTCTTGACTCCTTGTGGAAATCTACATTTGAAGACAACATCACTTTTAAGTGTTATCAGCAAAAAAAATTCAGTAGATTATCTTTAAAAGAAAACTGTAAAAATAGCAACCACTTATGTCACTGTATATATTGTAGACTTGTTTTCTCTGTTTTATGCTCCTGTGTAATCTATTTGACATCATTTCACTCTTGGAATAGTGGGTGGATAGCAAGTATATTCTAAAAAACTTTGTAAATAAAGTTTTGTGGCATAAAATGACACTAACATTTCAAAGTTGTAAGATTGTTTTCTTTAAGAAAATGTATTGTTGGCATGGCAGCAAAATTCTTAATTAGTAAAAAGTAGATTAGGGAAGATGTGAGACTAGACCTTAGTAAATGAACTTCGAAAAGCAAATCCTGAAGTGTTTGAATTCCAAAATAGACTTCCTAATGATTTCTGGCACTGATAACAACAGTCTATAATTTTAGGAAAGAACTTGGCTCTTTCAGATATTCTTCATAACATCTGCTGTTTTTGGTATTTAGAATATCATGCTGGATTCTGTGTTGTAAGCTGTATAGGGCATGCCCTCACTGTATGACTTGCTAGGTAATGGATAATTATAAATGTGGCCCCAGAGTCTCTTGACTGAATCTAATAGCTTAAAGTATCCTCACATATCATCCTTTTCTCAATTTTTAAAAAAAAGAATTTAAGAGACTTTATTTTTTATAGCAGTTTTAAGTTCACAGCAAAATTGAGCAGAATGTATAGAGAGTTCCCAGGTATCCTCTCCCCACCCCACCCCCACACATGTGATTACCTCCCTTGCTATCAGCATCCACCATATCAGCATTCCGCACCACAGTAGTACATTTATCACAGTCCGTAAACCTACCTTAACATATTATCACCCAAAGTCCATAGTTTATATTGGGGTTCACTCTTGGTATTGTATATTCTTTGAGTTTTGACAAATATATAATGACATTTATCTACCATTGTAACATCATACAGAATAGTTTCACTGTCTTGAAAATCCTCTGTTCTTTGTCCCTTCATCCTTCCCTCTCCCCTAATGCCTGGGAACCACTGATCTTTTTACTATCTCTATAGTTTTGCTTTTCCAGAATGTGACTGTCATATAAGTGGACTCATACAGTCTATAGCCTCTTCAGAGTGGCTTCTTTCACTTAGTAACATGTCTTTTTATGGCTTGCTAGCTTATATCTTTTTAGCACTGGTTAATATTCTATTGTCTGGATGTTCCACAGCTTATCTCTTTATCTGCTCAAAGATACCATGATTGCTTCCACATTTGGGGAATTGTGAATAAAGTTGCTATGTGAAAGTTTTTGTCTGGACCTAATTTTTTAGCTCTTTTGGCTAAATACTCCTTTGGGACCAAGGAATTTGATGCTAAATTCTATGTTAAGAGTGTTTAGTTGTGTAAGAAAGCTCCAAACTGTCTTCCAAAGTGGCTGTACTGTTTTGCATTTTCACTAGCAGTGCTTGAGAGTTCCTGTGGCTCCATATCCTTTCCAGCATTTGATGTCTGTGTTTTGGATATGGGGCATTCTAATGGGTTGGTAGGGGTATCTCATTTTAATTTGCATCTCCCTAATGACATGATGTTGAGCATCTCTTTATATGCTCATTTGCTATCTGTATATCTTTTGCCCATTTTTAAATTGGTTTATTTTCTTATTAAGGTTTAAGAGTTTTGTGTATTTTGAGTAACAGTCCTTTATCAGATGTCTTTTGCACATTATTTTCTCCCACTTGTGGCATTTCTTCTCATTCTCTTCTTTCCCAAATTTGTAACTGTGGTTATTAGTTTTCATAGTTCCTGGTTTTAAGTTAATGTAGTGTAATAGAGAAGTAGTAGGCTTAAACAGGAATTCTGCAAACCACACTCATAGAGAAAGCATGGTAAAAATTCAACCTGGAAGTCAGGCATTTGTCTACATGTGTTCATTGAGAATACTGTTTATTTTTTTCTTTTTAAAAGTATTTTGAAGTTTACTGTGTATGTAACAATTTTTTTTAATACTTGTCATGTTTAGAGTTAGAAATTATATTATGGGGAAAAGCATCATTTTGTCTATTGCTTCAGTGGGTTCTTGATGAAAGTGTCTTGTTTGTTACAATTACTAACCTATAGTCAGAATCAGTTAATGTTTTGAAAAAACATTTTTAGGAAAGTATTGGCTATTTTTTTGCCCTTTGAGCTTTCATGTCAATTTTATCAGTTCATTAAATTCCACACACAACATAATCATGTTGTGATTATGTTGTGTGTGGAATATTATCTTTGTCTTTGTGCTAGTCATGTTACTTGGGGGAAAAAAAGCAAGCATATGAGGTTTCCTATAATGGCATCTTCCAAAGATGGATTTCCAAATGCGGAGAAGATTTTTGCTTGCTTATACCAGATCCGAGAGGCTTGCCTAGGGCTAGAGTATTCCAAATTCAAAGCTTGAGGTTCTCAGAATCACCCAGGTGATACAAAATCACGTTGAAATCCACTTAAAAAAAAAAAAGAAGAAAAGTTAAGCACACACACACACACACACACAAATCCACTTGGTTTATTTCTAGAGCACACTTGTCCAGGGAGGTCAGCCCTTCTGGTTCCAACTTAAAGCGAACGTCAGGTGTGTCTTTCCTTAGGAAGTTCCTGGATTTTGAGTCTTGTTTATCATACTCTACCAGGTTGTCAAACCTGTACCTCAGTTTCACAGATGTTTCTTTTAAAGACAAATGCTTAGTTGTGCTTACTTCTCTGGGTTCTCGTCCTCATTAATATTTGGATTCCATAATTTCTCATTTGAAAAACTAAAATTCATGCCAATTTATATTCCCACTATCAGAATTAAGAACTCATTGGTCTACAACATCTTTTATACTTAATATTGTCAGAATTTAAAGGTTTTTGCTATCATAGGTGTAAAATAGTATTTTTGCAGTGTCTTTAATTTTTTGTTTAGTAATGAGGTTGGGCATTTTGTCATATGTTTATTGACCATTCTTTTTTTTTTTTTTTTTTTTTGCTATCACTGAAAAGCCAGGTCCTTACTCTCTGGTATTCATGTGTTTCATGTCATATTTATTTTTGGATTACCTTTTTTTATTTCTTTATAAGTGTTCTTTGTATTACAATTACCTATAGTCAGAATCAGTTAATGTGTTGAAAAATACTTTTAGGAGAGTATCGGCTATTTTTGGCCCCTTAGGCATTCATGTCAATTTTATCACTTCATTAAATTCCATACACAAAAGAATCATGTTGAGGCCGGGCATGGTGGTGGCTCATGCTGGTAATCCCAACAGTTTGACAGGCTGAGGCAGGGAGATTCCTTGAGGCCAGGAGTTTGAGACCAGCATGGGCAACATAATCAGATCCATTCTTTGCAAAAAATAAAAATAAAAATAAATCAACTGGGTGTGGTGGTGCATATCTGTAGTCCTACCTACTTGGGAGTCTGAGGCAGGAGGATCAGTTGAGCCCAGGAGTTTGAGGCTGCAGTGAGCTATGATTATGCCACAGAACTTCAGCCTGGGTGACAGAGTGAGCTCCTGCCTCCAGGAGGCAAATACAAAAACAATAAATAAAATAAAAAAATTTTAACAATCATACTGAGATTGTATTTATAGTTTCATAGTACATTTAGGTTATTTAGAGATAATTGCCATTTTATGATATGAGTCTTCCTATCAATGAACATGATATATTTCTCAGTTTATTTAGGTCTTCTCTTATCTTTCAATAAACTTTATAATTTTTTTCATGCAGGTCTTTCACATCTTTTGTTGGCTTTCTTACAAAAGCTCTGTTGCTATTGTAAATAGTAGCTTTTAAAAATTACCTTTCTTAATTTTTTGTTCTTCCTTTATAGCACCATAATTTGTCTTTTAATTTTATTTTATTTTTGCAATTAACTTCATCAGGGAATGTAATTGGTTTTTGTTACTGAACTTATAGCCAGCCACCTTGCTAAGATTTTTATTTTCCTAATTAACCTAAAGGTTCCAGGGTTTTCTATATAAATAGTCATCACATGTAGGGTCATCACATCAGAAATAGGGGGGCTCTATTTCTTTATTACTAAATCATGTTCCTTTTTCTTCTTTATTTTTTTTGAGTGCACTAATATCTTTATTTTAATATTGAATGAAAATAGTGATAGTGCTAGTTGTTGATTTTAAAGGAGATTTTAGTGTTTCACTATTCAATTGATTCTTGCTTGAGGTTTTTGGAATACACCTTTATTCATGTTAAGAAAGTGTCTTTCTATTTCTATTTTACTGAGAGGTTTTTTTCTAAGTAATAAAAGGTTATTATTTTTATCACTTAGTTTAATTAATCTATTGGGATGATAATATATTTTTCCCTCTTTTAAACTGTTAAGGTAGTGAATGGCATAGATTTTTCTAATGTCAGCTCTCTTGTGGAGTTCTCTCTGGAGTTCAAGTCCAACTTTTGTATTATCTTTTTAATATGCTGATGTACCAGCTAGCTCTTGCTATGTAAAGAACCACTTCAAAACTTAGTATTTTAAAACAACAGATATTTGTTATTTTTCAGGATTATCTGAGTCAGTTGCTTTTTACGTTGGAGCTGGTTCATCCTGGTTCTGCTAATCCAGGATGGCCTCACTCACATGAGTGGAACTTCAGCAGGAATAGCTGAGATGACTGGGATCATCAGGGTCTTGGTATAGATAGGGTTCTCTGGAAGCAGATTCTGGGATAGAATTTAAGGTGCAAGGTGTGTATTAGGAACCAATACCTGTGAAAGAAAAGGAGAAAAGGGATTGTTGCAGAGGGAGAAGTTGAACTGTGATACAGGCTTCATAAAGCCTTGTCACACTTTGTAGGGAACTCTGGAGTGAACATTGCCCATCTGCGATGTCCACTGTCAGGCTGAAATGGCCAGTCTTTATACACACACCTCTTTCACAAGACTATGACCTCTGCTGCTGAGGTGGACCCTGAGGAACTGACAGCTGAAGACTGCTGACCACGTTTCCTTCAGCTGGACAACCAGACTTTCTTTGAAGGGAGATTGAGCAACAAATCTCCATGTCTACCACAGCCTTCTCTCCAGGAGGTTAGCCCTGACTCGTTGTTCCTATGGTGGCAGAAGGGTTTGCAGCATAAAGATAGGGCAAGAATAGTGTGCAAGTACATTCCAAACATCTACTAACCTTATATTTGCTAATGTCCATTGGCCAAAGCAAGTCAGATAGTCAATATCTGATTCAAAGCTTGGACAGACAGACTTCACCTCTTAATGGGAGAAGTGACAGTCATATTGTAAAGGAGTGTGCCTACATGGACAGGAAGAATTTGTAAGTATTTTTTTGCAATTGCTAAACTGGATTCATTTTGCTAATACTTTGTTGAGAATTTTTGCATCTCTATGAATGACACTGGCCTGTAATTTTGCTTTTACATACTAATTTTCAGACTAGTTTTATAGAATGATTTGGGTAATATTTCTACAAAAAGTATTCTTTAGCAGAGTTTTGTAAAATTAGAATCATGTCTTCTTTGCAAGGTTGGTAAAACTTACCTGTAGAATTATTTAGGCTTAATTTTTTTCTTTTGGAAATATTTTTACTGTTGTTATGGATTCAGTTTCTTTAATAGCTATACAAAAATCAAGCCTTTAATTTCATTTTGAGTTGTTTTTGCTGTTTTATAGAAATTTCTCCATTTTGTCAAAATTTTTAAGTTATGTGGGCTAACATGTTCTCAAATTAACTTTTGTTTTTCTAGTGGGAAAAGAAGGGTGTTTATTTGCAGGCACCAAGCAAGGGGGGCCCTGACAGCGCACATTTAAGTCCTGACCTCCCCGATGGTTGGCAGGTCAGGGTTTTGTTTTTGTTTTTTTTCATTTTTATTTTTTAATATTATACTTTTAAGTTCTAGGGTACATGTGCATAACATGCAGGTTTGTTACATATGTATATATGTGCCATGTTGGTTTGCTGCACCCATCAACTCGTCATTTACATTAGGTATATCTCCTAATGCTATCCCTCCCCCAGCCCTCCAATCCCTGACATGCCCCAGTGTGTGATGATCCCCACCCTGTGTCCAAGTGATCTCATTGTTCAATTCCCACCTATGAGTGAGAACATGTGATGTTTGGTTTTCTATCCTTGTGATAGTTTGCTGAGAATGATGGTTTCCAGCTTCATCCATGTCCCTGCAAAGGACATGAGCTCATCCTTTTTTATGGCTGCATAGTATTCCATGGTGCATATGTGCCACATTTTCTTAATCCAGTCTATCATTGATAGACATTTGGGTTGGTTCCAAGTCTTTGCTATTGTGAATAGTGCTGTAATAAACATATGTATGCATGTGTCTTTATAGTAGCATGATTTATAATCTTTTGGGTATATACCCAGTAATGGAATTGCTGGGTCAAATGGTATTTCTAGTTCTAGATCCTTGAGGAATCGCCAGTCTTCCACAGTGGTTGAACTCATTTACACTCCCACCAACAGTGTACAAGCATTCCTAGTTCTCCACATCCTCTCCAGCATCTGTTGTTTCCTGACTTTTTAATGATTGCCATTCTAACTGACGTGAGATGGTATCTCATTGTGGTTTTGATTTGCATTTATCTGATGACCAGTGATGATGAGCATTTTCTCATGTGTCTGTTGGCTGCATAAATGTCTTCTTTTGAGAAGTATCTGTTCATATCCTTTGCCCACTTTTTGATGGGGTTGTTTTTTTCTTGTAAATTTGTTTGAGTTCTTTGTAGGTTCAGGATATTAGCCCTTTGTCAGATGAGTAGATTGCAAAAATTTTCTCCCGTTCTGTAGGTTGCCCGTTTACTCTGATGGTAGTTTCTTTTGCCATACAGAAGCTCTTCAGTTTAATTAGATCCCATTTGTCAATTTTGGCTTTTGTTACCATTGGTTTTGGCGTTTTAGTCATGAAGTCCTTGCCCATGCCTACGTCCTGAATGGTATTGCTTAGGTTTTCTTCTAGGGTTTTTATGATTTTAAGTCTAACATTTAAATCTTTAATCCATCTTGAATTAATGTTTGTATAAGGTGTGAGGAAGGGATCCAATTTCAGCTTTCCACATATGGCTAGTCAGTTTTCCCAGCACCATTTATTAAATAGGGAATCCTTTCCCATTTCTTGTATTTGTCAGGTTTGTTAAAGATCAGATGGCTGTAGATGAGTGGTATTATTTCTGAGGTCTCTGTTCTGTTCCATTGGTCTATATCTCTCTTTTGGTACCAGTACCATGCTGTTTTGGTTACTACTGTCGCCTTGTAGTATAGTTTGAAGTCAGGTAGCGTGATGCCTCCAGCTTTGTTCTTTTTGCTTAGGATTGTCTTGACAATGCAGGCTCTTTTTTGGTTCCATATGAACTTTAAAATAGTTTTATCCAATTCTGTGAAGAAAGTCATTGGTAGCTTGATGGGGATGGTATTGAATCTATAAATTACCTTCGGCAGTATGTCGATTTTCATGATATTGATTCTTCCTATCCATGAGCATGGAATGCTCTTCTGTTTGTTTGTGTCCTCTTTTATTTCACTGAGCAGTGGTTTGTAGTTCTCCTTGAAGAAGTCCTTCACATCACTTGTAAGTTGGATTCCTGGGTATTTTATTCTCTTTGTAGCAATTGTGAATGGGAGTTCACTCATGATTTGGCTCTCTGTTTGTCTGTTAATGGTATAAGAATGCTTGTGGTTTTTGCACATTGATTTTGTATCCTGAGACTTTGCTGAAGTTGCTTATCAGCTTATGGAGGTTTTGGGCTGAGAAGATGGGGTTTTCTAAATATACAATCATGTCATCTGCAAACAGGGACAATTTGACTTCCTCATTTCCTAATTGAATACCCTTGATTTCTTTCTCTTGCCTGATTGCCCTAGCCATCCAACACTATGTTGAATAGGAGTGGTGAGAGAGGGCATCCTTGTCTTGTGCCAGTTTTCAGAGGGAATGCTTCCAGTTTTTTCCCATTCAGTATGATACTGACTATGGGTTTGTCATAAATAGCTCTTATTATTTTGAGATACGTTCCATCGATACCTAGTTTATTGAGAGTTTTTAGCATGAAGGGCTGTTGAATTTTGTTGAAGGTCTTTTCTGCATCTATTGTGATAATCATGTGGTTTCTGTCATTGGTTCTGTTTATGTGATGGATTACGTTTACTGATTTGCATATGTTGAATCAGCCTTGCATCCCAGGGATGAAGCCGACTTGATCATGTTGGATAAGCTTTTTGATGTGTTGCTGGATTTAGATTGACAGTATTTTATTAAGGATTTTCACATTGATGTTCATCAGGGATATTGTTCTAAAATTCTCTTTTTATGTTGTGTCTCTGCCAGGCTTTGGTATCAGGATGAGGTTAGCCTCATAAAATGAGTTAGGGAGGATTCCTTTTTTTCTATTGATTGGAATGGTTTCAGAAGGAATGGTACCAGCTCCTATTTGTACCTCTGGTAAAATTCGGCTGTGAATCCGTCTGATCCTAGACTTTTTTTGGTGGGCAGGCTATTAATTATTGCCTCAATTTCAGAGCCTGTTATTGGTCTATTCAGATATTCAACTTCTTCCTGGTTTATTCTTAGGAGGGTATATGTGTCCAGGAATTTGTCCATTTCTTCTAGATTGTCTAGTTTATTTGCATAGAGGTGTTTATAGTATTTTCCAATGGTAGTTTGTATTTCTTTGGGATTGGTGGTGATATCCCCTTTATCGTTTTTTATTGCATCTATTTGATTCTTCTCTCTTTTCTTCTTTATTAGTCTTGCTAGCAGTCTATCTATTTTGTTGATCTTTTCAAAAAACCAGCTCCTGGATTCATTGATTTTTTTGAAGGTTTTTTTGTGCCTCTATCTTCTTCAGTTCTCCTCTGATCTTAGTTATTTCTTGCCTTCTGTTAGCTTTTGAATTTGTTTGCTGTTGCTTCTCTGGTTCTTTTAATTATGATGTTAGGGTGTCAATTTTAGATCTTTTGTGCTTTCTCTTGTGGGCATTTAATGCTGTAAATTTCCCTCTACACACTGCTTTAAATGTGTTCCAGAGATTCTGGTACGTTGTGTCTTTGTTCTCCCTGGTTTCAAAGAACATCTTTATTTCTGCCTTAATTTCATTATGTACCCAGTAGTCATTCAGGAGCAAGTTGTTCAGTTTCCATGTAGTTGTGTGGTTTTGAATGAGTTTCTTAATCCTGAATTCTAATTTTATTGCACTGTTGTCTGAGAGACAGTTTGTTATGAATTCTTTTACATTTGCTGTGGAGTGCTTTACTTCCAATTATGAGGTCAATTTTAGAATAAGTGTGATGTGGTGCTGAGAAGAATGTATATTCTGTTGATTTGGGGTGGAGAGTTCTGTAAATGTCTATTAGGTCCACTTGGTGCAGAGCTGAGTTCAAGTCCTGGATATCCTTGCTAACCTTCTGTGCCATTGATCTGTCTAATATTGACAGTGGGGTGTTAAAGTCTCCCCTTATTATTGTGTGGGAGTCTAAGTCTCTTTGTAGGTCTCTAAGGACTTGCTTTATGAATCTAGGTGCTCCTGTTTTGGGTGCATATATATTTAGGATAGTTAGCTCTTATTGTTGAATTGATTCCTTTACCATTATGTAATGGCCTTCTTTGTCTCTTTTGATCTTTGTTGGTTTAAAGTCTGTTTTATCAGAGACTAGGATTGCAACCCCTGCTTTTTTTTGCTTTCCATTTGCTTGGTAGATCTTCCTCTATCCCTTTATTTTGAGCCTGTGTGTCTCTGCATGTGAGATGGGTCTCCTGAATACAGCACATTGATGACAATCCCATTTGCTAGTCTGTGTCTTTTAATTGGGGCATTTAGCCCATTTACTTTTAAGGTTAATATTGTTATGTGTGAATTTGATCCTGTCTTTATGATGTTAGCTGGTTATTTTTCCCATTAATTAATGCAGTTTCTTCATAGCATCAATGGTCTTTACAATTTGGCATGTTTTTGCCGTGGCTGGTACCAGTTGTTCCTTTCCATGTTTAGTGCTTCCTTCAGGAGCTCTTGTAAGGCAGGCTTGGTGGTGACAAAATCTCTCAGCATTTCCTTGTCTGTAAAGGATTTTATTTCTCCTTCACTTATGAAGCTTAGTTTGGCTGGATATGAAATTCTGGGTTGAAAATTATTTTCTTTAAGAATGCTGAATATTGGCCCCCACTGTCTTCTGGCTTGTAAGGTTTCTGCCAAGAGATCTGCTGTTAGTCTGGTGGGCTTCCCTTTGTGGGTAACCCGACTTTTCTCTCTGGCTCCCCCTAATGTTTTTTCCTTCATTTCAACCTTGGTGAATCTGACAATTATGTGTCTTGGGGTTGCTCTTCTCGAGGAGTATCTTTGTGGTGTTCCCTGTATTTCCTGAATTTGAATGTTGGCCTGCCTTGCTAGGTTGGGGAAGTTCTCCTGGATAATATACTGAGGAGTGTTTTCTAACTTGGTACCATTCTCCTCGTCATTTTCAGGTACACCAATCAAATGTAGATTTGGTCTTTTCATAGTCCCATATTTCTTGGAGGCTTTGTTTGTTTCTTTTTACACTTTTTTCTCTAAACTTGTCTTCTTGCTTTATTTCATTAATTTGATCTTCAGTCACTGATATCCTTTCTTCCACTTGATTGAATCGCCTATTGAAACTTGTGCATGTGTCATGAATTTCTCATGCCATGGTTTTCAGCTCTATCAGGTCATTTAAGGTCTTCTCTCCACTGTTGATTCTAGTTAGCCATTGATCTAACCTTTTTTCAAGGTTTTTAGCTTCCTTGCTATGGGTTCAAACATGCTCCTTTAGCTTGGAGAAGTGTTATTACCAACCTTCTGAAGCCTACTTCTGTCAACTCGTCAGAGTCATTCTCCATCCAGCGTTGTTCTGTTGCTGGCAAGGAGCTGCAGTCCTTTGGAGGAGAAGAAGCACTCTGGTTTTTAGAATTTTCAGCTTTTCTGCTCTGATTTCTCCCCATCTTTGTGGTTTTATCTACCTTTGGTATTTAATGTTGGTGACCTACCGATGGGGTTTTGGTGTGGATGTCCTTTTTGTTGATGCTATCCCTTTCTGTTTGTTAGTTTTCCTTCTAACAGTCAGGTCCCTCAGCTGCAAGTCTGTTGGAGTTTGCTAAAGGTCCACTCCAGACCCTCTTTGCCTGGGTTTCACCAGCAGAGGCTGCAGAGCAGCAAATATTGCTGCCTGATCCTTCCTCTGGAAGCTTCGTCCCAGAGGGGCACCTGCCTGTATGTCTGTCAGCCCCTACTGGAAGGTGTCTCCCAGTTAGGCTACATTGGGGTCAGGGACCCACTCGAGGAGGCAGTCTATCAGTTTTCAGAGCTCAGTCGCCATGCTGGGAAAACCACTGCTCTCTTCAGAGCTGTCAGACAGGGATGTTTAAGTCTGCAGAAGTTTCTACTGCCTTTTGTTCAGCTATGCCCTGCCCACAGAGGTCAAATCTGTAGAGGCAGTAGGCCTATTTGAGCTGCAGTGGGCTCCACCCATTTCGAGCTTCCCAGTCACTTTGTTTACCTACTCAAGCCTCAGGAATGGTGGATGCCTCTCCCCCCGCCAGGCTTCTGCCTCACTGGCCAATCTCAGACTGCTATGCTAATGGTGAACAAGTCTCTGTGGGCATGGGACCTGGCAAGTTAGGCACAGGAGAGAATCGCCTGGTCTGTCAGTTGCTAAGACCTTGGGAAAAGCACAGTGTTTGGGCAAGAGTGTCCCATTTTTCCAAGTTCAGTCTGTCACGGCTTCCTTTGGCTAGGAAAGGGAAATCCCCCGACCCTTTGCACTTCCTGGGTGAGGCGGTGCCCCGCCCTTCTTCTCAGCTCATTGTCCATGGGCTACACCCACTGTCCAACCAGTCCCAATGAGATGAACAAGGTACCTCAGTTGGAAATGCTGAAATCACCCATCTTCTGCATCGATCACACTGGGAGCTGCAGACCGGAGCTGTTCCTGTTCGGCCATCTTGGAATGGAAATTCAAATTAACTTTTTAACCTCTCTGCTATATATAGTTATTTCCCCTCTTTTTCTTTCCTTTTCCTTTCCCTTCTTTCCCTCCTTCCTTCCTTCCCTTGCCTCCCCCCCTCCCTCCCTCCCTCCCTTCCTTCCTTCCGGATTATTTTCTTCCTTCGGGATTATTTTGTTGTTTTTCCTAGCCTCTTAATTTGGATGCTTAGCTAATTAATTTTCAGCCTTTTTTCCTTTCTAAAATAAGCTGTCAAAATTATACATTTCTCTTTAAATACAATTTTCTCTGCAGCACATATAAATAATATTTGTCATGCTATAAATTTGTTTCTACCCTCATATATTTTATTTCTACTAATCCACTTTTCTCTTTCCTTTGTTCTTTGCTTGCCTTTTGTTTTTTGTTTTAGTCTTTTGTTTGTTTTCCTATTCCATATTTTCACCTCTACTGGTTTGGAAGGTTCAGAGGCTATTTGTTTTTAGTGATTAATCTTAAAACTTACCATGCTTATAACCTAACAAAGACCTAAACAGCTAACTTAGCCTCCCTACCAAACAATACAAAGACTTTGATTAATGTATCTTAACTGTATTAGTGCAACTCACATGATATTAGTGTTTTAGTTTTATCTTATTGTAATCCCACAGATTATTATCATTTTGCACATACAATATTTATTTAATTCACATAAACATTTCCATTTTATATACTCCTTGTATCTCAGTCTATTCTTTTGGGACCATTTCCTCTCTTTTTAAGTACTCTCTTTAGAAATTTGTTTAGCAATAATCTGTTGATAGTAAATTACCCCTTTTTGTTTAAATTCATCCTTGTGTTTAGAAAGATTCTTTTCTGCAGGTTCTCAATATCAAGCTGACAGTGATTTTCTCTTTGCACTTTAAGGATATTATTGCACGGACTTCTGGTTTCCATTATTGCGATTCGGATGTCATCTATTCATCTGGTTATTATTTCCACGTAGGTGATCTTTTTTTCTCTGGCTACTTTTTGAAAAGATTTTATTTTTTTAGAGCAGTTTGGGTTCAAAGAAAATTTGAGAGGAAGTTGTGGCAATAACTCATATATTCCTTGCCTGCACATATATAGCCTCTCCCTTTATCAACATCCCTCCCCAGAGTGGTACATTTGTTGTTGCAATTGATGAAGCCATATTGACATGTCATAATCACCCAAAGTTTATAGTTGACATTAGAGTTCTTGGTATTGTCCGTTCTATGGGTTTGGACAAATGTATAATGATATGTATCAACCATTATAGTATCACACAAAGTAGTTTCACTGCCCTAAAAATTCCCTCTACTCTGCCTATTCAACCCTCTCTCCAATTTGTGGCAACCGCTGATTCTTTTTCTGTCTCTCCATAGTTTTGTCTTTTTTGGAATGTCATATAGTTGGAACCATACAATGTGTAGCCTTTTCAGGTTGGCTTCTTTCAGTTAGTATTACACATTTACATTTCTTCCATGTCTTTTATGGCTCATTTCTTTTTAGCACTGAATAATATTCCATTGTCTGGATAGTTAATTAATCCATTCACCTGCTGAAGTATATCTTGGTTACTTCCAAGTTTTGGCAATTCTGGATAAGTTGCTATAAAAGTCCATGTGAAGATGTTTATGTAGACATAAGCTTTTAGCTCCCTTTTGTTGAAAAAGGAGCATGATTGCTGGATCATATGGTTAGAGTTTGTTTAGTTTTCTAAGCAACCACCTGGCTGATTTTTAGATCTTCTGTTTAATCTTCTGTGATCTGAAGTTTCACTGCAATATGGCTAATCACTGATTTTCAAATTTTTAATCCTATTTGTAATATATTTTGTTTTCAAGTCTATGGAGTCACATATCTTCCTGATTCTGAAAAGTTCTTAGCCATTATCTCTTTGAACTTTTTTACTTTTAGAAATTCCATTTGATTATTTTAAAAATCTGTTTGTTCTTCCTTTATGGTTTCTGGCTTTTTTCTCCAATGTGTGATTCCACTATTTATTTCTTTCACAATTTCCTGTTGAACAATTTAAAATCCTGTATGTGACAATTTCAGTATTTTGGAAGTTTTTGAGTTGAAATCTGTTATTTTGTTTTTTCTTGTAACTCTGGCTCATAGTTTCTTATCATCGTAGGTTTGATGATTTACTAGGAGAATACACAGGATTCAGAATATAGTTATGATTTATTATAGTGAAAGGATACAAAGCAAAATTAGCAAAGGGGAAGGGTGCATGGGGCAAAGTCTGCAGGATACAAGGCACAAACTTCAAAGAGTCCTCTCCCAGTTCACACAGGATTAATTCCCCCAGCAATAAGTTGTGACAATACCTGTGAAATGTTATCTACAAGGGGGCTCATTAGAGACTTAGCATTCTGGATTTGTTTATTGGGAACCAATCATGCAGGTACCATTTACCTAGCATGTACCAAAATTCCAGACTTCCAGAAGGGATGCAGGTGTTCAGCATAAATCATATTGTTTAGGAACAGTGGGCCACTCAGCATTCAGATAATTACGGGAAGCTTCCTGAAACTGTAAGTTTCCAGACACAAGCCAAGGGCCAACCTTGCAAGCAGGTCTTTTTTCGTGATGGCAGTCTCAGGCCTACTGTGTTAAATCTTCTCTATACACTTACTTTCTAGTGAATTCGTTGATCTTTGTGATCTCCTATTTGCTTGCTCTCAATTATTGGAAATCCCAGAGGGAGCTAGGATTTGCTATTAACTGAAGCCAGTATCAGTATCAATCCAGTTTATTTACGTTTTGCCATGGTAACCAAAAATCTCAAATATTATTAGTAACTTTAGACAATTTCTTATTAATGTCTACAGAAGAGCTGAACACTGTGCCATGCTGCCATCGCTTTTGTGCTAGGCTTCTAGTACCCCATTGCCGGTTGGTATGGCGGACGGAAAGAGAAGGCACAACAAATCAAGCACTGCCTCTTCAAATTATCACTTGAAAGTGACACCCTGCATGTCTGCCCATGATTTACTGGCCAAAGTGATTACATGGCTTCATGCAATGATCATTTGTCTAGAAAGAGAACAGCTAAAAATATTTGATGAAGAGCACAAATTAATATTCATAAATAGTCTTTCTTACTATGCTTCAATCAGGGGTTCCTAACCTATGATTTGTTGTTTCCTGGGGCTGTTAGATATTAAGATATGGACAATAGAAATATTGAAATATTCTATTTTTCTTGCCATATCATTTCGGGGGATTTTTATTTGATGCTACTTTCCCAAAGTAGTTACAAATAACTTTGCATTGCTCTCCATGATTCTCCCACCATCCTCTTCTTTTCTTCCTCTCTTCTCTTTCCTCCACTTTCAACCTCAGAAAGAAAGTGTATTTTGTTGTAAGAGGAAAATGTATTACTAATTACTTTGTTATTAAATAGTTAAAATAATAAGTAAAATTTGTTGTGTTAAAATGTTTGTAAGATTGCATGAAACATATTATATACCATGATATTAGAAATATCCTAAACTAGCACATTTGAGAGAATAAGGTCAGAAAGGTCCCTGTACACACAGGTGAGGAAGGAAGAGGTGACTGTGGACAGCTGTTTAAATTTTTGTTACAACAAGAGTGAGTGTCAAGGACACAGTTGGCATTCGACCAAGTGGAGCAGTGGATTAGCTCAAACTCTACTGGCCCTAGTTACAAAGTCTCCACTTAGTTTAAGAATATAATAAAGAAAAAAGCCTATGCAAGTGATGAAAAGAATAATTAGTCACAGAGCAACAAGTGGACCAGCTAGCTATCTCTATTCTGGTGGGAATTTGGTGGTGGAAGTGAGGATGGTGGAGGTGGAGATGGTGGTGGTGGAGGTGGGGATGGTAGTGGTACAGGTGGTGGTGGAGGAGGGGGTGTTGATGGTGGAGATGGAAACGGTGGTATAGGTGGTAGTGGAGGAGGAGGGGGTGTTGGTGGTAGAGGTGGATATGGTGGTGGTACAGGTAGTGGTGGAGGAGGAGAGGTGTTGATGGTGGAGGTGGAGATGATGGTGGTGGTGGTGGTGGAGGACGGGTGTTGGTGTTGGTGGAGATGGTGGTTGTGAAGGTGATAGTGGAGGTAGAGATGGTGGTAGTAGAGGTGGCAGTGGAGGAGGGAGTGGTGATGGAGGTGGAGGTGGTGGTGGTGGAGAGAGGAGTGGGGTTGTTGAAAAGAGATTTCAAAAAGTAAGTGTTTATAGAAGGGCTACAGTTGTATATCAGATTGACACACTGTGACTGCATATTGGGAAAATCTTGAGCATGCTGCCTGTTTCTCTTCCCTTTGGTAGGACTCTAACCAGCCCAGATAAACCTACTGAATTGCCTCCTCCGTCTTGGATAAATGGAAAGTAACCATAGGTGGAGGCTTTGGTTGTGAATCTCTTGTTAATGGATTTTTTAAAGTGCTAGTATAAAAGGAAAACAGTTTATTTTACTCTACTGGAAAAGTATAGTAGAAATAAGCATTAATAACTTTTAATCCCATAATTGTGAGTTGATAGCTTAACATTTGGCATATTTATACAATTGAGATAATGTATTTACAATTTTATATTCTTATTTTCCACCTAACTTTCTCATACGTATTTTCCTTCATAAATATCATTTTGATAGCTATGAAATATTCTATCATAAGAATGCACCGGCATATTTCTCAGTTTTTCTTTTTTGTGTAAAATAATTTAGAAAAAGTTTCAACTTTTAAAAGTTGTTACCTTTTACCATTTTTGGAGAATGGAAGTTAATGTTTATCCTAAAACATAAGTAATAACATAAATCCACAAATAAAAACCATGACACCATAATAGATTTTTAAAAACTTACTGCATTTTGATATTAGCTTTGGAAATTGAGATTTGGTTTTACTTTAAGTCATCCTTTAAAGTCATCCCTTGTGTGTGGTGGCCAGCCCAATACCATTGTCAGTAAATGTAATTAAATGATATTTTAAAGATGAGAAAAAGGCTATCCAACCAGAAAATCCTGTTGGTTTCATTTTCAAGTGATATCCAGAATTCTATCAGTTCTCACCACCTCCATCCCTACCAGTTTGAATTATTGCAGTAACTTCCTAACTCCTTCACGCTTCTACTCTTGTTCTTCTGGACTCAACTCTTCCCAGGACACCCAGAGGGAATTGTTCAAACATGAATCAGATCATGTTTCTCCTTTGCTCAATACGCTCCAACTGAGTCTCCTCTAATATAGAGTAAGTGCCCAAGTTTGTATAGGATAGGTCTCCCCTGCTCTAAGAAGCTGTATGAATGTGTCAGGCACATTCCTACCTTACGTGCCTTGCGCTTGCTGTTCCGTCTTCCTAAAATTCCTTTTCCCTAATAGTCTCTAGGTTTGTTCCCTCACCTCCTTGTGTGTATCAAATGTCATTTTCTTAGTGAAGCCTTCTTTAAATAGCACACTTAATATAATTTCCCTACTCCCTATACTTCATAACCCCCTTCCTTGCATTACTACTTTTTATAATATCCTTCTAACATTCTCTATACATGAATTATTTAATTTATTTTTTGTCTTCCCTCATTGTAATGCCAGTTCCCAGAATGGCAACTTATTTATTTATTTATTGTAGAGAAGGGGATCTTACTATGTTGCCCAAGGTGATCTTGAACTTCTGGCCTCAAGTGATCCTCCCACTTGGGCCTCCTAAAGTACTTGAGAGCATTGCAGGCATGAGCCACGGTGCCCAGCTTGCAGATTTTGCATTGGTTTTGTTCAGTTCTATATTCTCAGTGACTAATGAAGACAATGCCTGGTCCAGAGGTGACACTTACACATATTGTTTAAATATGTGAATAAAAACTATTTCTTTTTGGAAGCAAAGAACAAATTATAATTTTTTAAAAATGGAGAAGCATTATTAGCCTTATTAGCAAATCATGGGTAGCTCAGCAGACTGATGTATCCTGTAAAGTGCTAGACAAGAAGAGACATCCTTTATGGGTACCACCCTTTCTGAGTGACCTAGTTTGTAACACTGGGATATTAGGAATGACGGATGTTTGCAGGGGCAGACCCTTTCTCTGGAAATGCCCTTGGCTGACAGGATGGATAACATACAACATTAGGGGTCTGGCTTTCTACAGAGGCATTACATGAACCATAGTTCTAACTGAAGTATTTCCATGTCCAAATGAATTAAGTAAACTGAAATCCCTCCCTTCCCCTCCCCTCCCTCCCTCCTTCTCCCTTCCCTTCCCTTCCCTCCCCTCCCCTCCCCCCCTCCCCTCACCCCCTCCCCTCCCCTCCCCTCTCATCCCCCCTCCCATACCCCTCTCATCCCCCCCCCCCCTCCCCCTCCCCTCCCATCCCCCTCCCCTCCCCCCCCCTCATCCCCCCATCCCCCATCCCCCCTCCCCTCCCCCCTCACCTCCCCTCTCCTCTCCCCTCCCCTCTCCCCTCCCCTCTCCCCCCCCCCCCCCTCCCCTCCCCCCTCCTCCCCCCTCCCCCCCCCCCTCCCCTCCCCTCCCCTTCCCTTCCCTTCATTCTTTCTTTCCTTTTTCTTGAGATGGAGTCTCCCTCTGTCACCCAGGCTGAAGTGTAGTGTCACAATCTCGGCTCACTGCAACCTCTGCCTCCCAGGTTCAAGCAATTCTCCTGCCTCAGCCTCCCAAGTAGCTGGGACTACAGGCGCCCACCACGACGCCCGGCTAATTTTTTGTATTTTTAGTAGGGATAGGTTTTCACCATATTGGTCAGACTGGTCTCGAACTCCAGACCTCAGATGATCTGCCCGCCTTGGCCTCCCAAAGTACTGGGATTACAGGCGTGAGCCAGCGTGCCCAGCCCTACATGCTTATTTCTGTTTCTCCTCTTCCTGTGACATGAAGGGAAGTAACTTTGTTCGTTTGCGGCTATAGTCCAGATGTCCTGACATTGACTCTCTGGTCTTGCTCATACCATAATAGGGCACATTTGTGGAAGTGTTAACAAGACACCAAGGGGCAAGTAGTGTACTGATGTGTGCTCACAGCTCTGGAAAGCCACTGAGGGTGGGATGCAAGCAGTGCCATCCTCCCTCTCCACCCTGTTGACATCTCTGAGGGAAATCCCTGGCTCCTCTCTCTGGTGGGGACTTGCCAAGGGCTCTTTGTAATAAGCAGATATTCTCTCCACCCCAACCTAGGGTTCCCTTAGGCAATCTTAGACTTGCTCAAGTTCTTCATAGGGTTGGAAAAAGCCCCCTTGTAAGGGTCAGAGGTACTGAGAGTGCTACCCATCACAGAAGTCTGGAATCCCATCCAGTGGCCTAGTGAATCAGAGTTCACAGGTTCCAGCCCCCATGGTGGGTGTGGAGTGGCAGTGACAACAGCTGCGGTTTAGATCCTAAGCAGGAATTTCTGGTTTGGGTTGAGTCTGTGTAAATGACTGATTTGAAACCATGCTATAAGGCTCAGACTGTGACAGGCATACTAAGTGGGTCAGGTCAGTGTGGAGGACAGCGTCAATCACAAGTTGCCCAATCTACCCTGTCAGTGCCCAGAACACACTCTTTGCACTCTTGCCAATCTCTCCTATCATTTTGTCCTCACTAGCTGTTTCCTTGTTGCTTAATTTTCTGTGACCAGGAGCAATGTATAACAAGGTGGAAAGGATGTAATTCAAGCAGCAATTCATTATGATAAAGATAGAATTTTTCATCTTCCTTTTATAATTAAGATGGCTGTGCATCCAGCCTTCTCCCTTTTTTCTTGCCATTTTAATCCACAGATTTGGATTCTAAAACTGTTGTCTTCCTTTTTCCGTACTTCTCCTACACCCATTCCAACTGCCCACCAGTTTCTTTCAATGATTCCTTCCTATTCCTTCACTTCCATTTTTCAAGCCACCATCCTGTCCTGGCACACAGCCATCCCACCTCCCTCTTTGTGGTGGTCTTCAATCCATCATATACAACTCTAGCTCTCACGATGTGATCCCTGGGCCAGCAGCATCAGCATCACTTGGGACCTTGCTACAAGTGCAGACTCTCAGCCTTCTTCCCAGACCTCCTGAATCCAAGCAATTTGGATTTTAACAAGCCCTCTGAGGAGGAGCCTCTTAACCACTGTGGAATATTATAAGCAAATTCATCTGCTAAAAAATCTTTCTTTTTCTTTTCTTTTCTTTTTTTTTTTTTTTTTTTTGAGAGAGAGTCTCCCTGTGTCACTCGGGCTAGAGTGGCACGATCATTGCTCACTGTAGCCTCAGACTCTTGGGCTCAAGCGATCTTCCCGCGTCCCTCCTGATTAGCTGGGACTACAGGTGCATGCCATCGTGCCTGACTAATTTTTAATTTTTTTTGTAGAGATAAGGATTCGCTTTGTTGCTCAGACTGGTATTGAACTGCTGGGCTCAAGCAATCCTCCCGTCTCGCTTCCCAAAGCGCTGGGATTACAGGCATGAGCCACCACACCTGGCTCAGAAATCTTGAAGGGCTCCCCATTCTCTACAGGATTAAGTTCAAACATAATCCTGGACCTGGCTGGAATTTTCAAGGCTCCCCTAAACTGTATTAGCTTTTGTTCTTCTGCATTTCCTTTGCTCCAGTCAGATTCCTTGTTCTCTAATGTTCCTCCCCTCCCATGGCACCTCCTCCCATGCTCTTCATACTTACTCATACCCTATACATCTGCAGCAGCATAAGCCAAGCCTTATTTCCAAGCCCAGCCTGGAACTTTCTTCTTCCTCTGAACTTATTGTTGTCTTATGTATTTATATGGTCTAATGCATCATTTGGCACCTATTCACTTTACCTTACAATGAAAATCATTATTTTATGTCTGTGGATCTAGATTCCCCATAGGAATAGGGTGTCTAACAGATATTCTTCCCTTTTGTTTGTTTCTTTTAATCAAAATGTCACCATTTTAAAAAAAATCAACATGTTTGAGCATTTACTGTTTACAAACATGTTTCCCAAACATGCTTGGTGATAGGAATACTTGGGTACTTGATCAAACCATGGATTCTCAGAGCCCTCCACTGACAAATCCAATTTAGAAGGCCTACGGTATGGCTTTGGGAATCTATATTTTCCACAAACGCACCAGATATTCTTATTATAGGGCCAGTTTTGGAAACACTGATATAGGCTATAAGGAAATAATCAGGCATTGTGAGTGTAATACAAAGAGATTTAATGTTATAAAACATCAAGAAGCGTATAATCTTTATGGAGAATCTAGAATGAAAATCGTTTTTATCCTGTCTGACTCTGTGAGCTGGGAGATTTTGATATTCATGAATCACTAAGAACCAGGGAATTTTCTCCTTGAATCCTACATTGCAGAATTCCCTAAGAGGGCAGTCTTGTTTTTAAAATGGTATCATTCAGACCAACCAGTGTCATTTTGTAAAGAAACTGAGCCCAGAAAGTTTAACAATTTGACCAAGAATAGATTACTGTTTATTGTCAGAGATGAGTATAAATCTGACTCAACATTCTATGCCTCTTAAAATATATATATATATAGGCCGGGCACGGTGGCTCACGCCTATAATCCCAGCACTTTGGGAGGCCAAGGCAGGCAGATCATGAGGTCAGGAGATTGAGACCATCCTTGCTAATATGGTGAAACCTCATCTCTACTAAAAATACAAAAATTAGCCGGGCATGGTGGCACGTGCCTATAGTTCCAGCCACTCGGGAGGCTGAGGCAGGAGAATCTTTTGAACCTGGGAGGTAGAGGTTGCAGTGAGCCGAGATTGCACCATTGCACTCCAGCCTGGGCGACAGGGCGAGACTCCATCTCAAAACAAAAAAAAAATGTATATATGTGTATGTGTATATATTTTATATATATAGCTTTTAAAAACAAGTATATTACTTTTTAAAAAGTCATGTCTTATGAATATTTTATGTAAAGACAAGAATAATACATACCTTGATCCCAAACTTTAATAAAGTGATACCTAATTTTTTAAAAAAAGTGTTAATAACTGAGATAAATGGAAATAATGATGTAAAAGCAACTATCACAGTGACTAGAGTATACTTGGCATCAATATCTGTCTATTCTCCTGGTCTTTGAATTATGAATTCAGACCCTAACCTGAAAGTTCATCCATTTTCATTGTTTTAATAATTAAGAGCATTCATTGGCTTTAGAATTATTCAAATTAGAGTTTGAATCCTGGTCCTGTTACACATTGTGTAATTTTGTTCATAATTATTTAATATCTAATATTAATACTTAAATATGTTCATAGTTATGTATTTATCTCTCTAAGCCTAGATTTCTTTACCTCAAAGTGGTAACAATAATGCCTTGCATGATTGCCCTGAAGATTAAATGTAGTTTAGTGATGCTTGGAAAATGCTAAGCGCAACGTCAGACATTTAGTACGTACTCAATTAATGAATTACTGTATTACTGATTTTCAGCAACACTTTAGTCTGATGAGTACCTTCTTATAAAGAGGAAATAATGGAAAGAGTGATACCTGAGCCAACTACCTGACTGAATCCTAGAACCACCACTTAATAGTGGGATCTCGGAAATGTTATTTAACTGTTCCATACCTCAGTTATTACCTCTATTTTACAGATGAAGACCTTGTACCTAACTCCTGGGATCATTGTGGAAAGTGAATACGTTAGTATACAAAAAGCGCTTAGTTCAGTGCCTGACACAACATAAATATTCAATAATATTAGT
This sequence comes from Macaca thibetana thibetana, assembly GCF_024542745.1. NCBI lineage: Eukaryota > Metazoa > Chordata > Mammalia > Primates > Cercopithecidae > Macaca > Macaca thibetana. The sequence goes on from NC_065581.1 coordinate 77,305,129, forward strand.
TATCATAATTACCTCTTTCTATGCACTTACTGGCCTTCAGATTTTCTAACTCTGAAGAGATTATCTCTTCCTGTTGGCAAGACTGAACTGAGAACACTCTTTTCTTTTTGTCTATTTCTAGGACACTTTTAAGTTTGTCATTCATCTCTGCATTTCTGCCTCTTAAGGTTGGAGGACCCTTTGCTCAATGGTCAGAAAATAAACAATTAGGCATAAAAGAAATGGCCAACAGGACGGGAACAGGAAGAACACTGGCAATATATTAGATGTTTACAGCAATTTTGAAAATTAAAAAAAAAAACTAGAGAAAATCATAGAAACTATGAAAAAAAAGAGTTAATAATGATCTAGAAGACTAGAAACTACGCTAAAAATCCCTTGAAACTAGCCCCCTTTTCCTAACATGAGAATAACGTAATGTAGCATCTTTCTACTAGCCCAGAGATAACATTCTTTTATCCTTCCTTTCCTCCTTCTGGATTTTCCATAGTGAGCTCTAGAAATTCTAATTCTGGTCTACTTACCTATTGATCCAATCCTGTCCTCACTAGTCCTTTAGATGAAGCTCTTTCCAATCATCTTTCCAGAGCACTGCGCCTACGGCTTCCCATTTTTGTGTGTACTGCAGCAGACACTAACTGCCTTCCCTGTAGCCTTTCCCCACCTGTCCAGGGGCAGGGATCTGCATCTGCAGGAGTATCCATCAGTTCCCTGTGGGATTCAGACAAGTCTGGCTCTATTCCCGGTTCAAGTGGTCAGTCCTGATTGGCTTAAATGCATCATGGTGGTCTCATTGTCCTGCCAGTGATTGGTTTAGCCATGGGCATATATCTTAATTCTAGCCAATGAAAGATGAAGAATGGTTTGCCAGGGGACTATAGGAAATAGATCCTTATTCTTAAAAATAAATTCGTGGGAAGAAGTAGTTCCTGTAGTTATGCCTGCATTTGATATAATGAACTGCGGTAGCTTTCCTGCAACTATGAAGAGAACTAGGAGTAGGAGGGCAAAGCAAAAAGATGCAGAAAAAAAAAAAAAAAAAAAAAAAAAAAAAAAAATGTAGATTCCTGGTGATGTAAAGCATGAGGTGACCCAATCCTGAAGCCAACTTACCTTGAGAGTTCTTGTTAGATGGGATAATAAATTTTCCTTATTATTTATGCCAAGTTGAATTGTATGCTATCTGTTATTTGTAGTTACAAGTACCCTAAATAACATACAAACCCTTGTTCTGCACTGATGAAGGCATTTCTTCTTTAGGTCTCTAGAACTGCAAGTTCTAACACGTTTGTGAAGCAACCGAGAAAAGTCCCAGTTCAGAATAATTTTCCTCTCCGCTGAACTCCTTTATCAACTCAGTCTGGCATTTCCTTCCCTCCCTCTCTTTCTCTCTCTCCACTCCCCCCACCTCTCTTTTTCATCCTGTAAATGTAAGACCCTAGATTAGATCTTTTTGGTATTTACAATTTACAAGAAACCACCCAGAAAGCACAAACACTTTAACATATCTTCTATAGTAGTAAAGATGGAAGGAGAACAATTTTGGTCTTTCTAGTCTGCACGTCAGTTTGGACTCATTTGTGTGATTGGCAATATGTTTTAATGTAAAGAGTGTAGATTTTGGAGTTTACAAACCAGAGTTTGACTCCAGGCTTCATCATTTACTAACTGTAGGTTTCATGTCAATTGCTTAACCTTTATAGATGTTTTCTCATATATAAAATATGGTTCATAATACATTGCAGCATTAAATGAGGATTAAAAGGGGCAACACAAGTAAAATGTCTAGGATATCATGGACACTCAGTAACATCATATGTAATAACTACCCATATGTATCTATATACACAAATTTTTATTTGTGGTTGCTGAAGAAGAACATATATGCAAAGAGGACAGTGAGCAGTGGGCAGTGGAAGAAGTGGAGGGTCTGATCAGATCTGGAAGATATTTAGACACCATTTCCTTAATATTCTCATTGTACGGATGAGGAAACAGAGATTCAGAAGTTTTCTAAGATTTGTCCAAAGTCCTATTTCTCCTTGCTGATATTTTTATGTATACGAATTAGCTTCTTTTCCCAGAACATGTGATTCTGATGATTAAGATATATCTACTTCAAAACTCTGTTTCTTCTACCAACATTAGAACTTGGGTCACTTGGCAAAGAGAGAAGCGTCAACAGAAACACTTTCAAGACCAGACCAAGTGGAATTAGGGAAGAGAGTACCTGTCAGGGAGATTTGAAAAAAATCACATCATTCTTCCCAAGAGATACAACGTGAAACTTGGGAATGTGAACTATTAACCAACACAAAGAATAAGGAGTGATGGGGATCATCTCCATTCTAATTTTGATACTATCATAGATGTTATAATCTCATAAGTTCATTTAGTGTTATTTTCCTCATCCATACATGGCTTTGTCATCTAAGTGATATTTTCTCCACTATTTGAAAAGCCACAATAAATGAAAGAGGAAGAGTAGAAACAAGGAAAACAAGAATGTGGAAAGCTTTGGTCACCATTAAATTTACTTTAAGTCAAACACTCCACAGGACCTTGACTTGCTCCAACTCATGACACTATTGAAATTTACTCACAAGACTACTCAGTCTTTTTGTGTGTGTGTGATCCAGGATTAGTAGGATTTGTAGATAAAACAGTGATTAGACTTTGTGTTCATTTGCCTGTGTATTCGGTACAGCAGGTGTGCCTGCGTTAGGAGACAGAATATATTCCTAAAGTCAGAAACCATGACATAAACATTATGTCCTGAGACCAATCACTGCTAAGGTAGAGAAGAGAAAGAAGCCCAAGTAGGTCTTGGGTCCCCAGAACAGAAGTAGAGGAGTCTTGGCAGCTGACATACCTAGTCACGGGGTGGCTGTTGCGAGAGTAAATCACAGTACATGATTATGTAGGTGAGCCAAATACATGATGGCAGGAGACAATATTTATGCTTAAGTTACAAAATCAATTTTGGGAGTCAGTCAGGAATCTTGCCAATCTTCATCAGCCTTTCTTCCCACTATGCACATCTCAGAAAGACTGAAAATCAAGGGAATTGGACATTCCTGTAATTCAGCCTCTTGTCTCCATACTCTTTCCTGTCTTGTACTCTCCAGACTCACATATGTATTGAACGTTCTTCTATTATCTTCCTTACTTGAAATATATATTTTTTCTTTTTAAACTCAACCATTTAAATTCTTTTACTTAAATTTTTCCTTTGCTTCCTTCTTCCTGTCTTACATTAGATTATAGAGGACATATTTCAACTATTTTATTACAGTGAAATATTTTTGTTTGAATTGTTTTTCGATAATGGTAAGTAGAATTGTTAAGGTTGGCTTATGTGAGCCTAAACAAATATTCACAGAGAAATTATCATCCAGTTTCATGAAGGGACACATTCAAGAATATTTATGACAACATGTCTATACACTAGGACTTGGAGGTAATCTTGGTATCTGTCATGGTGGAAATGGGAAAGTAATGTAGGAAATGCTATCAACAATGGTCTAGGTATTCATGTACAGCCATGCGTAGATCTTAAAGATAGTGCTAAGGAAGTAAGAAACAGAAAGAGCTCTATAGCACAATAAGATAAGTAAATTAAAATAAATGCATACAGGAAAATATGTGTTTTTCAGAGACATGCAAATAAAATGATATATGTCAAAATTAAAACTCATGTATATTTAAGGGGCAGGCAATGGTAGTGGAGCCAGGGATAAATTGATGTAAAAATAAAGAGAAGGCATTTGCATGTGTCAGCAATAATAATCTCCATTAATGTGATAATAATGTGATGAGTATGGATGAACTCAACTCTCTGTACTTGAGGTTTCAAATAAAGATATGAATCCTTTATTAAGTTGAATTCTCCAAATGGAGTAGTTGAGAAATGTTTCTGACTAGGCTGGTTTGAATCAGAAATGCTGTTTCCATAAAGGGGCAGACTTGATGCATCCCAAGAATTGACTTATCTAAAGTCAGGTAAGTAACATCTCCTACAGCCAGTAACAACCTTCTTATCTGGCAAATAGATGTAAATATCAACATGATTGTCATCCTGGCAGGTATTGCTGAGGGCCATGCAGTTTGCATCATTGTGCATAGATATCAAATGCTTGTCCAAAGTAATTTTTTTCAGCATTCTATGGGGAGTAACACCTTACATTTGTGCACTTTATATTATTCAAAGCAATTTATTTACAATCCCCTTTGATTCTCCTAAAGGTGGCTGAGTCAGATATTATTATACACTTCACAGATAAAGACTGCGAAACACAGCATAGCTGAGTGATTGTCCCAATGTCATACAAGTTAGTAGACCTGGTCTAAAACCCATGTCTCTGGAGGAACTGGTATGTTTCTTTTCTCTCTCCTCATGACAATATACAGCTAACTGGGTCATGTCTTTTTTTGCTTTATTTCCAGAAAGTTCAGAACCAGATTTGAAGCTCTTGTGAAAGAATTACAACTTCTCTTATCATCTGCATTTTTGTGTCCTTTTTGCATTGGTCTTAAACTTTTACTTTTTTCTATTTTTCCTGGTCATAATTATTTATTTCTACTTATATTTCTACTCTTATGTTATTCTAGAGCCACTATAGGCTACACTGGACAATTTGTAGAAGAGATGGGAGTATAGATAAATGCATGAATGTAAAGAAAAGGAAAAAAAAATCCTCACAACACTAAAATAAAGCATTGCTTCTTGGGAAGAAGATCATATAATTAGCTCTAATGAGCCTGGCTACATTTAGAAAATCTCTGTGTTTGGATTATATATGATTTAATTAGTATTTGGACAACTATGATTAATGAGAGAACAAATCTCTAGAACCCCTACTGAGCAAAAAGGCTGATTTTAGATTTTAAAACTTAGCAAATCAAAATAACCCTAGTTCAGTATGCCTTATTGTGTTACAGGTGAAGAACAGCCATCCAGTGAAATCAACTACTCTGGAGCGGCCTGGTTTTTGAGCATGAAATTAAGATACTGAGTTTGTGACTTCTGTCCTCCATTCATTGTATGGATTGCCCTTCATATTGGATCATGTGTCCTCGACCCACCTGTCTAGCTTCATCCTTCTCCTGCCACTTCCCGTCTGGCATCTGACATTCCACAGATTCACAAACTTCCTAGCTGATACCCACACTGAGTCCTCTGATGGATTCCCTTTCACTACTTCCCCTTATAGGCCCAGTTCATGTCATCTCTTAAGAAACTTTCTTTGATTTGGGCTCCTCATTGATCACATTACTCAAGCAGAAGTTGTCTTCTCTATGCTTCATAAGATTTTGAAAATGCCACCATTATTATTGGCGTATTTATCTCCCCTAATAGACTGTGAACTCTTTAAGTTTTTGGCTATTACATGGTCATCTAGGCCCTGATGTGGCCTATTATAGTGCTTGGCTTATAGCAGATACCCATTTTATCTTTCATAATGAGTGAACACAGCTGGTTGAAAAGATGTCTCATGAGTTGCCACATGCACAGGTCAACAAGACATTTCACCAGGTCACAGTCACATGCTGTTTGGGGATGCTTTCTTTTGGTTTGATCTCTACTCCCTGGGCTCCCAATTATAACAACTTACTGCCTTTTGTTTTGGGCCTTACTTTGGTCCCTTTTTAAATTTTTTTATTTTTTATTTTTTTGAGATAGAGTTTGGCTCTGTCACCTAGGTTAGGGTGCAGTGGCGTGATCTTGACTCACTGCAACCTCCACTTCCAGTGTTCAAGCGATTCTTCTGCCTTAGCCTCCTGAGTAGCTGAGACTACAGGTGCTCTTCATTGCCATGCTAATTTTTTTATTTTTCATAGAGACAGCGTTTCACCATGTTGGCCAGGATGGTCTCAAACTTGTGACCTCAAGTGACGCTCCCACCTCTGCCTCCCACCTTTATTTTTTATTTTCCTAATGATTAGGGTTATTTTTTCTCAAAGCCCAGCTGCCTGCTTTAAGAGTTATTTTTTGATTGCCACTATTTAATAAAAGCATCTCATATTTTATCTGGCAAAAGATGCAGAGGTCAACCTGATTATCATGTTAAAGGATATATAGGTTTTTAGGATATATAAATATTTATATTCTATGAAATATGTCTGAAAGTACATATGGTTGGCCTTCTATATTTATGGGTTCCACATCATGGATTCAACCAACCACATATTGAAAAATTTTGAAAAACTAAACTTATAAAAAATCACAATACAATAAAAATAAAAAATTTTAAATACAATATAATAATGACTTACATAGTCCTTATATTGTATTAGGTATTAAAAGTAATCTAGACATGATTTAAAGTATGTGGGAGGATATGCATAGGTTATATGCAAATATGATGCCATTTTATATAAGAGACTTGAGCATCTGCAGATTTTGTTATTTGTAGAAGTCCTGGAACCAATCTCCCATGGATACCAAGGAACGATTATACATATATATATATATGTGTATTTTATACACACACACACAAAATATACTGATATATATGTATATGTATATATGTGTGTGTATTTTTATTATACAATATGATTTCTATGATCAGCTCTTAAGTGTCAAGATTGAGCTTTAGCTGAACCTTTAAGTTTCACTGTCTTAATATGAAATAAATTTGAATCCTTTACAGAAAACCTAGAGATAAATACCAGTGTTTTAAAAGTCATGCTTGTTATTATACATGTGTGCATCCTTTCATTATGCAAACATTTATTGATGCCAGAAGTAGAATAAATGCTGTGATACAAAAATAAGACAGGCAATATCTATGTCCAGAAAGCTAATGGGAGCACAGCAGGAGCTGATGCTAGAGTTGGGTGTAGAGTCCAGACATGAAGGACTGTATATCATGCTAAGGAGTTGGTTCTTTCCCTGTCACCAGTGGGGAATTTTTAAAGCCTTTGAAGCAGGATAGACACAAGATCTTGTCTCTATTTGTACTCTATTTGTACTAAATGTTCTAATTCTTTGAGAAAAATGGAATAGTGGAGATATAAACCAGTAGATTATTGCGAAAGGCCAGGAGGGAGATAGTGAGAGCTTAGACTATGGCAATGGATAAGGGATGGAGAGGAAAGAATAGATTAAGTAAATAAGTAAAATAAATAGAATGGTCACTGTAAGTGAAGAAGGTGGAAAAGGGAAATGCCTAGGGCAATTACTGGTTTCTAGCTGGGCATTGTGGGAGTGCCACTTATGGGAAAAGGGAACACAGAAGACCAAAATGAATAAGAATTCATGTGTAAAAATAACTACTTAACGTAAGTCGTTATGTGTGAAAATAGAAATACTGTCATTTATCATCATTATTTAACAGCCAAGGTCCTGAATATAATACTTTAAACTACACTTAATTTGACTGTAAGAGAGTGTATCACGTTTCTTTAGTCAGGCTATGTGTTTTACCTTTACATTCTTGGACACAAATATATTGTTGAAGTGAGAAGTTGAGTTTGAAAAATGGCTTGAGTCCAACTCTTCTGAATTTCAGTGTGCTATGCTGGTGTCTATGCTGGTTACTATCAATATAGTGATCACTGTGTCTGGTAATGCACCAAACTACTGAAAGGTGCAACTGGTTAGTTAGAAGTAATAGAATTCCTTACTGCCCCACCCCCGCCGCCTCACCAACAAACTTAATGATTTAAATCTTTGCCAGTCAACCATTTTGCAAATGTAGGTTATACAAAAAATCCAAGTTGAATAAGTGTATGAGTGGCATATGAATGGCCAATACAGGAAAAGATAGTAATGGCTAAAATGTATTGAGCACCTACTATATGCCAGGTGCTATTCTAAATATTCTCAATTAATCTTCACAAGTCATGGAGTTAATGACTATTATACTACTCATTTTGAAGATCGGGAAACTGAATCACAAGCTTACCCAAGGCCATCTGCAAGTAGGTAATTCAAGCTAGTATAATATAATACCAGATCCTGAACTCTTAACCATTATACTAAAATGTAGTGAATAATGACCTCCTAATAAGAGTAAAAAGGTGTTAAAGTCCCCAGCTATTATTGTTTTGGGGTCTATCTCTCTCTTTAGATTTGATAATATTTGCTTTATATATCTAGGTGGTCTGATGTTGGGTGCATATATATTTGCAATTGTTATGTTCTCTTGCTGAATTTATCCCTTTATTATCTTTTAACCTTCATTGTCTCTTTTTAGAGTTTTTGACTTAAAATTATTTTATCTGAAATAAGTATAGCTACTCATGCTTGTTTTTGGTTTCTGTTTGCATAGGCTATCCTTTTCCATCTCTTTCACATTCAGTTTATATGTGTCTTTCCAGATGAACTGAATTTCTTGTAGGCAGCACATAGTTGAGTCATTTTATATCTTTAAGGTGGGAAATGTAATTCATTTACATTCAAGGTCGTTATTGATAGGTGAAGACTCATGTCACTATGTTGTTTTCTACTTGTCTTGCATATCCTTTGCTCCTTTCTTCCTTCATTGTTTATCATTGTGGTTTAGTGGTTTTCTGTAGTGATAGGGTTTCATTCTTTTTCTCTTTGTGTATCTGCTCTACCAGTGAGTTTTATACTTTTGCATGGTTTCATGATAGTCATCTTTTCACTTTAAGATGTAGGACTCACTTGAGTTTTGCAAGACTAGGCTAGTGGTGATAAATTCCTTCAGTTTTTGCTTGTCTAGAAAAGGCTTTATTTCTCTTATGTGTGAAAGGTAGCTTTGCTGAGTATAGTCTTCTTGACTGGCAGGTTTTTCTCCTTTCAGCACTTTGAATAATTCATCCCATTTTCTTCTAGTCTGTAAGGGTACTGCAGAGAAATATGCGTTAGTCTAATGGGGATTCCTTTATGTGTGACTCGATGCTTTTATCTTGATGTTTTTAGAATTCTCTTTGCCTTTGAATTTTGACAGTTTGACTATAAAGTGCCACAGGGAGATTTTTAGACTGAATCTTTTTGGAGACCTTTGAGCTCCTAGATCTGGATATCCATATCTCTCCCCAGCTTGGAATGATTTTAGCTATTATTTTATTAAATAGATTTTTCTACACCATTTTCCTTCTCTTTTCCATCTGGAACTCCCATAAATGTGACCATTTGTTCACTTAATGGGGGGTCCTATGAGTCTTGTAGCCTTTCTTTACTCTTTTTCATTCTTATTTCCTTTATTTTCTCTGCCTGGGTAATTTCAAATAACCTATCTTCAAGTTCAGAGTTTTTGTTTGTTTGTTTTGTTTTTGTTTTTGTTTTTTGTTTTTTGTTTGAGACAAAATCTTGCTCTGTTGTCCAGGCTGGAGTGCAATGGCATGATCTCTGCTCACTGCAACCTCCACCTCCTGGGTTCAAGAAATTCTCCTGCCTCAGTCCCCCGAGCAGCTGGGACTACAGGCACATGCCACAATGCCCACTTAATTTTTGTATTTTTAGTAGAAATGGGGTTTCACTATTTTGGCCAGGCTGGTCTTGAACTCCTGACCTCATGTCCCACCCACTTCAACCTCCCTAAGTGCTGGGATTACAGGCATAAGTCTTGGGCCTGGGATTACCAGGCCCAAGTTCAGAGATTCTTTTATTGGCTTGATCAAGGCTGCTGTTGAAGCTCTCTATTATTTCTTCAATTTATAGAAATCATTAGCTGCAGTATTTCTCTTGGCTTTTTCAATGATTTTTATCTCTTTGTTGAATTTATCATTTGTATCATAAATTTTTTTTCTGATTTTGTTGAATTGCCTGTCTGTATTTTCTTGTATCTCATTGAGTTTTGTTAAGATCACTATTTAGAATTTCTTTTCCAGAAGTTTGTTGATTTCACTTTCATTGGGGTCTGTAACCAGATAGTTATATTTATTTGGTGGTATCAGATTTTTCTTGCTTTTTAATGTTGTGTGTGTGTGTGTGTTCCTATGTTGATGTCTGTGCATCTGATGGAACAATCACCTCTTCCAAAATTTCTAGAGTGGATTTTGTAGAGAAAAACTTTCATCTGCAGTTGGGTTTTGGTGTGCCAGTTTGGAAGGATGTAGTGATTCTATTTTCAGGCAGGTACAGTGCAGTCAAGAACACTATACCCAGAAAAGCTGCCCTTCAATAGCTTCTGCAGCTGTTCAAAGTCAGCAGTAACTGTGAGCACCTCAGTAGCATAAGCTGTAGAAGTTTGTGGGATGGCAGTGGCAGTGTAGGTTGTTAATAGCTCCTCAGTGTCAAGGGCTTTTGAAGTCCTCCTTGTTTTTCCTACAATGGAGAGACTTAGAGGAGGGAATCCTTCTTGATATCAAGTGTGACATGGCTTACTATTAATAGCAGCTACAGAAGCACTGGATTCCAGGTGCAGGTAGTTGAGGCAGCTGTGGGGCCAGGATCCTAGGCTCAGAGTCTCACAAACCTATTGTGATACCTGGATCTTGGAGTACAGGTTCATTTTTGTAGCAGGGTTGGAGGACCAGGTAGCCTACAGGACCAAAATCTATGACTCTGAGGCACAACCTAGAACTGCTCATGGAACTGGATTGTAGCTACAAATCCTGTCTTTTGGGGGCAGGGCACAGCACTGGCCCACCTCCAGGGAAGAAGGGGTGCTGTGGATGTTTGGGCCTGTGGAGAAGGGTATGGCTGCAATTTGGGTGTCTGACCCAATAAGGCTCAGTGTGTCAAGTTGGGTCCCAGGGGATGAGGCATCATATAGTGACTCTAGACCCTGGAATGGTGGGGCTCAGCAGTATCCTGACTCTATGAGGCTACATGCAGTAGCAGCTGGTACCCTAAAATGGTGGAGTACAGCTATCATTTGGACCCTGGGGTACAGGGAAGAAATAGCACAGCAATGATTCTTCTTTCCAAGGAGAACAGTGTTTCAGCAGCTCAGACACTAGAGAACTAATTCTGCCCCAGGGAAGCAGGGTCCTAGAGTTTGGGCAAGGTGTCTGAGTTCACCCACTGCTCTGTTTCCCTGGGATGTGGTATGTGCTGTGTCAGCTCAGCCCTGAGATGTGCAGCTACTAACAGCTTGGCAAAGCACCACTTCCCCAGGGGGTGATATACTGCTTCAGCTCAGGCCCAGGTGATGTGACCATTGTGGGCAGCCCAAGCACCACTTCCCTGAGATGCATGGCACTGCTTCAGCTAGGTACTGGAGTGTGTGACTGCTGTGGGTAGCCAAGGCACTGTTTCTTGGGATGCAAGGAGCTGCAACAACTTAGGCACGGGAGGTGAGGCTCCTTGGAGTGGCCAATGTACTACTTTCTCAGGAGAAAGAGTTCTGCTTTGACTACAGCTCGAGGAGGAGAAAGGAACAGGTAGAGCAGCTCCACATCTGCTTGGTCTCACTGGAAAAAGTGTAACAGCTGCTCACAACTTGACATGGGGATGTCAGGCCACTGGCCTAGAGTGGTTTGGTGGTAGCTTAGTCTCAGGGGTGAGAAGAAGCCATGGCTATTTGTCTTTGGAGAAAGACACACTTCTGTAGTAGTTCCAGTTCCAAGGTGGCACAGCACAGGAACTACAGCCCACAGGGGCAGGGACAGTGTTAGCTCCTTCTCTGGAGACAGCACAGGTATATAGACCCTAGGAAGCTCCCTCAGCTGGACTTAGTGCCAGTGAGGACTGTAGGGGAACAAGGTCTGTAATTGTCCAAGGTGTTGATGGGTGTTCCTGGGATCCTCTTCGTCTCTAACTGATGAAGATGAGTCAAGTCCTGGTGAAATACTATGAAGTGTTTGTCTATAACCTTTGTGTTATGTTTGGTCCTCTTCACTGTCAAACTCTCCCGTTTCCCTCAGTTTCCTTAACTCTTCCTCATTTTCTAAGGCTGTCTCTCAATTCAATCAAAGATCTGAGATCATCATTTACATTTCAAAACTCCTTTATATTAGCATGTTAATTCTACTAGGTTTAATCTGTTTTTATCTTTCAACAAATGATTTATTAATATTACATTACAACAAGTGACAAAATATTAGTATCTAATTCTAGACATTGAGAATTAGATTCTGGAATGAATCGCTGGAATAGAAGAAAAATAAAGATTTGTTTTCTCATAATTTTAAAGCTTCCGTCTTAGTCTAGGCACAGCTAGTGCAACATTTTCTTCAACCCCACAGGCTCCATTCCCTTTACTATTTGTAATATGCTTGGGTCACTCATAGGAGAAAGACACTGTCAACAGCAGTAGTTAGCAACATTTTCAAAATGCATTTTGTTGTCTTAAATAAAAGTTATGCCGTTATTTCAGTAATCTCATACAGTCTTATTTACTTCTGTACGTAAGATATGAGCTCTCAACATTCATGTAGGTGAATATTTCCCATGTTTTTTGAGGATTCCCAAAAGACTTCAGGAAGTTTCCAAAATAATTTCAAGTGTTTAATTTTTTCTTTTTTTTTTTTTTTGCGATAGTAACTACTAATGTTTATTAAGTAACTACAATTTGTCAAATGCTGTGCTAAGTATTGTAAATTTCTTTCAGTTAGTCCTCATAATGTTACTATCTCCATTTTTTTCTTTTTTCTTTCTTTCTTTTTTTTTTTTTATTATACTTTAAGTTCTAGGGTACATGTGCACAACGTGCAGGTTTGTTACATATGTATACATGTGCCATGTTGGTGTGCTGCACCCATTAACTCATCATTTACATTAGGTATATCTCCTAATGCTATCCCTGCCCCCTCCCCGCACCCCACGACAGGCCCCAGTGTGTGATGTTTCCGTTCCTGTGTCCAAGTGTTCTCATTGTTCAATTCCCACCTATGAGTGAGAACATGAGGTGTTTGGTTTTCTGTTCTTGAGATAGTTTGCTGAGAATGATGGTTTCCAGCTTCATCCATGTCCCTACAAAGGACACGAACGCATCCTTTTTTATGGCTGCATAGTATTCCATGGTGTATATGTGCCACATTTTCTTAATCCAGTCTGTCACTGATGGACATTTGGGTTGCTTCCAAGCCTTTGCTATTGCGAATAGTGCCACAATAAACATACGTGTGCATGTGTCTTTATAGCAGCATGATTTATAATCCTTTGGGTATATACCAATAATGGGATTCACAATAAAAGAAAGGAGCAGTGTGAATCCACGAGAGTCAGACCAGCAGTTTAAGACCCTCTTCATAGCTCAGTTTCTGGTGCATGAAGAGATTCAATTAGCCTTCTTGCTCTCAGTTCTTAGAAGAATTTGAGAGGAATAAGAGCAATAACTACCTGTATTATTTCGTAGCCTAAGAACAGAGAAAATAGATATTAAAAAAACAGAAGCCAATTCCTTTCATCCTAGGATGTCTGAAAAGGAGAGATTCTATGGAGCATGGATGCAGAAAAGAAGGAGTTATGCCTATGAGAAAAAATAAACTCTGGACACAATCACTCAAGCCCAGAGAAACAACCGCTAAGAGCAATTAGCATCAATTCATTGTCACCAGGAGGGCACATACCAGAGAACCTGGGACAAAACCTGGGATAGAGCGTTTAGCATTCTTAGGCTTACTGGTGCTGTGGTTCAACAGTCTTTGAGGAGATGGAGAGAACTGGAGACCACCACCATCATGTGTAAAAAGGATGCTATAGCAACAACAAGGCTGCAAAAATCAGCGAGAGTTTAGGTTGTACACCATTTGAAATCCAGCCTGTACTTGCTTTCTTGTGAAGGACTTGAGATGTGCTGAGATACCTTAAACATGTGAAGGTGACTCTTTTGAAAGGCAGAACTCTTCATGAACTCTTTCTACTCATTAGTTTTCCTATGACTTCACCATTAAAACTAGAAAAGAAGCTGCAGGCTATCTCAGGTAGCTTCTTATTTGGACACAATACCAATACTATAGACACAATTGAATGAGTGACTAAATCTTCCTGATTCTTCCATTGCACAGGGTCAATATGTCTCTTTGACTAAATAGCTGTGCTCTTGTTCAAAAAAAGCATGATTTTTTTGATTTTGTAAATCAAAAAACACAGGGCTTGATTTTGTTAGTCTCTATCCCAGAAAATTGGTGGATCACTCCTTGGCTTTTGTATAATTCAATGACTGGCTTTGCCACATCCTTGTACTGTCTTAGCCTTGCAGCAACTGCTTTGGGTTTATCATCCTTATGCTGGACTAATGGTTCACCAGCGATGTCATCAATTCCATATACACGAGGTGGATTGAATTGCAAGTTATATACCCTTCCACTAGGAGAGGATCTTTAAGTGTTTCAAATGGAATGTTCAACCTGATCACTAGATTCACTTCACAGATTTTGTCCAGGACATCAGCCTGTCCTAATGTCCTAGGAAAGCCATCTAGGAGGCAGTGCTGCCACATCTATTCTCCAACTCCAACATCATTAGGCATGCGATCACAGGTCTGGAACCAAAAGACCGTTCTCTATGTACTGCTTGGCCATGTCACCAACTCCAGTGTTGACCTTGATGTTCTCCTGCAAGCAGTGGCTACTAGAGAAATGTCGGAGGCCTAAGTTCTGAGCAATCCTCTCGCACAAGGTGCCCTTGCCCTAGGCAACCAGCAAGAGGATGACCGTACAGGAGTCTGGAAGCCATTGCCTTTGCTAGGAGGGGGTGGTCAAATGTATAGCCCAGATAGCAGTCCCAGAGGGAGCCCCAGAGGGTTTTGTTTCTTGGCTTCTACTCTGGCACCTTCTGTTCACACTGGGACTTGTCAACCACCTGCCCTTTGGCTGGAGGCAGAACTCCAGGAGGCTACCAACAGACCCTGCAGGGTGACCTTTTATTTTCAATTCTTAAAGACATTTCAGAAAATTAGGGCAGGCATGGTAGGTAATTTTGTAAGAGGAGGCATGCCTTTTTCTTAGGCATAAAATCACACTGTAGGTGTACCCGACACTTCAAGGATTCAAACCAAATCCTCTTTCTCCTTACAGTAATGTAAGCAACAAGGCAAAATTAAATAGGCACAGATTAATTTACTCTTGAAGGAGAAGAATAAAGGAATGTCTTTATAAAAGACACTCCTTTATTATTAAAGACACTCTTTATTAAAGAATAAAGAAATATATATATATATATATTTCTATTGCTGAGTGCCTTTAAAGCCTTAGTTATCTCCAACCCTCCTATTCGCAGAACTAGTAGTACGCAGGAGAAGGCAAGAACAGAGGACAAATGTCCCAAAATCCCAAAGAGAGTGTGACAAAAGAGACTGACAAGATAGAAATGCAGAAATGAATCCAGGGGATTCACCTCTAAAAAGAAGGTGGGGAAAATGTCCTAAGCTTGTAAATTCTAGCTGCTGGATTGCAGGCTGTTTGGCATTTAAAATGGGTGTTTGTGATGAAGATGATGATAAATATGGGGTATTAGAAAAATATTATTAATATTTCAGATATTGGAAATTACTAAAATTAAATGAGCAAAATTGTAAAGATGGTTGAGTATATAAAGGAATTCTAATTACATTTAGGGTTAGTCTATTTACCCTAACCTTAGCGCTGTTTTTGTGAGTTGCTTATAAAATCAGAAAATCATTTATGTGAGCTGCTTACAAAATTATTTATGTGAGCTGCTTACAGTTTTGGGAATAATGGTATATGGCTCTGCAGCATAATAATGCTTGTATGTATCAAGTTAACCTGTTTTTTTGTGTGTGATTTCAATAGGAAATCCTATTTGTGTGTGCTCTGTGTAATTCATTATTCATGTAACGTGGCCGTTTACTCACCAAATGAAGAAGCATTGCAGAAATTCCTCAGAACTTAAACACAGAAATAATATATATATATAATGCTAGGCATTGTTCTGAACATTATATAAGTATTAGCTGATTTAGTCCTTTTACAACAATCTTCTGTTGTAGTATTAAGCCCATTTCATATTTAGGAAAATGAGGCATAAAGAGGTTAAATAACATAGACAAAGCAAACAATGAGTTAATGGTGGTGAAAAGAGTATTTGAACCCAGGCAGCTTGTCTCTGTTATCTATGCACGGCCGTAAGTTTGAAGTGTCTCTGGGTTGAACCAAGTATCTGATTCCTTTGTCCTCAATGGGGTAGACTCAGCAATTGGAAGTAGGAAATGGGTTGCTCTAGAACTGAACATCAGCTGAACATCTGGGTGGCTCAACAGAAAGAAAGGAGACAAAAGTAATGTAATAAAAGTCAATAGATTTCAAAGAATACATTTCTCTTTGGTAGAAAGAGTTAATTACTACTGGGAAATTTTGGGTGTTATTTAATATTTACAAAGCCATTTCTAAGAGAAAAGGCTTGAAATCCCATTAGGTAAGTCAATCCAAGTTATTCTTCAGCTGCCTTTAGTCCAAAAACACTTTATCACAAAATAAAACAGTAATAACCATGCATACTAATGACCCTGAGTCAACAAGAACCTCCCCCCCACACATATAAACACACACACACGAATATGTATACATTTATACAAGTCAATACATCAAAGATGTATGTGATCTACTTTAAAATATTTCCATTAATATCAAGTCAAAGAAATTGATGTTTGGATGCATCTTTGGGTAAACATCATGAATGTGAAATTCCTGATTCTTTCTATGTGACCCTCTGAACTGAATGTTTATAAAGTATAATATAAAATATTTTAGTATAATAAATTCACCTGCACCAATCTATTCAACTTCAAAAACTGTTGTTTACCATTCTTTTATCATCTGTACCTCTATCCCCTCTCTACCCCTCCTTGATTATTATTATTTATAATTTTTCTTATATACATTGTATATATACATTGAATTATATATATACACACACACATTGATAGAAATGTGCAAATCTTAGCAGCACAGTTTTGACTAATGCACATACACATGAAATCCACATTTTTTTTTTTTTTTTTTGAGACAGGGTCTCGCTCTGTCGTCCAGGCTGGAGTACAGTGGCATGATTTCAGCTCTCTGCAGCCTCTGCCTCACGAGTTCAAGCTATTCTTGTGCCTCAGTCTCCCAAGTAGCTGCGACTACAGGTGTGCACCACCACACCCAGCTAAGTTTTGTTTTTTCAGTAGAGACAGGGTTTTACCATGTTGCCCAGGCCGTTTTCGAACTCCTGACTGCAAGTGTTCCACCTGCCTAGGCCTCCCAAAGGGCTGGGATTAAAGACCTGAGCCACCATGCCCAGCCCCACATACTTATTGTAATATAGAACATTTCACCAGAAAGTTCCTTTATGTTATTTCCTAGTCAACCCTCCATCTCTTGTGGTAGTCAGCCTCTAAGATGGCCTGCAATGTTTACCACCTGTTGATATCATGCCACTGTGTAATGTCTTTCCACATTAAATAATGTTGACCAGGGTAACAATAGGATACTGTGGAAATGGGAGATGGAGTTTCTTTTTTGTGATTGGTTTATAAAAACATTGCAGATTTCTGGGTTTTTTTGTTTGTTTGTTTTGTTTTGTTTTTTTCTCCGTTGCCCAGGCTGGGGTGCAATAATATGATCTTGGCTCACTGCAACCTCTGACTCCTGGGTTCAAGCTATTCTCCTGCCTCTGCCTCCCAACTAGCTGGGATTACAGGCATGTGCAACCACACCAGGCTAATTTTTGTATTTGTGGTAGAGACAGGGTTTCACTGTGTTGACCGAGCTGGTCTTGAACTCCTTACCTCAGGTGATCTGCCTGCCTCAGCATCCCAAACTGCTGTGATTACAGGCACAAGCCACTGTGCCCGGCCACCATTGCAAATTTCTCTAGGGGAAGCCAGCTGCCAAATTGTGAGGGCACTCAAGTAGCTCTATGGAAAGACCCTTGTGGCAAGACACTGAGGCCTGCTGTCAACAGCAGGGAACCAAGACCTTTTGCCGACAGTCATCTTGGAAGTGAATAAACCAGCCCAAATCAAGTCAAATCTTGAGATGAGTGCAGCCCTGGCCAATGTACTGACCTCAGTCTTCTGAGAGATCCTGAACCAGAACCATTGGGCTATATCAGTCCAAAATTTCTGACCCACAGAAATTATTTGATAAAAATTCTTGTTATTTCAAGCTGTTAAATTTGGGGTGTTGGTTATGTAGCAACAGATACTACTAAACCCCTGCTATCTCTGTTCTGATTTTTTCGTTAAGATTAAATTTGTCTACTTTCGAACATCATACAAATAGAATCATACTGTGTTTTATTAAAAATAAAATTATGTAATTTAATTCTATTCTTAATAGTTTGAGCTTTTCCCTGAAAATTTGCTAATGAAATTTTTTGCTCACTGAATTACAAAAGAGCAGCAGCCAATGGAAAAAGCACCTCTCAACTGCCTAGCAATTTCTTATTTGAGTGTGCATGTATGTACATTCAAATGTGTATGTGTTTATTTAGATTTTTAAACGTATTTTCTTTTTCTTTAAGAGAAAAAATTTCTTTAAATCTGTAGGAGTGACCCTTTTGAGATGTCTTACATAACCTGGTTTCCAAGAGGACCTAACTCAGGGCCTTGAACCTAGTAGGTGTTCAATAAATATACAATAAGGAAATATACAGTAAGTAAATAAGTAACTAAATCAATCAGTTACTGCCATCAATTCTGATTGCCTGAGTGGTAGAGGTTCAGACTGTGTGATCCTTCCTACTCGTGTTACATTTTGTCACTCACACTTTCTAAACTTTCACAACACCTGTACGTTGCAAATCATACACATAGGTGTCAGACAGGGCCAACCTGAGCCTTCTGTAGCAATGAAAAGCAGCTGGGACCGTGTCTTGCATCATTGTGGACTTAAAGCACATATCCTACTTAACACCTGCAGGCTTTGGCTGGTAATTCTGTCCTCAGGAATGTCAAGACTAAGTCATAAAGATGTAAAGAAGACAATGCTTCTTTTCTGAACATAATCTCTCTTTACCAACCTCTCTGAATAATACTGTTATTCGTTTTGGAAAGAATATGCGATGTGTAATTCCACATATAGGAAAATGTAGATGCATTTTATCTACAGCCAGTATACTGTGTGAAAACTATTCTATAATGAAAATTTTGAAAGAAGACTCTAGTCTGTTGCTTAGATGGTATGGAATTATAGAATCTGGCATTAGCAATGATGACTTCTTGGTAGTTCTTGGGCCATCTTTTCTCACACATTTGGGAGACTAGCTCAAATAGGAATGTTTATATTTGGTTACAGATGAATCATGAATTCAAAACATTGGGAAGATGGGCTTCCATAATAATTCTTAGAAAGCCAAGTTCACCTTGTGCTGATTTTAAAAAATCTTTTTTAATAAAAACATGGTAAGTGTGTGTGTGTGTGTGTGTGTGTGTGTAGAGAGAGAGAGACAATGTTTTGCTATGTTGCCCAGGCTAATCTTGAACTCTAGGCCTCAAGTGATCCTTTCACTTCAGCCTCTCGAAGTGCTTGGATTAAAGGTATGAGCCACCACACCCAGCCCTATACCTTTTCAAAAATATGTTTATCTTTCTTTAATTAAAAAAAAATTTAGGCTTATAATCCCAGCAATTTGGAGGCCGAGACTAGAGGATTGCTTGAGGTCAGGAGTTCAAGTGCAGCCTGGGTGACATGGCAAAACCCCGTCTCAACCACAAATACAAAAATTAGCCAGGAGTGGTGGTGCGTGCCTGTAATCCCAGCTACAGGGGAGGCTGAGACATGAGAATTGCTCGAACCCAGGAGGCGGAGGTTGCAGTGAGCCAAGATTGTTCCATAGCATTCTAGCCTGGGCAGCAAAGTGAGACTCTGTCTCAGAAAAAAAAAATTGTACAGCTAAAAGTGGTTCATACTCATTGAAGCTGTTGCTAGGAGAGTGGAATGCCGAAAGCAGATAACCAAGACGTAAATTATTAAGGCTCCAAATATGATGGGACATGCCAAAAAGAAAAAAGAGCCAACTTGAAGGGGCTCCCATTGACTAAATCTGGGACAATTGGAACAAAAAAATTAATGATGATAGTTATGATCCATGAATAAAATAAGAATCCATGGACCCATGCTGATATAAACAAATCACTGAACAAACACATAAATGAAGGATTATGAAAAGCCATTTTTTAAAGTAGAATTCTTAGTAACATGCACAGGTTGATGGAAATAGAAAAATCATTATTTTGCAAACACTACAGTAATAATTGTTTTAAGATCAAGATTCATCAATGGATGATAAAATTAGTTCCTGAAAGTATTTACATAGTGTCGAAGTATCTTCCTGCAAGACAATCATTAGTTACAAGGAGAGAAATAGTAACTTTACAGTAGAAAAACCTGGCAGATACCACTTTAACCAAATGATCAGTTAGTCTCAAAGCTGAAGAAACACATTGATACCGTGCATCTTCTAACAAGCCCCAATGAAGAGGACACAAGATCATTTTTGTGGTATTCTTGCTAAAAAAATGCATAACCTGAATTTAATCATAAGCCAACATCAACAAGCCCAAGCTGAGATATGGCTATTCTACAAAACAACAGGCCTGTGCTCCTCCTAAATATCAAGGTCTGGAAAGGCAAAGGAAGACACAGAAATTGTCTGGATCAGTGCTTTAGAACTTTAGCATATATCATAAATACCTGGGAGAGCTTGCTAAAACTCAGATTGCTGGCTGGGTGTGATGGCTCACACCTGTAATCCTAGCACTTTGAGAGGCTGAGGTGGGAGGACTGCTTGAGTCCAGGAGTTCTAGACCAGCCTGGGTAACACAACATAGTGAGACTCTGTCTCTAACAAAAAAAAAAAAAAAAAATATATATATATATATATATATATATATTTTAAATTAGCCAGGTGTGGGGATGTGAGCCTATAGTCCTAGCTACTCAGGAAGCTGAACGTGGAGGATCCTTGAGCCCAGGAGTTTGAGACTGCAGTGAGCTAAAATCCCACTACTGCATTCCAGACTGGACAACAGTGCTAAACCCTGTCTCAAAAGACAAAACAAACAAAACAGAACACAGATTGCTGACCCCCCAATCCCCACTCAGAGTTTCTAATTAGTAGGTCTGAGATGGGGTCTAAAATCTGCATATCTAACAAGTTCCTAGGTGACAACACATGCTGGTGGGCTGGGGATCCCCCTCTTTGAGAACCAATGTTCTAGAATGGGCAAGCTATGGCCCATCAGCTACATTCACCCTGTCTATTGTTTTTCTAAATAGAATTGTACTGGAACATAGCCACGCCCGTTTCTGTATACTCTATGGCTACTTTTGGCCAAGTTGAGTAGTTCTCATAGAGACTGTCTGGCCTAAAGAACACAGAAAAATATTTACTATCTGGCCTTTTGTAGAACAAGTTTGCTGAACTGTGTTCTGTAATTTAGATTAACTAGGCAACATGACAATGTATGTGTGATCCTGTCTTGAATTAGAACCTACATAAGAAAAAAGGATATTTAATGAGACAATTGTCAAAATTTGAATAAGGTCTGTAGACTAAATAATGAATTTTATCAATACTACTTTTCTGGTTTTGGTTATCATACTATGATTATATAAGAAATTAACATTTCGCCCTGGCGCGGTGGCTCACGCCTGTAATATCCCAGCACTTTGGGAGGCCCAGACCTGCGGATCATGAGGTCAGGAAATCGTGACCATCCTGGCTAACACGGTGAAAGCCCGTCTCTACCAAAAATACAAAGAATTAGCTGGGCGTGTTGGCGGGCGCCTGTAGTCCTAGCTACTCGGGAGGCTGAGGCACGAGAATGGGGTGAACCCGGGAGGCGGAGCTTGCAGTGAGCCGAGTTGGCGCCACTGCTCTCCAGCCTGGGCGACAGAGCGAGACTCCGTCTCAAAAAAAAAGGAATTAACCTTTCTAGAACCTGGATGAAGAGTATATGGGAATTGTTTGTACAATTTTTGTAATTTTGTGTAAGTATAAAATTATTTTGAAATAAACGTTTAGAAAAAACCTAAAACAAACAAAAAAACCCAATTTTTGTCCCTTATAAGATTATATTACATAAGTAATTGGGCTGAAACTGTGTTAACAAAGTGTACTTGAGCTATGGATGATTAGTTACCTCAATTTGAATTGCTCCCTGAATGGTGAGGAAAATCACACTAATCCCCCAATTACAGAACAAGCTTCAATCTATGGCTCAGTAATTGATGTTGAATTTTACCCAGAAGTAGAAGACATTCTTTCTGCATTTCATAAAAAAGAAGCAGTTCACACCCAACCTGCAGTTGGCCTCTCAACTACAGCTCTTGGTCAGGAGATATTGCTTGTCAGGAGCTATATATATATACACACATACATACATATATATGTGTGTGTGTATGTATATATATGCATATATATGCAGGAGGATAGAAAAGAAGTGGGTAGAATTCACATCTATTCTAAAATTAACTCACAGAAATATGCAGGATATATAGCTATATATATATATATATATATCTCTCTCTGCAGAACTGTACCTGACTGGCTCATAGTAAACATTTTTCTATTATCAATTGCTCTCATTGATACTATTATTGTGCTTGATTTTGTTGTAATGAAACTCCCAGATTGTCAGCTAGTGTCCTTGTAAGGACCAAAGAGGTACTGTTTGGGACACATATCAAGGTGTGCCTACTTCAGGCAACTGAGCAACATGGAGATTCTGCAGTGGGGAAGAATTTCAGCTTCAAGTACACCTTGTTACCCACAGACTTCCCTGTAATCCATTCTTGTGTTCCTTTCCCACTTCCCCTAGCAGACAGATGGCAAAGAGAAATTCATTCTAATTTTCTTTTTTCCTCTAGCCCAGACCTTTTAAACTTGGTGCAGATTCTTTCTGGGAACCAAACACATCTGTGATTTGTCCGGATTAAGTAAATAGCTTCAACAATTTCTAATCTCACATAATTTAAAAATAACAATTTTCTTTTAAAAGGATCAGGGCAATGTGCAATTTTTCTCCTTTTACACGACTTTTTGCTTTTAGTTTGCACTAACAATTTCTCCACTGAGGTCTCAGGCCTGGTACTTAAGCCTGCCCTAGGCACTGAGCTCAAGGAAAAGCTCTTTTGAGTAATAATGGAGCTCCCACTGCTCCTGCACATGCTCCCTCCTCAGGAAACTCAGAGTGCTCTTTCCTCCTGATTAGGCATGGTGGGTGACCTGATGCTGAGTTTCTGCCCTCTTGAAATTTGACAACCAATGATAGAAAAGAAGTGGGTAGAATTCACATCTACTCTAAAATTAGCTCACAGAAATAAGTTGGGGAAAGCTGACGAAGTCTCTAGAAGCATATTCCACCCACTGCAACCTTCTTTCTCTTAGATGGATTGCTACTAATCCCCCTTTTGCACATTTTCTTTAGTCCTTACAATATTAATACTAATGTCAGGTAGGCATCAGTGTCCTCATTTTCTAGGTAAGGAAATGAAAGCTTAAGGATAAATAATTTGCCTTGGAATATTCAGCTTGTAATTCTCAGTTTGTTCTTATCTAGCTTATTTTTGCTTCATTTATTTATCAAAGATTACAGGTAATGTAACAGGAGCACTCTTATGCTTACTGAACAAGGCCTACAAGGAAAGCCTTTCCAATCATCCACTGCTATTTTCAAATTCCCTTTTCCACACAGATCAAAACTCATAACAATGCACACACACACACACACACACACACACACACCCTTATATAATAAATGATGCCAATACCAGCTCCTTCACACCCCAAAGATTTAGGGAAAGTCTAACTTTGAGCCTCAGCAGCCTCTTCTTCCAAATTCACACTTTCTCCCATGACAGTGTCGCTCATCTAAGGTTTTCTTTGGAAGAGAAAGCATCCTGCCATGTGGCTAAGGGCAGGGGCTGTGTTTTGGTAGAGAGGAGCAGAGATGACCTTTTATCCCAAGAGTGGGTGCTTTTGTTTGAAGGGAGAGTTGGCTGGCTGGCTGCTTCATGTCCCCTTTGACCTGATGATGGAACTTGTAAGCCTTGGAAGCTGTCAAGGAAGCCAAACAGTTGCAACGTCTTTGTTGGGTCAAGGGTATATCCACATTTCACAAGGGAGCACTGTATTGCATTTCAAAATAATTTTCTCAACAAACTTATTTTTTTGCCTATTAATTTTAATTTTTAAAAGTAAATGTAGGGATTGAGAATGTTGTGGTATGATAATGGCAATGTGGTTATTTTAGAAAATGTAAGTTTTTAAAGAGATGTATACTGAAATGTGTATGGATGAAATGTTATATAGCTTTAGCATACTCTAGCAACAATAACAACCAAAAAACCAGACAAAGCAAGTAGGAGAAAATCTTGATAATCACTGAATCTGGATGATGGATAAATGGGGGTTAGTTTTACTGTTGGTTCTACTTTTGTCTATATTTTTTGACATTTTTCATAATAATTTAAAAGAAAATGTGAAAGTGTAAGCCTGTAAGAGGATGTGTAGAGAAGGCAATAGGGTCATTTCCAAGGCTCTCCAGCTTCTACTTTTATGAGTATGTTTATTTTATTCTTTATAATAGAAATGTGAACTTACTCTCTGAGTCTCTGTTTTATTCATCATTTGTTTTACAGTCACCTATATTTTTAGAAGGTGGTAAATAGGTCATGAAATCCAACAAACAATGAGAAGGAGTGTAATTTCTAAAAGATTGGAACTCTATTTGGGTCTCTGTCCTGTTGCTTAGAGCAGAAGTTAAAGTATGTTGTTTAAGCATTAAATAAAAAGCAGATTTTTATGTAAAAAAGAACAACTAAAAACAGGTATAAGAAACACTTTGGTGTTTATTATAGGTGATATAATAATAAATAACGACATACGATACATAAGAGTATACAACATTAACAAAAATTATGTTAACAGAATATTATAAATATTGATGATAATGCTGTAGGTTATTATAATTTTCAACATAAAAACATATAATAAATATTGATATCCCACCATCATGTTGATAGCTCTGTGTACAATTAAGGAAGCAGCAATAGGCCTTGTGATCTCCAGCCTTCTTTCAGGTGATGTATTAAGTCAGATTAGGCTGGGTTATGCTGTGGTAACAAATTTTGCTTGCTTACTCAACTCTGTGTCTTTCATGTTACAAGAGCTTGTGAAACAGACACCAAAACAAATATATTTCAGGTTGCCACAGCAGAGGACGAGAGAACTGTAGGGTTATTTGTCCCGAAGTAAGATGTATTCCTTTTACGTATTTGCCCATGGCTATTCAGTGAGCAGTAAATGTCTCTGCCACAGGTGGGTATATGACAAATGTAGCCCCACCCTAGATCTGAATCTGCTATCACTTCTGGCTAGGAAGATTCAAAAAGTCTTGGGAGAGAAGTTTTTTTGTTTTGTTTTGTTTTTTTGTTTTGTTTTGTTTTTTCCGAGACGGAGTCTTGATCTGTCACCCAGGCTGGAGCGCAGTGGCATGATCTTGGCTAAGTGCAACTTCCATCTCCCGGGTTCAAGTGATTCTCCTATCTCAGCCTTCTGAGTAGCTGAGATTACAGGTGCCTGCCACCATGCCCGGCTAATTTTTGTATTTTTAAGAGAGATGGGGTTCCACCATGTTGGCCAGGCTGGTCTCAAACTCCAACCTCAAGTGATCCGCCCTCCTTGGCCTCCCAAAGTGCTGGGATTACAGGCGTGAGCCACCGTGCCTGGTCTGGGAAAGAATTGTTTTTGTGGGATCTAGATTGAACAGTCTCTAGAGAAGCAGTGCTGGGAGTGGTGAGTTACCCTGCAGACAAAGAAAGAGCACTTAAATAATAAAGGACTAAATGTTTTAGAGATCAGTTTTGCTATAAAGCACAGGCCCTTTAGGAAACTCTGGGAAGAAAGACTGAAAATCTTTGTTTGTCAGTTTGTAGAGAGTCACATATAACATGCTAAGGGGTTTATACTATGGACAAACTTACTGAAAGTGTTTGAAACTTAAATTGATACTACTATGGAATCAGAAGGGATAGTCTAACCATGCCATGCTATGGATAAGTGTTCCCCCAAACCTAGCAAAGTAAAGAGACTTGCCCACAGCCATATAGCTAATTAGTAAAACAACCAAGATTAACGTCCATTTTCTGAACCTAAATTCAGATTTGTGCAGCTACCCCATGATTTGAGAAGATTAATCTGGAAGTGGTACACAGCATGGATACCATGGTGGGGAGGCCAGAAATTTGGTGGGGGGGCAATTTAGAGGATATCCTTTTTTCTAAGTGAAGGAGAAAGGACTCCGAATTAGATCAGTTATTAAGAGAAACAGACGGAGAATTATGTGATTGGTGTTAGAGGGTCCTTTCTCATTCCTTCGTAATTCCATATACAAGGAATTGAGCTAAATTTATACTCCTACCTCTGATGAGGTTGGGAGGAAAAAATGAACATGTGTAGCTTCACATCACATTCTCTCTCCTTATTATCCTCCTCTGTTGTGCAGTGAGGAGGGACTGTGGTCAAACTTAGCTTTGACTGGGTGGATGAGTTTGATTCTGTGTCAGGGAGGAAGTGTTAATTAGCATGCTCATATGGCCATAAAACAAGCCACATTTTTAAACTCACCATTATCAGTAAGAAAGCTATTACCTAGTTGCCATATGTGTCTTTCATGCGTCTTAATTCTCAATTGGCTCTGAACTCAGGAGAAGAAAGAGTGGTTATTTATTATCCCCTTCAAATAGCAATAAAAGGAATAGAGGCTGTAAAAAGAGAATCATAGAATTTTAAAATGAAAAAAACAAAACAACACCTCAGAAATCATCCAGGTCAACACCTTCTATTTAAACAAAGAGGAACTGAGTTCCAGAAAGTTTGACATACCTGCATTTAAGTGTTGAGTCTACTTCAGAGATCTTTCTCCTACTTGATTGTGGATGAGATGGTAGTGGAAAAGAACAAACTATAAATAGAAATAAGAAACTAGCAGCATGAGCAGCAGAAAAATGGAAATGTCAGCCCAGAGCTATGAAGTTGTTTAAGATACTTAGTTTTCTTCAGGAAATTTTTCCGTTTTGGTAACCAAATGTCTCACTAATGCATTTATGCTTTCCACCTTTAATGGCATGTATTGAAAGTCCTTCCCCTCCTTCATGTCATGTAAACATGTACTGAGAAAATACAAGTAAATATAGAGAATGCAAGTAAATATATATGGCATGCATAGAAAATATAGATAAATATTTATGGCTTAATTTTTTAATAAAGATTTTAATCTAACTGGAATTTTGGTATATGGTTTGAATTAGGTGTTTAAATATTCATGTCAAAATATTATTTACTGGAAAACCCATCCTTTTCTCACGATTTAAAATACCAGCTGTATCATATACTACTCGTATATGCCAGGGACTATTTCTGAACTGCCCTTTTTGTCCATCAATTTGTCTGGCTGCACCTTTGCCAACCCCACTGTATTGTAGGCAGTATTGGACTTCACATGAAAATCATCATAGTCAGCATGGGAAAAGGTCAGGCACTGGATTCCAACTTACTTGGAATCACTTAATCACTTATAGAGGTATGTCCATAACTTACAGAGGTATGTCCATAACTAAGTGAATGGACCCTCTTTGAGCCTCAGTTTATTCATCTGAAGAGTAATAAGAATTATTCCTAACTGACAGAATTGCTCTGAAGACCAGAAAAAATACGTATAAAGTGCTTGCTACTCTTTCCTGCACAAAGAGGAGAGCTACCATTATCATTGGCTTCTGAATGATGGAGGAAAGAGATGAGGTTTGTGAGGGACAGAGAGAAGAGGAAGCCCAAGAACAGTGCTTTGAAGGATACTTTATTTAGAAGAGTAGAAGCAGGAAGAGGAATCTGAAAGAAATGATGGAATGTTAGGAGAAAGAGGGGAAAAAGAAGTGGCAGGCTAAAGAAGGGAAAAAAAGGGCCGGGCGCGGTGGCTCAAGCCTGTAATCCCAGCACTTTGGGAGGCCGAGACGGGCGGATCATGAGGTCAGGAGATCAAGACCATCCTGGCTAATACGGTGAAACCCCGTCTCTACTAAAAAATACAAAAAACTAGCCGGGTGAAGTGGCGGGTGCCTGTAGTCCCAGCTACTCGGGAGGCTGAGGCAGGAGAATGGCGTGAACCCGAGAGGAGGAGCTTGCAGTGAGCTGAGATCCGGCCACTGCACTCCAGCCTGGGTGACAGAGCGAGACTCCGTCTCAAAAAAAAAAAAAAAAAAAAAAAAAAAAAAGAAGGGAAAAAAAAAGTTTAGTCAATAGTGTCAAATATCTTGCATCGGTCCAGAGAGATGAGTGGTGAAAAGAGGCTAGTGTTTAGAGTTTCACCTTTTACTTCCTTTAAGATGACATTTTCAGGGTTACGCCTGGGCTGAAGCGTGTCATCATGGTTAACTCCATTTGCTTGTTCTTATTGGTCTGTTTATTTTAACTGACCTCATGTCATCTATCTGTTATGACTGTTTGTGAGAAACCAAAGTCAATTCAACATCAGCAATCAACAACTTGAGGGTCTTCAGGACCACTGCTACAGCTCATCCCCCAACCCAATAAAGCAAAGCCTAGGTTTCCTAAGATGACATTTATAACCGTCATGATTTGAGCCTAAGGACTGTCTCAACTTCATTCCCTGTTATTGTTTGTTAGGTATCTTTTGCCCCATTCCAAAGGAACCTGTTCTTACACACTGCTCTGCCTTTGCTCAAGCTACTGTTTACCTATGTGGAATGTTAGCTCCCTATATTCAAGGCCCTGGTCCAATGCCACTCTTTTCACATGGCCCTCCTTTTCTTGGCTAAAAGAAATATTCAATGTTTCATTTTCAGTCTTTCGAGACAGCCTGGCCAATGTGGTGAAACCTCATCTCCACTAAAAATACAATTAAAAAAAATACACACACAAAAAATTATCCAGGTATCGTGGCGTACGCCTGTAGTCCCAGCTACTTGGGAGGCTGAGACATGGAACCCAGGAGGTGGAGGTTGCAGTGAGCCGAGATCAGGCTACTGCACTCTAGCCTGGGCGACAGAGCAAGACTCCGTCTCAAAAAAAAAAAAAAGAAAAAAAATGTAATGGGAATTCCCAGGCCCTATCCCTCCAGTGGTCTAGAGTCTAGGACTTTGTATTTTCACCTGCATTCTAGCTGATGATGATGCAGTAGTAAGGGACTGCACTGAGAAACATTTTTGTAGTTAATTTTTTTTTTTTTTTTTTTAGAAATGGGTCTCATTCTGTTGCCCAGGCTGGCTGGAGTGCACTGGCGTGATCATAGTTCACTGCAGCCTTGAACTCCTGGGCTCAAGATATTCTCCCACTGCAGCCTTCTGAGTAGTTAAGACTAGACGCACATGCCACCACACCCATCTAAGTGAATTTATTTTTATTTTGTAGAGATGGAGTTTGCTATATTGCACAGACTGGTCTTGAACTCCTGTCTTCAAGTGATCTTCTTGCCTCAGGCTCCCAAAGTGCTGGGATTACAAACCTGAATAACCAGGCCTGACCCATTTTTGTATTCTTTGAGGGAGTTATTTCTTTCTACTTTGTATTACACACTACATGTTTTGCAGAATGGTCTCTGGAACAACTTGTCTATATCTGTCCTAGCTTACACATGTTTCCGATGAATTGACATTTCTGTGCACCAAGGGTTTTAAAGTTGGAAAGGGGATCTGTGTTGGTTGGTGAGCCACACCCAAAGAGGGAAGCAGCATTAATTATCCATCTTCTTCTCCTCCAGCTATGGCTCCAGGGCAGGACCTTAACTTGTGCAAGAATGCTTCTTGCTCAGCATGACAGATATTGGTGACCACTTGAGCCACACAGATGGTCATGTAATCATCTGAACAGGAAGGAAAATCCTGCTGTAGTGTCAGTGGAATTGTGTAAGTGTAATTGTGTCAGTGGAATTGAGTTTGGGTGAGCCAGTCCAGAAACTGTTCTACCTAACTTTTTTACTTTGGAGATAAAGACTTTTGAGGGCAGGATTTGTGTCTAGTTTGTATTAGTCTTCACATGGTATTCAACACATTTTTGTTGAATGAAAAAGAAAGTAAATATACACTACTTTGATCTGGGAAAACAAGCACATGAATACTCTGAAGCCAATTCCAAGATGGGTTTGGAGGGAGTGACTTTGATTAAATGACTTATCCCCACATGTGCTCTGTTCTTTCTTTGTAAATGGAAACTTGTGATGCCTGTCTACTATATATTTTACTTTTTAAAGAAACCATAAGGTATTTTAAACCTCTTGGCTATGTGTGTATTTCATAAACATTTTGCATTATTAATAAGCTTTTACTTACAATTCACAGTTATGTCTGCTAAATTCAACACTGTAAATCCACATCCAAGTTTATAAAGCATAATAAATTTGATGATTGCTTCTTGCATTTTGCTTGAAAAGGGTTACTCTAGCTATTTCCTTAATCATACTTCTTTAGAGGAATTAAGGACCATGGGAGACCAGGTAACAGAATTTTAAAAGAAATTTCTGTCAAATCTTGGTTCGAACCCCATTTTCTGCCCTAAGCTTCAGCTTTCTTATCTATAAACTGGAGTTAATACCTGCTTCTTAGGAGAGTGAAGATAAAATAAAATAATGCATGCAATGTATGAAGCTTAGCCTGTTATTATTTGGCAGATGCAAAGGCAGATACACTGAAAGGCTGAAATGGAATTGCTATTGGAAGGTGAACTAATCAAAAGGCACCTTCAAATCTGTACATTGATTTAGAAAATTTAAATCGCAACCTTTCTTAAATACGTAGTATGCGAATCATTGTACAATTGTATTCTGAAGAATAGTATCGAGTGGTAATAATTTTTATTATCTCATGCCACCTGGTGTCTTGACCAAGCTACTACAATCCGTAACTGTGAGTTTTTTGGGCTGGTGAGGGGGGTTTGTTTTATTTTGTTTTCTGAGAGATAAGGCATCTTCCATAATTATGAATTTTTAATAAAAACAATCCTAGTTAATATTACTAGACTTTTTTTCTGGAACAGGCACATATACATCTTTTACATGTGTTTACACGTGTAGATTAATTCAACACTTATTGAGCGATTGGTATGTACAAGTAAATTGTATGTATCATGTGATCTTGTCATCATGACATCCTTCTAGGTAGTTTTAATATTCTCTCCATGAGACTTGAAGGGTTAAATGATACACTCAAGGTCATTCAGCTAGAAACAGAACTTGTATCTAAACCAATTACTTATCTCACTGTGTCTATTACAGCACATAACAGTTAATTTACCCGAACTTATTTGTACAGCCAGTTTTCTTTTACAAGATGATCCTTTGAATATAGCAACCCTACCAAGAATCTTTAATAGAGTTGCTTTCTTTGGGGCTGAATGTTTATTCCATTTTAATTTCTCAATTCAACTTTTAGTTATATCTCTTTGAAAGACTTTTTTGTGGTTGCTCTAGGAATTGTAAGGAATTATTGCTCTAGGGATTCATTCTTAACATATCACTTCTACTTAGATTCAATATCACATTACTTCACGCAAACTATAAGAATCTTGACAGTATACTTCCATTTATACTCCATCCTTTATCCTATTATTGTCTTATATTTTACATCTAAATACATTACAAACCCCACAACACAGTGTTATAATTTTCACTTTATTTATTTTATTTTTTATTATTTTTTAAAGATGGGGTATTGCTATGTTGCCCAGGCTGGTCTCGGACTCCTGGGCTTAAGCAATCCTTTAACCTCAGTCTCCCAAAGCCCTAGGATTACAGGAGTGAACCACCACACCCACCCACAGTTTTTACTTTAAATAGTCATCTGTCTTTTAATGGAATTAAGATGTGAAAAAAGATGATACCTTTTAAATGTCCTCACCTACTTAAGGCTTTTGATTCTTTTCACTCCTTTCATCTAAAAATCATTTCCTTTCTTTCATTTCTGATCTGGTAATTTGATTCTTCTCTTTTTTCTTGGTCAATCTAACTTAAAGTTTGTCGATTTTTTTTTTTTTTGATGTTTTCAAAAAACCTAGCTTTTGGTTTCATAATTTACTTTTTTCTATTCTTTATTTCATTAATATCTACTCTAATCTCTATTATTTCCTTCCTTCTGATTGCTTTAGACTTAGTTTATTCTTTTCCCCCGCCCCTAGTGTCTTAGGCCAGGAATTTGGGTTATTGGTTTGAGATCTTACTTCTTTTTTAACTAGGCATTTACAGCTGTAAATTTTCCTCTAAGCACTACTTTAGTTACATATGTTTTAATATGTTTTATCTTTGTTTTCATCCATCTGTAAGTATTTTCTAATTTCTTGTATCAGTCTGTTGTCACAGTCTTATAAAGAAATACCTGAGACTGGGTAATTCATAAAGAAAAGAAGTTTAATTGGCTCACAGTTCTGCCGGCTGTACAGGAAGCATGGTTGGGGAGGCCTCAGGAAACTTGCAATCATGGCAGAAGGTGAAGGGAAACCAGCATATCTTACATGGCTAGAGCAGGAGGAAGAGAGATGGGGGGAGGTGCTCCACACTTTTTAAACAACCAGATCTTGTGATAACTCACTTTCATGAAAGAACAGCACCAAAGGGGAAATCTGCCCCCATGATCCAATCACCTCCCGCCAGGCCCCACCTCCAATATTTGGGATTACAATTTGACAAGAGATTTGGCCTGGGACACAGACCCAAACCATATCATTTCCCTTGGATTTATTTTTTGACCCATTTGATTTTTAATTTCATTCTTTATTCCATTGTGGTCAGAAGAAATAATACTTTGCATTATTTCTATTCTCTTTTTCCTTTTTGTTTTAGAGATGGGGTCTCACTATATTGCACAAGCGGGAGTGCAATGGCTATCTACAGGTGTAATCATAGTGTACTACAGCCTGAAATCCTGGGCTCAAGTGATTCTCCTGTCTCAGCCTCTTGAGTAGCTAAGACTTTAGGTGCACACCACCATGTCCAACTCTTTCTATTATTTTAAATGTATTGAGGTTTACTTTATGGCCAAACTGTATCTTGGAGAAGGTTCTATATACACCTGAGAAAAATGTAGTCTGGTGTTTTTAGGTGGAGTGTTCTATAGATATCTGTTAGGTCTAGTTGGTTTACAGTGTGTTTAAGTCTTCCATTTCCTTGCTGATTTTCTGCCTTGTTCTACCCACTATTAAAGTGAGTTATTGAAGTTCCGACCATTGTTATAAAATTGTCCATTTCTCCCATCATTTCTGTCAGTTTTTGCTCCATGTATGTTGGTACTCTGTTGTTAGGTACATATATGTTTATAATTGCTTACATTTTCCTGATGGATTGACCCTTTTGTCTTCATAAAAATATACTTCTTTATCTGTAGAAACACTATTTTTGTTTTAAAGTCTATTTTTTTCTAATATTAATATAGCCTCTCTACCTTTCTTATGGCTGGTGCTTGCAAGATATATCTTTCTATTCTTATACGTTTAGGTATTTGAATCTAAAGTGTGTCTTCTGTAGTCAGCATTTATTTGGATCTTGATTTTTCATCCAGTCTAACAATCTCTGCTTTGTATTGTCTATGTTCTTTTTTTTTTTTACCTCTGTTAAAATGATTATTTTTTCCATTTACCTCTGTTAAAATGATTACTTTTTCCTTTTTCAGTATGTTGATACGGTGAACTGCATTCCTTGATTTTCAGATGTTAAATCAATCTTGCATTCCTATGAATTCTTATGCCCATTTGACCTTGTTGTACTGTCATTTTTATATATTGCTTTATTATATTTGCTTTTTTTAAAAAAAGATTTTTGCATCTATCCTCATGAGGAATATTTGTAGTTTTCTTTTCTTGTAGTGTCTTTATCTGATTTTAATATTAGGTTAATGTTATCATAAAATGAGTTGGGAAATATTACCCTCTCTTCTATATATTGGAAGATTTTTTATATAATTGGTATTATTTCTTACTTAAATGTTTGGTAGAATTCACCAACGAAGCAATCTGAGCTTGAAGTTTTGTTTGTTGGGATGTTTTAAGGTATAAATTTAGCTTCTTTTGTAGATTTAGAACTATTCAGATGATCTTTCTGCTCTAAATAAAGCTTTTTCTAGACTCCCTCTACCTGTGTGAGCCTAATGTTGTCTGTTTATTTTTCATTTTCCCATACATTTTTAGTTTATAGACGTCTCTGTCCTAACTATGCTGTATATGTAAATTGTGTGTGTTTAATTTGCTCCCCTTTATTCTTTCTTTTTAAAAGAGAGGATGTAAGAATATTCAGATTTACGAAGCCAACATTTTCTACAGAAATTCAGAAGTACATTTAAGTAGTCTTCTAGTGGCAATTTTCCAGTCTCTGTTCAGAGGAAGTACTTTCATGGTGGGATTTTTTTTTTTTTTTTTTTTTTTTTAAATGACTAGAGGGACCACATGGGTACTTCCTGGGCAGGAAGTACCTGCCAGGTACTTCCAGTATAGTCGGTAGGTCTTTTTTTGGCTTCCAAGCATCAATTCTCCCTTTGGTTGGTAGCAGCCCCTTGAGTTATGTCTGGGAAATCTTTTTTACTTTGTATATAGTCTTGGTCAATAGGATACCCTACTGTTCCTTAGTCAAGGGATAGCAATGAACTAATCTCGTCTAGTCAGATTCTCTCTCCTAGAAACTGAATCTTGAGCAGCATCACATAAAGACGTTGGAGCCAATTCATCTTATGAGTTTTAATATTCTTACACATCTCTAAATTAACTCCCATTACCTGAATCTCTGGGGCCATCCTGGTTTCTGTTCTTTCTGAGTCTGTTTGTTTCTTCAATTTTTGTGGGCCATCCTGTATTTTGAAAAGTAATCATAATTCTGGGTAAGTTAGCAAGAATTGATTTCAGTAGTTGTAACCTAATGACCCTACTTGATAAAAGAGTGAGTGGGGAAAGGTAGTAACTGTTCTTTTCTGGACAGAGAACACAGTATATATAAAGGCTGTTTGTTTTTTATAGGGTTTGTTTGTATCATAGGTGGACTATTTATATCAAAGACACTGGATGGGGGAAAGCTTATTAGAAATGCAGATAGTCTACCCTAGGCCTACTGAATAAGAATTTCTCAGCATGGGGCCTAGAAAATCTAAAATTTGAACAAGTTCCTCAGGGATTACTCTGAGAAGTAAATTTGAGAAACACAGCATAAGGCCACACATTTTGAAATATGAAAAATACAAACTGGAAAACTTTAAACTGCTTAAACTCAACTTAGTCAGTTTAATCTCTTTGATCCTATGTTCTCATCTGTAAAGTGAGTGTAGTAAGACTTTGTCATCAGTTGTTTTAAGAGATTAAAATGTGCATAGAAAAGATTTTGGTGTTTCCTCAGTAGAGGAGAGTTGCATCAATTTTAGGTGTTTAGATTCTAAAACCTAAGTGCATGGTAAAACTTGTGACTAGGTAAAATTACAGTTGAAAATAGTTTAAATCCACAATAATAACGTGTAGCTACATTTATGCATCATGTTGTAGAAAATGCACTTTTAGTAAGTATATTACTGAGAATGTTTCCTGAAGAGTTAGGATATGTTAGAATAGCTGAACACCATGTAAAGTAGGTTTGTGATTTGAAGTCATGTTCTATTTTTAAAAGATACAAATATACATTCTTAAATTGTTTCTCAGTCATGCTCCAGGTCAAACAAGTATGGAAGAAGGGCAGGTGATTCTCCACGTAGTGCCATTCCAGTGACAGCTTATGGATGCTCTAGTTTCTGAAATGTTACTACCTGATGAGACAGAGGAAGAGAACTAGAGAAACGGCTACCAGGTATTAAATTCTTCCACCCAGGAATACCCATCTATACTTGTGGTCAAATTCATTGATTGGCAAAGCAAGACACATTGCTATGCTGGATTTCAGTGGCTAGGGAAGTTCAATCTACCTGAGTTCCTAAAAGCAGAGGGAATAGAAACATTGGTATCAATACTGTTTTCCACATGGGGTCTAGATATTGTATGTTTTGAAAGCTCCCTAGGTGATTCTAATGTGAAGTCAAGGTGGAGCACCACTGGTTCAGGGCTTATACTCTTTGAAAGAAAGGAAAGAATCAATTGCTCTACTTAAAGTATCGTGTTAATTTGGGTAGGTTAAATGTGTGCATTGTGTGACATTGGCTGACTTCTATTTTACCTGTGTTTAGGAGTGGCTTTACATGGTGAGGAGATCAAATTGTCAAGGGTCATTGGTGGTGACCACTGCCTGCCTGCCCCTGTGCTCTTCTCTCTTTTTCCACACTGGTCATCACCTGGTGTTCCCAATAAAGTTTGTGATGGAGGTAAGGTAAGATATGGGTCTCAAATTTCTTTTGTCCCAGTATTCACAATTATGTAAGCCCGAGTTTTAATTAAGCTTTGAGAAACGTGGCAGTACTCATAAATTACCTGGGGGAATTTTAAAAAATCACTACTGTTGGGCTGGTATGTATTTTTACAGATGAGTAGCTCTCTCTAAAACACTGTTTTACATACGGGCAGATATTAATATTTGGAGCCATTTTCTGAGCCATTGATTGTATCTAAATCCTTCCACTGGACTGAGCCCAAACTTCCAATAATGTCACTTTTTGATGCCCTTTCTTCTGTCTATATAGCATGGTTCAAAGTGTTTGAAAGACTGATCACAGTGCATCTCAGGCCCCTGCAGGACATAAGAAGCCAGAGAGAAGTTGCTAAGATGCCGAGGAGGGGGAAGAAGGAATAACTCACATGCTAGATGGGACAGGTGGCTTAGATGAGGGATTGTCTTAAAATAATGTTGATTAAAACACTGTCTCTGGCACATGTGAGGCTCTCAGTACACACCAGTGAATGGTAGAATCAGAATTTTTAAAATTAGAAGTACCCTAAACCACCTGTAAATGAAGCATAAATCCTCCCAAGAGGCTTCCTGAATAGTGTTCATCCATTCTGTGCTTGACTATTTCAATGATAGAGAATTCATTACTTCCCATGACAGTCTACTTAATAAGAAGTTCTTTATATTACACTAGAAATTGCTTCTTCCTGTTTCTTATTCTTCCCTTCGGATCTAAATAGTAAATTTAACCCCTCTACAAGGGAGCCCATCAAACTTTGAGAGAGAATTAATACATCACTTTTAAAATCTTATCTAGACCAAATACGTCTAGATCTTTAACCCTTCTCCAACTGACTTTAGGTCATATAACAGTTTATAAAAACTCTTTAACAATGTAAACATCCTCCTAATAGCTTATCAAAAGTATTCATCCAGTTAGCTTCTGTTCTTGCAACCATGTCTCTGACTGTTATGCCCCTGCCCCCCAAAAGATAAGCTGAGCTTGACACTCCCCTACCCCAAACCCAGTACCTAACCCCTAGTCCTCAGAATTTAAGCTTATTTGGAAATAGGGTCATGGCACATGTAGTTGATTAAGTTAACATGGCACATGTAGTTGATTAAGTTAAGATGACGTTAGATTGGAGCAGTGTGGACTTCTAATCCAATATGACTGGTGTCCTTATAAGAAGATAGCTACACAAAGATGTGGAGACAACATGTGGTAACAAAGGCACATCCTGGATTTATGCACCTGCAAGCCAAGGGATGCCAAAGAATTCCAGAGAACCAACAGAAGGGAAAAGAAGAATTTTCCTACAGGTTTCAGAGGGCACATGGTCCCACTGACACCTTGATCTTGGACTTGATCAGAATCACAGACAATACATTTCTGCAACCAGTGTGTGCTACTTTGTGACAGCATCCCTAGGAAACAAATACACTGGCTTTGACTATGTTCTGGACTTTCTTTTGATCCCAGCAGGATCATTCCATGTAGTAATTCAGTGAAGTAAGGAAAATCAGGGAGCTTTTCCATTATCCCAAGTCCTTAGTTGAAACCGATTTCATATAAACAGAGTCTGTAAACTAATACACTTGATGTTAAACATGCTGTAGGGGGAATGAATCTCTTAATCAACATATTTAGATGTGCAAATACAACTTTATTTTTCTATAATTTAATTTTTAAATAATAGTGCTACTGATATATAATTTAAATATCATGAAATTCATCCTTTTAATGTACAGTTCACTGGTTTTTAGCATATGAAGTTGTGCAACCATCAACATTATTTAATTTTAGAACATTTTTATCACCCCAAAAATAAACTATATCCATTAGCAGTCATTCCCCACTTCCCGTCTCTGTTGATTTGCCTATTCTGGACTTTTTACAAATGGAATTGTGTAATATATAGTATTTTAAACTGACTTCTTTCACTTAGCATAATGTTTTCAAAGTTCATCCATGTAACACTACTTCATTACTCTTTATTGACAGATGATATTCTATTTACGTATATATCATTTTTGTTTAACCATTCATCATTTCATGGGTATTTGAATTATTTCCATTTTTTTTTTTGCTATTATGAATAGTGCTGCTATGAATATTTGTGTACCAGCTTTGGTGTACACCCTTTTTCATTTTTCTTTGGTGTATACTTAGGAGTGGAATTGCTGGGTCATAAGATAACTATGTTTAAAAAAACAAGAAAGGAAGAGAAATAGAAGAACAAAATTAAAAAGATAACTGTGTTTAACATTTTGAGAGACTGACAAGCTGTTTTCCATAGCAGCTGCATCATTTTACAGTCCCACCGGCAATGTACAATTGTTCCAGTTGCTATACAGCCTCACTAACACATGTTATAGATTTCTTTTTATTTTAATCATCCTAGTGGATATGAAGTGGTATCTCATTGTGGTTTTGATTTGCATTTCTTTAATGACTATTGATGTTGAGAATCTTTTCTTATGTTCATTGGTCACTTGCATATCTTCTTTGGAGAAATGTCATTCAAATCCTTTGTCCATTTCTTTAAATAGGCTATTTTTTTTAGAGCAGTGTTAGGTTCACAAAAAATTTGAAAGGAGGGTGCAGAGAATTTCCATATACTTTCCCCCAAATAAAGAACTTCCTTAATCATCAACATTTGCACGGCAATGGCACATTTGTCACCAACAAGGAACCTACATTAACACATAGTTGTCAACCAAAGTCCATAGTTCACATTAGGGTTCACTCTTGGTGTTGTACATTCTATGCATTTGGACGAATGTATAACGACATATTTATATGTCTGCCATTACAATATCATACAGAATATTTTCCCTACCCTAAGAATCCTCTGTGATTTTCCATTTATCCCTTCCTGCTCCCAACCCTTGCAACTCCTCATCTCTTTTATTCTCTCCATAATTTTGCCTTTTCCAGAATGTCATATAGATGGATTCATATAGTATGTAGCCTTTTTAGATTGGCTTCTTTCACTTAGTCATAGAAATTTAAACTTCTTCCGTGTCTTCTCATGGTTAAATATTTCTTTTTCTTTCTTTCTTTTTTTTTTTTTTTTGAGACAGAGTCTCACTCTGTTGCCCAGGCTGGACTGCAGTTGCGCAATCTTGGCCTACTGCAACCTCAGCATTCTGGGTTCAAGCAATTCTCCTGCCTCAGCCTCCTGAATAGCTGGGACTACAGGTGCATATCACCACACCCAGCTAATTTTTGTATTTTTAGTAGAGACGGGGTTTCACCATGTTGACCAGGCTGGTCTCAAATTCCTGACCTCAGGTGATCCACCTGCCTCGGCCTCCCAAAGTGCTGGGATTACAGGCATGAGCCACCACGACCAGCTTAATATTTCTTCTTAGTGCTGAATAATATTCCATTAAGTTTATTTGGTTGCTTCCAAGCTTGGGCAATTATGAATAAAGCTGCTATAAATATTCTGCACAGGTTTTAATGTGGACATACATTTTCAGCTTATTTGGGTAAACACCAAGAAGCACTACTGCTGGATTACATGGTGAGAATATGTTAGTTTTATAAAAAACTAAACTGTGTTCCAAAATGGCTATACCATTTTGCATTGCCGCCATCAATGAATGAGAATTCTTTGTCCATTTTCCAACTGGGTAATTTTTCTTTTTTATTGTTGAGTTTAAGAGTTTTAGTAAGTATATTCTAGACACAAGTCCCTTATCATTCTGATTTCTGAGTCTCCTCAAGTTCCCTGGATCTTGCTGCCATGGCTGCATCTCTTCTGGCCACATGGGAGAAACATCCTGCTGTTTCAAATGCCATGACATGCTGGGTAGCCTGAGGATTTAGTGATACTTTTCTAGGTTCATCTACAAAGAAGGATACCTACAGGTCTTTCTAATCTTTGGCTCTACCTCCATGGAAGGTGAGAAAAACCATCTTTTACATTGGTATGTGATTTACAATCTTTTCTTTCAGCACTAATCTTTGTGTCTTAACTCATTCAGGTTTTTGAGGTTTAATTCTCAGAAACTAGTCTATAGAATTCAAACTTTTCTCTCAAATTATTGTCTCTGCTATCAAGTTTAAAATCTATTTTAAAATTCAAAGGCAAGAATTTGATTTCTTTTCTTTCTGCCTCCACAATACCTCTCTGTTTGAGTTTGAATGGAGGCAGACGCCAGATATAATACTGCAAAACTATCATCTTGCTATCTGCAAAACTATCATATAAAATGGTTGTCTAAAAGCAAGCTGAGACAAAACAAGTGCAAGTTGCACAGGTAGTGAAGCTTAGTGAGAGTAAGTGATGCAAGAGTCATTCTGAAGAGTGAACAGCAACTTTTCTTTGTATTCCAACTCCACAGTCATGGGTTCTGCAATTGGAAGTAGCTTAAGCAAAGAGTGGAATACATTTTAAGGATACGGTGATGTCTCATAGAATCCCAGGACCAGAAAGCAGTTAGGCCTTGGGAATAAATGGAATCAGGAACTCAAATGTAATCACACTCTTCACCTTTTCTGGTTCACAAAATTACTGAAAACTCCCATTTTTTGCAGTTCCTAGTGGCATTTAAAGATAATCTGATCTTTGTTTCTAAAATACACTTCCAAAATTCCCAGAAAAGGACAGTTTCTCAAATTGAGTAAATGTGGCCAGGGCTAGGGGAACGGAGGAAAGTTCCATTCTAATAACATAGATATTTTCATGGTTACCAGGCAAATGGTGTGGTAGACATGGGGGAAATTAAAAAAATTAGTTTGCAAAGTAGGTGAATCTGGCAAGTGCCCTCTTTGTTGTTCTTGGCTGCATATAGTTGAAATTTCAAACCTCTTAGACCAGCATACAAAGGCCTTCAAAATCTCCCTTTAATCTGTTTTTCCTACTTTTTCTGTTAACCCTGTCTCATTCCCTATACCCTGAATCTAGAAGCACCAAGCTACTTTCTCTTCCTGGAATGCACTGGGCTCTTCGTGCCTATCAGCCTTTGTACAAGTTTCTTCTTAGTTTGGAATGCCTTTTTCTCCCTAGTCTGGCTGGTAACTTCTAGTTATCTTTTAGGTCTAGCTCAGAGTTATATCTGGAAACACTTGACTTTCAAAGAATAATTTATTGCTTTTTTTGTGTTTCACTTTGTTGGCACTATTCTAGGACCCCTATCACATTGGATTGTAGTTGTCTAATCTGTCTCTTTTCTCTACCAACTTGAACATTTTAGAAGTAAAACTATGCCTTGATCGTATTTGTCTCAATGGTGGCTTGTCTTTGGGTTGTACATAGCAGAGGTTCAATAAAATTCTCATCAGTTATTATTTTTCCCTTTTTCTCCCCGACCTAAGTAATCTCAGTACCCCCAGCTCCCTAAATTATCAACAAATAGAAAAAAAGCTCTATTCGTTTTTATCCTTGTTCTTTACTCTCTTTAGTTTAAACCCAAATTTGACTATGTAAATGTAATTTCATTTTGTTACCCCTTTCCTTCATTAAAACAAAAATACCCTTCATGCACATGCAAAACACTCTACCCGACACTGTTAAAAGAGCAGAAATGAACACCAACAAAAGCCAAGATGAAAAATTTCCCCAATGTTGAATTTTTGGACTTAGCGTGGGAGTAGGAAAATGGAGACATAATTCTGGTTCTCCCTTTGGCAGTTTTCAATTGCTGTTTCTCAGTCTCAGTCAGAAAACACATCTCTCTGCCTTTCATTTCACCCCATTTCTACTTTCTCCTCCTTTGCCCCTATGCAAAACCAAAGATGGGTTGAGAGGCCAGGCATAATGGAAGAGGAACGTTCTTTTCTTCCACTCCTGCTTCATTCTCTCCCCCTTTCTTCTTCAAATTCTGTTTTGGGCCCATCCTTCCTCACCCTTCCATTTTCATCTGATGGACACACTGTCACTGTTGTTTCTTGTCATATTTGATTTTATGATATTTCATGA
Organism: Macaca thibetana thibetana; assembly: GCF_024542745.1. Classification (NCBI taxonomy): domain Eukaryota; kingdom Metazoa; phylum Chordata; class Mammalia; order Primates; family Cercopithecidae; genus Macaca; species Macaca thibetana. The sequence goes on from NC_065581.1 coordinate 77,347,214, forward strand.
TTTTTTTTTTTTTTGGTAAATTCAGGGACAGAGAATGTATCCTGGTAAACACTTAGATTAAAACAAATTTACACAGTTGATTACTATAAATGAAAATTAGTGACTCAAATTCTCCAGGTTTCTAAGCTGCTTAGACTAAGCCAATCAGGTAATTTTCGCTACTTCTGGGCAAAATGTATCTGAATCTATTCAGTGGATTTGCAGGACGAAATCTAAGTTTACCTCTTTCATCTCTCATTTAAATGCGGAAAAACAAAATCAATAAAAATCGATATATGCTTATTAAGCATTTTAAGGAGGATGTGAATAAGGAGCGGAGGCTTTGAGCAGTGACTACAGCAGTCAAAACCAATAACCAATGCCAATCAGTAGCTCTTTTCACCTCTCACACAATAATACAGACAGGAGAGGATAAAAAAGGGTAACATTAAAAAAAGTATGGATGTTAAAATGAAAAAAAACATTGGAAATGGCACTGTAAATGACACCGCAAAAGATCGCCTCCAGGCACTGTGTGGAGCTTCGCAGACTCGGGTACTCACCCGAGGGCCGCAGGACGGACCTCGGGGAGGCTCCGCCCCAGAAACTATTTCATGGGCGCCCCCACCGCCCCACACTTCCCCTCTTCCGCATGCGCACAAGGAGCAGGAGCCGGTCAGCTCGTCACGTCGCCTTCCCCGCCCCTAAATTTCCAGTTCCGATTGGTCCGTTTCATGGGACCGCCCCTCTGGCCCGACCATTGTGAAAGCCTCCTTGGGTGCTCCGCCCTCCCCGCGGGCTGCGTGCGGCATCGCCTGCGAACCCTGGCGGTGAGCGGGGATGGCGGTTGTGGCGGCGGCTGCAGGCTGGCTGCTCAGGCTTAGGGCGGCAGGGGCTGAGGGGCACTGGCGTCGGTTCCGTGGCGTGGGGCTGGCGCGGGGATTTCTGCACCCCTCCGCGACTGTCGAGGATGCGGCCCAGAGGCGGCAGGTGGCTCATTTTACTTTCCAGCCAGATCCGGAGCCCCGAGAGTACGGTGAGCCAGGGACTGCCCACTCGGTCCCGCTGTAGCCCGGACTCCCAGGCTCGCAGGCGCCCGCGAGGGGCAGGGGCCGGCAGGCTGCAATCCTTGCATCCTAGCTTATTAACTGCCTTACCCTCTGGAACCTCCTTGCCCCAGGGTCTAACTGTGATTCACTTCTTGCTCTATTTTTGTGAGTGTTCCGCCCCAGAGACGCAGTCCCCCCTCCCTCGCACCTTTGTGATGGGTGAGAGGGCATACTGCCACCTGGAAGGGCCTGAGGGTGGAGGGGTGGTGCCCAGGGAACGCCCCCCCTTTCTCTCTCCTCCATCCTTACTTTCTCAACCTAGACCTTAGGTGTTGTTCCAGCCTGCCCGGGACTGGGTCACTAGCTTAGGTAGAGACATTAAAAAAAAAATATATATATATATATATAAATATATATAAAATCAATTCTGTTACTCAGTTCCTTGGTTTCTTCTTACCTACAGAAATGTGTGTGTGTGTGTGTGTGTGTGTGTGTGTGTGTATGTCCCTTGGTTTCTTCTTACCTAGAGAAATACATATATATATATATCCCTTGGTTTCTTCTTACCTATAGAATTTCTGCAGATAAGAAGAAACCAGGGGACTGAGTAATTGAATTGATTTTCCCAAGGTCACAGAACAGGTTCTTCCTAGAGATCCAGACTTTCTACTTAAGCTTAGTACTGAGCTTGTCCTGGGCTATGCTGCCACTTAGCCAAGGAGGTGAAGGTGATAGGAGGAGGAAGCCATAGGAAGGGTACGTAGCAAACTCCTCATAGTATGACTATTGCATGATTTTTACCATTTCTGCAAGTTTCATGTAATGTCTCTTATCAGAATATCAGATCCAGTGTCTCTCATCAGAATATCAGGAAACTAGGTAAACATGTATTGCTTCCTTGTCTAATAACTTCTCACGTGCATGCTAGAGCTGACATTTTTGGAAGTGTGTCTTTTCTTGTGGATAAGAATGAACATTTATTGAGTGCTTACCAGGGTCAGGCACTGTGTGTATGTTTCATCCTCTCATTTAAGGGTTAGGACAACCTTAAGAGGTTGGTAAAGTTTTTATTCCCATTTTGCAGTTAGATTAATGGAAGTCTTGAGACAGTTTGTCCACGATTACACGGATAAATTAGTGGTAGCTCCAGAGCTCCAGCTTTGGAATCTAATTGATCAGATTCCAGAGCTTCCATTCTAAACAATGTACTAAGATGCATGTAGATATAATTTACTAGGAGGGTGTCCCAGTATTGTGAAACAGTAGGTACCATAAAGGTTAATAGTAGGTTTTTTTTTTTTTCCACCACCAAGATGAGCCCTCAATTCTGTCTTGAAAGCAAAGAATAATCCACCTTTCCATAGTTGTAAATTTACTAAAATCTAAGTAAAATGATATCATGTTATCGTGATATATATCATGATATATATAAACTTGTTCTTATTTTAAAAATAATACAAACATATTACAGGTAATTTGGATAATGGAGAAAAAGTAAAAAAAAAAAAAATCTGCTGGGCGCAGTGGCTCACGTCTGTAATCCCAGCACTTTGGGAGGCCGAGGTGGGTGGATCACCAGGTCAAGAGATCGAAGCCATCCTGGCCAACGTGGTGAAACCCTGCGTCTACTAAAGATAAAAAAATTAGCTGGGCGTGACAGCGCACGCCTATAGTCCCAGCTACTTGGGAGGCTGAAGGAGGAGAATCACTTGAACCCGGGAGGCGGAGGTTGCAGTGAGCTGATATCGTGCCACTGCACTCCAACCTGGCGACAGAGCAAGACTCCGTCTCAAGAAAACCCCAAAAACCAACCAACCAAACAAAAATCGCCACCCACTACTAACATTTTGGGTGTATCCTTACAGGTATTTCCTTTTAGTTTAGTATTTTCCGTACTTTTAGTTTTAATACAAATACAACTTATTTAGTCAGAAGGATAATCCTATCATTCTCTGGAGTTTTTATAACCTTCTTGAGAATTTAGAAGAAATGTTCCATGGAGTAGAGATGCTACAAGTCTTTTACAAGTTAAATTCTTGACTTCGGAATCGGATTGTCCTAAAGTTGATCTTGTCTTGGCTATCTATAACTTTGGAGTTATCACTTATCTTCTATAAGCCTCAGTTTCTTTATATGTAAGGGGTTAATAATAATACCTACTTCAGAAGGTTGTTCTGAGAGCTACATAAAACAATGTCTATAATATACTTAACACTGACAACTGAGAATCAAGCATTCACTCAATAAGTGGAACCTTTAATTACCATTATGTTTTTGTTGCTAAAGTTTTGCAGTTTTATAAATAATGCAGCTATGAGCATTTAATGCGTATGGGTTTTATGTATCTGAGATGATTTCTTTAGGATAGAGTCCTGAATGCTTTAGTGGATTTTAAGTGCATAGTTCAAATTTATACACTAGTTCATACCCCATAACATGTATAATAGTGTGAGTATTGGATATTAATGCTAAAATTAGGTGTGTTCATGTACACTTTTGGATATTTTGTGCTACCTGTACTTTGTTTTAATTTTTGTTTCATTTCCGTTGAGGAATATTTTCCCATGTTTTTGTTAACGTGATTTATTTTTACTTAAGAATTGAGTATTAGATGTGTTTACATATTTTTAAAAGTATACTCAGTATTTTTCCTATCAATACTATCTACCATTATTGCATAGTTGCTCTTTTCCAGGTGTTGTGTTAGACATCAGTTTATAATCCTCACAGTAACCTTGTGAGCTAGACAATATTGTGCTCATTTTAAAGATGAGAATATTGAGGCTCAGAAATGTTGGTACTTGCCCGAGTCTGGTAAGTAGCAGAGCCAGAGTTTGCATCCTGAGGTGTCTGACTCCAAAGTCTTCCATACTACTTATATACTAAAATTTTTGTCTATTAAAAAATATTGAAGAAGATACTAACTTTCTGCTTTTCACGTGTGCTGCAAATACTTTTCATTCTTTTATTTTGGTTGTTTTGACATATAAAAGGTACTGCTGAAACAGGAGGTGGTCAGATTAGACTCTGAGTTGGTGACACTTACGCTGCTTTATGCTGGCATGTTTGCTCCCTTTATTACACTGTGTTGTTCTCCGAGAACAGTTCATCTTGGCTTCTCCATGCCCCTGATTCTTGGGCATTGTATGGATGTGAGTTTGTTTATTCAGTCATTCTATGCATTTTTATTTTCTCCTGGTTGCCAGACTCTCTGCTAGCTGTTAAGGATGTGATCATGGACCTGTCAGAGGGTAATCTGAACCTTCTTTTTGGACACCTTGTATCCCCTGTCTGCCAGGAAATTCAAATTTTTTGTAGTATTTTCATCCAGGGTTGAGCTACACATAAGAAGGTCATCCATATACTGGAGTATACTCCCATTTCTTAATTGCAGACCCCTCAGATCCCTCTCTAAGGCCCAGGCAAAGCAATGGGGGCTATCCTGAAAACCCTGAAGGAGAACTGTCCAAGTGAATTTTTTTTTCTCTGGTATTAGGATTTTCCCATTCAAAGGTAAAAAGGTATTGGGATTCTGGGGCCAGAGGAATGGAAAAGGAAGCATCTTTTAGGTCTAGGACTGAGAACCATTTAGCATCCCTTGGCACCTGAGCCAGGAGGGTATATGGATCTACCACTAATGGGTGGACCCACCAGTGGGTCTTAAGAGCCCATGGGTAAGTAATACCTCAGCTGTGGATGCTTGGCCTTTTCTTGCTTCCAGCTTAATTGGGTATTGTTTTCGATTATAAATAGCTAGGGGTCTTTAAGCTGTATTTTGACTGGCACTGCTGTTTTAGCCTTCCCTGGTTTTCCAGTATACCATACCAGTGTGTTAACCTGCTTATTAATGTGATCTGGGACAGTTTCTGTATTTTTGACTATTAGCAATTTCACCAGATGATGCTTAAATTGTAGTAGTGCCCCTATTTTAACCATAATATCTCTTTCCAACAGGGGGACTGGGCAGCTTGGTACTACTAGAAATTCCTGTTGGAAGATTTGTTTCTCAAATTGACAAATCAAAGGAGGAGTAAAGGATCTTATTTGTGGCTTTCCTTCCATTCTCATAATGGTCGTGGACTGGGAGGAAAGTTTTTCTACATAAGCAGTAAGGAAAGAAACTGAATTTGTATCGAAAAGAAACTGAATTTGGGTGCCCATGACATCCAGAGTTACCTGGGGGCTCCTCAGTAGTAATTATGATGTTCCTGAACAGGGGCAGTGAGGAAGACCCTGGGCCGCTTCCGTCTTCATCTGATTTCTCTTTTTGCACTGCTAGAGTTTTGCCTTATTGAACCCCTTGGTGGGAGCAGGGCCAGTCAATCTTCCAACGCCAGGGGTCGTAACTGATGCCCTCACATTTTTGGCAGGGTACTGGCAGGGGCTTAATACAGTCCTTTGTCCAATTCTCGATTTTCTTGCATTTGAAGCATAAGCCTTTGCTGTCCAGATTATCACAGGCAAGCTAAATCAACCAAATTCCAAATGGCTGGTGTTCTCCATCAATTCCTGCAGGCCTGAAATAGGTAGCCTAGGAATTCCAGATAAATAGAACACATGATGGCTTGCTAGAAATTCACAGGAAACAAAATAACTATTCTCAGAACCAAATAAAAGCCTTCCACTAGAAACTAAAAAATGTCTATAGTTCTATATATGGTTTTATATATATGCATACACAAGTAAAACCCAAAGGAGAACAAATAGCAAACAAATGAAAATTAGAAGCAAAAACAAACAGGAAACCATCCCTAAATTTTTGCTACTTAGTCTACCTGGGGGCTACAGTGTTACCCAGAGCCCCCCAGAAATCCACATAATGAATATTTTATTCCTGATACACAACTCAATATCCTTAATTCCACCAGTATCACCATTTATACTGTGCAATGAAGAAATTCACTCTAGGCACATGACCAGTAAGTACTCCAGTGCCAGCTTGTTTAGTAAAGTTATACTTAAGTCATGTGAACTTGAAAATTGCTTAAACTTATTTACTTAATTTATGAGTGCTCCTTAATTATAAGCCAATAATAATAATAAGCCAGTAATAGACACAACATATAACAATAAGTGTACATACAAATAAACACATCTAGACATGTATACACAAACACAAATGAAGATCCAATAGCTTTTACCTTGGAACTCTAGCCATGAGATAGCAATATAAGCCCACTGGTTTTACTGTTTGACCCAATGGGTAATCCACTGAAGGCTGTGAACCAAAATTTCAGGTCAAGCAGTTTCCTTGGTAGTTTGATTTTTAAAGGCCAAACCTCCCCAGACTCTAAACACTGGGGCCAAACAGCACCAAAAGAGAACACCACGTGCTAACTAGGCCGACCGGACTTAGAACAGCAGCACAAAAGCCTGGATACATGCATCTCCATCCCACCTTCCCATTCAACAGCAAACTCCAGAACTCCAAGCAGTACTGGGCCAAACAGTATTGCAAGAGAGTATCAAGTTTACTGAATCCTTATTTCCCATGACTATATCAAACACACACAATGACCAGAGCACAGTCCAACTGCTGCAGCAACAAACAAGCCCCAAGAGTGTCCAAACTGTCCCATTGTCACCTGCTAGAGAAAATTCCAAGGAGGCCTTTGTACTAGACCTCAGAACCTCTGCTGAGGGTGTCCTATTTGGAGAGGTTCAGGTCTGGAGTTGGATCCCCCGGGGTGTTCCCCTTTGGGGTCCAATCTTAGAGTGTCAGACGTGTCTGACTTTAGTTGGGCATAGGTGCTGCTTTGTATGTTTTCCCTCCAGAGGTGATGGCCTACTATGAACTTTGTTTTGTCAAACCTTGTTGAAAGCCTCAACTTGTAGCATACTTATAATTTGATAAGGCTATGCTTTCCCATGCTTCCCATTCCACTAGAGTGATAGCCATGAACTTTAATGATAGGAACCGGAGGCCGGGTGCATTTCTTTTGTCCTTAGCAAGTCAAATAGATAGACTAGGAGAAAGGTCAAAACTCCTAAGAGACATTAATGTTTGCCATTACTGGTTAACTCTAGGATAATTTGGCATAAGAACCCTGTGGGAGAATTTAGCATAAGAAAACAAAGTTTAAGTCACCTGAAACATGTGTGAATTCATACTGGATGAGCTGCCGTGGCCAATTGCAACACATGTAAGGATCAGGGACTACAGCCGGAAAAGATAGAAAAGAGTCCTCCCCTTCCCCCTCCTGGTATGGGCAGCTATCCCCCTTGGCCTTCAGGTAACACTGGAAAGTGGCCATGGCCAGTTGCCCACAATTATCAAGGAGCTACTAGGAAATGGCCACTGAAAGACTGAAAAAGAAAAAAAGAAAAGGACTCAGGCCTCTCACCCAAACTGAGTGGTGGTGCTTAGGTGCTTCCACAGAGAAAACTCTCGGTTTCACTGGAGAGTGGCCGGCCAGAAACCTGCAGTTGCCTCTGTGCTTAGGCACTGTCCACTGAAGGGCCCAAGTTGGAAAGGGAAAGGAGAGAAAAAAGCATTTCCCTGTATGGGGCAGAGAGGAAAAGTAAAAGAAAAATAAATCTCCAGTTTTGGGGTTACCTCCTGGCTGGCTTACCAAAATACATTACTGGTGGAGGATGTCCAGGTTCTTGGCATTTTGAACAAAGAATTGGACAAAGGCACAAAGAAAGCAAGGTAAAAATGAAGGAACAAAAGCAGAGATTTATTGAAAATGAAAAGTACACTCCACAGGGTGGGAGCCGGCTGGAGCAAGTGGCTGAAGAGTGCAGGTTACAGAATTTTCCGGGATTGGTCACTTTCTGCAACCAATCAGAAGCTGAAGTGAAGTTACAAAGTTACACCCTATGCAAATGCCTAACTGGTCACAGAAAGCAACCTATCAGAGTCTGAAGTGAAGTTACAAAGTTATACTCCTATGCAAATAAAGACTTGGCCCATGACTAGCCTGATTGGTTGTGGGAGGGGATCAATCAAAGGTACTTTGAAATTTTTCATCTGCCACGCAGAAAAGGGACAGGAGGATTGCAGAGGGAGTAGCCTCTGGTCCTTTTGTTACTTGGGCATGGAAAGTTGGGGTTTTCCTTTTGATTTAGTTCTAGGAAGTTAGCATGAGTTGGCCTTAGGTTCCCTGCCTCCAGACCCTATTCTGCCTCAAAGGAAATAAATGGCAAGCTCTGGAATAGAATATGGTAGTAGTGCTTGTTATTTAAAAATTTTTTTTAATACAGGGTCTCACTCTGTTGTCTAGGCTGGAGTGCAGTGGATCAATCATGGCTCACTGCAGCCTCTACTTTCCAGGCTCAGGTGATCCTCATACTCAGCCTCCAGGGTAGTTGGGACTACAGGCATGCACCACCATGCCTGGCTAATTTTTTGTAGTTTTTGTAGAGATGGGGTTTCACCATGTTGCCCAGGCTGGTCTTGAACTCCTGGGCTCAAGCAGGCCTCTTGCTCTGGCCTCCCAAAGTGCTGGGATAAAAGGCATGAGCCACCATGCCTGGCTAGTGCTGCTAGATTTAAGCTATATTTTGGAAGGAGGATTTGATAGGTTGGAAGTGAAGGATGAATAAAAGGAAGACATTGAAGATACCTTATTGGTTTGTGGATCGGGAACCTGGATGGAGGGTAGTGCTGTTTGCTAAGGTGGAAAAGATTAGTTTTGGGAGCCAACACAAGAGTTCAGTTTTGTGCTTGCTGAAAAGCTCAAGAAACTCAAGTGGAGAACTGTTGACTGTTGGATATAAAAGTCAGGAGTTCAGAGGAGAGGCCTGGCTGGGTTGGAGATAATTTGGCAGTCACCAACATATAAAGGGGTTTTAAAACCACTTAGAGATTGAGTAGAGGAGCCAGCTTAAAGGAAGGGAAGCACCATTGTTTCTTGGCAGAAGTTACCAGGTGCCCTGAGATGGGGCAACCCAGGGACTCTAGACACAGTCTCTTCAACTTTACACCTCTGTTCCTCTCACTTTTGTTGTCGTTAGTTGACCCTTCCTCATCCTCTGCCAATACCATTTACTTCCTTTCTTATCATGGATATGTGATATACACTGGCACCTTACAAAGGCAATTGCATTTATGGATCTTTCACTTCATTTATTTTTAAGAGAAGGGGTCTTGCTATGTTGCCCAGGCTGAAGTGCAGTGGCTATTCACAGCCACGATCATCATGTACTACAACCCTGAACTCTCCTGGGCTCAAGTGATCCTTCTGCCTCAGCCTCCTGAGTAGTTGGGACTATAGTCATGCACTACTGTGCCTGGCCCATTTACATTTTAATACAAAATGTTCTGTCCCTGACATTTGGATTCTCCATCAATGTTATTTTATGAAGTAGATGCTGGCTAACTCTTCAGTAGAGTTTAGAATAAGATAGAGGTACATGCTTGGCCGATAGAAGGGGATTCCTGGAGAATAGCGTATCTGGAGGGAGGATAGAGGTTTTGTTGGGGAAAACAGGTAGTTTCTTATGTGTCCTGTTATTTCATGATGTGAATTAGTGCCAGATTGTTTCATTGACATTATTCATCATGCTTCAGTAGGCATATACTGATTGTCACTTGTGTGTCAGGCGATGTGATAAATGCTGGGGTTTCTTTCTTTCTTTTTATTTTTTTGAGATGGAGTCTCAATCTGTTGCCCAGGCTGGAGTGCAGCGGCATGATCTTGGCTCACTGTAAGCTCTGCCTCTCAGGTTCTCACCATACTCCTGCCTCAGCCTCCCAAGTAGCTGGAACTACAAGCGCCTGCCGCCTGGCTAATTTTTTGTATTTTTAGTAGGGATGGGGTTTCACCGTGTTAGCAAGGATGGTCTCAATCTCATCACCTCGCGATCCACCCGCCTCGGCCTCCCAATGCTGGGGTTTCTAAGAGGAGTATGATAAGGATGTGCTGTAACACACAGGTCTATATCAATAACTAGGCAGCACAGTGGAAAGCCAGTGCTGAACGTATTGGCACAACCTTCACTTTCTGCAAGTAGTCTCTAATTTTCTGTATCATAGCTGTATATTTTTATGTGTTTGGATGTAAGCTATAAATACACTCACTGACCATATGCTCTGCTCTTGGCCTTATTTATTTCTGGAGATTGCTGACATTTGCCCTTTTCCTCAGATGCTCTATCCCTGTGAGAGGCTTCTCTCTCCCTTTTAGGCTACTGCATACTGCATAGCTATTAAAGACCTACTCCATCAGACTGTTGATGCAATAACACCTCTCATTTGCCCCCCTTTTTCTGCAGTTTGTCTTTGAATGTGACATTGGTAGGTCTTTTTGCTTACACATTTCTTTCTCTTTAAGTTGCTGGTTAACATTTTTCTTTTAGTTTCTTTAAACCTTTATTGAAACAGTGTTTGCATGTGTTTGTTCGTTCATTCATTCAACTAATATTGACTTAGCACCTATTACATGTCAGGCCCTGTTTGAGCACTGAAGACACAGCTCTGATCAAAAGCATTTAAGGATACCAGTCCTCTTGGAGCTTATGTTCCATTATGATCTTTACATTCTGCCTATATGTCACCTTATTTTTTCAGCAATGCTGATGACCTGCATATTCATGATTCTTTACCTAGTACAATTTCAAGTAAACAACTCGATGCCAGCCACAGAGCCCTGTTTTAACAATGGGCAACCATTAACTTGCATCCTTGATTTAGGAGAAAGTGTGCTGCTGTATTTTGTTGTTTGTTTTGCTATACCTTTTTATGTTGAAAAAGAATTACCAGTCTGGTTTTAAAATGTAGCAGTCATGTATTAATACTGTGTGATTGCATAATTTGGTAGCTGTGCTTAATAAATGTTTAGCGATGTATATAGATTATTTTTTAACAGTCTTACCAGTAGTACAGCTTTGGTTAGCACATACTGTAAGTGGGTTTATCTTACTATGGCAGACATAAGCATAGTCTATCAGTAGTCTTTGATGTAACCTCTAGGAGAATAAATAACTCTAAGGAAAATACATATTTAAAAAATCTTACCTGTGAATAACTTGTGATTTCTTCTTGCCTTGTCCACAAATCATGCTGTATCTTTAAACCGAAAAGTAAATGTTGCTCCATTAAAATTTGTCATTTAAAACTTAGAAAAGTATCTGGTAGAATAGCAATTAATCCAAAACCCTAAAATTTTGAATCTATTTGAAAAACTATTTAGGAGTGAAAGCTTAGGTATTCACATGGAAATAATTACCTTTAAATACCCTTACTGGTAAATTATTTTATACAAGACGAATAGATTCTTTGTGGTTATCAAGCAATAATTTAAATGTTTACTCTGTATGATTTTTATTATTAAAGTCTTTGCTTCCTCCCTACTAATAACTTGCTAAGCGTGAGTGCAATAAGATGTCATGCCATTCAGTATTAATCTGAATGGTCAGCAGACTTGAAATAAATAGCAACTTGGATATTTAGACAGTTTGTTGGAGTAGGCCCCCAAATCTGGCCATAAACTGGCCCCCAAACCAGCCATAAACAAAATCTCTGCAGCACTGTGACATGTTTGTGATGGCCATGATGCCTATGCTGGAAGGTTGTGGGTTTACCAGAATCAGGGCGGGGAACACCTGGCCCACTCAGGGCGGAAAACTGCTTAAATGTGTTCTTAAACCACAAACAATAGCATGAGCGATCTGTGCCTTAAGGGCATGCTCCTGCTGCAGATAACTAGCCAGAGCCTATGCCTTTGTTTCCTGTAAGGAATACTTTTAGTTAATCTATAATCTATAGAAACAAGGCTTATCACTGGCTTGCTGTCAGTAAATATGTGGGTAAAACTCTGTTCGAGGCTCTCAGCTCTGAAGGCTATGAGACCCCTGATTTCCCACTCCACACCTCTATATTTCTGTGTGTGTGTCTTTAATTCCTCTTGCTGTGCTGGGTTAGGGTCTCCCCGACCCAGGTGGTCTCAGCACATTTTTCTTCTGGCTAGGTTCTTAGCTATGGAAATCCTCATAGACAAGTCAAGATCTTACTTTATGAAATGTATGCAGCAGGAGAGTAAGTGGGAATGTCACTGTGATTGGGAAAAATGTTTACCCAAAACGATTATCTTCTGAAGCTGGGCACTAATAAATACTTGAAGAACATTTATAAAATCAAGAAGGATTTAAGGAAAGTACAGGCATACCTCGGACATATTGTGGGTTTGGGTCCAGACCACTACAATAAAATGAATATTGCAATATAGTGAATATTACAGTAAAGTGAGTCACACAAATATATTGGTTTCCCAGTACATATAAACATGTTTACATTGTACTGTAGTCTAATAAGTGTGCAATAGCATTATATCTAAAAGATCAATGTACATACTTAAGAAATACTTTATCGATAAAAATTGCCAACTATCATCTGAAACTTTGGCAAGTCATAATCTTTTTGCTGGTGGAGGGTGTTGCCTTGATGCTGATAGCTACTGACTGATCAGGGCAGTGGTTGCTGAAGGTTGTGGTGGCTGTGGCAACTTCAATTAAAAAAAAAAAAAGACAACAATGAAGTTTGCTGCATTGATAGAATCTTCCTTTCATGGCAGATTTCTCTGTAACATGTGATGCTGTTTGATAGCATTTTACCACAGTAGAACTTTTTTCAGAATTGAAATCAATTCTCCCAAACCCTGCCACTTCTTTATCAGCTAAATTTATGTAATATTCGAAGTCCTTTGTTGTCATTTCAACAGTGTTCATGGCATCTTCATCAGTAATAGATTTCATCTCAAGGATCCACTTTTTTTGAATTCATAGAAAGTAATAGATTCCATCTCAAGACTCCACTTTCTTTGAGTTCTTCAGGTTGCATCCGTAAAGAGCAACTCCTCATCCATTAAAGTTTTATCGTGAGACTGTAGCAATTCAGTCACATCTTCAGGCTGTACTTCTAGTTCTCTTGCCATTTCTACCATGTCTGCAATTACATTCTCCTCTGAAGTTTTGAATCCCTCAAAGTCATCCATGAGGCTGGGCATGGTGGCTTATGCCTGTAATCCTACCACTTTGGGAGGCCAAGGCTGGCAGATAATCTGAGCTCAGGAATTTGAGACCAGTCTGGGCAACATGGCGAGAATTGGGATCTACGAAACATACAAAAAAATTAGCAGTCTGTAATCCCTGGGGTGGCAGTGGCATGATAATTGGTTGAACCCGGGAGGTGGAGGTTGCAAAAGAAAAAATAAATAAATAAAATAAAATGAATGAATGAATGAATGAAGTAATCCATGAGAATTGGAATCAACTTATTTCAAGCTCCTATAAATGTTGACTTATTTTTTACTATTTTTTGAGACAGAGTCTCACTCTATTACCCAGGCTGGAGTGCAGTGGCATAATCTTGGCTCACTGCAACCTCCACCTCCTGGGTTCAAGCGATTCTTGTGCCTCAGCCTCCTGAGTAACTGGGATTACAGGTGTGCACCACCACACTGGGCTAATTTTTTATATTTTTGGTAGAGGATGGGGTTTCACTATGTTGGCCAGGCTGGTCTCGAACTTCTGGTCTCAAGTGATCCGCCCCCGCTTGGCCTCACAAAGTGCTGGGATTTCAAGTGTGAGCCACCACGCCTGGCCAATGTTGACATTTTGAAATTTGATGAACCGTGAACATTTTAAATGGCATCTAGAGTAGTCAGTCCTTCCCAGAAGATTTTCAGTTTACTTGCCCAGAACATCAGAGGAGTCATTGTTTATGGCAGATATAGCCTTACAAAATGTATTTCTTAAATAATGAGATTTGAAAGTAGAAATGACTCCTTGATCTGTGAGCCACAGAATTGATATATTAGCAGGCTTGAAAACAATGTTAATCTTTTTTTTCCAATTTTTAAAAATTATACTTTAAGTTTTGGGGTACCTGTGCACAATGTGCAGGTTTGATACATAGGTATGTGCCATGTTGGTTTGCTGCACCCATCGACTCATCATTTACATTAGGTATTTCTCCTAATACTATTCCTGCCCCAGGCCCCCAATCCCCGACAGGCCCTGGTGTGTGATGTTCCCCGCCCTGTGTCCAAGTGATCTCACTGTTCAGTTCCCACTTATGAGTGAGAAAATGCAGTGTTTGGTTTTCTGTCCTTGTGAGTGTTTGCTGAGAATGATGGTTTCCAGCTTCATCCATGTCCCCTGCAAAGGACATGAATGCATCCTTTTTCATGGCTGCATAGTATTCCATGGTATATCTGTGCCACATTTTCTTAATCCAGTCTATCATTGATAGACATTTGGGTTGGTTCCAAGTCTTTCCTGTTGTGAATAGTGCCACAGTAAATGTATGTGTGCATGCGTCTTTATAGTAGCATGATTTATAATTCTTTGGATATATACCCAGTAATGTGATTGATGGGTCAAATGGTAATTCTAGTTCTAGATCCTTAAGGAATTTCCACACTGTCTTCCACAATGGTTGCACCAATTTACACTCACGCCAACAGTGTAAAAGTGTTCCTATTTCTCCTCTTCCTCTCCAGCATCTGTTGTTTCCTGACTTTTTAATGATCACCATTCTAACTGGCGTGAGATGGTATCTCATTGTGGTTTTGATTTGCATTTCTCTGATGACCAGTGATGATGAGCATTTTTTCATGTCTCTGTTGGCTGCACAGATGTCTTCTTTTGATAAATGTCTGTTCATATTCTTTGCCCAAGTTTTGATGGGGTTGTTTTTTTCTTGTAAATTTGTTCGAGTTCTTCGTAGATTCTGGATATTAGCCCTTTGTCAGATACGTAAATTGCAAAAATTTTCTCCCATTCTGTAGGTTGCCTGTTCACTCTGATGGTAGTTTCTTTTGCCATGAAGAAGCTCTTCAGTTTAAGTAGATCCCATTTGTCTATTTTGGCTTTTGTTGCCATTGCTTTTGATGTTTTAGTCATGAAGTCCTTGCCAATATCTATGTCCTGAATGGTATTGCCTAGGTTTTCTTCTAGGGTTTTTATGATTTTAAGTCTAACATTTAAGTCTTTAATCCGTCTTGAGTTAATTTTTGTACAAGGTGTAAGGAAGGGATCCAGTTTCAGCTTTCCACACCTGGCCAGCTAGTTTTCCCTGCACCATTTATTAAATAGGGAATCCTTTCCCCATTTCTTGTATTTGTCAGGTTTATCAAAGATCAGATGGTTGTAGATGTGTGGTGTTATTTCTGAGGGCTCTGTTCTGTTCCATTGGTTTATAATCTCTGTTTTGGTACCAGTACCATGCTGTTTTCGTTACTGTAGCCTTATAGTATAGTTTGAAGTCATGTAGCATGATAGCTTTAGCTTTGTTCTTTTTGTTTAGGGTTATCTTGGCTATGTGAGCTCTTTTTTGTTCTATATGAACTTTAAAGTAGTTTTTTCCAATTCTGTGAAGAAAGTCATTGGTAGCTTGATGGGGATGGCACTGAATCTGTAAGTTACCTTGGGCAGTATGGCCATTTTCATGATAATTGATTCTTCCTATCAATGAGCATGGAATATTCTTCCATTTGTTTGTGTCCTCTTTTATTTCGTTGAGCAGTGTTTTGTAGTTCTCCTTGAAGAGGTCCTTTACATCCCTTGTAAGTTGGATTCCTAGGTATTTTATTCTCTTTGTAGCAATTGTGAATGGGAGTTCACTCATGATTTGGCTCTCTGTTTGTCTCTTGTTGGTGTAGAGGAATGCTTGTGATTTTTGCACATTTATTTTGTATCCTGAGACTTTGCTGAAGTTGCTTATCAGCTGAAGGAGCTTTTGGGCTGAGACGATGAGGTTTTCTAAATATACAATCATGCCATCTGCAAACAGGGACAATTTGACTTCCTCATTTCCTAATTGAATACCCTTTATTTCTTTCTCTTGCCTGATTGCCCTGGCCAGAACTTCCAACACTATGTTGGAAGAGTAGTGGTGAGAGAGGGCATCCTTGTCTTGTGCCAGTTTTCAAAGAGAATGCTTCCAGTTTTTTTTCCCATTCAGTATGATACTGACTGTGGGTTTGTCATAAATAGCTCTTATTATTTTGAGATACGTTCCATCGATACCTAGTTTATTGAGAGTGTTTAGCATGAAGGGCTGTTGAATTTTGTTGAAGGCCTTTTCTGCATCTATTGAGATAATCATGTGGTTTCTGTCATTAGTTCTGTGTATGTGATGGATTACATTTATTGATTTGCATATGTTGAACTAGCCTTGCATCCCAGGGATGAAGCCAACTTGATCATGGTGGATAAGCTTTTTGATGTGCTGCTGGATTTGGTTTGCCAGTATTTTACTGAGGATTTTTGCATTGATGTTCATGAGGGATATTGGTCTAAAATTCTCTTTTTTTGTTGTGTCTCTGCCAGGCTTTGGTATCAGGATGATGTTAGCCTCATAAAATGAATTAGGGAGGATTCCTTCTTTTTCTATTGATTGGAATAGTTCCAGAAGGTATTGGGGGAACCCGCCCCCAATATTTCAAAGTAGGTTCTTTCTATTTTCCATAAGTGTTGACTGGCTGAGAAATAAAGAGAAAGAGTACAAAGAGAGGAATTTTACAGCTGGGCCGCCAGGGGTGACATCACATAACCCCCATATCAGTAGGACCGTGATGCCCACCTGAGGCTCAAACCAGCAAGTTTTTTATTAAGGGTTTCAAAAGGGGAGGAGGTGTAAAACAGGGAGTTGGTACAAAGATTACATGCTTCAAAGGGCAAAAAGCAGAACAATGATCGCATGGCTCTGAGGGAACAGGACAAAAGGCAAAACAGAACTACTGATAAGGAACTGTGTTTAACTGTGCACATATTTTCTTGATAAACATGTTATACAACAGAAAACAGGGTTTGAGAGCAGAGAACCGGTCTGACCACAAATTTGCCAGGGCGGAGTTTTCCCCACTCTAATAAGCCTGAGGGTACTGCAGGAGACCAGGGCGTATCTCAATTCTTATCTCAACTGCATCAGACAGACACTTCCAGAGCTGCCATTTATAGACCTCCCCCCAAGAATGCATTCCTTTCCCAGGTTATTGATATTAATATTCCTTGCTAGGAAAAGAATTTAGCAATATCTCTCCTACTAACATGTCCATAGGCTCTCTGCAAGAAGAGAAATATGGCTCTTTTTGCCCGACCCCACAGGCAGTTAGACCTTATGGTTGTCTTCCCTTGTTCCCTAAAAATCACTGTTATTCTGTTATTTTTCAAGGTGCACTATTTCATATTGTTCAAACACACATGTTTTACAATCAGTTAGTACAGTTAACACAATTATCACAGTGGTCCTGAGGTGACATACATCCTAAGCTTACGAAGATAACAGGATTAAGAGATTAAAGTAAAACAGGCATAAGAAATTATGAAAGTATTATTTGGGAACTGTTAAATGTCCATGAAATTTTCAAAATTTACGTTCCTCTGCCGTGACTTCAGCTGGACCCTCTGCTCAGGGTCCCTGACTTCCCTCAAGAGGAAGGAATGGTACCAGCTCTTCTTTGTATCTCTGATAGAATTTGGCTGTGAATCCGTCTGGTCCGGGACTTTTTTTGGTTGGTAGGCTATAAATTATTGCCTCAATTTCAGAGCCTGTTATTGGTCTATTCAAAGATTAAACTTCTTCCTGGTTTAGTCTTGGGAGGGTGTACATGTCCAGGAATTTATCCATTTATTTTAGATTTTCTAGTTTATGTGCATGGAGGTGTTTATAGTATTCTCTGACGGTAGTTTGTATTTCTGTGGGATCAGTGGTGATATCCCCTTTATCATTTTTTATTGTGTCTATTTGATTCTTCTCTCTTTTCTTCTTTATTAGTCTTGCTAGTGGTCTATCAATTTTGTTGATCGTTTCAAAAAACCAGCTCTTGGATTCACTGATTTTTTTGAAGGGTTTTTTGTGTCTCTATCTTCTTCAGTTCTCCTCTGATCTTAGTTATTTCTTGCCTTCTGCTAGCTTTTGAATGTGTTTGCTCTTGCTTCTCTAGTTCTTTTATTTGTGATGTTAGGTGTAAATTTTAGATCTTTCATGCTTTCTCTTGTGGGCATTTAGTGCTATACATTTCCCTCTACACACCACTTTAAATGTGTCCCAGAGATTGTGGTACATTGTGTCTTTGTTCTCATTGGTTTCAAAGAACTTCTTTCTGCCTTCTTTTCCCTATTTATTTATTTATTTATTTATTTTTGAGATGAAGTCTCACTCTTGTCCCCCAGGCTGGAGTGCAGTGGTGCGATCTCGGCTCACTGCAATCTCTGCCTCCTGGGTTCAAGCGATTCTCCTGCCTCAGCCTCCCAAGTAGCTGGGATTACAGGCACCTGCCACCACGCCCGGCTAATTTTTGTATTTTTAGTAGAGAAGGGGTTTCACCATGTTGACCAGGTTGGTCTCGAACTCCCGACCTCAGGTGATCCGCCTGCCTCGGCCTCCCAAAGTGCTGGGATTACAGGCGTGAGCCACTGCGCCTGGCCTTCTTTTCCTTATTTACCCAGTAGTCATTCAGGAGCAAGTTGTTCAGTTTCCATGTAGTTGTACGGTTTTGAGTGAATTTCTTAATCCTGAGCTCTAATTTGATTGCACTGTGGTTTGAGAGAGAGTTTGTTGTGATTTCTGTTCTTTTACATTTGTTAAAAAGTGCTTTACTTCCAGTTATGTGGTTAATTTTAGAATAAGTGTGATGTGGGGCTGAGAAGACTATATATTCTGTTGAGTTGGGGTGGAGAGTTCTGTAGATGTCTATTAGGTCTGCTTGGTGCAGAGCCGAGTTCAGGTCCTGGATATCCTTGTTAACCTTCTGTCTCATTGATCTAAGATTGACAGTGGAGTGTTAAAGTCTCCCATTAATCGCCGGGTGCGGTGGCTCACGCCTGTAATCCCAGCACTTTGGGAGGCCGAGGTGGGCGGATCACAAGGTCAGGAGATCGAGACCACGGTGAAACCCCGTCTCTACTAAAAATACAAAAAATTAGCTGGGCGCGGTTGTGGGCGCCTGTAGTCCCAGCTACTCGGGAGGCTGAGGCAGGAGAATGGCGTGAACCCGGGAGGCGGGGCTTGCAGTGAGCCGAGATCGCGCCACTGCACTCCAGCCTGGGCAACAGAGCGAGACTCTGTCTCAAAAAAAAAAAAAAAAAAAAAAAGTCTCCCATTATTATTGTGTAGGAGTCTAAGTCTCTTTGTAGGTCTCTAAGGACTTGCTTTATGAATCTGGGTGCTCTTGTATTGGGTGCATATATTTAAGATAGTTAGCTCTTCTTGTTGAATTGATCCCTTTACCATTATATAATGGCCTTCTTTGTCTCTTTTGATCTGTGGAAAGCAACGTTAATCTTATACATCTCCATCAGAGTTCTTGGGTGACCAGGCACATTGTCAATGAGCAGTAATATTTTGAAAGGAATCTTTTCTTCCTGAGCAGTGGGTTTCAACAGTGGGCTTAAAATATTCAGGAAACCCTGATATAAATAGATGTGCTATCATTCAGGGTTTGTTGTTTCATTGAAAGGGAACAGGCAGAGTGGATTTAGCCTAATTCTCAAGGGTGCTAGGACTTTCAGAATGATAAATGAACATTGGCTTCAACTTCAGATCACCAGCTACATTAGCCCCCTCACAAAAGAGTCCACCTGTCCTTTGAAGCCAGGCATTGACTTCTCCTCTTTAGCTATGAAAATCCAAGATAGCATCTTCCAATAGAAGCTGTTTTGTCTCCATTGAAAACTCTTTTGTTTAGTATAGCCATCTTCATCAATGATTTTAGTGGGATCTTCTGGATAACTTACTGCAGCTTTTCCATCAGCACTTTATGCTTCACTTTGCCATTGTATGTACTGAGACAGCTTCTCTTCTTAAATCTCATGAACCAAGCTCTGCTAGCTTTAGATTTTTCTTCTGCAGCTTCCTCACCTCTATCAGCTTTCATAGAATTGAAAAGAGTTAGGGACTTGCTCTGTATTAGGCTTTGACTTAAGGGAATGTTGTGTCTGATTTGATTTTCTATTCAGACCACTAAAATTTTCTTCATATTAGCAATAAGACTATTTTGCTTTCTTATCATTTGTGTGCTCACTGGAATAACACTTTAAATTTTCTTCAAGAACTTTTAAGCTATTTAGTGCAAGAAGCCTAGCTTTCAGATTCGCTGGACTTTCAGAATGCCTTCCGTACTTATCTTAGTCATCTCTAACTTAGGATTTAAAGTGAGAGATATGCAGCTCCTCCTTTCACTTGAAAACTTAGAGGTCACTGTAGGAATATTAATTGGCCTAATTTTCATATTATTGTGTCTCAAGGAATAGGGAAGCCTGAAGAAAGGGAGAGAGAAAGGGGGAATGACTGGTCAGTGGATCAGTGAGAACACACACAACATTTATTGAGATTACAAATGTAATTGTCTTGGGGTGCCATGGCAGAATGTCAGAAGGCTGTGGCACCTCAAGATAATTACATTAGTAACCTCAAAGATCATTGATCACAGATCATGATAACAGATGTAATAGTAATGACAAAGTTTGAAATATTGTGAGAATTACCAAAATGTGATTCTGATGCTGATAGACTTGCTTGATACAGGTTTGCTACGAAGTTTCCATTTGTAAAAATTGCAGTATCTGTAGGGCAAAATAAAATGAAGCACAATAAGACAAGGTATGCCTGTATCTATTAAGTGATATAGCCCTAGCCTGAAGAAAAATAAATTTTTAAGTAATCATGGACATGTGGTATGATTGTATATCTTTTGCCATAGGTGATATAAAATAATTTTTGAATAAATTCCTATTATCTCCACCAAGTATAAGAGTAGAAACAGGCTCTGATTGTGGGCACAGAGGACAGAGGACGTATCTGACTGGGGATTGCCAAGACCTGAAGCCTGGGCATTCAGTACTGTTGAAATGATCAGAGAGATGTTAGATACCAGAGTAGGGAGAACATCAGAAGACTGGGGTATTGGTGGATAACGGAAGGAGGAAAGATGTCATATGTTAGAACTTGCTGTGGAGCAGTGCCGGGCTAGGGAAGAAAATGGGTCTCTAGGAAAAGGACAAGTGACCAATGTCCCATGGTCAGACAGTTGAAGGCAACAGCAGTAGCTGTTGTGACCCACACTGGGAATTAGATCTTGACTGTTGAGACACACTAGGCTAATGAATAGCATGGAGGTTAGGTGGGCAGTGATCAGGGTAAGCAACAGGTTTCAAAAAGACTTGTTATTAGCATGCTGTGTGTTAAGGCGACCACCAGCATGTAGATCAGGCACTAGGATGAAGAGTGGGCCTCTGGATCAGAGATTTAGGCTGAAATCTTTCTGTGCTCTGAATTGTACTTCTGCAGAGGAGTTGACTTAAAGTTTTGGGATGACTGTGGGCACTGGGCGGCACCTAGGCTTGAATCAAAGCTCCAATGTCATGATGCTTCTGAATTCCAACATTTAGAAGTTTATCAAATGAAACTTTCGTATACCATTCAGAAGAGTACTAAGGTGAAGATGGAAAGACACGGACAGAGTCCAGAATCTAACAATGAATAGCTAATATTTACTCAGCACTCACTACATCAGGTACTGTTCTGGGTGTATTACATGTACTGCTTTCTTTATTCTTCCCCAAAAATCCATTTAGGGGATGGACACTGGCATGCAGATATTCTATTTAAGTAATAAGACAAGAAGAAGGACTAAATATGATGTGGTTAGGGATAAGATTATGATATTTTCCAAACCCCAGCAGTTCTGGGCACTAAAGTTTATCTTTAGCCTTCCTTATTGTTTTATGGTCCATGACCATTTGCTGTTGACGTATTTAACACATGCTACTGGTCATGCATATTCCTGATGGCTTAGGTTCGTAACACCTGTCTGTGCTTCTTCCCAGACCACTCACTTTGGTCTCCTTTTCTGACTTTCCATAGGTCTTATTGTCTATCATATTTAGTCACTTGGCTATATTCCTTCTTCCTTTTTTATACTTTTACAAAAAATTGTTTAATATGGGTAAAATTTTCCCCATTAACAAACTTTTACAGGTCTGTATTGCTTTTGTATCTTATAGTATTATTGTAAATAATTCAGCAATTTGCATAATACCTTTCTTTGTACCTTGATTTTAGTCAAGTTGTAATTAACTGTTAAGAAACTGGTTGTTTTTACATATTTTACAATGTATGAAATGATTTTTTTTTTTTTGATTTTCACAGGGCAAACTCAGAAAATGAATCTTTTCCAGTCAGTAACAAGTGCCTTGGATAACTCATTGGCCAAAGATCCTACTGCAGGTAACCCTGATTTGTGCCTGAATTGTAGTAGCTTTGTTAATTCCAGAATTGAAGATTTGCTTAAAATATTTATGTGGAGCTCAATGGTTAACATTGTATCTACGTGAAATTTTCAAAGGCCTATTCAAATGATTAGGGCTAAATAATCAAATTGCAATTAGTCCACTTATTACCAGTTAGTTCTCATGTATATTTAACATCTAGTCAGCTTTCTCTTACAGTATGTGTGGTCCTGATATTATATTAATGACTTCTGGATTAAAACCTACTGTGTACTCCTGTTTCTCTGGCATATAGAAAAAAACAAAATACCTTTTCATTCAACTATTTATTTATAAAATGAAGACTTGATTTTATGCTTCCCTTTGGGTTACATTGTCGTTCAACTTGTAATATTTTTGGGAAATAATTGTAATATTTATATATAATTATATAAGTATCTTAATCTTCATCTTATTAAATTATTGATACAAAACCAATTGTTCTTCCACTATATGTTTTCACATTTGATTGGCTTTACTTCATATATGTATTACATACACATATTAACATATATCTATATATACAGTTTATATATGTGTGTGTGCATATATGTTTAATATACCTTGGGCTTCCACCTGAGAATCTGTAGTTTTAAGGTTAAATTAAAAACATTATTTTTTATGGAAAAGTGAGAGCTGGACTAAAGGATAATTAAATCTTGATTTGTTTTGAATGCTACTTGATAATGATTGAACTAGATGAGTAAATTCATAGAGAATGGTGAGTTTTTTTCTTTTGCTTGAAAAAACTGGTTAGGTGCATTTATGAGACTAGCATTCAGCTCTATGAATACCCTCTATTTTAAAACTCCTGCCAATTTCCACCTACACCATTCTTTGCCTTGCTCACTGTGTCCGTCATGCTTGCCTCCTTCCTACTTCACACAGTCTAAATCCCTTTCCTATTTGTGACTGTTGCCTTAGCTTGGAATGCTCTTCTGATGGCTGACTTACTGTATACTGTGTCTCAGGAAAAACCACAGGCCTGGAAATCTAGAGCAGGAGTCATAGTTCTGCCCCTAGCTTTCTGACTTGGCCAGTCAGACTACTTCTCTGGTCTCATTTTCTTCATGGATAAAACAAATGAGATTCTAGATCAGTGATTCTTTCTCAACGGGGGTAATCTTAGTCCCCACTCCCACAACTCTCTTTTTTTTTTTTTTTTTTTTTTTTTCACAACTGTCTTTACATTTAACAATGTAAGCAATGTAAGCCAAGACACTTTCTGTTGTCTCAACTGTGTGTGTGTGTGTGTGTGTGTGTGTGTGTATAGTAACTGTCATCCAGTGGGTAGAGACCAGGGATGCTACTATATATCTACAGTGCACAGGACAGGCCCTCACAACAAAAGAATCATCTAGTCTAAAATGTCAGTAATGTAGAAGTTGAGAAACCTTGATATAGATCTATGGTCCATTTCTGTTTTGTGATTAAAATGTAAACATTTAAATTACTTATTTCTCATGGTTAGTATTATTTAGGAATTATTAAATAAAATGTATTATTTAAATACTGTTTTTCAGTAATATTTGGTGAAGATGTTGCCTTTGGTGGAGTCTTTAGATGCACTGTTGGCTTGCGAGACAAATATGGTAAGTAAATACCTATATACATAGTATTCTGACAGAACTTTTACTAAAATATCTTAAAAATACAAAACATGCCTACTAAATTTTTTGTCATATCCTCATTGTATAGATGAATTCCTTTTCATTTCCAACGCCACCCGCAGAATCCTTTGGCCTATATTTCCTCAAATGTCTTCTAATATCCTTCTGATCTAGTTCATATTACACATACACTGTAATTGATTCCAAAATAATTGTCATTAAATGTATTGCTTATTGTGTCATTCTTCTGTCCAAGAACCTTTGGTGTTTTATTGCTACCTGCCTTAGCCAGTTTCAATTCCGTTGCTTCCAGTTCAAGATTCTGCCTGTTGGGTCTTTATTAATGCAAATTTTATCTTTTCGGGAAGAGAGAGAGAGGGAGAGGAGAGGGGTTTACTTTTTAAGCAACTGGCTCATGTGATTGTGGGGCTGGCAAATCCACAGGGCAAACTGGCTGACCTGAAACTCAGGCAGGGTTTCTGTTTTAGTCTTGAGGCTGAATTTCTTTTTGCTTGGGAACCTGCAATCTTTTCTCTTAAGGCCTTGTATTGACTTTATGAAGCCTAGTCACATTGTAAAAGGTAATCTGCTTTATTCAAAATCTACTGATTTAAATACTAATCACATCTGAAAAGTACCTTCACAACTACTTCTATACCTGTGTTTGACCAAATATTAATAACTGGGTGCCATAGCCTGGTCAAGTTGACATATAATGAACCATCACATTATCCTTCTTATGTGTTTTATCCCAGCTGATGTCTTTTAATTGGCATGTGATTGATTTCTGCCCATTGCTTTTATTAATTTCATTTGACTCAGTTAAAATCATAAGAATGTATTTTGGTCCATCTTTGAATTCCCACTCTTCTGACTCGCTGTGTAAGGAATGTGTTTTGACCTCCTATTGTTAGGGATACCTTTGAAGTCCTTTTGACGTTTTATTTTTTCTCTTAGTCTTGTCTGATTTAGAATTCAGCCAAGCAGTTCACGTGAGGGCTGGGAGGAGCTGATAACTCCCTCTTCTTTCCTTTGGCATTGCTGTATGTTGGTGGTGTGTTCATACAGGGCAAGAGGGGTGAGGGTCTTTACAATTTTTTTTTTTTAGTTATCTCTTTTTCTGTTCCACTGTTTCTGAGGTTATGTTATACTTAAATCCAAGAACCCATACATGTTCCATCTCACTTATTGGGAACTTCCAGCTTAGTCTTTTCTCTTCCATTTATAGCAGGTTAAGTTTCTGGGTCCAGTCCCTCTGCTTTCTCCTACTTCTAATACCTGCTTAGAGCTTGAGGTAGTTGGGCAAAAGATTATTTTTCCTGATCATTTAGACTCCTGCTACAAACTTTTAGATCTTTAATAAGCAGTTAAAAATCTTTACACATTTGATTTCAAAAGTAATTCATATACATTGTAGAAAATTTGGTAAATACAGAAAAGCATAAAGAAAATAAAAATTGCTGTTTTCAGAGGTAACTTGGAGGTAACCACTGTACATATCTTGGTATATATACTTCTAGACTGTTTTTGAATATGTTTGTGTATATTAACTAATATTGCAAACACAGAATTATACTTCTGTAACTGAGTCTGTTCTATATCCAGTATAGCTATGCTGTGGAGCAGTGTCTAGACCTCACGATTCCATCTTATCTGACTCAGTGTAGTAGCATGCCATGTGCTTTCTGAATAGCTAAGATTTATTCAGCACTCACTGCGTCAGGTACTGTTCTGAGTGTATTACATGTACTGCTTTATTTATTCCTCCCCCAAAAAAAATCCATTTAGGGACTTGTGTAGGCTGTTGAGTCCTCTGTTGGCTGTCTGCCCAGGTTCTCATCCATGGCACTCTGCTTACCCTTTCTGTCTGGGGCATTTTATCCATGCCACCTGCGGCTCATACACTGGTGACTCCTGAATTTCTATCTCTAGTTCAGACTTCTGTTCTGAGCTTCAGATCTGTGTATTCAGTTTCTACTGCACATCTTCACCTCAGTGTTCGACAGTCACTTCAAATTCAGCATTTCCACACCTAAGGTTGTTACACCCACCCAGCAAATGTATGCCTCCTAGTGCATTTCCTATTTTGGTGAATATATCACCATCCATTTAGTACCTAAGCCAGACACTGGGGAAATTCTAAATGTCTTCCTTCTTTCTAGTTCCCCACATCCAGTCAAGTTGTACAATTGTATCTAATCTGGCCCATCCTTTCCATTCTTACTGCCCTGGTACTTCAGATCTTTAATTTTTCTCCGCCTGCAAAGTTTTATTTCTTTTCTTAGTAATCACCACTCTGTTAGTCTTACCCTCCCTCCAGTCCATTCCCTATCTTGTTGCCACTGTGATCATTTTAACATGCATATTTCTTAGCAGGACATACAAAATACTTTTTAAAAAAATTTTAAATTTTTTAAATTTTTGAGATGGAGTCTCGCTCTCTCACCCAGGCTGGAGTGCAGTGGTGCGACCTCGGCTCACTGCAACCTCTGCCTCCTGGGTTCAAATGATTCTCCTGCCTCAGCCTCCCGAGTAGCTGGGACTACAGCTGCGTGCTGCCATGCCCTGCTAATTTTTGTATTTTTAGTAGAGATGGAGTTTCACTGTGTTGGTCAGGCTGGTCTCAAACTCCTGACCTTGTGATCCACCTGTCTTGGCCTCCCTAAGTGCTGGGATTACAAGCATCAGCCAGTGCGTCCGGCCACCAAAGACTCTGAGAACTACCTACCTGACCTCATCTGCTTTTAATTTTATTTATTTTATCTAGTTTTTTACTTTTTACTCTATAGACCTAGGAACTTGAGCTTTTTAAAATTTTTGTTAAAATTAATGTTGAGTTACTGGTTGTTTCTCCTAAGCCCCCTGTTTTCTTCTTTCTTCCTTTGCACTTGCTATCTGGGTCTCTCTCCCTTGTCTGATTACCTGGTAGACTCCTATTTCTTCTTCAGAAGGTTCCCCTGTGAAGCTCTTCCAGACCCTCCAAGCAGACTCAGACAGTTCTTTATCACGATTCACACTGCACCTCTTACATCTTGAAAGTTGTACTGTAATCCATAACTCCACACCAGAAAGTTGTTAAAGGCAGCAGATCTTTAAGCTGTTCCACAGAATGGATCCCTGGGACCTAATATTGTATCAGACATTTATGAAGTACATGCTGTTGAGTGAATTTACCCTTTGCTCTCACTGTCTCAGGAAGGGGATTTCCCTCTCTCACATTAATTATTTAGGTCTCATTTTATTTTCCTTAAAAAATAGTTTAAAATGGGGAGAAACTAACTCTTAACTTGAAAAAGTCCAGTGCTCTTAGAGGGCAAATTTATCTTTCCTGTCATGGCAGGAGCCTGAGCTAACTAATGGCTAAGTAACTTTTAGCTTTGTTGTCAGCAGCTGCTGTGAATTTTTACAATAGTTTTAGGGCAGTGAAGTTACACTTTAATTTCAGGTTGAGGATGTTGATCAAGATGAGAAATTAAGTCACTGATACTCTCTAATGAGAGTAAGTGAGCTTCTGTTTTCAGAAGTGAAGAATAAAGGGAAGGGTGAAGAGAAATATATTAAAATACATTTTTCTTGCATATTTAAAAAGTAACATACTTAAAAAAATTCTCTGCCCTTTTGAGTATAGGGCAGGCATTTTTAACTATACAGAAGCGTAACTGTCTGCTTAGGATCTTTTAAAGATAATTTGTATTTAAAATAACTAAAAGATTATGTTGATATAGTTCAATATAACAGTCAAGTCACACTGCATTAAATGACGTAGCAAATAAAACCCCTGTGCCAGATCAGTTCTCTTTCTGGGGAGAGCTGAATGTTGAGTGAGAAAAGATCCCAGCCAGTAGGTGGCAGCCTACACTTTGAAATGAGAACATCCCTGTTGGCATCGTGCCAGCACTTGAACTGCTGCAAAGCATTTTATATTCCATCAGAAGGCGGAATTTGAAGGACTGTGGGTTACTGACATATGTTGTAAAGCTGAATACTATTTGATATGACAAAGAAGGAATTGCATAATTAGAGGCAATGCTATAAGGAAAGGAAGAGAGATGCAGAGCATTTTGTATTCCAGACGATCCAGATGAGTGTGGATTTAGCACCACTAAACTGCTTCTCTTCCTTGTCCTTTGATAGAACAAAATAGTATGAGTGCTTTGAAAATTAAAAGAAAGAAAATAGTATGTTCTCATCAACATTGCATTCCAAATGGCAGCTTTAACCACTGTACATAATGAGAGGTATTGATTAGGAGCAACAGCTGGACCTCTCGGGAAGCAGGGAATGGGAGAGTGCAGTTAAAGGTAGTTGATTTGTAGGGTATGTGTGATTTTATGTTGAATGCTACACATGCTTTCTTTCTTTTTCTTTTAAGACGGAGTCTTGATCTATCACCCAGGCTGGAGTGCAGTAATGCGATCATGGCTCACTGTAACCTCTGCTTCCCAGGTTCAAGTGATTCTCTTGCCCCAGCCTCCCAAGTAGCTGGGGCTACAGGTGCCCACCACCACACCTGGCTAATTTTTGTATTTTTAGTAGAGACAGGGTTTCACCATGTTGGCTTGACTGGTCTCGAACTCCTGACCTCAGGTGATCTGCCTGCCTTGGCCTCCCAAAGTGCTGGGATTACAGGTGTGCCTGGTGTCACACATGCTTTCATTCAAATAAGTAATGAGACAGATTCCTCATGGCACATACAAAATTCACACTTATTGTCATTCTCTGAGAGAGAGAGAGAGAGAGAAAGAGAAAGAGAAAGAGTGTATGTGTGCGTGTGTGTTATTAAAATAAGATTTTGGTGTGTCAGGTTTAAGGTATGTTTGTAACATTATTCTATACTGATAGAACTATTGCCTGGTTGTGGTTCTTAGTGTATATTTGGCCCACTTATTGGAGGAAATTTAGGTGAGGACAGGAATAGCTGAGAACCTCTTGAATTAGTCTACAGGCCTAAACATCTGCCTTTTCATGGGACTTGATGTTTTTCCATTACTGTATCCATTCCTTTACACCACAAGTGTGGCCTGTCATAGCAGCTTGGGAAAACTACTATAACCACTTACTTGTTTTCTTATGTAAACATCACTGAAATTGTATAACCAGATACTTTAATACACTGAAGTCAGGTTGGAAAACTAGGACAGGCATTCGGTGAAGGCAAGTTTTTGTCTGTAATATACTAATATTTGGGAGTTGACTTTGGACCTCAGTATCCTCATCAGTAAATTGAAGGGAAAGGACCAGGTGGTCCTCCGGGATTCTTCCAGTGCATACATTTAGGTATCTTTATGGTTTTGTTTTTTAAAAAGAGGAACACAGTTTTTTCATGCTTTGATTCCCTTTACATTTAGAGGTTTTTTTGAATATAGTTGTTGTAGCATTTTGGAACCATGGGGTACCTTAGACATTTAATTTTTTCTTAAGATGTCCCTTTTCCAGCATAAGTTTAGTTAAATTAAATAAATAAATAAATTAATTAATTTATTTATTTATTTGAGTTGGAGTCTCACTCTGTCACCCAGACTGGAGTGCAATGACAAGATCTCAGCTCACTGCAACTTCTATCCCCCGGGTTCAAGTGATTCTCCTGCCTCAGCCTCTTGAGTAGCTGGGATAACAGGCATACACCACTATGTCTGGCTAATTTTTGTATTTTTAGTAGAGATGGGGTTTCCCCATGTTGGCCAGGTTGGTCTCGACCTCCTGACCTCAAGTGATCCGCCTGCCTTGGCTTCCCAAAGGGCTGGGATTACAGGTGTGAGCCACTGCACCTGGCTGCTTTTCCAGCATAAGTTTTAAATTTAGGGGTTGTAAGCAAAAATCTTTGCTCTTATATATTTTTTGTGAATTATGAAATTAATGTCTTTAACAGAAAAAGTGACCTTCCATTATATGTTCTTGTTGCAAAGAAAGGCTTACTTGGGTGATACTCATACTCTTGGATTTAGTGTCAGAGTTCCATTGTAGAATGGCAGCCTGTGAGAT
Organism: Macaca thibetana thibetana; assembly: GCF_024542745.1. Lineage (NCBI taxonomy): Eukaryota > Metazoa > Chordata > Mammalia > Primates > Cercopithecidae > Macaca > Macaca thibetana. The sequence goes on from NC_065581.1 coordinate 77,377,050, forward strand.
GGGGGTTTGGTCTCTGGGTTGTTGAAACTAATTTTGTTGAAGAAAAAAACAGGATAAAATTCATGAAAATTCCTTAGGGAAATTGAATATGTACATGATTTATTTCCCCTATTGAAGTATATATATTTATGACATATAAGTAGATTGAATACTAGATATAGACTATGAGATGTCCGACTGAGGAATTTGGAATGAAAACAGGTATTAATAAGTTGGTGTGAATCTGGTTTTCTAATATATTTATTAATAATATTTTTAAAGGAATGTTAGTAGCTTTAAACTGCTCTTGATATTACAAAGTTCTTTTGTTTTCCAAAGGTGCACATGTTGGCAGAACTAGATGAACATGTTTAATACGCCTTTTTTTCCCCACAGTGCTTTTTTCACAAACATTAAATTTATTTCTAAAAATCTGTGGTCAAATATACATAACATTTACCGTTTTAACCATTTTTACAGTTCAGTGTTATTAAGTACATTCACGTTGTGGTGTAATTATTCCCACCATCCATCACCAGAACTTTTTTCATCTTACAAAACTGAAACACTATAACCATCAAACAATAACTCCTCATTTTCTCTCTAACAGTCCCTGGCAAGAACCCATTCTACTTTCTATCTCTATGATTTGACTACTGTAAGCACCTTATGTGAGTGGAATCGTATAGTATTTGTCCTTTTGTAACTGCCTTATTTCATTTGTAATAATGTCCTCAAGGTTTATCCATGTTTCAGCATGTGTCAAAGTTTCCTTCCTTTAGGCTGCATAATATTTTGTTGTATGCATATACCACATTTTGTTTATCCATTCATTTGTTGATGGATGTTTGGGTTGCTTCTGCCTTTTGCCTATTGTGTCCTAAGACTGCTATAAATACTGATGTGCAAATATTTGGTAGTCACTGCTTTTTTAATTCAGAAGAACAAAGTTGGAGGACTACAGTTCCTTTTTTCAAAGCTTACTGCAAAGCTATAGTTATCAAAACAGTGTGACAATGACAAAAAGACAAACATTGACGAATGGAATAGAATAGAGAACCCAGAAATAAACCCTTGAATATCTGGTCATTAATTTTTGACAATGATGCCAATACCATTCAACAGGGGAAAGGACAGTCTTTTCAACAAATGATGCTGGGAAAACTGGATATTCACGTGCAGAAGAATGAATTTGGAACTTTATTTAACACCATGTACAAAAATTAACTTAAAATGGATCAAAGACTTAAATGTAAAACTGTAAAACTCTTAGAAGAAAATATAGGGGAAAAGCTTCATGAAATTGGATTTGATAATGACTTTTTAAATATGACTCTAAAGGTATAGGCAACAATAAAAATAGATAAATTGGACTGCATCAAAATTAAAAACATGTACTTTGAAGGACACTATTGACAGGGTAAAATGGCAGTTCACAGAATGGGAGAAAATACTTGCAAATCATGTATCAGATAAGAGATTAATATCCAGAATATATAGAGAACTTCTAAAACTCTACAAAAAAAAATCAATTAAAAAATAAGCAAAGGACTTGCACAGACATTTCTCCCAAATTGGTAATTTATATATAAATTGCCAATATATAAATTACCAATGAAAAGATGCTCAACATCACTAATTATTAGGAAATGCAAGTCAGTACCACAGTGGAATATCACTTCATACTCATTAGGATGGCTTAAGAAAACAGGAAGGAACAAGTGTTGCTAAGGATGAAATTGGAATCTTTGTGCATTGCTGGTGGGAATGTAAAGTGATACAGCCACAGTGGAAAACAGTATGTTAATTCCTCAAAAAATTAGAATTTCCATATGATATATGCAATATGCCTTTCTTTTTATCTCATTTTAAAAATCCAGCTGAATGAATTAATATAAAAAATGGAATGGAAATATTGATGCATACTTCATTTACTTTAGTTTTTCTTATTTATTGCTTTGATGACCTTTTGTGATTTTCCAAATAAAGATTTTAGCCACTACTAAAATTAGAATGGGTACAAATGGTCACTGTATTTTAATTTCTCTAATTTATAACACTGACCTCTCAGAACTTTGGTTCTATATGACGTGGATATAGACTATATAAGAATTTCTCAGTCTGTCAGCACTATTCATTTATTTCTCTATTTATTTGTTTAAGAGTCAGGGTCTTGCTCTGTTGCCTAGACTGGAGTGCGGTGGTACAATCACACTTCACTGCAGCCTTGAACTCTTGGGCTCAAGCAATCTCCTGCCTCAAGCAATTCTCACTGTTGGCCTGTTGACCAGTGGCTTAACAAATAACATTTAAGAAAATAAGATATTTAATATTTTTTGTAGGATATCAAAACTGGGGAGAAATGGAGGGTATATCTAGTCTAGTGGTTTTCAACTGCTGGTGATTTTGGCAATGTCTAGAGGTATTTTTGGTTGTCATACCTTGGGGGGTACCATCTGGTGCATGGAGACCTAGAATGCTGCTAAACATGCACAGGGCAGCCCCACCAAATAACTGTCTGAACCGAAATGTCAATACTGTTGAAGCTGGCTGGGCATGATGGCTTACAGTTATAATCCTAGTGCTTTGGGAGGCCAAGGTGGGAGGATTGCTTGAGGCCAAGAATTTGAGACCAGACTGGGCAACATAGCAAGATGACCGCCACCCTTACAAAAAAATTAAAAAAAATAACTGACCAGGGTGGCACACAGCTATAGTCCAACTGCTTCGGAGGCTGAAGCAGGAGAGCCCAGGAGTTTGAGGCTGCAATGAGCTGTGATCGTACCACTGCATTCTAGCCTGGGTGATAGGAGGAGACCCAGACTCTAAAAGAAATAGTGCAGACAGGCTGAGAAGCTCTGATCTATTTCCATGTAATGTGGACACTGAAATTCGGAGAGGTGGAGTTGCTCAGTGGCAAGTGGTCTAGAGCTCATGCTTCCTAAAACCCGGTTCAAGGCTTTTTGTACTATATATTTTTCCCTCATTTATAAATAAGCAGCTAATTTATGTAAAAACATAAAAATAAGGAATTCTAATTAAACAAGGCTCGTGGGTTTTGATTATTCAAGAAATAAGAAGCTAGTGATCAGAAACCTATATTAAAAAGTTTGAAAAAAATCTATTTTTGTGATTCTCTTGTGAATGAGATTTTCTGAGTGCATTAGGTTATTCTGGGGTTGGAACTACTGCTCTAACCATTGTTTTCAACTTAATTGATTAAACAATAAATGTTAGAGCTGCCAACAGGTGTTCTCTTTGACATTTTAAGCATCAGTCAGAATGTAATGACCTTAAGCCAGTTTTTCTCAATCTTATTTGACAATGGCATGCTTTTAAAAAAGTTCAAATGTGAGCACCAACAGGGGCTTGGAAGATACGCTTGGATTAAGGTGAACAAGGAAAAATGGGATTATAGGTAATTATTGTCAGAAAGTATAAAATTGATTCATGTATCTTTTAAGCTTCACAAGAATTAGAAAATGAGACCATGTATATTTTATTAAGAACAGTATGTATTAGAAAAGTAAAAGATCTTTGTTTTATATTGTCATTGTCAAATATGACATCCACATCCTCAAGCCACACATCTACATAATATGGAAGATGTTGCTAAATTAGCTTCCCAAACCTGATTCTTAGTCTTCTAAAAATTTTCTTCTAGACTGATACCTTTAACAGGGGGATGAACCTAGACATTTTTTTCCTTTCAGTATTTAGAATTTCTTGAATTAGTACACCCTAGATATTTAAATTGTTTTATTTTTGACAGCTCACTTTCTAATTTTTGCACATTGAAGCCAGTGAATTTTCTTTTCTTGTGTATTTGGAATTGCTTATTTTCTGATTCAGTTATAATTTTTGGATTACAAGGCTTTTCTTTTTGTTTTAAACTTCCCATTTCAACCATAGATCATGGGGAAATCTATGTACATAGTTGAAATTTATTTTAATGAGTAATAAATATTAGATTATAAAATCAAATAAAATACAAATATATATTGAAATTTTAAGAGAGTTTAACATAATATGTTATCCACTAAAAAGATGAATTCTGTTAATCCTAAGATGAGTTATAAATACTGTCTACCTATTATTGCTCAGGTTGAATGTCAGGTAATGTGTAACTTCCTGCCATTCCTGTGTAGAGCTAACACATACATAAAGGTAGATTAGAACATAGAACTATTAAGTACTAGAACTATATATTTAGCACTTTTCTTTCAGATCTTATAATACCTTTTAGAAGGCCATAGGAGTCCCTTTGGGACACAGGAATAGGAATAAAAATGTAAAAATAATACAAAGTTTGAGATTTTTACAAATTTGAAAAATGTAGTAGTGCTTACCCTGAATCTCTCTATTCTTTATGCTTTTGATTACCATGCTACAATATTGGCTGTGTTGGGGGAGGAGGAGTGTTGAAAAAAATTTTGCTTTTGTGTTTCCTTGACCTAACTTTAAGACTATTTAAAGTTTATTTATCTTTTGTCAGAGTCATTTTTCTCTTTTTTAAAGAAAAACCACATGCGGTGAAGGAATTAAAAATGGGCCTGCTGCCACTGCTATTTTGGAGATTCTTAGAGTAGCTTAGATCAGTCCAGTTAGGAAAAAATTTTTTTCTCTTTCAAACGGTGCCGCGTATTCCTTGATTTCAATTTCTCAGAAGTCTGGGAGATTATCAGTGTAACATTTCTACCAAATTTCTCAAAGTTAAAAAATAATCCAGTGAAGAGTATCAATAAATACAGACAATTTAGATTCCTAAAATTATCAAGGATCAGTATAACAATTTTATGGAGGAGTTCAGATTGGTCAGTATCTGGGGATGCTTGTATTCTCCCATCCTGTTTTGTTCATCTTAAAACAGATCACAAAGTCTATTAAATTTCAACTGCTCCTCTTTCTAGGAGTTGCATGCATGATAATCATAGCAGCTATATGGCAGCTTCACGTTGACACTGTGCTCAGACATTGAGTTGATATTGTCACTTACCTGAAGTCACTTAACTGTCTCAGGAAGTTTGAATCTAAATGTGTAGGTTATTACACAGCAATACATTGTGTGCCTCTAATTCTGTCTTGGAAATCCACTGTTATCGCCTTAATGCAGTTATAAAGTCACATAATAATAAAGTTCACTAGGAAAAATTATTTTCCAGTCAGACTAGGAGGAGCCAATAAAAACAGCTCTACGTGGAGGACAGTATTAATGTCATTTGCCAGATATTTGTTGAGTGAGACTGCCTATGCAAAAGTCATAGAGGATTAGAGCACCGTGCTTTGTTTTCTGTTCCCATTTAACATAGATGAGATTTCTTGGTTGCTTTGATTGGCAGAGTTGATGAAGGATCAGTTAGGTAAAGATTGGCAATGTCATGTGCTAAGAAGTCACTTGTGAAGCTTGTTGGACAAAAAGCTTTCAGTTTCCTGGTGAGCAGCTACACCCAAAGGCAGCTTTAGCAATGAAATGCTTGACCTTCTCTTGTGGCATCCTGCCATCCCTCCCCTCTAGATCCTCTGGCCACCAGCCAGAAGTGGTGGCATCTAGCCAATCATAAATTAGTCAAAGGATTCTTATTCTGTAATACTGGCTCTTGGAAACTCTAGTATCTTTAGTAATAAGGAATTTCTTCTCAGTTTCTGGGCAGGGTGTTCATTTAACCCATCTTTTCTCTTTTCCGGTCTTTGCCAGCTTGGAGTCTAGCCGAAACAAAGAAACTTGTTTCTAAGCCAGAAGGAAACACACAAACCTAGTAGTACATCCTTAATCAATATCCTATAGACAATGAATTTGAGCACTTCCTTCTTTAAAAAAGTGGAGGTTCCTCAAAACTCAAAAGGAAACTTGAAATCACTTCAGGGAACATCTTAATTCTGTATTCAAAGGCAGAATTACAGCATATTAAATGGTATAAGCCCACTAAATTTATTCAGATCTAAATTAAGCACTGATAGGATGGATCTGAAAAGGAAAACTTATCGTGTTCTCAACAAATTCATAAGTCCAGTCAGGCAACTCAGACATTTGCATGAAGAAGGCACTTTTTCTTTTGTCAAATAGAGATTCTGCAAAGCTTCTGTCCAAGAACTCTTTAGCTTTTATAGTATATAATATGTCAAAGAAAGTTACAACTCTGATTACAATGCATAACTCTCTATATGAAAAGAGAAAGTTTGATATCTTGACATACATATAATGCACTAGTTGTGTTCTCTGTAATGATTGAATTAATCCTGCAATTTGCTGAGGGTGAATCGGGAGGGGAACCTGGATCTGTTGGGAACTTCCAACCTGCCCAGCGTCTTCTGATTTCTCTTAGACACTTGTAAGCAGAATTTGAGCCAAATAGTCTCAGTGAAGCATTCCCTTCATTCATTTCTGGCCAGATTAACTTAATTTGCCCTCATTTCTAGCTCACCCTCTTTCTTTCTTAAAGCCTGAAGTAGAAGGTTGTTCATGAACCAGCTTAAACTCCCATTACATTTAAGTATTTTAGTAAAGTAAAATTTCAGTAAAATTTGTTCCCAATTTTACCAGTCTGAGTGATACTAAGCTGCACAGTATTCGTTTTACTAAGGGAACAACAGCCCAGTTACTGCACGGTCTTTCACTGTTTAAATTTTCTTGTAGCAGTGTAGTGCCACTGCTGTTGTTATTTCCATCCCACCTTTCATTTTCCCTAGAATATCTCCATGTTCCAGGGAAGTACAGGATCAGAGAATAGGCAGCGTTCTTTCTGAGAGTTGTGCGTAGTTACGTAATGTATTAGGATTTTCTTGTTCAGTTTTATTTTTGTAGATCCCCTTCTGCTATTATTTGTGTCTGTTTTGGTTTCTAATTTCTGTCGAACTGCTAAGGGATTTGATCCAACTGTTAGCATTTGATGTGTTTTCTCCCTTCAAGAACACATGGACTCTATCTTTCTCTTGTGAATCCCTCTTGTGGAGGCTTTAGCAATTAGTTGGGCAGAGTCTTGCCTTGCCTGTCCTCTTCTTTATTGTGCACAGCCATGAGTGGACTGTTGTCCAGCCTCTGGAGCATACACACAAAAGCCTGTGTCGATGGTGCAGTAACATATGAATCAGTGGTCCTTGCCTTTGCTAACATTGTGGTATCAGGAGTGCTTGAGGGGACTTTCCCCCAAACCACCTCATGCATACATCAAATCTAAGTAAAAACAATGGGCTTGCTGTGAACATGTAAGTTTAACACAAGCCCACTGGCTTTTGTTTCCAACTAGAATGGTTCTCTAAGCTCCTCTTACATAGATATTTTGGAGCTTCTGCTGCCTGGCAACTCTATCAGTTTTATTTGGTTGGGTCAGTTTTATAGTTTCTGCAGAACTGGAAGCTGGCCATTTAAAATAGCCTTGGTTCCACTCACACATGTGATGTGATTGCTGGACCAACTGTTCACAAGTTGTGAAGAGATTACAAGACAGTAGTGGGCTGAAATACGCTCTGTAGAGAAAGGCTGGTGTTGACTGATACCATTACCTCATTGACCAGTGGGTACAGTAAGTAGGTAGTTACTGTTAAAGTGTAATAAACACCACCAGGCTTTGTCTAGGCTAAGGCACTTCTTTAGTATGCCCTGGGATCACTTGGGTTATTTTCCTGGTTACAGAGACCAATTTATTAACTCTAAGAGCTTGTTGGAGATGCCAACCTAGGAAGATATCTACCTTCCTAGGATGTGTATGTGTGTGTGTGTGTGTGTATATATATGTGGAAAAAATATTTGAAATGGGTTTCAGACAGCTACAACGCTGTTTGCTTCACAGCACTGCTTCCCTCCCTTGCCCATATGCTGCAGTACTGACATGCCAGTCTCACCCCAGAGATTAGGAGTTACTGGTTTGGAATGTGGCCAGGGTTTTGGAGTTTTAAAAGGTCCCCAGGTGTTTCAAATGTGTAGCCAAGTCTGAGGACTACTGCTCTGAAGGTACTAAAATTTTAAAGATGTGGTCCCTGCCTTTAAGGAAATCACAGTATACACAGGCCAAAGCAAAATTACATGGAAGTAAAATAACAGCGTAAGAATGAAATAACAATATAAAATGATAAAAATAATGCCTAGTCACTTTGTTTCTTTTATTTATGCTAGAATTTAAATGGCAGAATTAAATTGTGCATTGAGTTTTCATAGAAAATGGCAGCTGAGACTTCTGGAAAAAGAAACAATTGAACATAGGCATCTACTTTTGTTCCTCCCAAAACCCCACTAAAATATCAAGGGATCTTCTTTTGTAAAGGCCTAAATCCGCAGGGATGGGGAGAATGGGACTGGAAACAAGCTGAAGGAAATGCTGGAAGCTGGAAGGTAAAGGGCTTAGGAGGCTTGGAAAAACAGAATCTGGAGTGGGCAGTGGGGCAGCCAAGACCCAACCTGGTTTACATTAATGAATTGCCCAAAGGCTTAGGAATTGGCAACATCAAATATTTCTGGGAATAGGGATGAATGGAGTGGGGCTTTAGAACAGGGAGAATTGGTTGAAAATTTTTTCAGGAGCCCCTCAGATCTCTAGCTTCCCTCTACCACCTGGAAGAATCTGGAGGTTCATTCTCCAAGGAGAATGTATTAATAAAATACATCTAGAGGGAAGGAAGGCTGGGAAATGTAGTCTTTGTTCTGTGTGGACATGTGCTTAGCTAAAGCTCTGAGGTTCTGTTACTGCAGGAGAAGGGGAGAATAAATATTGGGGGACAATTAGCAGTTGGTACTATGCTTACCTACACACATATTTGCTACATTAACATAATATTGATAATGATGTTGATGGTGATAATAGTAGCAGCAAACTCTTAGAGTGCTTTTTACGTGCCCAGCACTGTTCTTAGAACTTTATGTATATTAACTCACCTAATTCTCACAATCCTGTAAAGTTAGTTCTGTTCTTATCCCACTTTGCAGATACAGAAACTAATGTACAAAGAGGTAAAATAAATTCCCCAAGTTTCACAACAGAAACCAGGCCTGAGTCCTCATCTTTCTGTGATTAAACCTGACATTGTGAATAAGTTTGAAGAAACTGATTGCTAATTAATGTTGTTCATTGTATTGATTTTGTGTTCTCTTTGAAGAAAATAGTAGTGATGTATGTGCTCAATAAATACAAGGAGTTACTGCTATTTTTATAAAATTATTGTATGTTTGTACAAATTCAAGTTGCATTAGAATACAAATAATTTATCCTTTGATGTCTATTAACTTTTTATGTTTAAAAGAGGTTCATACATTTTGAAGACTATCACAGAAGGTGGTAAGTGGAGTGATTAAATTGTACTTTAAAACATAACTCTGGCCACAGCATAGAGAAGCTGAGACTAAAAGCAGGGAGACAGGGGTGAGGTGATAGCTGAGTCCAGGGGTTGTGACCTTCAGTGTGCATCAGAGGCCCATGGAATGCTTCTTAGATCATAGAATGCTGGATTTCACCCTCAAGATTTCTGATTTAGTAGGTCTGAGGTGGGGCCCAACAATCTTTACTGCTAAGAAGTTTCCCGAAGCAGCAGCTGCTGCAGGTCTGAGAACCACAGCACCTGTCTGAGAGGTAATGAGAGTCTAAATTGTGGTAGTGCAGGGGAGGGGTAGGTAATGAGGCATCAGTCAGGGAGAATTGACAGGATTGTGATTCTTTGAAGTTGAGGTGAATGGAGAGGCAAGGATCCAGAGCAGTGGTGAGGGGTTACACACTGAATGAAATTCCTGTTGGGTGTTGCAATTAGGAGGCCATTGGTACTTGCTGACCTCAATAAAAGCAATTTTCTGGAAAAGTAGGGTCAGACATAGATTAGAAAACTGAGGTTTTGAGGAGATAGGTTAAATCCTGTAGTATATTGTAGAATACCTTTAGATTTCTTTAGTTCTGAAATACTTGATTATACTCTGTATCCCAGCTTATTTTAGCAGGCCTTCTGATTTTGACCAAACTAATGCTTCCATTGTCTTCCTGATACTTTCTGACTTTCCACTCACCTTTTGCTTAAAAATGGACCTGACATTTTTAAGAAGCGTCCATATCTACTGTATTTCAAGTGAAACTCATCCTTCTGCATATATACTTATTAGTTTCAGATCAGTGTGGAAACCTTTCTGCTTACATTTTCTTCTGTATGGTGACTTTTGAGCTCTTTCTCTTAGATCTTGCTTTTGGGTCCTCAAAACAGCTCAGATTTAAGACATCAGAGCTATCAAGCTCTGCTGGTTTTACTTTGGGGTTTCTTTCACTATTATTTCCATTGCCACTATCATAGTTCATGCTCTCAGTAGTTTTGTTCTGAATGATTATAGTAATTATAATGAGTCTTTGTTCTCACTCTTCTTCCTAGTCTTATTTAATTTAAAAATATCTGTGAGATTGGTTTCCCCCAAATAAAGCTTTGATAATAATACTTCTTTGCTTAAAAGTCTTCTCAATGTTTAATAGTAAAGTCCAGTTTTCATAGCTTAGTGTAAAACTTTTGTTTTTAGCTTCAAGTTTTTTCCCCCATATTCTTGGCTGCACCCACACTAGCCAGCAGTTGTCTCCAGTCTTCTCTGTCTGTCTGCCTTTCTTATGCTGCTCTGTCCCTCAGAAAGCCCTCTCTTTCCACTTCAAATCCAACCTCTATTCTGGACCCTGCTCATCTTCCTTATAGCCTTTGCTATCTAGAATTCCTTTTAACTGTTGTCTATTTCCATCTCGTACTGTACCTGTAACTCATTATACTTATTTTCAACCATGTATTTACTTATATATAACATTCACCTTCTTGTCTCCCACGATGCCCATAATAGTGCCAAACACAAAGGTTGGTTGAATGAATGAAGAATGGGAAACCAGTTTTGATTTAGTGCAAATAAAGGAAATAAAATGATGATTCATTTAACTGATACAGTAAATATATTGCATATCAGTGAATGACTTCTAATGGAATTTTCTAAAGCTAATATGAGTGACAGTAGGAACCTCTTCTAAGCATAGTAAATCAAGTTTGCCACCTTTTTTTTTTTTTTTTTTTTTTTTTTTGAGATGGAGCCTTGCTCTGTCACCCGGGCTGGAGTATAGTGGTGCAATCTTGGCTCACTACAATCTCTGCTTTCCGGGTTCAAGCGATTCTCCTGCCTCAGCCTCCCAAGTAGCTGGGATTATAGGCATGGACCATGACACACAGATAATTGTTGTATTTTTAGTAGAGATAGGGTTTCACCATGTTGGCCAGGCTGGTCTTGAAGTCCTGACCTCAGGTGACCAGCCTGTCTTGGCCTCCCAAAGTGCTAGGATTACAGGCGTGAGCCACTACACCCAGCCTTATCTTTTTTTGATTGTTCAGAAATCTTTTTTATTTAACTTCTTAGCTTTTGATTGAGTCCTAGATATTTCAGTGAGCTGAATACTGCTCTTAATATATGTGAAACGTCACTGTTACGTTATGCTGTTTTTGACAAGCTTGTTAAGCATCACTTGGATGATACATGTGCATATACGTGTACTTATTCACACATGAATTCACATGTATTTTACCTAAGATTAATATGGGCCAACTGTGTTTTTATGCAGTGGACTATTAGATGGACTAATGGATTCACCATCCTGATAAATGATCTGTACCAGTTAGTTTCTGCTTTTTGATACATGTCATTGATGTGTTTTCTGATTCTATTTTTATTTACTCATTGGAGTGTGAACTGGAAAAATGCTGTACACAAGTAATTAGATTGTAGAAGTGATGTGTGGGATTTGTTTGTTATAATTGATTTTAGATGAAGAAATTTAGAGCTAGCATAAGAAATGATGATGTTGTAAGTTATGAAAACTAGAAAACATTTCAGATTTAGACTATTATGATATTATTTAATTTTTAAAATTAACTTTTTTTTTTTGTTTTTTTGGCCAAACATTAATCATCTGGGGCTTTTAAACTGTATTGTGTTTGGGACCATATTAAGGGTTGTAATTATGGTATCCGTGTTTAGCTGTGCCTGTATATAGGCCTTGCATTAGTTCCAGTAGCAGTGAGACTCAGATATTTTTAAAGAACAATATCAGATATAGTTAGTGAATATTGCTTATTTTCTGGTTAAAACTGATTCTTCATTCTCTTGAGCTTTATTTTATTAATAGGTCCTCAATTTGGACTTAGAATTCATTTAATGTCAACTTTCTCTTGTTTACAAAGGGGAAAGCTCATTGATTTTTCATGCTTTGTCATATTGTTCCCTTTGTTTCTGAGAAAAGGGCACCAGCCTATTTAGATAGGGAAGTTTAGGCTATTTATAAAGCTAGGCAGGTTAATTGAAATTGACAGCTTGGTAATGTCCTCCTTGGTGAATGACGCACAAGGGTTTTAGATGATGTTGGCATGCTGTTTTCACTTATAGTCAGGAATCAGCTGGAGGAATTTATGTGCTTTGAGTTCTGGTGTTGACGTAGGTACTGGGTACAGATATGTTTTAGGAAACATCTCATTTCCATATAAATGAAGGAAGATTGAAAAGAAAAATTTAGATGGCTTGCCCTTAAATTGAAGCTAGTATCACAAGGATGATGAAAATACTCCTTTTGATTTTCTGGAAAAACAGCTTTGGTTGTATTCAAGCACTGTGGAGTCGTTACAGGTTTATTCAGAAATATTTTTGTATTCTTTTTTTTGGAATCTGTTTATTCGGCATCAGCAATGTGTGCATTAATTTGAAAAACTGCATTTTTATTGTGTATTCCTCCAAACTCCAACTTAAATCTCTCAGGTTTTAGATTGTTCCATTTAAGAAATTTGTACAGGTACATAAATAAACTTGATTTTAATAAAAGAAGACTGAAATAGTTTTTCTTTCTTACATGACAAGACTGTTATTCTTTCTTTTTTAAAGACATAGTAAATATCAGTTTGCCTGAAATGAGTTTTTGTGTTTTTCTCTTCAAGTGTCACTTAAAGGAGAGGCTAACAAGCTTAAATAGTCACTTAAAAGAGAGTCTAATTTAAGCTTAACTAGTTATATAGTCATATTCCCTGAAACCCAAACATTCAGGTCATAATTATTTGTTTCATTCATGACAGGGTGATTTCCAAAGTACAGAAATTTTCTCTCTTAGAATCACAATGAGCATGCACAGAAGCAAATTTCAGCTTACAAAAGTTAAGAAACACTAGTGGTTAATTTATTATTAGTAATATATCTTCTGTGGGCCCATAGCCTTATTAAAACTAGCACTGGACAATTCCTGAAGATATCTGGAGCTCTTGGCATTCTGAGTTGGTCCTGTATTTCCAGGTTCATGCTGGTACCTTTATGGATCATCATGTGTCTTATATGGACCTTACTCAAATGTTACGGCAAACAGCACACAGCACATAGCTCAGGGACCCTTGAGGGGACTAGTGTAGAGTCGGGGCTTTTAAGTGGGTGCTTGCTTGAAGGAACTGTGATCTCTTATGATAAGTTGCCGCTCATTTCCAAGCAGTGCTTGGAGGGCTTTGGGCCCCCTTGGTTGGGTTCAATCCTTGACCTGTGTAGTTTCTAAGTCGCTGTAGATACACAGCTGCAGCAGTAACATTGTTCTTTAATCCAGGAGTTGCCTTTGATCTTCAGCCCTTCATTCTCACTCTTCGGGTCTCTTTTTTGCAGAAGGCAAGCAGTGGCCAGGCTTCCTGTTTATAGCCTCCCTTTGTCCAGTGGTAAACCTCAGGATTTTTGGATGAAGATCTTTGGATATGTGCCTCCTTGGTGTCCATTCATGGTCTTGCTAATGGAACAGGATTTGGGTTCATAGTTTAGAATTGCCTGTCACAGCCCTGCTGTCATGGCTGAACTTCCTTCCCCACCCCACCCTTCATTCCAGCTGGAGAGATAATGCTTATTGTTGAGTGATTCAAGGCACTGTAGACATCTTCTAGCTGGAGTAGATAGAGTTTGAGGATAGTGGATAGAGTTTGAGGGTGAGCACAGTACATGCCTACTGAGATCTTCCAGCTGATGGTCTGGGATCCTTAAAGACCATGCAACGTCCTCAGTACTTCTCAGTACCAATTGTCAGGGGATTTTCGACTGCCACGTGCCTCTCAACTAACAACTGTTAAGTCCTATTGGTTCTATAGTGTTTCTCAAATTCTTTCTCCTTTTTATTTTCCTCAACACTATCCTGATAATAACATTATACATTTTATAAAATGCTTTATGGTTTGCGGAGCACTTGAATGTGCTTTATCTTATCTGATCCTCAGATCAGCTCTGATTGATAGCCAGTTTAGTTATTTTTATCCTGATTGTGTGGATGAGGAAACTGAAGCACAATCCAAGACCACACAATTGGTAAATGGTGGAACCACATTTAAACCCATATATCGTGATGCCAGAGCCCACGCTTTTAAGCACTGTAGTAACTTGCTTATATACACCAAACTTTCTATCGTTATCTCCCACTACTGTTTTTAATCCTCTTATACTTCAGCCTTCTTGGTTCGCTTCCCAACTCAGAATTTGCCCTTATTTCCTGCCTTTGATCACACTGTTCCTTCTTCTACCTGTGCCTGTAGAAATTCTGCCCATTCTTCAGTGCCTAATTCAGTGTCTTCTTTTTCATAAAACTTTGTATGAGTCCTCCAAGCCCAAAATAATTCCCCTCTCCTCTAATAGCATTTTATTTGTATGTCATTTTCTTACATCACAGTTATATTTGACTTATCTTCCTATCACATTGTAAGTTGCTTGAGGACAGGATGGTGTTTCATTTATCCTTTTATCATTTGTAGCAGCTAACTACAGTGCTTTGTACGTGGTCAAGTACATATAAAAACAAATTATATCAAGTGATATTTTTTTACTGGGTCAGAACCAGAACCTCTGATGGTAGCAAGAGGTGATTTGGGAGAGCTTGATACTATCTCTTACAACATCTATCTAATAAGATTAGGAAGGTATATTTGAGAGACTATATCTTCAGTTTGCTCCTCTTCCTAGGATACAACGAATTCATTAAAGATCTTATCTAAGTTGTGACAAACAGCTCTTTGTTCATCTTAAGATAATTTCATTCCAATGTTCCATAATTTTAGTAGTCTCTAATCTACTAATTGATAATAGTAATTGAATTTCTTGGCAAACAAAAGAAGACCCAAATTTTAAGTATCAAAGTTATTTTTGTTTTACACATTAAGATTTCTTTTATAATATATTAGAAAGTAAAAGTACTTTTAAAAAGTTATGAACAACTTCAAGAGCATTTTAATTTTTTGATAACTATGATAATTAAGATAATTTCTTGAACTATAAGATTGATACAGTAATTTGGAAGTTTCACTTGAATCTGAAATGATTTGAGGGCTTTTATCTATTTGTTTCCCTTCCCCATACCCATTGTTTTAATAAGTGGATTACGTAAAAAGAGCTTGACACCTTGCTACTAGTAACATCTTAGTTTTATCCACAAGTTTGGAGATTTTACACTACCTTTTTGACATAGAAACATGCATAAATTTTCACAGAGTAATAGTGGAACAGTGTTAACAGTGCTATCTTGCTATGCAATTTATTTATTAAATCAAAGTTTGAAGTAGCCATCTTTAAAAGGCCTATGACACAAACAAATGGAAGAACATACCATGCTCATGGATAGGAAGAATCAATATCGTGAAAATGGCCATACTGCCCAAGGTTATTTATAGATTCAATGCCATCCCCATCAAGCTACCAATGAGTTTCTTCACAGAATTGGAAAAAACTGCTTTAAAGTTCATATGGAACCAAAAAAGAGCCCGCATCTCCAAGACAATCCTAAGTCAAAAGAACAAAGCTGGAGGCATCACGCTACCTGACTTCAAACTCTACTACAAGGCTACAGTAACCAAAACAGCATGGTACTGGTACCAAAACAGAGATATAGACCAATGGAACAGAACAGAGTCCTCAGAAATAATACCACACATCTACAGCCATCTGATCTTTGACAAACCTGAGAGAAACAAGAAATGGGGAAAGGATTCCCTGTTTAATAAGTGGTGCTAGGAAAATTGGCTAGCCATAAGTAGAAAGCTGAAACTGGATCCTTTCCTTACTCCTTATATGAAAATTAATTCAAGATGGATTAGAGACTTAAATGTTAGACCTAATACCATAAAAACCCTAGAGGAAAACCTAGGTAGTACCATTCAGGACATAGGCATGGGCAAAGAATTCATATCTAAAACACCAAAAGCAACGGCAGCAAAAGCCAAAATTGACAAATGGGATCTCATTAAACTAAAGAGCTTCTGCACAGCAAAAGAAACTACCATCAGAGTGAACAGGCAACCTACAGAATGGGAGAAAATTTTTGCAATCTACTCATCTGACAAAGGGCTAATATCCAGAACCTACAAAGAACTCAAACAAATTTACAAGAAAAAAACAAACAACCCCATCAAAAAGTGGGCAAAGGATATGAACAGACATTTCTCAAAAGAAGACATTCATACAGCCAACAGACACATGAAAAAATGCTCATCATCACTGGCCATCAGAGAAATGCAAATCAAAACCACATTGAGATACCATCTCACACCAGTTAGAATGGCAATCATTAAAAAGTCAGGAAACAACAGGTGCTGGAGAGGATGTGGAGAAATAGGAATACTTTTACACTGTTGGTGGGATTGTAAACTAGTTCAACCATTATGGAAAACAGTATGGCGATTCCTCAAGGATCTAGAACTAGACGTACCATATGACCCAGCCATCCCATTACTGGGTATATACCCAAAGGATTATAAATCATGCTGCTATAAAGACACATGCACACGTATGTTTATTGCGGCACTATTCACAATAGCAAAGACTTGGAATCAACCCAAATGTCCATCAGTGACGGACTGGATTAAGAAAATGTGGCACATATACACCATGGAATACTATGCATCCATAAAAAAGGATGAGTGTGTGTCCTTTGTAGGGACATGGATGCAGCTGGAAGCCATCATTCTTAGCAAACTATCACAAGAACAGAAAACCAAATACCTCATGTTCTCACTCATAGGTGGGAACTGAACAATGAGATCACCTGGACTCAGGAAGGGGAACATCACACACCGGGGCCTATCATGGGGAGGGGGGAGGGGGGAGGGATTGCATTGGGAGTTATACCTGATGTAAATGACGAGTTGATGGGTGCTGACGAGTTGATGGGTGCAGCACACCAACATGGCACAAGTATACATATGTAACAAACCTGCACGTTATGCACATGTACCCTAGAACTTATAGTATAATAATAATAAAAAATAAAAAAAAATACAAAGGATAAAAAGGCCTTTAAAAACTTATTCCTAATTGAGGAAGTTTTCTTGATCATTTTTATTCCTGTTTTCTTAATGTGCTTTTTATTTTATTTCATTGTTGGTAGCGAGATCATGTACTGTGACAGTTTTATAGTAGCTATCTGATTTGCATAGGTTTTTGGAGAACATATGATGGAATTTTAGGATGTTGTCCTCAAAGACTTACTACATTCAGATTAGCTATTTAAAAATATTTTGTATTTGTGGCTGTGGTGCCAGATAACAAGGTCTAATTTAATATATATCATCATTTGTGAGGTGAGTAGTTTGGAAGAGACAATGTAGGGAAGATACTTCTCTAGAAGAGGGAAGTTGATTCAGGTGTCAAGCTGCCAGTTACTGGCTATTAACTTTGGGCTAGCCACTTAAGTAACAATTCGATTTCCTTATTTGAAGATTATGGGGTTACTGGGAAGGTTTTCAATAGCACTAGGATTTTGTCATTTTGTAATTAGTTTTTCTATGTGCTCTTTTCATACCCAACCATAGTTTTTACAGATAATTAAATTATCACATTGATTCTATCACATTAATTCTTTTATTCTTAATTAAAGAACACATAAAAACCCTTGTGGAATTACTGGTAAAAATAACCTTGAATTTCTTTATTTCCCCAACAGATACAGTATAGAAATGCACTTATATTCTCTTTAATTTAGAAATTCATTTTAAAATAAAAGATTATTTATCCCATAATAATGCAGTTTTTTTTTTTTTTGTTTTGTTTTGTTTTTTTTTTTTTTTTTTTTTTTTAGGTTTTCTCTTTTTGAGTGCTTGGTTGTTTGGGGCTTAGTTGTTTTTTTGGTGGGATGGGTGAGAGGTTTCTAAAATAGTGCTTTTAAACATTTGCCACAGCCTCCATGGGTAGTTTGTTTTAAAAAATACTTTTTTCCCCCCTAACTTAGTCTTAAGTAGAATTTTTCTTCTAAAATTGAACAGTGGAGCCAATTATTTTATTTGTCCATCTTCTCCCTACCTGGGGTATTGTTTCTTTAACTGGTGTTAACTTCCCCTATGTGTCCATGAATGTATTCTGGGAGTTCTCACATTTTCTGTGAGATTTAAAATTTGGGGTTTTACTGTCAACAGTAATCTTGAAAAGGTAATATAATCATTTTCTGGGCCATCTGAATCATCTGCCATGTAACTAGATACTAACACATAGTCAAATTAGTGTTGGTGTTTATTTATTGTGTTCATGGTATGTGAAGGCCAACTACTTCATATTATCTGAAGTGTATGAAGCTTTCACTGGGATTCAAATAACAAACAGTGCTAGGAGCATCCCTGCTTGCCACACCCAAAAGAACCTGCATTATACAGATAACATTCAAGTTGTAGGCAGATGAATTTTACAGGTTCCATTTTTTAATAGAGCAACTTGTAACAGTTCATTAGAAGTAAGTATATCAGTAAGTACAAAAATAATTTTCTATACCTGCTTCTAGTGATAATTGAATAAGGCACACATATAATGCAGATTTCAATATGGTTGTGATACCAACCATATCTTGAAGTGACTTCCTTAAATTAGTGTTCAAGGACTGCTTGTTAGTGGTTTTGTTTGGTACGAGGTCTGATTATCCTTAACTGGTTAAGGAAGCCATGAGGTTATCAGTACTGTTTTGTACAGTGCATTTAGGTGATTAGGTATTCTTTTCATTAGAATGATTGAGGTGAAAACAAAAACAGAAAGAGATTAAATGTATTACCAGATTCAAAGCTTTGTTGGTGGTGTCATTTCAGCAGAAAACCATTGTTCATTATGCCATATTTTTCACTGTTAATTTGAATTTAAGTGGTTATGTAGTTATTTTTGTATTTAATTTATAAATTTGTTTTGGCTTTGTATTTTTTTCACGGTAATAAATGCTAAGTTATGTTTTGTATGTATTAAAATAACATATTAAAAGTGGTTTAAGTTGGCATTAGGGGTGTAAGAACACATTTTTTCCCTTAAAAGTTGTTTAGTACTTCGTTTGAGAAACCTCAGTCTATGATACTGAACATTATTGTATCATAATCATGATGGCTAACTTTCAACTAGATGTTTTCTATTTCATTTTCTATGGGTTGCTTAAAATTGTGACTTTATCCTTTTCTATCATTAAAAAAATTAATTTCTCTAATACATAGCTACCTAAAATCATGACATAATCCACTGATCTGTGTATGGGTAGTTGGATATTCAAACTATTGTTATCTGGCCTGGTTTTTAGTTTCTGTGATTTTTGACTGGCTTTTCTATTTTAATATTGCTATTTTGGGTATTCATTTTTCATTCATTCATACATTGAACAAATGTTTTTAAAATTCCACTATGTACAAGGGACTGACTCTTCTAGGCACTGGAGATTATTGGGTGAGAATTTTTTTTTTTTTTTTTGAGATGGAGTTTTGCTCTTGTTGCCCAGGCTGGAGTGCAGTGGTGAGATCTTGGCTCACTGCAACCTCTGCCTCCCAGGTTCAAGCAATTCTCCTGCCTCAGCTTCCCAAGTAGCTGGGATTACAGGCATGCACTACCACGCCTGGCTAAATTTTTTTTTTTTTTTTTTTCAGTAGAGATGGGGTTTCTCCGGTCAGGCTGGTCTCGAACTCCTGACCTCAGGTGATCCACCCACCTTGGCTTCCCGAAGTGGTGGAATTACAAGCGTGAGCCACTGCGCTCGGCCGATAATCTTTATATTTGGGTGGGTCTATTGTCTGTCTTCACTGTCACATTTTCTAATTGTTTAAATGAAAAATTTCATGTTTATATTACATAGTACATATCTATTTCAACTAAACTAAATCGGTCTTGCTGACATATCTAGACATCTTAGTACTTGGTGTTATCACATCTAATTGCTGTAGACATAAATGTCTCTTTAGTCCAAAATGATGGGTCTTTGAAGCTTGTTCATTCAAACGATATTACTGAAAGACTGGTAAATTCAAGAGGTTGTAGTAGACACTATTGGACTACTAATGAAATGAATGAGATAGGCTGTGTTCTTAGCAGAGGAGCTTAGAAATTTTAATCTAGTCACTGAATCCTTGAAACTAATTTGGGCTTTGCTGTATGTTGACATTGTTGTATCTATACCCAGAATTGCAGACTCATTGATTACAGAGGGGCTTTTGCATTTAATAAACATTTGTTCAGTAAGCATTTACTAAGCACATACATTTGTTCCTGATTGATTTTTATCTTCTTTAATTTGTCTCTTAGCCATTATGATGTCCCAGATATCTTGCCTTGGAGTGTTCCGAATAATAGGGTGGAATCTGTAGGACAAGGTTCACAAACAGCTATTTCTAAACAATGCTTCTTAGAGGTAACAATTTGAAGAATATTGTTGTAGGATAATTATAATTATAGGTAAACTTCCTAAATCTGGAAACCTTGGAACCTGGCATATTCTAGAACCATAAAAATAGTGCTGCTTTAGAGCAGAAGCAGAATTAGATAGAGGGAGATGTCCAGAAGTGATGCAAGACCAGTGACAGCCTTGGCCAACCCTGTGGGATCTGTGCAGTCAGAATGACTCTTTTGCCAACTAGTTGTCCTTAGTTGGACTGAAATGACCAGGCCTTTGTAATCTCACACTGATCAATCAATGGATGGGAGATGCCAAGCATGACCTCGGTCTAGGAAGTTCACTGCAGATAAAACAGACTCTAAAGGGTCTGATAGCTGAAGTGCTGATATCTGTCAGCCAACAGAATTCTTAGTAACCAAGGCAACATGCTGGGTGATCTTCACAAATGGTTGACCTGGGCTGCATGCATCATAGTATTCACCCTAGGCAGTAAACTGTGACCATTACCTTGATGACAGGATTGCTTATTCAGTGTTCTTTTTCATTTTCTACCTCTGGATCATGAGTAGCCTAATTTAGGATGCTAATATGTGGTGGATTAGGTATGAGTAAGGGGAACACCATTTTCCCCTTACTACTTTCTACTTAGGTGTTAATATTAGGTAACTCTAATAATAAGGTGACTATAACCCTTGGTTTATCCAGGTTAGTCCTGTTTGCCTGGAAATACCCAGTTTAAGTCTGTCGAAAATCAGTTGGCTTAGGAGAAATACCTAATGTAAATGATGAGTTAATGGGTACAGCACAGCCACATGGCACATGTATACATATGTAACAAACCTGCATGTTGTGCACATGTACCCTAGAACTTAAAGTATTAAAAAAAACCCCAAAAAACCACAAAAAAACCTATCTTCTCGACTAGTACAGAGACTAGTTTTAAAAAAAAATCAGATAGCATTTAACATCTGTTAATTATTTTTAGTAACTCCTCACAGTATCAGAAGTATCCCAGTTTGTATCCCAATACAAGATAAACTGTATTGTCATTCTACTTAGTAATTTTAAAAATGTGTGTGCATATTTATTCTTTAAGCATTTTTCTGGCCTATCTAATGAATGTTCTGTTTTTCATTTTTTAAGAGGCAGAAATGGTCTTCTGGATTAGCTTTGTATTTTTGCTTTAGTTGACCCTAAAACAAATGCGTTTTATCTTTATCAAATGTTTCATCAGCAAGCTTTAAAATATTGTGAAATCACAACATATTCTATCAAGTATACTATGACTGAAATGACTGGATGTATTATTTATTTCTGTCTCCCACTGTTACAATTGTGTCTATAATGACTTTTATTTCCCTGGTTTATTTTGTAGCTTAGTCACAAATATTTATGTTCTTATTTATCTTTCTGCTCAGAGACTCTGAGACCTGAGCTGTTTCCCTGATGGAGTCGATTGTTTTCCAGAAGGCTATTCTGACCTATTCAAATCTAGGTCCCGAGGAAACACAACTTCCTGAGAAATAGACAGTTTTAAATCTGCTTTTACGGAAATCTTTATGGAAAGAAGAAAATTTAATTTTATCCTGGATAGATCTAATAACTTGCAGATCTACTTTGTTCACAGATAAACTCTAAAACTAATTAAAGCTTCTGAAAAATGTCTAGGGACAGAAGAAACTGAGATTCTTAGTGATTCCCTTAGCCTACTAGGACGTAACAGGCTTTCACCTTAAGTCATGCTTTTTCTTTTT
Organism: Macaca thibetana thibetana; assembly: GCF_024542745.1. Classification (NCBI taxonomy): domain Eukaryota; kingdom Metazoa; phylum Chordata; class Mammalia; order Primates; family Cercopithecidae; genus Macaca; species Macaca thibetana. Next base: position 77,399,380 of record NC_065581.1, read on the forward strand.
CTTTTCTTTTCTTTTTTTTTCTATCATTCTGTCTCCCAGGCTGGAATGCAGTGGTGTGATCTCGGCTCACTGCGCCTCTGCCTCCCGGGTTCAAGTGATTCTCTTGCCTCAGCCTCCCAAGTAGCTGGGTTTACAGGCATGCATGACCACACCTGGTTAAGTTTTTGTGTTTTTAGTAGAGATGGGGTTTTGCCATGTTGGCCAGGCTGGTTTCGAACTCCTGGCCTCAAGTGATCTGCCCACCTCAGCCTCTCAAAGTGCTGGGATTACAGACCTGAGCCACCACACCGGCTTCTTTTTCTTAATTGTTTCTCTGCCCTCTTTTCACTATTTTTCTGGTCTGTAGTTGTGGCTGAATGTTAGATAGGGAACAGGGTTCACTGGTGGACTCAGTTTTACCCATTTCTAATTGCTTAGCAATAGGAATCACCTGCTGATTTTAATATGAAGTTTAGTATTACGTAATGAACAATATCTTTAACAGATGGTGCACTGCCAGTGATGTAGAACTTCTTAATCATGCTCCCTTTACAAAAGAAGAACACTATTAGAAAGCGATGGTATGATTTTATGCTTGATCTTCAACAAATGAGAAATTGATAAGTCAAATATACAGTCAGCCATCTGGCATTCCATACATGTTTTCATTGACTTGGGAGATCATGGAGTTATACAAAGCAGGAGTAGCACAATGTAAGAAAATGGCATGTTATAGAAATATTTATTTCTTTTATTTTAGTTATCTATACTATTGATAGCAACAAATTTATCAGAAATTTTCATTTTATTCAGCTATCTGAGGTTTAGAAAGAAGTAATTCGATAGTATTTACTTTTTTTTGCCCAATCAAAGCTGCTAGGCATTGAGGAACTGTTTCAGAGTAGGCATAGTTTTTTCCTTCACATAAGTCAAAGCCACTAACCACCGAATTAAACGTTTGCCGAGTTTGGTTTGCAGCACCTTGATTGATAAAGATTCCTTCTTGCAACTTCCTTTGAGCCTCCGAGACTTACTGTGTCATTATAGACCCCAACTGCCTTTAAAAGATAGGAATTTCAACATCCTGCATTTTAGTCATCATTTGGATGAATGACTTAAATTATCATATATTTCAGGAATATTCATTTTTTTCTGCTACCTGAGCTAAACTGTGTGGTCTGTGTGAAATTATTATCTTATGACATATACACTATTTAATAGTATTGAATTTGAGAAAGTCGGTTCCAAATATCAAATAGTTGAGTAGAAAGTAGAAAAAGACAATCCAATTGCTGAGAATGGGGAAGGAAAAAAATGTGATTTCTAAATCCAAGGAAACTAGCTCCCCTTATCTCATGTATCCTTTCAAACTAAACATATGTTAAATCCTGTCAGTGTGCCAGGTAAGTAAGTGCAAAGCACTGACACTCCTCCTCCTTGTCCTTTATGGACCTCAGGCTCATCCTCTTTGTTCCCAGCCTGGCTTACTGTCACTCTCTCCAGCATTCCTGTCAGTGTCCACATGGATGGTCTTTTCAATATTCTGGCTTCTCAGCTTCTTATCCTTTTCTTCTCTGGTGATCTTATTCTCCATCCTACATCAGCTTTTCATTCTTACAGCCATACTCTTGTCATTAGCAATAACAGCGGTCTCTCCATAATCTCAGTTTGAAGCACCCTTAACTCTGATTAGCACTTTGAATCTCTCTCTAGCTGACTGCTTCTAGTACTTCCATTCCAACAATCTTTTGACCCTATTGATTCTTAAAAGCCATGGATTTTACCACCTTGTTGCTGTCTCTCATTTCCCTGATTACCTTTCTTTCTTTCACACCCAGTTTAAATTCCATGTCAATATTTCCTTGGCAAAATCTACTTCTAGTTAAATCCGTCTCTCTGTGTGAATCCTGAGCTGAATGTCACTGGAGCAGTGGCTAACGTCTGCAATCCCAGCACTTTGGGAGGCTGAGGTGGGTGGATCACCAGAGGTCAGGAGTTCGAGACAAGCCTGGCCAACATAGTGAAACCCCATCTCTACTAAAAATACAAAAATCAACTGGGCGTGGTGGTAGGTGCCTGTGATCCCACCTACTTGAGAGGCTGAGGCAGGAGAATCGCTTGAACCCAGGAGGTGGAGGTTGCAGTAAGTAGAGATGGTGCCACTGCACTCCAGCTGGGTGGCAGAGCGAGACTGTCTCAAAACAAACAAAAAAACCAAAAATCCCAAAACTCTTGACCCCATATTCCCCTCTAGTGACTGTTCCCTTTCTCTTCTCTCTCCTTCTCTCTCTCTCTCTTTTTTTTTTAAGACAGAATTTCACTCTGTTGCTCAGGGTAGAGTGCAGTGGTGCCATCTTGGCTCACTGCAGCCTTGACCTCCTGTGCTCAAGTGATCCTCCCACCATAGCCTCCTGAGTAGCTGGGACTACAGGCACTTGCCACCACACCCGGCTAATTTTTTTATTGTATTTTTTTGTAGAGATGGCGTTTTGCTATGGGGTCTCAAACTCCTGGGCTCAAGTGATCCTCCAAAAGTGGTGGGATTATAGGTGTGAGCCACAGTGCCTTGCTGCTTCTCTCCTTTTTCCATGTAATTGTCATTACTCATTGTCTTCAGTTTCTCTGCTTCTATTCTCTAGTCTCACTTGAAGTTACTGCAATTAAGCTTTTTTTTTTTTTTTTTTTTTTCTTCTCTCTCTCCTACTTTGCAGAAATGGTCATGTTAAGGTCACCAATGATAAAATCCTCAGCCCTCATCTCACTTTTTAATAGCAGTATAGATACAAGTTAATCACTCTTGGAAACACTTCCTTTTAGGACAGCACGTTCTCCTTGTGGTTTTCCTCCAAACTCTGGCTTGTTTTCCTTCTCAACTTGGCTAATTATGTCTCACTTGCTTGTCTTGTTAACATTGGAGTATCCAGGCTACAATCTTAGATCTCTTCTTTTCTCTCCATTTAAATTTACTAGGTAATCTCATCCCATCCCTTGTTATTAAATGCTGTCTTTATGCCGAAGACTTCCAACTTATATCCAACAGTCTAATTGATAGCTCTACCTGAATATCTGAGGGCATCTCAAAGTAAACATCTCCAAACCTGAGCTGCTGATCTCCCACCCAACATGATTCTTCACAGTTTTCCCTTTCTCAGTTACTGGGAACTCTGTCCTTCAGGTTACCCAGGCCAAAAGACTTTGAGTCATCCTTAGTATTGCTGTGACTCATAGTGCACATGCATTTCATCAGCAAATCCTTTTAGCTCTATCTTTAGAATATATCCAGAGTCTCACACCATTTCTCCACCTTCTCTGCTATTATGCATTGTTATCTCTTACTGGGATTATTGCAGTATCAGATAATCAATCTTGCAGTGTCCATCCTTGCTGTTGACAGGCTCTTCCCCAAATACCAGTCAGAGGGATCCTGTTGAAATGCATCTCAGAGAATGGCATGACCTTGAAAACTTCCTGTTTTCTCACTCACCTGCTTTCTGACTCACGGTCTCAGTAAAAGAGGGTTTACAGTGTCCTCCAGGGCCCTGCCTGATCTCTGTCATCTCCCCATTCCATCCTTTAACTCCTTGACTTTATCTCCTACTACCCTTTCTTTTACTCTAGACCAGGCAATCTGGACTCCTCGCCCTTCCTCTGATGTGTTAAACATTTTCTTACCCAATGGTTTTTGTACTTGATGGTCACTCTGCCCAGAATATCTGTTCTCTCAGATACATGCCTGGTACACATCCTCATTTATTTAAACCCTTTGCTTAACTGTCACCTCTCCGTGGGGTCTTCCCAATCTCCTTACTAAAAAATCATGGTAGTTTCCCTCCCTTCATCACCTACTCCCCTGGTTCATCATCTGACAATCTAAATATTTCCTTCATTTATTTTGTTTTTATTGCATTTCCTCTGACTAGAATGTAAGCTTCATGAGGATGTAAATGTTTTCCTTTTGTTTGCTGCTGTTAGGAAAGTGTCTGTATAAAATGAAGTACTTTAAAAACATTCATTGAATAAATATATGAATTATTATAGTCTTTTCAGTGTTATAATTTTTCTATTACACATAAGAAATGGAGCCTTAGAGTGTTTAGTAATCCATGGAGATAACACTTAAACCCAGGTCTGTCTTGGCTCATAGCGCAGTCACTTCATGTATTTATTCATCTATCAGGATACTTACAGGGTACTACAGGAACTTTACACTGGATGAATTGCATTATAAGATAGAGGAAGTCATCAATATTGTGCATCTTATTTGTGCACTTCTCCTCAATCAGCATCTGGGAGAAAATAGAAATAGATTTTTAACAGTTTATGTTGAAGCACTTTTGCTACCTCATAGAAACTTGTCAGAGAGACTTGTTAAACTCTTTCCTCAAACCAAACATGTTTTGGGGTAAGAGAGTTCTGAGAAACTCATTTTATTCTACTTTCTATTGGCAACGAGGCTATAATTTTTTCCGAGATGAAAAATATCTGAATCCCATGAACTAGCAAGGAATCAATAAGAATGCTGCTAGTTTGGTTAAGGTGGTTCAGGTATTCCAGGGCTGTGAATTCCATGGGAGACAGCTGGAATTTACATTCATTTTCTACCACTGAGTTGTTGGTTCAATGGAATCATAGTTTTTCAAAGATTATCAAGCTACTCACAGTCAAATAGGGAATTGATGAGGAATAGAGGTCACAATTTCAGAAGATAGTCGCAGATCATGATGAGTATGAATCATGCTTTCAGTTTCTGCAGCTGCTTATAGTGTGGCAAACTACAGGATGTGTCTGGTCGGCATTTCCCAACACCTGCCCCATGTTTCATTCATATTCAAAGGAAATGATTGAGCTAAAACTGAATTCTGTATATGAAAAGGAACTGGTATCCTTGGATTATAGAAATGAAATATGAATACTAGGTTTCTCCCAAAACATTTGGTTACATGGCCAGACTGTGGGTATTGTCTTTGTCCACCCAGAATCCTGAAATTAGAATTTCTAATTAAATTCTGGCATTAGCTGAGAGGTGGTGAAACGTCAAGTGACAATTGAATTATACGCTAATAAAATTGTACCTAGTGGGTTCATCTAAAGGGTTTTTAGACATCTAAATGGATCGTCTAAAGGGTTTATCAAACTTCTGTAATTTGAAGAGTCTCAAACTCCAAAATCTGCCTCGTTGTTGATGGGCACAGCTGTTTTAACTGGCAGAGATTATTTGCTGCTGGGCTTTTGGAGTGCCCTGTAGGCACAGGTGTTGGCAAAGATTTGATCAGTTTATGCACAGATTTTGGGGCTCCTCCATGCTGTGCCCTTCCTTTAGGGATTCTGTCTCTCAATTTTCAACCACTGGTAGCCCCCGACTATCTTCTGACACCTCAGATCAACCAGACTGAGTCTACTTGTTTGAATTTTAGCTGTCCCAGCTCATAGACTGGGGAGTCCTTTTGCAGGACAAGCCTTATGAATGTCATGGTCGTCCACTGGGCTTAATTTCTTTCAAAAGTCAACACTCCAGTTTATGCCTCCTTTTGGTCCTTCAATGCCTTTAAATAGTTGTTTGTTTTATTTTGTCCAGAGTTTATAATCATTAAATGTGGGAAGGATAGTGTGAAAAAGGCAACTCTGACATTGTGTTCAGAACCTCAATAAGATATTTTGTATAGTTTTTTTTATTATTATTCAATTTAAAATACTACTTTCTAATTTTCATTATAGTTTCTTCTTTGAGCTGTGAATATTTAACCATATATTAAAAAAAAATTCTAGCCAGGCATATTAAGTACTTTAAAAACATTCGTTGAATAAATGTATGAATTATTGTAGTCTTTTCAGTGTTATAATTTTTCTATTACACATAAGAAACGGAGCCTTAGAGTGTTTAGTAATCCATGGAAGTAACACTTAAACCCAGGTAGCTCATGCCTGTAATCCCAGCACTGTGGGAGGCTGAGGTGGGAGGATCACCTGAGGTCAGGAGTTCGAGACCAGCCTAGTCAACATGGTGAAACCCCGTCTCTCCTAAAAATACAAAAATTAGCTGGTTGTGGTGGTGGGCGCCTGTAATCCCAGCTACTCAGGTGGCTGAGGCAGGAGAATGACTTGAACCCAGGAGGCAGAGGTTGCAGTGAGCTGAGATTGTGCCATTGCACTCCAGCCTGGGTGGGTGACAAGAGCAAAACTCCATCTCAAAAAAAAAAAAAAATTCTAGCATAAGAATTTTTTGTATCATCTTTTTATTGATTTCTAATTTAATTACACTATGGTCAGAGAATATATGTAATTTTAATCCTTTAAAATTGTTGAGATTGGATTTGTAGTCCAGTATAGGGTCAGTTAATGTCAGTGTTTTCTGTTTACTTGAAAAGGATTTGTATTCTTTGCTTTTGGGTGCAGTGTCCTTTGTATGTCAGTTAGGCCATGTTTGTTGAACATGTTTAAATCATCTCTATTTTTTACACTCCCTCCTTTTTTTTCGTATGCCTTTTTTGTCAGTTTTTCAGACTAGTACATTAAAAAATCATTTCCCACTGTGTGGTGAATTTGTCCATTTGTCCTTTTAGTTGTGTTACCTTTTTCCATTTATTTGGAGCCCATTGTTAGATATTGATTTAGTATAGATTTAGAATTATTTATTTATTGTGAATTGAACCCTTTAACAGTATGCATTTTCCCTTCTATCTCTGGTATGCTTTTTTTCCTGAAAGTCTACTTTGCCTGCTATTAATATAGTGACATCAACTTTCTTTTGTTTAGGTTTTTTATTGTCTATTTTTTCCTTCTTTTTTTTTTTTTTTTTTTTTTAAACAACCTTTCTTTGTCTTTATAGTTTGTGTTTCCTTTCAAATAGTTGGGTTTTTCTTTCTTTTATACTAGTGTGACAGTTTTTATTTTCATTGAAACATTAGATTACTTACAATTAATATAATTATTAATTGGATTTAAATAATTCACCATACTTTTTTTTTTTTTTTTTAATAGAGTCAGGGTTTCACTATGCTGGGCAGGTTATTCTTGAACTCCTGGCCTCAAGTAATCCTCTTGCCTTGGCCTCCCAAAGTGCTAGGATTACAGGTGTGAGCCACTGTGGCCAGCCATACTCTTTATTTTCTGTTTCCTTTACCTGTTCTATACTTCTCCAATCCATTATTAATTTACTGAATTTTTAAATGTATTATGCATGACATTACTCTCATTTGCCACATTAACCTTTTTTTTCTTTTCTATTTTAAGGAAAAGATAGAGTTTTTAATACCCCATTGTGTGAACAAGGAATCGTTGGATTTGGAATCGGAATTGCAGTCACTGGAGCTACTGCCATTGCAGAAATTCAGTTTGCAGATTATATTTTCCCTGCATTTGATCAGGTAAGTGAATGAATATTTCTAAGGTTGTTCAGTCCATGAAATACTGAAGTATTGCCACTACCCTTCCACCCACCCTTACCTGCATTCTAGGAACATTTTGTTACCCTTTTACTAATGTATTAGAATTGTAATTTTGTTATGAGCATCTATTTAAAGATCTAATAGAATAGTTTAAGCAAATAGATTGAGGTTGGGTGAAGTGGCTTACATCTGCAATCCCAGCACTTTGGGAGGCCAGGGTGGGAGGATCACTTGAGACCACGAGTTCAAGACCAGCCTGGGCAATGTAATGATAATGAGAACCCATATCTACAAAAACTACAAAAATTAGCCCGGTGTGGTGGCACATACCTGTCATCCCAGTTACTCTGGAGGCTGAGGCGGGAGGATAACTTAAGCCCAGGAGTCTGAGGCTACATTGAACTGTGATTACGGCACTGCACTCCCTGGGCAACAGAACGAGACCGTTTCTCAAAAAGAAAGAGAGAAAGAAAGAGAGAGAGAGGGGAGAGGGAAGAGGAGAGGGGGAGAGAGGAAAGAAGTGAGGAAGGGAAAGACGAGACCCTGTCTCAAAAAGAAAGAGGGGAAGGAAAGAATGGAAAGACAAGACCCTATCTCAAAAAAGAAGGAAGGAAGGAGGGAGGGAGGAAGGAAGAAGGAAGGAGATCGGAAGGGAAGGACTCTTTGTGCCATACCCTTTCTTTCTTTCTGCCCCTCAGATCGTTAATGAAGCTGCCAAGTATCGCTATCGCTCTGGGGATCTTTTTAACTGTGGAAGCCTCACTATCCGGTCCCCTTGGGGCTGTGTTGGCCATGGGGCTCTCTATCATTCTCAGAGTCCTGAAGCATTTTTTGCCCATTGCCCAGGAATCAAGGTATGTTCATTTATGTACTTTATTTGATTTCTATTTGATGTTTCCATTTTGGTTCATTCTATTAATATGTATGCTTATCTAGAGGAAAGAAAACAAACAGGATTCTTGGAATTTATGTGAACTTAACTGTACTTAAGAAAGGGAGGTTAGCAGTTCTTTTAAGTATGCTATCCAATGCCCAGTTTTACAGAAAGTTCTTTTTGAAGGAGGACTGGTTTTATAAACTCTGGCATTAATTAATTTTATAGACTTCAAAGAGTAAGACCAAGAACATAGTTGGTTTACCTCCCCTCTCTTTCAAAGCTTTATATTTCTCTCTAACTTAAGTCTTTCTCACTTAACTGATGATGGGGTGATTTTAATAAATCTTCTGTTTAGTCTGTATTTACCTCAAAGTCAGAGAGACAAGACTTTTGCTTTTAATCTATTTCTCACTTGTTAAAAAGACTGAGAGAAGACTGTTACCTAGATTTTTTTTTTTTTTCTGTTTAAAGTAAGGTAATACTTGCTCAACCAATTAATTTTGAAGCATCTCCTTTTTATAGTCTGTCCTTCACAAAAGCTTAGGTCTTTTGATGGCAAAAATATTTTGAGTATGTTAAGTCTTAATTTTTTATATTATCTTTTCTGTTTCTGTTTATTGAGTAAGCTTTTCAGGGGATCATTATGGAAACCCATAGATGTGTGAATCCAGAGATGTATATTTGTTTTTTGATCACATGAATTGATTGTGAGCATGTGTCAGTGTTTTATTCTTATTTTCTTATTTGTTTTTTTCTGCCAGATCAAAGTTATAAGCTTATCTTATTGAGTAGACGTTACCTGATTTTTTAATGTGAGCTAGAAGTTGTAGAGTGGGAAAGAAGCCATGTGCGAGGCAAGTTATTTTTGTGCTTGAGCTAAACATTAATTTACATTTAATATTTAAAACATTATATTGTTTTTAAGAACAGATCTTTTCTGTCTGTCCCCTACCTTCTCTTTTCCTCCTTCATTTTCTTTCTTCCTCTTCCTTTTTCCTTTTTTTTTCAGCTGAAATGAAAATATACATAAAGTATAAAAGGCTAATATGAAGAAAGCAGATGAAGGGAAATTAAAAAGTAGGAACATAAGATAAAGACATTATGTGATGTGGTTATTAATGTGTTCAGAGGTCCATTTACAGAAAATAAAATAGTGACATTTTTGCTGCTCTTTTATTTTTAAAATAAAACTCTTCAATAAAAATGGCATAAAAGTGGCTCTGAAAGCCAAATATAGTTTGCCTCAGGGAATCTTGAGTCTTTGTGAGAAGTTCAGGTTTATTTTAATAACTTCCTGTATAATATTTGTCTTTAGACAATTATTTTATAATCATTTAAAATTAGGCAAAGTTCGTGATTTAAGGCAACAAGAGATAGAAGAGAAGAGCTTGAGCTTTGGTATCAGTAGGAATTGGGTGAGACTCTCTGATCAAGCAAGTAGTATGACCTTAGGCAAGCTACTTGTTCTCTCTTAACCTCAGTGTCTATTTCTAAAATGAGGAAAATTATAATAGCTACCTAGTGGGGTTGCTATGAACAGATGAATTAATTCATAGAGTGTTTGGCCAAGTTTACACACGTACTTCCTACTGTCATTGTCATCTTCCTCATCATCACCCTCATTCTCGAGAAGGTCCTGGAGCCCTTTCCTGGGAGTGCAAGTGTGGACTCTCCACACTTTTCTTTTTGCTTTGCTATAACTGGACACTATGGTGCCTGGATCATAAAACTCAGTGGATTAATTTTTCACTTATGAAATGAAGACCATATTTTTTTTTGTGGGAAAGAAGCAGATTTTGACATGTTAAAACTGGAGAAGAGAGTTGCATGTACTTTGAAAGTAGAAGCAGATTATTAGTAGAAGAGATTTCTTTATAGATAAACACAGGTAGATATTAACAATATTACAGTTTTTGCTTTGATGAATGATCTTTGCATATTCTTTTTACTTTTTTATATAGGCAAGTTCAGCTTCTTAAGAGAAGAGTAGTATCTTAGTTAACAGAACATGGTAGGCATCCAATAAATATCTGTTGAATAAGAGGCATTTTTATTTTTATATAATATAAACTTAAGTGATAATTAGGCTTAAAATAACTACCCAATATCTATTTCTAATTAGTAACAATTGGTTATTTAAAATCAGTCCTTCTTAGAAGCGAGTTTACTGGGATATATTTTTACTAAAATTGTCTTAAAAAATCTGTTTTTGCAGGTGGTTATACCCAGAAGCCCTTTCCAGGCCAAAGGACTTCTTTTGTCATGCATAGAGGATAAAAATCCTTGTATATTTTTTGAACCTAAAATACTTTACAGGGCAGCAGGTAAAGGTTTTCTTTATTTTATATTTGTGAATATCTTTATATACTTTGTTTTTTTTTATAGCTCCAAAAGTTCTATCTTTTTTTTCCATGTGGTTGATTTATATTTTCCTTGTAGAAAGAATCTTGATTTCTTTTTTGGTATTTAGTTTGTCCTCAGGTGTAAATTTTATGTTTGGGAAAAATTCATCTAGCCATTTTATATTTTGATTGTAGAAACAAAGAGGAATTGTGAAGTGGTAGCAATAATAAAGCGACTATGTTTAACTACATAGTAGGTGCTTAGGAAATATGGATTGAACAGAAAAGTAAATGAGCTCATTTTACTAAATAGTATATGTTTCCTTTTAACTAAAGTGATCATAAAGGTCTTCCTTCATTTAAATCAGGATACCTTTGATTGTGAAGGAGGTGCTGTTAACAATTATGTTGTGCTATCGGGTCTATGCTGGGATGACTGTGTAAAGCAAACTGAGATGTTTGGTCATCCTCTTTTTAGCTCAAAATCCTGATTTTATAAAAATACATCCGTAACTGCTAATTTCTTCACCGTAATGGAAATTTTAAATAGCAAATGATTTGTTCTGTCTAAAGCATTTTAATCACTCCTGGAAGCTTCTTTCTCACTCTTCACTATGGACCCGTTCTCCCTACACCAAAATCAGCCACTTTCTGATTGTCGTCGGATTAGGTATACATGGTTTTGGGCTACATATAAATCCATGCACACTGCATATGTTCTTTTGTGTCTGCTTTCTTTTCCTCAACCTAATGCTTTTGAGAGTCATTCATGTGCTTGTATCAGTAGTTTATTCACTTTTCGTTGCTGAGTAGTAGTCCGTTGTATGAATATCTATTGTTCATTTCTATTACAATAATATTACAGTTTTGTATAATATTAGAACATTACTACTTAGTAAGGAACATTGTCATTATATTGGATGAATATTCATTGTTCATTTCTATTACAATAATACCTTACAACTATGTACAATATTAGAACGTTACTACTAAATAATGAACATTGTCATTACATCATTGTTCATTGATAGTATTACCACTACTAAGTAATAACAATTTTTCTTGTTGTTATTATTTTTCTAAGTATTCTAGTCACTAGGGAAAGTAGCTTGCCCCTCTTCATCAAGCTAATTTTCTGTGAATAGCATTAGCATATTACAGTTATGTTTCTGGAGCCAACCTGCCAATAAATGCTTCTTGGCTGTGGGGAAAAGAACATCCCAAAATCTGAGGCATGTACAGTATTGTTCAATAAGTAGCATTTCATTGTAGTAATAGATCACAGTTAATTCATGGCCCTTGCAACTGGGCTTCTGTTTCAATGTATCCATTCCCCTGTGATGAGTTTTTCAAAGTGGATGTGTCATTTTACGCTTTCGCTGGAGACTTTTCAGAGTTCCTGTTGCTCTTAAGTTTAAAAACAGATTTTAAATTAACTCTAGATTTATATGGACTCTATTATGGTCTGTATCCCATTATGTAATAAAAATGAATGTAAGAATTTAAAATTTTGAAGTGAATAGGAAAATATCAGTGATATATTGTGAATAGCTTTTTGATGAAAAGGATTTCTAGTACTTTGGATATCCTGTGGCTATTATATTTGTAATGCCAGCCAGCTGGTATGGTCAATCAGTAAAGAAATTTTGCAGTATTTAATAAATGGCGACTGAGTAAGAAATGTTTGAAAAAGTAATATTAACTTAGCTGCAAAATTTGAAACCAGAATTGGCCAGGCAAATAAATTTACAGGATTCCAGCTAAGAGAATGCACTTGAAAAGTTTGTCCTAAGCTTGGTCCTGGGAGAGATTATGAAAGACCCTGATGAGGTTCAGTGTTCGAAAGGTTTCCAGAAGTTTCCCCAATAATTTAAGACCTTTTATTTATGGAATGGTATCTCAAACACATAAATACATTTATGAATTATATAATTCCATAAACTTAGATATGTTATGCTAATATAAGGCCTTAAGTAATATGGAAATTTATTTCCCTCTAATATAAATGTCTAAGTTGGCAGTGCAGGGCTAGTGTGATAGTTCCTTAGTCATCAAGGTACCAGGCCCCTTCTCTCTGGTTGCTGTGCTGTCTTCAACATACAGTTTTCCGTTCCTGGTCCTAGGTAGCTGTACCAGCTCCCAATATCACATATGCATTTCAGCTACCAGGAAGGGGGAAGGAGGAAGGGAAAAGGTATTCTCCTTCTCTTTAAAGAATAACTTGAAGATTGCACGCATTAAATTTCACTTCCCACGGGTCACACCTAATCATATGGCCATGACCACACCTAACCACAGAAGAATTCTTAAGCTAGTCTTTGGCTTAAGTGCCTAACTAAAAATTTAATTATTACACAATGACAGGAAATGGATATTGAGGGACAACTACCAGTCTCTACCACAATTACTTACATGGTTTCCAACAGAAGCTATAAATTTTAAGGAGGGGAAGAGATCTGTTTGAAATAATTCAGCTGTTTACCCTTTGACTCATAGTCTACTTCTAGGGATCCATTTCGGAGATACATTGGCAAAATTTGGAAGAAAATGTTACTGGTCACTGCAGTGCCCTTTAAATGAACAAGAACTGGAAACAACACATTTGCCCATCACTAGAAGATTTTAGGTTAGTTGAATAAGCTAAGCTCCATCCATCTGATGGGTCACACTGCTTTGTTTAAAGAAAGGAGACAGATCTCTTTATATTGTGGTAACAGTCAGGGTTTGATTGTAGAAGCAAAACTAGAAGAAGCAAAATTGGAAGATATAGGAAATATATTCTAAGCATCTGACCATTTGCAGCTGTAAAAACTAGTTAAACAGTCTAAGAAAGATGGTTGCTTCTGTGTTTGGTGCTATAACCTTAAGTCCATGGGGAAGACTGTGAGGAAGGGAAGATAGAAATAAAGTAGGGGGAAACAAGAACAAAATAGAACTTGCTACAATGGATTGGAACTTAGGTCCATCTCTCACCACCTCCAAGCCTTAGTGTAGGAAAAACGTTGGCTGCTAGGAGACCAGGTAGGCAGCTGTTTGAATAGCCTGTTTATGTGATGTCGTGGAGAAGGCCTGAATTAGCAGAAGGAAATGGGTTAGAAATTTTTTTAGATTATATGAAATATTTGGTGTCTAAATGAATTTAAGGAGGGGAAAGGAGAAGGAGGTGTTAAGAGTAAGTGTTGAATAAGATTTTCTTTTCTGGTATTAATGGAGGAATAGTAGATTAGATACCCTGAAATAAATGGTGTGTGATTGTGTGTGTGCTGATTTTAAATATATATAAATGTCGAAGTTGGCAGTCCAGGGCTAGCGTAATAGTTCCTTATTCAGCAAGGTACCAGGCCCCTTCTCTCTGGTTGCTGGCATGAAAATGAGAACTCTGCAGAGTTCAAAAGCAAAGTGGAGCTCAGAATGATAATATAAACAGATGATGGGAGAATTGATAAACTGGAAGATAAAACCAAAGCAATAACCAGAATATAATCTAGAGAGATAAAGAGAAAGGAAAGAGAGGTTGAATGTAGAGGGATACTGAGAAGGTCTAAATACTTCTAAGGAAACAAACGTGAGTGTATTTCCTAATAATATTCATCAGCAAAATGTCGCTGACAAAAAAAGTGATTCCCTGGCATATTTTTGCCACTTTGCCTCATCAGAACTAAACCAGTGCAGTAGGAAATATTTCAGGGAAGCATCAACTACTGCCTGCTTTTCCCTCCTGCAGTACTATCAAGGTAGAGATGTTATTTTCTCAAGTCTGGAGTAGTAGTCCATATATAATCTCTAAAATAAAGTGGGTAAAGGATACTAGGTAAAGTGTTCCTTAGGAAGCTAAAGGTAGGCATCAGAAAGTTAACTTGTCAACTTTGAAAAGAATTTACCTGTAGTGTATAATTTTAATCTGTATGCATATCATTTATATTACTAAATCCTGTTTAAGAATGATTCACTTACAGAGGTAAACACAAGGCTTTTGCTTATGGTTGCAGTGCAGAGCTCTCACTCACTGGTTAATCTGGGCACCTCTGGGTTTCTTCTTTTCCTTGTAGAACATACTCTTTCCATGCTTACTGCCCTTATCTTACCCAATGTGGTTCTGAAGGGGCTGACAGTCATCTTATCGACCTCCCTGATCTCAGGACATGGCCATGTGCCTCAATCTCAGCCATTCTGATTTCTTTTCTGGGATTGTCTGTGTGGAGTCAGAATTTAACTTTCTATGGGTGGTTTGCCAGGGATGACGGGAGACTGGGGCTCCAAATTACTCTTACTCCTTTAAACTTCCTTTGATTAGTAAGCTTTTTTCACATCTCTCCATTTAATCTCATTTTAAGTTTAACATACTTTGAGTTTCAGTCTCCTGTAGATTTTACTAATATAATAGATAATTTTGACGAATGCATGATCTTGGCTAGAGAAGAGATGCCTCTTTTAAGATGAAAATATCCTTCGTTAGTAGCACAATAAACTGCAGCTGTCATAATTTAACATAGGTACTTCTTTTGTCTTAGTAGGTGAAGTAGGAACCCCTTCTATTTACTCATAATCATATTTCATAAGGTTGCTGAGAGGATTTAAGTGAGATTATCCATGTGTGTATCTGCCTAGTCTTTAAGTGTGCTAGACACTGGGCTATCTTGTGTAGAAATGGGGACTATGTCATTTAATCCTCACAACCAGCATATCGGGTCAATTCTGTCATTATCACCATTTTATAGATGAGGAACCTAAGGATTAGGGAAATTAGACAACTCGTCCAAAGTCACACAACCAGGATTGGGTATATTTAGGACAGATAGTGACTTTAAGAAACTTGCTCAAGCTCACAGAAATAATGAGTGATGGATTTAGGTTTTAAACCAACACATTTTGACACCAGAGGCTGCTGTCTTTCTAATACTACGCTATTTTGCATCCCACCTAATTATTATTGAATAGAGGACATAAATGAAATATAACTTCCTCCAGTGTCCTAGTTTCATGTCAGGAAATAGTTGTCTAGATTTTAAAAGTTTCCCACATAATTAAAATGATCTTATTTTTTATTTTTCAAAACAGGGTCTCCCTCTGTTGCCCAGGACGGAGTGCAGTGGTGTGATCACAGCTCATGGCACCCTCAACCTCCTGGGCTCAGGTGATTCAGCCTTTGAAGTAGCTGGGACCACGGGCATATGCCACCATGCCTCGCTAATTTTCGTATTTCTCAATTTTTTGGGTTTTTGAGAAACTCCATTTTTGAGTTTCTCCATGTTGCCCAGGCTGATAGAATGATCTACTTTTTAACTGAATGGAAATACATATAGTTGGCACTTTTTATCTGTGGGTTCCAGAGCCATAAGTTTAACCAACCACAGATTGAAAATATTTGAAAAAATAATTACACTGAACATGTACAGGCCTTTTTCTTGTCATTATTGTACTGAACATGTACAGGCCTTTTTTCTTGTCGTTATTCTCTAAACAATACAGTATAGCAGCCATTTACATAGAATTTACATTGTATTAGGCATTATAAGTAATCTAGATATGATTTTAAGGATAAGGGAGGTTGTGCATAGGTTCTAAGCAAATCCTATGCCATTTAGATCAGGGATCTGAGCATCCATGAATTTTTGTATCTTCAAGAAGTCCTGGCCGGGCGCGGTGGCTCAAGCCTGTAATCCCAGCACTTTGGGAGGCCGAGACGGGCGGATCACGAGGTCAGGAGATCGAGACTATCCTGGCTAACACAGTGAAACCCCGTCTCTACTAAAAATACAAAAATTTAGCTGGGCGTGGTAGCGAGCGCCTGTAGTCCCAGCTACTTGGGAGGCTGAGGCGGGAGAATGGCGTGAACCCAGGGGGCAGAGCTTGCAGTGAGCTGAGATCGCGCCACTGCACTCCAGCCTGGGAGACACAGCGAGACTCCGTCTCAAAAAAAAAAAAAAAAAAAAAAAGAAGTCCTGAACCAATCCTCCCTGCATACCAAGGGATGACTGCACCATTCATAGCCATGCTTTAAGGTAGTACATCCCTATGTAGTATATAGTCCAAGGTTTGAATATATATATATTGCATTAATTTCTCCATTGGCATAGGATTAATTTGCTTCTTTGAAAGTTATAAAAACTACATGTCACAGTCTGGTCTGGTTACAGGTAGGGGGTTGGGGAACCTTTGCACCTTGTAATCATTAGTCATTAAGGGATCTAGTCATAATGTTCCCAGATAGAGGCAAAGGCAGCTGGGAAACGTAGTCTTCCTGCATTTGGGCGAGAAGAGATGAGGTCGTTTGGCACCTGTGCAGTATTGTGCCAATCACAGCTGCTTTTGATCTCTCTGACTCCATCATTTCTGGGCCTGATCTCTCTGACTCCATCATTTCTGGGCCTGTGCTCATAAACTGCTCTCTGTGCAAACCTCTGTGCTGTGGTGACTCTCCCACATGTCCAGCCTTTAGAAATGATTTCTTTCAATTCAGCCATTAACTTTATAAATTGTACAGATGAAAATGAAAATAAGTAATACATTCTTTATGCAGCAGTTTTCTTGAATTTTATTTCTCTTTATTTTGAATATGCTATCAATATATATAAAACTTTAGGTTTCCTGAATGTGGAAGGAGAAAGTAACCTAATAATATTTTCAATTTCCTGATTATTTATTGTAATTATGACATTTGAGTGCAGTGAATCTTTTTAGAAATGGAAGAAGGACATTTAGAAAAGGTAGATAAGGCAGAACAATCTAGCTGGTGTAAAATGTACAAAATAGTGATGATTCAAAAAGAGAGTGAGTCAGTGTGACATTATCACATATAAGCATCTTGTGAAGAAGATATTCTTTAATGCCTTTTGGACTTTTGATTTTACTTAATTGAATGACACATGACATCGGTGATATTGAAGTAAATATGACTTTTATCTGTGATTCTTCTAGTGAGAAATCAAGACAGACTAAAAGACTAAAATCCTTGTATTGTCTGTCTTGTTTCTAGGATTTCTGGATAATCCAAAAATAGGTAAAAATAAGACATAATGATATTGAGGAACTTTTTTAGCAGATGCACTAATTGTATATGAATTCATATATTTTGAAGAGAAGAACATTATTTAAAGTAGCTTTTTAATGGTAGAAGACTTAAAATATTTTTGCCAAGTATCAGTGTTCATAAAGAGAGAAATTAATATTTTGTATTTTATGTTAAGCAGATTAATTTGTGCAGATTAGTATATTTAATACTAGGTACACTCACAAGAGTAAGTTGGATCCATTAATGGGAGAAATTGAATTCATTTGTTAGATTTTTGAATTAGTTTCTAAATTGAAATAATACTTGTACATAATTTAAAAAGTCAAATAATAGCTTCTAATAAAAAATAGCAGTTCCTCACCTTACCCTTCACCAAATCCATGCATCTTTCCCTACAAGCAACAACTTTTTTTTTTTTAATTATACTTTAAGTTCTACAGTACATGTGCACAACGTGCAGGTTTGTTACATATGTATACATTTGCCATGTTGGTGTGCTGCACCCATTAACTTGTCTTTTACATTAGGTATATCTCCTAATGCTATCCCTTCCTCCCTACCCCCTCCCCACAATAGGACCCGGTGTGTGATGCTCCTCTTCCTGTGTCCAAGTGATCTCTTTTTTTTTTTTTTTTTTTTTTTTGAGACGGAGTCTCGCTCTGTCGCCCAGGCTGGAGTGCAGTGGCCGGATCTCAGCTCACTGCAAGCTCCGCCTCCCGGGTTTACGCCATTCTCCTGCCTCAGCCTCCCGAGTAGCTGGGACTACAGGCGCCCACCACCTCGCCCGGCTAGTTTTTTGTATTTTTAGTAGAGACGGGGTCTCACCATGTTAGCCAGGATGGTCTCGATCTCCTGACCTTGTGATCCACCCGTCTCGGCCTCCCAAAGTGCTGGGATTACAGGCTTGAGCCACCACGCCCGGCCCCAAGTGATCTTATTGTTCAATTCCCACCTATGAGTGAGAACATGCGGTATTTGGTTTTCTGTTCTTGCGACAGTTTGCTGAGAATGATGGTTTCTAGCTGCATCCATGTCCCTACAAAGGACACAAACTCATCCTTTTTTATGGCTGCATAGTATTCCATGGTGTATATGTGCCACATTTTCTTAATCCAGTCCGTCACTGATGGACATTTGGGTTGCTTCCAAGTCTTTGCTATTGTGAATAGTGCCTCAGTAAACATACGTGTGCATGTGTCTTTATAGCAGCATGACTTATAATCCTTTGGGTATATACCCAGTAATGGAATGGCTGGGTGAAATGGTATTTCTAGTTCTAGATCCTTGAGGAATCACCACACTGTTTTCCACAATGGTTGAACTAGTTTACAATCCGACCAAAAGTGTAAAAGTGTTCCTGTTTCTCCTCATCCTCTCCAGCACCTGTTGTTTCCTGATTTTTTTAATGATTGCCATTCTAACTGATGTGAGATGGTATCTCATTGTGGTTTTGATTTGCATTTCTCTGATGGCCAGTGATGATGAGCATTTTTTCATGTGTCTGTTGGCTGTATGAATGTCTTCTTTTGAGAAATGTCTGTTCATATCCTTTGCCCACTTTTTGATGGGGTTGTTTGTTTTTTTCTTGTACATTTGATTGAGTTCTTTATAGGTTCTGGATATTAGCCCTTTGTCAGATGAGTAGATTGCAACAATTTTCTCCCATTCTGTAGGTTGCCTGTTCACTGTGATGGTAGTTTCTTTTGCTGTGCAGAAGCTCTTTAGTTTAATTAGATCCCATTTGTCAATTTAGGCTTTTGTTGCCGTTGCTTTTGGTGTTTTAGATATGAAGTCCTTGCCCATGCCTATGTCCTGAATGGTATTACCTAGATTTTCTTCTAGGGATTTTATGGTTTTAGGTCTAACATTTAAGTCTCTAATCCATCTTGAATTAATTTTCGTATAAGGAGTAAGGAAAGGATCCAGTTTCAGCTTTCTACTTATGGCTAGCCAATTTTCCCAGCACCATTTATTAAATAGGGAATCCTTTCCCCATTTCTTGTTTTTATCAGGTTTGTCAAAGATCAGATGGCTATAGGTGTGTGGTATTATTTCTGAAGGCTCTGTTCTGTTCCATTGGTCTATATCTCTGTTTTGGTACCAGTACCATGCTGTTTTGGTTACTGTAGCCTTGTAGTATAGTTTGAATTCAGGTAGCGTGATGCCTCCAGCTTTGTTCTTTTGGCTTAGGATTGTCTTGGCAATGCAGGGTCTTTTTTGGTTCCATATGAACTTTAAAGCAGTTTTTTCCAATTCTGTGAAGAAAGTCATTGGTAACTTAATGGGGATGGCATTGAATCTATAAATTACCTTTGGCAGTATGGCCATTTTCACGATATTGATTCTTCCTATCCATGAGCATGGTATGTTCTTCCATTTGTGTCCTTTTTTATTTCACTGAGCAGTGGTTTGTAGTTCTGCCTGAAGACGTCCTTTACATTCCTTGTAAGTTGGATTCCTAGGTATTTTATTCTCTTTGAAGCTCTTGTGAATGGGAGTTCATTCATGATTTGGCTCTCTGTTTGTCTGTTACTGGTATATAAGAATGCTTGTGATTTTTGCACACTGATTTTGTATCCTGAGACTTTGCTGAAGTTGCTTATCAGCTTAAGGAGATTTTGGGCTGAGACGATGAGCTTTTCTAAATATACAATCATGTCATCTGCAAACAGGGACAATTTGACTTCTTCTTTTCCTAACTGAATACCCTTGATTTCTTTCTCTTGCCTGATTGCCCTAGCCAGAACTTCCAACACTATGTTGAATAGGAGTGGTGAGAGAGGGCATCCCTGTCTTGTGCCAGTTTTCAAAGGGAATGCTTCCAATTTTTGCCCATTCAATATGATATTGGCTGTGGGTTTGTCATAAATAGCTCTTATTATTTTGAGATATGTTCCATCAATACTGAATTTATTGAGAGTTTTTAGCATGAAGGGCTGTTGAATTTTGTCGAAGGCCTTTTCTGCATCTATTGAGATAATCATGTGGTTCTTGTCTTTGGTTCTGTTTATATGCTGGATTACATTTATTGATTTGCGTATGTTGAACCAGCCTTGCATCTCAGGGATAAAGCCCACTTGATCGTGGTGGATAAGCTTTTTGATGTGCTGCTGGATTCGGTTTGCCAGTATTTTATTGAGGATTTTTGCATCAATGTTCATCAGGGATATTGGTCTAAAATTTTCTTTTTTTGTTGTATTTCTGCCAGGCTTTGGTATCAGGATGATGTTGTCCTTGTAAAATGAGTTAGGGAGGATTCCCTCTTTTTCTATTGATTGGAATAGTTTCAGAAGGAATGGTACCAACTCCTCCTTGTATGTCTGGTAGAATTCGGCTGTGAATCTGTCTGGTCCTGGACTTTTTTTGGTTGGTAGGCTATTAATTATTCAGGCAACAACTTTTAAGTCTTTTGGTTGAAATAGTTGAACTCCAGACTTTAAGAAATGCATTTTATCTATAAATCATCCAGTCTTAGGTATTCTGTCCTAGCAAAACAAAATGAACTAAGACAATTAGGTTTGCTAAATGTCAGCTGGATCTTTAACTACAATGAAGTAGTTCTGATACCCTCTTGAGCTTAATTTCTTCTTTTTAGATTGAAAATGTATACAACTGCTGAAAATCAGATAATTTTATTTTGTTGTACACAATGTTATAATTTAGGCATTGGTTTACAATGGCTTACCTTATTTTCTTAAAAAGATTTATTTTTCTCTCAAACACATACTCTATCTGTGAGCCATCGATGCTTAACAAGCCACTCCTAAAACTTAGTGGTTAAGTCAACAACGTTCTTTATATAGCTCATCTGTAGGTCAGCATTTAGACTGGGCACAGCTCAGCAATTCTGGTCTTGTCTTGGCTCCCTCATAGGTCTATAGTCAGTTGCAGGTCAGGTGTGGATTGGATTTGCTGATCTTAGTTGGGCTATTTCATCAGTTATGGCTGATAGGCTTTGGTCTATCTGTCTCTTTTTTTTTTTTTTTAAGCGGAGTCTCGCTCTGTCGCCCGGGCTGGAGTGCAGTGGCCGGATATCAGCTCACTGCAAGCTCCGCCTCCCGGGTTTACGATTCTCCGGCCTCAGCCTCCCGAGTAGCTGGGACTACAGGCGCCCGCCGCCTCGCCCGGCTAGTTTTTTTTTTGTATTTTTTAGTAGAGACGGGGTTTCACCCTGTTAGCCAGGATGGTCTTGATCTCCTGACCTCGTGATCGGCCCGTCTCGGCCTCCCAAAGTGCTGGGATTACAGGCTTGAGCCACCACGCCCGGCCGGTCTATCTGTCTCTTTATCACCCTGTGGGCTAGCTCAAGCTTGTTCACCTGCTGGAAGCACAGGTTGTAAGGCCCTTGAAGCATAGGCTTGGAGTTGACATACTATCACTTCTGCTACAGTATGTTGGCCAAAATAAGTCAGAAAGTCAGCCCAAGTTGAAGAGAAGGACAAATAGCATCTCTTCATGGGAAAAGATGCATACTCATATTGCAGAAGGATGTGAATACAGGAAGATTTGGATTGTATCTATTGTTTAATCTTTTATATATGTTTGTACTGAAGAGTACAAACAAAGATAAAGGGAACCCATAAGTCCATCCTCTAACTACTGTTGAGTTTTTGTTGTATATACTGTAAGACTGTTTTATATACACTTTTAAACGTATATTGTTAATCAATTTATTTCAGTTTCTATTTGATTACAAGTCATATTTGTTTATTTCATATTTATTCTTTTATGAAGTGATCAAGTAGATTTCTATTTCGTTCTTAAAATTGCATGGTAGCATTTGTTGTAAATTTATAGTTCCAGATATCTAAAGCAAGCAGGACTTCAGCTAATAGGCAATTATTCTATTTTGTGATGAGAAGGCCCTGATTTAGTATTGAGTAGCAAGAAGAGTCAAAAGGTGTTTAGTCAACTGACAGTGCAGTTGCCTTTGAATTTGTTTGTATATCTTCTGTGACTGACTTAATAAACTGAGCTATTCATGGAATAGGACCCAGTGGAATTTTCTTATACTATGGTATATTCTTAATATTATTCACTTTTCAGGCTAAGTTTGACCATAAGCAGGTACCTATTTTTGATCATTAGCTTTAAGGTATTTACATTCTCAATGACTAAGCTTAAGCTATGTGGTAGAGTGATTTATTTTTGTTCCTGAATAAAATTTTAATACCACGAGAGTCATGTGCTTTCTTTGTAAAAAGTTCCAGCATCACAGAACTACATAGCATAATATAGTGAAAGTTCCCTTTCCCTACTGCCTCATTTTGAACTCCTTTCCTTAAGCCTTTTTCTATGCCTTTATATTTACATACATATGTGAATATATAGAATACTGCCATGTAAACAGATTTTGTGTGTGTAACATAAAAATATTGTGTTATAAACATTGTTTTGTAACTTACTTTGCAAATTATTTTCTATCCATTTAGTCAAGTATGTGAGTGTATAAAATGTACACACACAAATAATACAAATAAGAGCATGTTACAAATATTGTATAACTTGCTTTTCTTACCAGTATATTTTTGGTATATTTCTGTATCTATTCACATAGGCTTAGCTGGTTTTTATATTTATAAAACCAGATTTGTTTTATAGTCATAAAATTTCTTCACATGTACCTTCATATGTATCCTTTCCCTACTATGGAACAATGAGTTACTTGTAAATTCTGGTGATTTTAAACAATGCTGAAGAAAACATCTCTGCTTATATATATATGTGTCTGTAGAAGAAGAAAATTACGCCTGTGTTCTTTATTGTAAAAACTCTACAACCTGTATCTCTTAATCCCTTTCTCACTTTCTCTAAGGCCCATATATTCAGTTTAGCCCTGAATAATGCATGATTGATGAAGCCAGATGCTGTGTGTCTAAACTGCAGTTAATAAAAAGCTGTGGAAGGATAGGGAATCATTGCCACAGGTACTGCAGGGAGGCAAGACTCAATAAAGTAACTATTTGTTACTGAAATCTAAAAATGAAAACAGGAAATATTTGTCAGACATTTAACTTGGTAATTGTAAGAGTGAAAACCTTGTGTTTTTATTCACTTGTATATCAGAATTTGCCATTTTTTAATTAGAAGAGTTAATTTTTTAAGAGCAGTTTTAGGCTCACAGCAAAATTGAGAGAAAGACACAGAGATTTTCCACATACCTACTGACCTCAAACAAGCATAGCCTTCCCCATTGTCAACATCCCCATCAGAGTTGTACATTTTTTACAATTGATGACCTATGTTAACACATTGTCATCACTCAAAGTCCATGGTTTACATCAGTGTTCACTCTTAGTGTTGTACCTTCTATGGGTGGTATAATGACATGTATCTACCACTGTAATATCTTGCAGAGTATTTCCACTGTCCTAGAAATTTTCTGTGCTTCATCTGTTTGTCTCCCCTCACTTCAACCCCTGGCAACCACTGATATCTTTACTGTATCCATAGTTTTATCTTTTCCAGAATGTCATATAATTGGAATCATACAGTATGAAACCTTTTCAGATTGGCTTCCTTCACTTAATAATATGTATTTAAGGTTCCTCCGTGTCTTTTCATGGCTTGATAACTCATTTCTATTTAATGCTGAATAATACTCCATTGTTTGGAAGTAACACAGTTTATTCATTCACCTGCAGAAAAGTATCTTGGTTGCTTCTAAGTTTTGACAGTTATGAATAAAGTTGCTATAAACATCCATGTGCAGGTTTTTGTGTGCAAGTAAGTTTTCAACTTATTCATCTAGTAGTAATTGTTTTATAAATTTGGGAGCTCCAGTGTTAGGTGCATATTATTTAGGATTGTGATATTTTCCTGTTGGAGTAGTCCTTTTATCATTATGTAATATCCCTCTTTGACTTTTTAAATTTTTGTTGCTTTAAAGTCTGTTATGTCTGAGAATACCTACTCCTGCTTGCTTTGGTTTCCATTTGCATGTAATATCTTTTTCCATCCCTTTATGTTAAGTTTATGTGAGTCCTTATGTGGTAAGTAAGTCTCTTGAAGACAGACAGTAGATACTTGGTTGGTGGATTTTTATTTATTCTGTATCTTTTAAGTGGAGCATTTAAGCCATATACATTTAACATTAGCATTGAGATGTGAGGTACTGTTTTATTCATCATGTTGTTGCCTGAATACCTTTTTTTTTTTTTTTAAGTTCTCTTTTTTTTTTTATACCCTTGTGAGATTTATAATTTAGAGAGGTTCTATTTTGGTATATTTCAAGGTTTTGTTTCAAGATTTAGAACTCCTTTTAGAAGTTCTTGTGGTGCTGGCTTGGTAGTGGAGAATTCTTTCAGCATTTGTTTATCTGAAAAAACTTTATCTCTCCTCCATTTATGAAGGTTAGTTTTGCTGGATACAAAATTGTTGACTGATAATTATTTTGTTTAAGGAGGCTAAAGATAGGACCCCAATCCCTCTTGGCTTGTAGGGTTTCCACTGAGAAATCTTCTGTTAATCTGAGAGGTTTTCCTTTATAGGTTACCTGATGCTTTTGCCTCACAACTCTTCAGATTCTTTCCTTTGTCTCGACTTTAGATAACTTGATGACCATGTGCCTAGGAGATGATCTTTTTGCAATGAATTTCCCAGGTGTTCTTTGAGCTTTTTATATTTGAATGTCTAGATCTCTAGCAAGGACAGGGAAATTTTTCTCTATTATCCCCTCAAATAAGTTTTCTGAACTTTTAGATTTTTCTTCTTCCTCAGGAATACCAATTATTCTTAGGTTTGGTCGTTTAACATAATCTCAGACTT
Organism: Macaca thibetana thibetana; assembly: GCF_024542745.1. Lineage (NCBI taxonomy): Eukaryota > Metazoa > Chordata > Mammalia > Primates > Cercopithecidae > Macaca > Macaca thibetana. Next base: position 77,424,742 of record NC_065581.1, read on the forward strand.
CTTGGAGGCTTTGTTCATTTTTCTTTGTCTTTCAGTTAATTCATAAGCCTTGTCTTTGAGCTCTGAAGTTCTTTCTTCTACTTGTTCTAGTCTGTTGTTGAAACCTTGCAGTGTATTTTTTGTTTCTCTATGTGTGTCTTTCATTTTCAGAACTTGTGGCTGTTTTTTTCTTTATGATATTTATTTATCTGTACACCTTTTCATCCATATCCTGTATTGGTTTTTTTTTAAAATTTTCTTTAAGTTGTTTTTTTTTTACCTTTTCTGGTACCTCCTTGAGTACCTTAATAATCAACCTTCTGAATTCCTTATTTGGCAATCAGAGATTTTTTCTTCATTTGAATCTATCATTGGAGAGCGAGTGTGATCTTTTTGGGGTGTTAAAGAACCTTGTTTTGCCATATTACCATAATTACTTTTCTGGTTCCTTCTCATTTTGGTAGACTGTTTCAGTGGAAAGATCTGGAACTCAAGGGCTGCTGTTCAGATTCTTTTCTCCCATGGGCCGATCCCTTGATGTGACGCTCTCCCCTTCACCTGGAGATGGGGCTTCTGGAGAGAGCTAGACTGCAGTGATTGTTACTGTATTTCTTGCTTTAGCCACCCAGCGGGGCTACTGGTCTCTGGGCTGATGCTGGGGAATGTCTGCAAAGAGTCCTGTGAGGTGATCTGTCTTCATATCTCCTAGCTGTGGATGCCAGCACCTGCTTCAGTATAGGTGGCAAGGGAGTTAAGTGTACTCTATGACAGTCCTTGGTTGTCATTTTGTTTAGTGTGCTGGTTTTTTCGAATGCTGGTTATGCCAGCAGTGAAGTTGTTATGTGGCCAGACTTAGAACCTCTGGTTAGCCAGGATGTTCTAGATGGTGGAATTAGCTGTTTTCTCCTTTTTGGAGCAGGATAATTCTGTTATGTCCTGAGTTTGTTGGCCTCTAGCCAGGAGCTGGTGCTTTTAAGAGAATGCCAGTTGTGGTAGTAGAAGGGGGATATAAGCTTGTTCTTCGTTGGCCAGGATGAGTACTTTCCTCAGGCAATGGATGGGGCCCTGGATGGGGCCTTAGAGTTCTCAAGAGTTTATGTATTTTGGCTTGGGCTACCAGGGTGGGTAGTGAAAACCCATCAGGTGGGGACAGGCCTAGGCAGGTCTGAGCTCAGACTCTCCTTAAGCAGGGCTTGCCGAGGACACTGTGGGTGATAGGGTGTGGTTCTCAGGCCAATAGATTTATGTTCCAGGGGCATTATGGCTGCCTCTGCTGTGTCATACTGGTCACCAGGGAAGCGGGGGAAGCCGGCAGTGACAGGCCTCACCCAGCTCCCATGCAGCCAGCAAGGCCAGTCTTACTCCTGCCATGCCCCACCAACAGCACACGTTTATATTCAGGCAGCTGGGGAACAGGAATAGATCTTGCCCCAGACTACAAGCCTTGCTGCTGAGAAAACAAGCAGGGCTCTCAGGCCTTGCCCTTTTCCATCTGCCTGCACCATCAGCTGTGGCTTCTGTGCTTTTATCTGCAAGTTGTATCTGCACTTCCTGTTTGCCCCCGGACTCTGCTCAGGAAAATTTGTACTCAGTTGAAAGTATTATGAAGTTCAGCTAGAAGCGTCTTTTAACTTATGCCCGCCCCTCCCTAATTCCACTGGCTACCTTCCCTAAGGACCCCCGTGAGATAAGTCAGGGATGGCTTTCTCTGGTTTGAGCTGGGGACTGGGAGTGCCTATAGGGCGCTTCCCGCTCCTTCTTCTACTTTGATATTTCACTTGGCTGCCTAAATCCATTTTAACTTCAGATGAGGTTAAATTCTTCTCCTGTGATCTGGATTTTTAGGTTCCCCAGTGGGGATGTCTGTTCCGGGGCAGACATTTTCCCCACTCACACCTTGGGAACTCACAGTTTTCCAGCTGTCTCATGGCATTTGCAGTGTCAGGCTACTTCTTTCAAAGGGTCAGTAAATTGTTTTGGTTTTCCTGGTAGGTTCCTGAGGTGGTTCTTGGAGGAAAAGTTCCCAGTGTGAGTCTCCACACACTGTTCTGTCTGTCCACATGGGAGCTACATGTTAGTTCTGTCTTGTATCCACCATTTTCTCCATGTTGGTAATTTAGATCTTTGTATTTCCTCTAGCTTTTAAAATTTTAGTAGTATAAAATTTTCTTTGCAGTATCATTTGAATTTTAAATGTGTTAATACATGTATTTAGAATCATGTCTGACACATAGTAAATACTTAATAAATGTTAATGGTGTTGTTAAAAGTTGTTGCTATTATTCTCATAAAAATCTCCAATGATTTATTTTAATATTAACTCTTAAACTAAGCTTTTATTCAGAATGTTGGGGCATGAGAACTAATTAGAAGAAGTATTCTAACTCAGTAGAGAGGTAGGGGTAAGGGTCTATAGAACATTAACAAGCAGGGTCAGCTGATATTTAGCTGGTTTCAGGGTTAGTCTAAAACTACCAACAGAGTAAACAGACAACCTATAGAAAGGGAGAAAATATTTGCAAACTATGCATCTGACAAAGGTCTAATATCCAGAATCTATGAGGAACTTAAACAAATTTACAAGCCAAAAACAACCCCAAGCAAGAAAGTGGGCAAAGGACATGAACAGACACTTTTCAGAAGAAAAACAATCATGTAGCCAACAGGCATATGAGAAAATGCTCAACATCGCACATCGTTAGAGAAATGCAAATCAAAACCACAATGAGATACCATCTTACACCAGTCAGAATAGCTATTATTAAAAAGTCAGAAATTAAGAGATGCTGGTGAAGTTCTGGAGAAAAGGGAACATTTATACACTGCTGGTGGAAATGTCAACTGGTTCAGCCATTGTGGAAAGCAGTTTTGTGTTTTCTCAAAGAACTTGAAAAAGAATTATCATTCAACCCAGCAATCCCATTATTTAATATACACCCAAAGGAATATAAATCATTTTACCATAAAGACACATGCACGTTTATGTTAATTGCAGCACTATTCACAATAGCAAAGACATAAAATCAACCTAAATGCCCATCAATGATAAACTGGGTAAAGAAAATGTAGTATATATATACACCATGGAAAACCATACAGCCATAAAAAAGGATGAGATCATGTCCTTTGCAGGAACATGGATGGAGCTGGAGGCCATTATCCTTAGCAAACTCACGCATGAACAGAAAATCAAATACCACATGTTCTCACTTATAAGTGGAAGGTAGACATTGAGTACACACAGAAAAGCGGACAACAGATATTGGGGGTGTGCTTAAGGGTGGAGGGTGGAAGGAGGGTGAGGATCAGAATAATACCTATCACTGAGGTTGGTGGATCGCTTGAACCAACGGTTCGAGACCAGGCTGGACAACATGGTGAGACCCCCATCTCTACAAAAAAAAAATACAAAAATTAGCCGGGCTTGGTGGTGTGCTCCTGTAGTGCCAGATTCTTGCGAGGCTGAGATGGGAAGATCACTTGAGCCTGGGAGGTGGAGGTTGCAAGTGAGCCGAGATTGCACCACTGCACTCCAGCCTGGGCGACAGGGTAAGACCCTGTCTTAAAAAACCCTCCAAAACCCCAAAACCCGAAAAACAAACTACCAATCACTTACTATGCTTATTACCTGGGTGATGAAATAATTTGTACACCAAGCCCCCCTGACATGCAGTTTACCTATATGGCAAACCTGCACATGTACCCTTGAATATAAAATAAAAATAAAAATAAGTTTTCTGAGGAATTGTTTTTGCAGTTTAGTAGCCATTGATGGGGTGGTTCAGATTTAGCAAGAGAGGTGGATAGAAACAGTTGCTGGGTCTATGGTCGTATGAGGGCCACTGTGGTACATTTTTAGTCTTTCTGGGACTCTTATAGATTATTTAGGATTATTTACAACATATTCTAATGTATTTGGGAGTGTATTTTATCATTTTAAATCAAGCCATAATCTTCCACTTTTTGGCTACAGCCCATTCCTAATGTGTTTCTCAGAATGTGTGCAAAGTCAAATATCTGGAAGTCAAATATTTACTTACATTTAATAAATAGATTTCCTTGCCAAGAGAGCTAAAATAAAATTCTGTTTAAACTTCACCTTTTATACACGGTTGTCAGTGATATAGTTTCCAACATTTTATATATACCTTTAATTTTTTCCCTTTTGAATTGATCAATTCAAGTGACTTAAATGCACTGAGCATCCAGCTGAGGTTAAAAATTTACTGTGTGCAACATAGCAAGTAATTTCGTACTTGCCTCCAATTTTACAATATTCTCTTTGCTGATAAGAGTGTTTTCACTTTTCTGTTGTTTACTTATAAAGTATTAAGGGCAAATAAGAATTCTAATAGTATAGGAACATTGCTGTACAGGCAGTGACATTAAAAATGCCAAAACTGAACACTTGACTAGCGGAAAGGGTGTTGAGCTTCCATTCTTATAGCTAGCTTACCTTCAGAATTTCAAATTTAGAATAAAAGGCATATAATAAGCCCTTTAGGAGTTTTCATCTACACTATATATGTAAGTGTGTGTTGAGCATAAGTTGAAAATGTGAAAATTTAGGTCTGCCTATACTTAGAGGCAGATAGGTGGAAAACACTAAACTCTTAAGGCCATTAGGTGTTTAGTAATTTTCATGTATATTTACTTTTTAAAGCTAGAAATAAAGTTGTAGGCTTATAAAAATTACAGTAGAGAAAATTTTCTCAGTGATATATAATAATTTAGAACATTTATTAATTTTATTAATGCCCTTTCAGCATCTCTCAGTGTTGAACTTGAATTTATGAATTCTAGCTAATTTATGTATCTCTAGCACTGAATATAGCTAGTGTATGAAGTGATTAGTATTGGACTACAAATCACAGTTTCTGGCTATATAAGTAAACTTGGAGTTCTTCATTTTTTGTGGTATTAATCCATGATTTAATATGAAGGAATTTATGTTCAAGAAAAATACAGATTTCTAATGGAGGAGTGATATACAGCAATGCACTGAGGCAGATGGTGGATGATAAGTATGTATAGATTCCACCTGCTTTATGGAATGTAAAACTTGATTAGTGTGTAAAAAATTAATTTCAGAAAATGGTAAGGAATTGCTGGGAATCTGTGAGAGAAAATTCTAGATTTAACACTTTGATCAATCTCAGGAAAAACAGCCATTATATAATCTTAGGTTATATTTTCTATTTTAAAACAAATATGGCAAGCATAACACCTCCCTTTTTAAAATACACAATTTTTGCAATTTTTCAAGACTTATGGAAAGGATCAAGCTTGATATATGTTTATATTTAATATTTCTGAAACCCATTTTGGGCAGATTTCTATCTACTATAACAGTGATTATGAGCTTGGACCACAGAGTGGCCACACTATCTGTAACCGATTTCTTTCATTTGTCTTTGCCTGTTTTCTCAAATGTAGCATTGGATAAATCTAGTATCAGTCACATTGAGTTGTAAGGATAAGAGGTGATACTTTAAAGGTGCTTAAACATGCCTAATATGTTGAAAGGGCTCACTAAATATTAGCCTTTCTCATTATTATTAATATATTGGAGTCTTTATTTCTCATCAAAGGTGACCTTTTCATCTAAGTGCTATTTATAATTTAAATCTCTGTTGGGTCTTTGTTAGTTGTCTGTCATCCTCACACTTGCCCTTCTGTGTTTTCTTCTGTAATTCATGGGCTGGAAACAAGTTAACTGTATTTTCTTCACCCCCTTGCCAGCTGACTTTCATTAGAGGGTGGGAGGAAGGTAGAAAGGAAGCTATTGTGGTGTTTGAGGCAGCTTTGGTAGTGGCAGTTGAGGAGACTGTGCTGTGCTGCAGTGACTGTTGTTCCACAGTGTAGATGGCAGTGATGTTGGTGGTAGGACATTTAATAGGGATGGCTCTGCTCAGCAGCAGCCAGTGGTGGTTCCAGCACTGATAGTGGCTCCTGTGAGCTGTTGGGTCCGGCTCGGAGATGGTAGCTGCTTCCTGGTTTGCATTGTTTGCATGCAATCATCCCTGGTTTGCATTGTTTCACCATTTGTTACCCTAGCCCTTCCAACATCTTTGTAACAGATTCCCTGAATTAAATTAAATTTTTCTGGAGAGGTTGCCCTTGAGAAGAGGGTGTTCATCAATGAAATCAACAGCTATCATTTAATGTTGGATATGCAATAAGGAATTTTGCAGTCTAATAAATATAGCATGTATTCCCTATATATCTTTCTTACCTGAACATAATTGTCTTTTGTTGTCAGTGTGTCCCAGTGACTTTTTCTGTCTCGTCTGCATTTAGGAAGTCAGTGGACACAGCTCATGCTTGGTGTCCAGTGGGAATTGTTGCTCCTCATGGGTAATATTGGACTTATGAAAACCGAGGGACTTACATTACCAAAAGCATGATGTGAAAAATATATTACATATATACTAATATTTCAATGATTTAAAGTCATCTACCCAATAGAAGCCACTATATTTCATTGATTCTAAGCTACCCCTTCCCCCCTTATATTTTAATCTCTCTGATACTGGATTGTGACTTAAAAACAATGGCATGTTGCAGTCATCTCATCCAGTGGCCAGTAGTTGATGTTATCTGCTTATGTACCAATATAAAAATCATAATGTAGCTTAGAATAAAATTCCAGAGACACCAGAGAAGGTGTCTCTTTTTACAAGTTGAAGACTTTTGACAAGGAGATGCTAAATGGTTGTGGTGAGATAGAAGGGTGGGGGAAGTGGGAAATCACAGTAGTTTAACAACCCTTGGAAGCAGGAGTCTAAAGTAGGCTGTGCCTAATTGCTGAGCTAGCTTGAGAGCCTAGCATCAATCTTTTAATTTTTTAATGACTTCATTTAAAAAAGCACTGCATCACTGATGTGCTTGGTGACACAGAAAATGAGATTCTCTGGAGAAATGTGGACACTGATGATTATATGTCAAAGAGTGAGAAGAATTACATTTGGATTTCTTCATGAATTTTAGGAATTGATTAAACCAACTTATTTTGCTTATGTTTTGTTTTTATGCCTGTGTCAGGGTGATAGATAATAAAAACCCATATCTAAGTAAGTCTACAATTTTTTCTTTCAATAACAATAAAATAAAAATTCTATAAAGTGTATCAGTTTAAGTAGCAGTTTCTTTCCCTAATGGTTCATACAATAATGATGCACTTTATTGAAATGTTTTTTCTGTCTCTGTATAATTCTTTTTGCTAGGTGATATTTTTTCCCTTTTAAACTCTATGTGCTGATGTAGAATGGCTTTAAAATATCGCCCTTTCATTCAGTGTTCAATTTTTTTTGTCAGTTTTCCAATTTCCCTTGTACAATTTATACCCTATAAACAAAGTTTATTCTATATGTGTAACTCTTTGCTATAGAAAATGCTTTGGAAAATATTTACCAAAGGAATTCAAATATATTAAACATGGAAGACAAACAATTGCCATTAAAATTGGTGATAGGAGAACTTTTCCTACACTATGAAATACTGCATACTAGAGAGTACAGTAAACAAACAAACGAACAAAAAACCGTAAGGGTAATTGCAAAGATTGAACAAGTTGTGTTATAAATGTGGCCAAATTTTAATGTGTTGTGTATTAAATATACTGATGCATATTATAGAGTATTAGTGTCATCAAAGCTTCTTTTTTTGTTTACATTAAATGAGACAGGGAAATGTAATGAAGTTAATTTGGAAATTTTGTAAGAAATATGAAGGTGCCTTATCATCTCATTACTTTTGTGATTTATATTTGCCAACTTGTTTTTTTTGTTTTTTGAGATGGAGTCTTGCTCTGTTGCCCAGGCTGGAGTGCAGTGGTGTGATCTCAGCTCACTGCAACCTCCATCTCCCAGGTTCAAGCGATTCTTATGTCTCAGACTCCCGAGTAGCTGGGATTATAGGTGTGTGCCACCATGCCCAGCTAATTTTTTTGTATTTTTAGTAGAGATTGGATTTCACCATATTGCCCAGACCAGTCTCGAACTCCTGACCTCAAGGTGATCTGCCCACCTCGGCCTCCAAAAGTGCTGGGATTAAAGACATGACCCACTGCACACAGCAAATATTTGCCAATTATTTTGAAAAGATTCCTAATTTATCTCATTATGCAAAAGAACTGGAAATGTGTGACTTGCCAGTTGATTATTGAAGAAAAAAATTGGACTGCATTTGAGTTTAAATGGGTCCAAGCCTTTATGTTTCAAGTTAATATTGCTGTTCGGTTAAAAATAACAGATGAGTTTTTTTTTAAATTTTTCAGTGTTACTCAGTGATAATAAGAAAACATTACCCTCTGAAGCAATAACAGTATAAAACATTTACGACCTTAAAATCATGTTTTATATGTAAAAGTATCTCAGTTTAAGAAGTCTCCTGGCCAGGCATAGTGGCTCACGCCTGTAATCCCAGCATTTTGGGAGGTCGAGGCTGACGGATCACCTGAGGTCAGGAGTTCAAGGCCAGCCTAGCCAACATGGCGAAACCCCATCTCTACTGAAGAATACAAAAATTAGCCAGGTGTGGTGGCGGGCACCTATAATCCCAGCTACTCAGGAGGCTGAGACAGGAGAATTGCATGAACGCGGGAGGTGGAGGTTGCAGTGAGCTGGGACCGTGCCAGTGCACTCCAGCCTTGGCAACAGAGCGAGACTCTGTCTCAGAAAAAAAAAAGTCTCCTGGTTACATGCAAGGTATTAGCTGATTATGACTTGATATAATTATATTTAGACTGTTGATTGGTCATTGTTTTTCATTTAGTGGTCGAGAGTGTCTAGCAAAATGCTGACTGGCATATGCAGATACTGAATTTACATCTTCATATATTCATGTCTCTCGATATTCAGAACTCAGTTAAATTTATCCAGGAAGATAAGGAGGTCATAAATAGAATACCAAATGTGGCTTTGCTTCTTTTACAGTTAGAGAGCTTTGTTAATATCCTCATTTTCTTTATTTGTACTAGCATTTCCAAATAGAATTTGTTTCACAAGGAAGTATCAATGTATAGTGTCTCTGTCAGGCCTTGCATTAGTCCTAGTTTCTCATAGTTGATTTTCAGTGACTTTTCAAATTTGGTATACTTTCTATTATATCATAACTTATTTTCCCAACCGTCTAATGGAGACTTGTTAAGGTAGGTCAACCTCATTTTTGTTTTTGAGTTTAATATTACAAATTTTGTTGAAATTTTTATTTTGAAGTAATTCAAACAAAAAGATTGCAAAAATAGTATGAAGAATTCACATGTACTTTTCACTCAGCATTCCCCCATGTTAACCTCATAAATAACCACAGTAATATTGATAAATATCAGGACATTAGCATGGATACAATACTATTAACTGCTCTATTCACTTAATTCCATTTTCATTAATTGCCCCACCAATGTCCTTTCTTTGGACTGAGATTCTATCCAGAGTCTTCATTTATTGTTCTTTCTCCTAAGTTTCCTTTATTCTGGGGAAGATAGTTCCTTGTCCTTTTTGTCTGTCATGGTCACCACATTTGGTCAGCTCTTTTGTAGACTGCTCCTCAAATTGGGTTTGTTTGATGTTTCCTCGTGATTAAACTCAAGTTATGTCTTTTTGGCAAGAATATTGTCGAAGTGATAGAGTGTCCATTTCAATGCTTCATATGAGATGACGTGGTGTTGTGCCCAGCTTACTTATTTTCACTCTTCTGTTATGAGTATGTACCCCACTGCTAAGAATGCCAGCTTTTTGCCTTCGTACATCTAATTATATTTATTTTTCAAGATTTGCCTTTTTAAAATGGTTTTCTCTATTTGCTCTACTTCATTTGATCTCTCACTTCTTTGCCTTCCATTTGCCATAATACTCAGTAAAACTTTGTCATACTTATGGCTTGAAAGTCTATGTTATGTTGTGGGAGCCTCACCCACTGTTGCTCCCAGGAGACCTCTTTGGTTTATTCCCTTGGGACATTGAGACTTTTGTACCAATTTATTTTGTCCAAACATGCTCTCAATAATCATATGGGTTCAGTACTACCAAAGTTTGGCACTTAATTATTATTTTATTTATTGAAAGTTAATTTTATCTTCTAATTAGATGGTATCTTCTTGCCATCATGGACAATTCTACAGATTTTTTTTTTTTTGATTACTTGGAGAGAGAAACAAGTATTTTTAATAGTATGTGGATTTAATCTGTTAAATCCACATACTATTTAATAGTATGTTGATATAGACTGTTAATCATTAGATTTTTTTCAATAATTTAAGGTGAAGAGGGGAGGAAAAGATTGGGTACAGCTGTGCTTAGGGAATAATTTAAAAGTGATTTCTAGAAGAAAGTACACTTAGTTTTCTTGTTCATGTATTCTTTCTTATCTCTAGCATTAGTGCTGAAAGTAACTATTGGTATAGAAGTGAAAATTATCAAAAAAAAAAGACTGATTAATAACCTCAAAGCTGAAAGGAGATTACTAATTCAGAAAATGACAGTTGTAAAATAGAAATCCGATATTAGTTTATAGTTGATTATCAGTTTTATACAGAAAATGATAATAGTGATAAGAATAGCTCTTCTTCATAGCCTTAATGGCTCTGCCATTGAATTACTTCAAATTGTGATGATGTTTTCTTCCTAAGAGCTGATTAATTTAATGTGTTCATGTTTTTGTTCCAATAATGGTCCTAAGATTACAGGTGGAATACTGGGACACAAAAATAATATAATATTTTGTCAGAGACTACCAAACTCATTAGATGCGGAGACAAAGCCACAACTGGGTTTCTGATTGGGTGGATTTACCCCCCTCCTACCTTTCCCCATTAGACTGAATTTTAACAAACCAGATAGGCTTTCTCAGGTATGGAGATTTCGAATATGCTGTTAGAATCAGACAGCATGAGCTAACATATTTTAGAAATATACTTGACTTCATTTTAAAAAGAGAACATTTATGTTTTCTCACTATTTCACGTGTAATGCAATATAAATAAAGCCCTATCCGAGTTTCATGTTTGTGGGGAAACTAGCATTACTGCAGATTAGTGACAGGGCAGAGAAATGACCTTATTATCTCTGTAATGGTAATAGTGTGCTTCACAGGGGAGCTTGTGTTGTTAAGAGTGAGTTGTTATTTTCTTGCAGATGCTTTCTGCACAAGTTATTAATATATTAAATCAGAAGGATTGGAAAGTGCTGTCTAGGGACTTAGGAATATAATTTATAAATTTCAGTATTCACCTTTACTTGAAATATCATGTAAATCTGATTTTGTAGATGTATACACAAGCATAAACATGATTTCACACGTCAATTTCTTTGCACATACCTTTTCTTTCTTTATGGAATATCCTATTTTTCCTGTGTCAAGTACCTCTGTCTCTAAGACCCACAGCAGTTGTATCCTCCGTGATGAAACCTTCTATCCCTGTAACCAAGTTGTTGCTTCCCTTTAGATTCCCAGAGCAGTTTGTTCCCATTGCTATATTATGTTTTTATTTGTTGGCTGATAAATCTCTTTCCATCTTTGTAACTCACAGTCGAGTGTGTGCTTCTCAATGGCAATTCAGTTTTTCAGTTCATATTCCAGTATCTTGCATGATGCCTGCATATATTGAATATGTAGCAACTATTAAATGAAAAATGTATATTAAACTTGGTATAATTAATATATATATATTATTTAGACACCTCACCTCTTCCAAAAATGTGTTTAAGATGGATTATAAGCAATATAGCAAATTAGAAGAAAACTGAAAGAAAAAAGTAGGATGGGAAATAGAATGGGGCCAAGGATGAGCAAATTCACACCATGAATCTCTTAAGTGAATGTGTAGTGTGAATGAGAATATGCATTAAAAAAATCTATCCTGTTTGATAATTGCATTTTTACAATTTTGGCCTTGAAAAGATTTCTTGTTTTTCTGAGTTGTTCATTTTGTCACTATTTATCTGATGCTGAAGTGTTTATCTGAGGAATGCTTATTAGTTCTAAGATTCTAATGTAATCAGCATATGGTGAAATGGAGTGACATCAGTTCGTCCCACTTCTGTGAAAATAGGAATCTGTAATATGACTGTGTGTGGTGCTCTTTAGCTTCTGAAGATTTGTGCTCTAACTCCTGTCACCTGCTCTCTTTTACAAAGCACATAGCCGTGGGGTAGGAATGCAAGAAAGCTAACTTGAAATAACAGTCTTTTCCTGGAATAAATATGTTTTAAAATAAATTTGACTAAGAAGTACCTATGAATTCTAGCTTGCTCTCCAGGTGACTTGTTTGCCAAATTTAAATAAATTGACATATTTAAATGAATTCTTATTCTGTTCTCAGGATAACATTTAAGCAAATCTAAGAAGAGGTTTTTTTTTTTTTTTCTTATTCTCAGTATGGTGTTTTTAAAATAGAGAATAAAACTTGGTTTGTTTTGTTGTTCCTTAGTTAATTGTTAAAATAATGAGGCCTTATTATTTGGGGTAATTTATTTAAGACAATAGAGCAATTAATCACTCACTGGCAACCTGACAAAGGAAGTGGGCCAAGATGCCAACCCATTTCTTGTGGTCTGCCAGCCCTTAAGAGTCGTGTGTTCCAGGGATTTGCTAATTGCCAGCTGGCAACTGATTTACAAGGCGGGAAAGACAGGACTCTTGAATCATGGCCACTTATGAGTAAGATGCAGTGTGTACTGGCTTTCAGCCTTGTCTACTGGCATTCAGATGTTGCTGCCAGGGGAGAGACTTGATGATGACGAGGAGCCTATGTGCTATCTTTGGTGTGTTTGTCCTATGTCATCAGCATTGTTCTTGACCCTCACTTTGGTTTAACAATTAAGACCTGCTAAGTAGAATATACTACTCCAGTGGTAATGTGTGTCTCCCTGTCTGTTTATTTGTCTACCTGCCTGTCCATTCATCTATCCATCTGTCCATCCATTCATCCATCCATCCATCCATCCATCCATCCATCCATCCATCCGTCTATCCATCTGTCCATGCAATGAATACTGGGGTTAAGCCATCAATGAATGGGCTGGAATTAACCTCTGAAAGCACTGTTTACAATTGGGGCTGGCAATCTTTTTCTGTAAACAAACAGATAATACATATTTTAGGTTTGTGGACCATACTGTCTCTGTTGGAACTAGTCAGCTCTGCTGTTGTAGGGTAGAAACAGCTGTAGACACTGTGTAAATCAATGGCATGGTTGTGAGCCAATGAAATGCTGTTTCCAAAAAAATCAGCTTGCAGCTATAGTTAGCCCACCCCTCAATTAGACAGTGGAAGTATCTGACTCAACATAGTTTGGGAGCTACACAAAAACTTTTAAAGAAGTTCTTTAATACTTATAAGTTTTCTAACACTGCTTTATGTTCCAGGTTTGTTAGCTTAATTATTGTCTGTTTCGGGATTTATCTAAAAAATGTAATTTTATAGATTTTACTGTTTTCTTTTTTATTTAAGTATGTTAATCATTTAAATGATATTCACCTCTTTCTGACACTGGTTATATAAATGTCATTGGATTGGAAATCTATAAAAAAACAAGGAATAAAATTCACCGCTGTATCACCCATAAAGCACCATTACATTTAATAGTTTTTACTTATAAACATGATTTTAAAAACTACTTTGACGTGGAAGTATGGTCAAGATACATTGATGAGTGAAAAAAATGCAGATTGTAGAAGAGTTCTGAACAGTATATATGATGTGATTCTATTTGTGAAAAGAAAAAAGATTATGTATGTGTACACTAGCATATGGTAAATATCTGAGTAGATATGGAATCAGTTCTTAGTTTTCAAGCAAATGAAATCAACTCTCCAGTATAAGCAGAAGGAAATTTATTGAAGGTTAAATAAATAACTCGCAGATTTCTGGAATCCCCAAGAATCAGGTTTAGAGGCCATATATTTAGAAGCAATACCCCAAATAACTGGTTCTGCAAAGAGGCCCTGGCAACTGTCAGTCTGAATCCGTGATACCACTAAGCCTAGATGCTGGATTTTCCTCCACTGTTACCAGTATTCCAGAATGAATTCTAGACAGTTACTGCTCTTCTGTGTCATCAGCTTCCAATTCAGAGTCTGCTGTGGATGCGTTGGATTGCCAGAGCCCATGTTTTGTGCCCTGGCTGCAGAGGAACCTTAGCGGGGAGGCATGTGGAATTCACTTCTGTAGTGGACAAAGGGCCCTGCCTCCTAAGGTAGAGGATTTACCAAATGTAGGAAGAGGATTCAGAATCTTGGATGCCAGAAAGAATGAGAGCTGTCTACAGCAGACACCTGGGAAATTGTTAGCATTGGTTACTTCTGGATGGTGGAGTTGGAAGGGCTAACTGGGAGCCTTCCAGAGGGAGGCTTTTACTTTAATTTTACTCTTCTGTCCTTTTTGAATATATATATAAAATAAAAAAGTCCATGGGGAAAATGAACAAAAGGGAACAACAGTTTTTTCCAGCATTTCCACTGATAGTATTTTCACATAAGAACTCAAGAATGGCTAGGCGCGGTGGCTCACACCTGTAATCCCAGCATTTTGGGAGCCTTGGGGGTGGATCACCTGAGGTCAGGAGTTCTAGATCAGCCTGGACAACATGGTGAAACCCTGTCTCTACTAAAAATACAAACATTAGCAGAGTGTGGTGGTGCATGCCTGTAATCCCAGCTACTTGGGAGTCTGAGAATCACTTGAACCCAGGAGGCAGAGGTTGCAGTGAGCTAAGATTGCGCCACTCCACTCCAGCCTGGGCGACAGAGTGAGACTCTGTCTCAAAAAAAAAAAAAAAAAAAAGCCCGGGCGCGGTGACTCACGCCTGTAATCCCAGCACTTTGGGAGCCCGAGGTGGGTGGATCATTTGAGGTCAGGAGTTCAAGACCAGCCTGGCCAACACAGTGAAACCCCATCTCTACTAAAAATACAAAAATTAGCCTGGGGGTAGTGGTGTGCACCTGTAATCCCAGCTACTTGGGAGGCTGAGGCAGGAGAATCACTTGAGCCTGGGAGGCAGAGGTTGCAGATCACGCCACCACACTCCAGTCTGGGTGACAGAGTGAGATCCTGTCTCAAACAAACAAACAAACAAAAACAAAACAAAAAACTAAAGAAACCTTCTCAGCATAACTGTGCAGTTTCATCAACTTCATACTCAATTTTATTTTGAAATTCCATTTATAATTTTCTCCCAGATTCAGTCATCTCTATATTGCATGTACTTGGTTGGGCAGAGAAGTCATAAAATGGTTTTCTCTCAGATACCAGTGGCTTCTTTTTGGCTTGGTAGAGCTGATTTAGTTTATCTTTTTAAGGTCTACAGTATTCAGTTTTGAAAATTAAGGTGTTGTCAGCGGCTGTGATTGATGAAGTGTTCATAGATATAAGGTGAAAAACTACAATCTACTTTAAAATTTGACCCTATTATTTTTTCCCCAAACCCCCATAAATTTGCTACTTTTTAGAAAATTGATCTGAGAACTTAATTCAACTTAATAAAGTTTTATCACAGGTAATAACAATTTTTAAGAACAATTTTAGATTTACAGAAAAAGTATGAACATAGTACAGAGTTCTTAAATACCACACACCCTGTTTGCCCTATTATTAACATCTTACATACATGTAGGATACAATTATTATAGTTAATAGACCAATATTGATACATTCTTACTGACTAAAGTTCCTTCTTTATTAAGATTTTTTTAGTTTCTAAAGTTTATTTTTTTGTTCCAAGATAGCTGCTGCATTTTATACATTTATATTGCATTTATTCATCTGTGCAGTAATGTCATAGAGCCATATCGTAAATGCTGTTTCTGTTTTAAGTAATATAGAATTTAGAGAAACAATAAATAAAATAAAGCTTTGCTACAATGAGCTTCATAAATTATTTTATGCACAAGTGTCACCTCAGAAAAAATAACTGTTTTTTTTTTTTTTTTTTTTTTCCTGTTCTGTATTTAGCGGAACAGGTTCCTATAGAACCATACAACATCCCATTGTCCCAGGCCGAAGTCATACAGGAAGGGAGTGATGTTACTCTTGTTGCCTGGGGCACTCAGGTGAGTAGCATTGATCCCAACTGTTAAAACCTATGTTGTGCTTGGAAGCTCTCATTTTAAATCCTGATACATGAAAAATTGAAGACAATGTTTTCTTTATATTTCAGATTAAATCTGGTGCTACTGATGCTAATTTCTTTTTTCCCTCAACTTTATTGATGTGTAATTGACAAATGAAATTATATATATTCAAGGTATATATGTGATGATTTGATATATGCATACCTTGTGAAATGATTACCATAATCAAATTAATTAATGGATCCATCACCACACATAGTTACTATTTTGTGTGTGGGGGTGGGGGTGAGGACACTTCAGATCTATTGTTTGCGTTAGTCACTGTGCTGTATATTAGATCCTGAGAACTTCCTCATCTTATAACTGAAAGTCTGTGGTACTGATTTCTGAGTGAAGGTGAGATGTCTGTATATATTAAAATGTATACACATGTGGTGGCCATAAATATGTTACAACGATGTATTAATTAAAAACACATTTCTTTTGAAATATGTGTATACCCACATTACTTTTGCTGCAAATGGCTATAATCTTTTTCATTACATTTCCTGCCATCTCTCATGATTACTTTGCTGGCCATGTGTACCCATCCACTGGTCCAGACTCAAAATTCCATATCTGTCTTTTTTTCCAGTGACCCTCTCTACTGATCCACTTCATTTTCCCCCAGGCTTGTTGTCACTTTGCTCTACCTCCCAACTTTTTCTCTGGCCATAAACTCCTATCTCTTCCACTTTTCTTCTCTCTCCTTCTTTTAAAGATATGGTCAGTTTTTATTTTTCTGCATAAAGGAAATCCTTATTTTAGGAAATTTAGGGCAACACAATATAAAGAAGATAACAAGAATGGTTTTCAATATCAAAAGCTCCTACTCTCCTCTCCGTTTGATTTTTGGCATGGAGAGCTGCAGTCCTCATGGTTTCTCACCTTCAGTGGGGTAACTCTGCTGCTTGGTGAGTTGTATCCCATTGACAGTGTCCTTAGTGGGTGTGGCAAACCTCTTTGCTGTCCTTCTGTCCACTTTTTAATCCACATCTCTGTTACTGTCAGCTCATGACCTTACCTCTCTTTTTAATGGGTAAGTTAGGGTGTATTAGGTATTAACTCACATAGCTTGCTCTTCCTTTTGCTTCAGATTCTTTCCTTCTTCCCTTTGTCTTGAAGAAGAGGTGTCTGGTTTACATAACAACCTCTGCAAATCGGTTTCAGACTGTGTTCCATTTTACCTTCCTTCTCCAAGACTGTAGTCTATTAGCTAGTCCCTCTCTCCTGCATCTTCAATTTTCCATTTCTTGTTGCTCTTATTTAAAAAGTATGTCTCTCTTCACTATTTAAAGAATTATTTTCCCCTTAAATCCCTTTACACCTCCCTCCTTTTAACGCTGAACTTGAACAACTGTTTTCTATTGTCTATATTTAATTTCTTAACTTCGTTATATTCTTGTACCTGTGAGTTCCATTCCCACTAATTTACTGTTTTTGTCAACATTACTGATCTTCTAGTTGTTTAAATTCAGCTCTTATTCCTGCTATGGTATATGATACTGGCTGCTATCCCTGTGAAATCTTCCTCTTAAGCTTCTGCAGTACACTGTCTCCTGGTTTTCTTTCTAGCTCTTTAACTGTTCTTTTTATCTCCTTTTTTTCTTTCCTTCCCTCCTTTTTCCCTCCCTCCCTCACTCCTTCCCTCTCTTTCTTCCTTCCTTTCCTCTTGGGCCATTTTTTCCTTAAATGTTCGTGATTTTTGCCCTTTACTTCTCCCTCTACATGCTTTCTACCTATTCGTTTGACTTCATTTACCTTCTGTGTGCCATCTTTGTAATCAGTGTCTGTGGTACTGACTTCTCTCTCTAAGCACCTCTTTCTGTTTTCTAGATATCTGTACTTAACTATTTTTGCAGAATATGGGATTCAACATATTTAAAACAAATTTATGAATTCTTCATGCAGATCAATTCCTGAGACTTTAAATACTATCTCTAATAGTGATGTCAGCATTCAACTAGTTTTTGAAGCTGGAACCTTTGTAGTCATTCTCTGCATATTTTTCTCTTTGTTTCAGGTTCATGTGATCCGGGAGGTAGCTTCCATGGCAAAAGAAAAGCTTGGAGTATCTTGTGAAGTCATTGATCTGAGGACTATAATACCTTGGGATGTGGACACAGTTTGTAAGGTATGAATATAATGGTGATAGAATGTCATTTCCCTGAAACCTTTGGTCAAATATGTTGTATATTTGCAAATCATTCTTTTGAAATTGTGAGCTACGTGAGCATTTTCAATTGATTTAAAAGTTTTAAATTTGCAGCATGAAAGAAAGTTGTATAAACAGCTTCATGCTCAAGGAAACAAATCGCTATAGAATTTATTTTTCCTCCTGTAGTTTTCTCTGTTTAAAATACTACAAAACGGGGTCCTTTATGCAGTCACCTTGGGTTAAGTTGTGTGAGTCATGGAGGATATCAAGGATGCCGAAGGCACCTGTGTTTTTGACTTCTTATTAGTTATGGTTCAATTAGCTAGGTTTAATTTAGTCAGGTAAGTTAAGTGATTTGGCTGAATTTTCATTTATCTTCTCTCCAAAAGTAATGGGGATGGAATTTTTTTTTTTTAAATAACTCTGTATATAGTCTTAATACTGTGGGTTACAGTCTAAGGGTTGTGTGGAGATTCTGGCTGCTCTAATGTACAGTTTCTATCTAAGTAGTCTCATGACCTTTGGCCTGATTACATTGGTCTTCTTTTTACTATTAAGATTTACATAGCTAGTTCCCTCTTAAGAATATAGTTTAGTTCTCATTTACCTCTTTATATCCAGTGTCTTTCACACCAATGTCAAGATAATTTAAGAAGCATCTATTTTCATATTGATACAAAGAAGGTTAAGCACTCTTTTTGTAATAGTCTTATCAATTAAGACTAGCTACATGTATTGTAAATTATATGTACCTAGTCTTAATAGATAAGTACAATAGATATATGTACGATTAATAGATACACGTACAATTACATGTAAAATTGTGGGAAACAATGACATGTATTATTTTTTCTTGATTTACTGCTATAGTCGTAAGACACAGGGCATTTTATATTTACCACTTTTAAGAGCTTTGGCATTCTCATAGCTTTTACAGGCTATTTCTTGGATTAGTTACATGAAAATAGCATGCAGATACTACTGCTGTAAAAGTGTAGCCTGGGATGTTTTTAGGTGAAGATGTTTTATAATTTAGTAGAAGATGTAAGATTTGTTATAGTAACAAAGTTCCGAAGACTCACTTGACACCATCTAAACACTTGACATGCTTACAAATGGTTTCAACAATATCCTGAGCCATTCTATTTGTAGTTGCTGTAATTAAGAGCAATATTTCAGACTGAGTTATTCATAGCTTCATGAAAATAATTTAATGCTTTTTGCAGGCATTTTCAAATCAAGTCAGATACCGGGTTTTCTTTCAAATAGCCAAATGTTCCAAATTATAGTTAAACTAGAGTTGGCTTCTTGTTTACAACATGTATCCACTACTTATCCTGGGGTTTGTATTTTTAGTGTAGATGGTGGTTTTACATGGGGATATGATGTTTTATCATGGTGCAGTGTGGGGGGCATTTACATATGGTCAGAGCAAGCACTTTTAGAACTTTATTTACATATATATATATAACCTTAACATTCAAAAAGCATTTTTGTAGCAGCTTATGGTAAAGCACAAGTATACTAATACTTCATTTTGGCAACTGTGGAAGCAAAGAGAGGAGGGGAAGAAAGAAGGGTGAAGTTGTTTATATTTACATCGATATCGGTTTGCTTTTGCATCACTGTATTAAATCTACTGGTTGCATCTTTGTCTTATCCTAGAATGCAGATCCATTTTCCTTAGGGCTCTATCCTACTGGGAAAGATGAAAGAGGAGACAAGTGATCTCTACTGAATGAGAAAGTGATGCATCAGACCTCTGACTTATTAGCATCATTATTTTGTTTTGTTTTGGGATGCTTTCATCCGGTTGTGACAGTGAAAGCCAGCTTCTTGATTGCTTTGGATCTATTGGAGACTTTCTTCATTGCTGATGATGGTACCTCTCCTGTTTTCTTTTGATGTATCAAAAGAGGTAAAATTTTGGTACTTAGCTTTTTCCTCCTAGGATTTAGAGATGATTTTAAAGAAGAGGGCCCTATAACCAAATATTTATATTGAAAATGAGGGATTTTTTTCCCCCAGAGTGAAGCTTTTTAAATTCATCTTGATAAATTCTATAGTAACCAAAATTTGTGTTACAATCTCTTTTAATTAGCTGTGTTTTATCAGTTGTTTTTGTCTTATGACTCATTAGATCCCTCAGTTTTATTCATTATGTGTCAGCTAAACCCCAATATATATCTTTTGGAATGCCTAATTGAGAAAAGAAAGCATATTAAAAGCAAAAATGATTTGTTGAACACATACATTAACATACTCTACACACTAAAATGACTCTGGGACACTTGAGGAATTCATACTTCTTGCTTAATCCTTGATGCATGGTTTGGAAGTTATAAAACAACATAAATAGTTACTCAGGGATAGAGAAAGGAGCAGAGTCTTTGATTGTTGCTCAAGGGAGTTACAAAATTAGAGACTTAAATGGGCCTAGAAACCACAGCTAGTTTTTCCACTCAGTGCTGACCCTGATATTAAAAAGCTCAGCTGGAGACTTCTGAAAAGCACAGTAGAAAATTCTTGAGTTTAGAGGTGCTTAAGAGACAGATACCTGACCCTGATATTAAAAAGCTCAGCTGGAGACTTCTGAAAAGCACAGTAGAAAATTCTTGAGTTTAGAGGTGCTTAAGAGACAGATACCTACCCTGTGCCATGGGGGGGGGGGGGGGGGGGGGGGGTGTGTGTGTGTGTGTGTGTGTGTGTGTGTGTGTGTGTGTGTGTGTGTGTGTGTGTGTGTGTGTGTGTGTGTGTGTGTGTGTGTGTGTGTGTGTGTGTGTGTAAAAGTGGATTGGCTTAAGAGAATCAGCTGTGTGAGTTCAAAGCCCTGAAATGAATGGCACATTGAAACTGATGACCTATAACTGCTTTTTAGTTGGCTACACTTGCTATTTGGTCTCAACCAGGTGTGTAGAATCCAGGTGTATAGAACTCATTTTGTGGGGCTGTAGTGACAAAATTGAAATTTTGAGGGGATTTAGACACATACTTTAACTTTCTCTCAAAATATTTGCCAAATTCTAAAGGTGTAAATGGTGAAAGGTAAGTAGAAAATATCTGGAAAGTGAAGCTATCACTTGATAATGAAGTGACAAAGACCAATCATACTCTCAACTGAAAGCCATGGAGAGTTAGGTCTTACAATTAGAGGCAAACCAGATGTAGACCAGGTCATCTCAAACCCACAACACAGCCTCTACCCCTTTGAGTTTTTCTTGAATTATGTACTTTTACTCTATCTGCCCAGCAGAGCAAGGAGTCAATCCTCTCATTATCTGGAACTTCTATAAACCAGCATTCAATAAAAAACTATTAAGTAGATGAAGAGACAGGAGTATTTGATCAATAACAAAGAGGAAACAAATAATAAAAAGCAGAAACACAGCTGATCCAGATATTGGAGTTAGCAGACAAGGACGTCTTGATTGTTATGCTTAGGAACACAGAGAAAATAAGGAACAAAAGAGGTAAGAGGGTAGAGAATTACTTAGAAAATTGGGTGTGTGCGTGTGTACATGTACGTATATGGATCAAGTAAACTTTGTGGAGCCATCAAAAAAATATGTATCTGACAATAAGAACTCAATGAATAGGCTTATAACATATTGGACTCAGTAGATGATAGCAATAATGAACTGGAAGGCTAGTTAATAGAAAATGTCCACATTGAAGCACAAGTCAGAAAAGAGGATAAAGCACATTTGGGATCTGGTCAAAAGATGTCTTATATACAATTTGAATTCCAGAAAAAGAAAAGAGAGAAAATCAGCAACAATATCTAAAAAAAAAATTTCTCATGAAAGTTTCAGAACATCATTACACAAGCTTTGTTAATGTTTAAGAAGATTATATTCAAAGAAAACCACACCTGGTATGCACAATGGCATGACATCTTAAATTGCTGACTATGCTAGCCTACAGTTCTATACTTAGTGAAAATATCTTTTTAAAATTAAAATGAAAAAAAAATAGTTTAGGCAAACAGAAATTGAGAGAATTTATCACTAGCAGGCTCTCACTAAAAGAAGGTACTGCAAGGGAGCTCCCTTTGGCAGAAGGAAAATGATCCTAAAAGAAAATATGGAAGAGAGCATACACTGTAGCTCAGGATTGATTGTCCAAAACAGTACTGATAATTTTCTGTGAAAGTTTAAGTTTAGTGAAGTTTAAGTTAAATA
This sequence comes from Macaca thibetana thibetana, assembly GCF_024542745.1. Taxonomy (NCBI): domain Eukaryota; kingdom Metazoa; phylum Chordata; class Mammalia; order Primates; family Cercopithecidae; genus Macaca; species Macaca thibetana. The sequence continues at coordinate 77,447,169 of NC_065581.1, forward strand.
TATGGAATTGAAATGTAAGACAATAAAAACACAAAAGCCAGGGGGTCTTACATGGAGTTAAAATATTCTATTGTTCTAGGATTATTATGAAGTGTAATGTTCTAATTAGGTTTTAATTAAGCATACAAGTTTTAATCTCCAGTGTAACAACTGAAATAACAGCGAAAGAATGCATAGCTAGCAAGTTAATAAGAGAACTATAAATTAATAAAAATATTTGGTTAATCCAAAATAAAGAAATAAGTGTAAAAAATGGATGGGTCAATAGATAACAGATGATAAGATGATATAAACCCAAATATAGAAGTAATTAAATACAAAAAGATTAAATAAACCTAGTAAAAGTCTAAAGATCCTCAGACTTCATGAAAAACAACTACCACCACCACATGTAGCTTAAAAAAAGGCATACTTTAAATATAAGGACATCAAAATGTTGAAAATGAAAGGATGGAAAAAGAAAGTTGGTGTAGATATACCAATTTCAAATAAAGCATTAAGGCAAAAAGGACTACTAGAAATGAAGAAGAACATTTCACAATGCCAAAGGGACCAGTCCACCATGAAAATATAATAATCCTAAGTCTCTTTCATCCTTAATAACATAGTTTGAAAATAAATAAAGCAATAGACCAAACAAAGAAAACAGAAGAGGTATGAACATGTTCACAGTTACAGCAGGAGACTTTAAGACATCCCTCTTAAATCTTACTTAATCAAACAGACAAAATCTTGGTAAGTGTATAGAAGATCTGAACAAAACAATTTGTAAAGTTGTCCTAATTGCGCACCAAACTATCAATAGAATATGTAGCATTTGTCAAAATTGGCCAAATGCTGGGGCATAAATAATAACCTTAAAAAATTCCAAAAGCTTGGAATCATTGAGATTATGTTCTCTAACAATAGTGGAATTCAGTTAGAAATCAAGTGAAAGAAAAGGACAACTAGAAAAGCCTCAACTTTCTATGAATTAAATACCTTGCTTCTAAATAACCATGGATTACAGAAGAAACTCAAAAATTAGAGAAGAGACTGAACTGAATGATTAAGGTACATTATATCAAAAGTTTCAAGAACCAGCTTAAGCCATGCTCAGAGGAGACTTTATACCTGTAAATATATAAATTTAGGAAATAGGAATAAGAATTAAAAAAATTAATGATCTGAATTTCCATCTCCAGAAAGAAAATCAAACCTAGAAAAAGTGGAAGAAATGAAGTAATCAAGAGCAGAAATTACTGAAATTGAGTCTGTAGAGAAATTTAATAAAGTAAAATTTAGATCTTCGGTTTACAGGCATGAGCTACTGCGCCTGGCGTAAAATTTAGATCTTTGAAGAGATTAATGTAATTGATAAACTTTTAACTAATGGAAAAACTAGGGTGCAAACAAATGACAAATGTGTGTTTGTATGATGAAGAGCTCACAGACAGTGGTAAGATAAAGAGGATGTTATGAATAATTTTACAAATAAGTTTTGAGTAAAGTTGACAATTTCCTGGAAAAATGTAAGTCATTCAACATTGATACAACATTGACTGAAGAGTCATGATCTGTTAAAAAATTAAATGTAATGTTATTACCTCTCATACAGAGAAAACCCCAGGCCCAAATGGCTTTATTCGTGAATTCTTTAAAATATAGTCCTTGTGCAAACCCTTACGGAGAGTGGAATCAAAGAGAAAACTTTCAAATTCTTTTTATAAGGCCCACATAATCTTAATATCAAACCTATTTAGGACAGTATAAGAAAGGAAAATTATAGACAACTTTTAAAATAAATGTAGATCACATAGATAATGTTCATAAATATTCACAAAGCGGTTGATACAATTCCTCATATTAACAGAAAAGAGGAAAGAAAACCTGATTACCCTGATAATGCAAGAGAAGTATTTATTAAAATTCAATATTTATTCATGATTAAAATTTCATAGCAACCTAGAAATGGAAGGTAATTATCTTACTCTGGCAAAGAGTAGTTGCAAAATGCCTGCAGCAAAAATTATGATTCCTGGGGAAATTTTGACAGCTTTCCTCTTGATGTTGGGACAAGCTAGGGAAAAATTTACTGATACGTATGTCAGAACTTTATACAGAAAATCACAAAATATTATTCAGGAAAATTAAAGGCCCATAAAATGAAGCGTATAGCATGTTAGTGGATTGTAAGGCCAAGAAGAGCCAGAGCAATCTTGAAGAAGAACAAATCTGGGAGACTTCATTATCAAATGTTGAGATGTGTTATTAGGGCTGTAGTAATTATAACATTATATAGGTATAAAAATACACAAATAGACCAATGGAATAAAATAAGAGTCCAGAAACAGACCTGCTGGTTATCAGATTCAGGACAAAGGTGACTTTGCAATTTTGAGAGGAAAAGGTAGTTTTTTCAATAGAGGATGTTGATTCATTTGGGTACTGTGAAAAATAATTGTATTAACTCTTACCACGCAAACATCAATTACAGCTGAGTTGCAGATCTAATCATGAAAGAAAAAATAATGCTCTTGTGAGAAAGCATAGGTGAATATGTTCATGTGATCTTGTGCACTCATAAAACACTAACATTAAAAAAAGGCTGATAACATTTTGCTTCATTACAATTAAGAAAATTTATTCATCCAACGGGCTCCAATAAGAGAGTAAATAGATAATCTACAGATTTGGAGAAACTCAAGGAAACTCACATCTGGAAATATAAAGTACTTATACAATCAAAAAAAAGACAAAAAGAAAGACTAATATCCAATAGAAATATGAGTGAAAGTCTTGAAAAGGTACATTAAGTGTTGGCAAGAATATGGAGCAATCCAACTCTCATAGACTATTGTTGGTAATATAAATTTGTACAACCATTTTGGAAAATTGTTTGGCAGTATCTACCTGAATCCTATAACCTAGCAATTCCAATCCTGTATGTGTATATATGAAGAAATATACAAAAAAAAAATACAGAAGTGTTCATAGGGACATTATTTCTAGTAGCCCCACACTGTAACCTGCTGAAGTACTCATCAACTAGAGAATGGATCAATAATAAGTAAATATAATATTGTTCAGTGATGAGAATAAATGAACTAAAAATGTAATGGAATAATGTGTATTCATCTCACAAACACAAAGACACCAGTAAGTACATACTGAATGATTTCTTGTATATAAAGGTAAAAAATAGACAAAACTAATTGATGGTGTTAGAAGTCAGGCTAGTGATTATCATGAGAGTGGTTAATAATTGGAAGAGTATGTAAGGGCTATGGGTTGCTGGTAAGTTTCTTGTTCTGAGTGCTGATTATCCAGGTTAAAGTTTTGAAAATTGAGCAGAACAGTCATTTGGCGCACCGTTTTTGTATATATGTTAAACTTGAACAAAAAGTTTTTTTTTAAATAAAAAGAAGCACTATCTTCTGTTTCATTCATTTCCCTTACTTCACATTATAGTGAGCCCTTTTATGGACTCAGGGAGAGCCTTGGTGTCCTTAGCCAGGAAGAGATTCCTTTTATCATGCAGCTCTGTCCACACCCTTCCTTCAGTTTCTCCCTGCATCTCAGCTCAGCTGTCATGCTGATGTGAAACAGGAGCTCATAAGTAGGGCTGTTCTCTCCCAAGCCTTCCCAGGAGTAAGAACAGTGGTTAAGGTTATGGGCTTTAATGGACTTTCCTGCTGACATGCAGACCGCATTCAAAATGAGTTAAAAAGTGAGCTGCACTGTTAACAAAGCAGTGGCCAGGCCGAATAGCTTTTGAGGTGCTGTCAAGCTTGAAAGGAAGATTTTTCTTAAATAAGGAGGAATTCAGAGAAGCTGCCTTCAAAAATAAGAACTTGATTTTGGCAGGAGAATGAACAAAAGGCTTTGAAAGAAACTCAGATTCTCAAGCATCATTGTCATTTAACCTAGAATCAACTACATAACAACACTGCAAAAAAGTATTGAAGCACAATCATTTACAAGGTCTAGGTGATTTTTACATATCTGTAGAGAAGAAAAAACTGACACTTATAATTCTGACATGTCTAAACTCTACCTGAAGATTAAATTATGCTGATCATTAAAATGTATAAGACTTTGCCTTTATACCATACAGTCTTTTTAATTTATCTTTTTCTGGTGTGTCCTGCCTCCCAGATTAAATTCCAAAGCATATCCTGCTGGCTTTGCCTACATAATATCTCCAAAATCTGACCACTGCTTGATCCTGCTCCAGACCACTAGCATTTCTCACCTGGGTTTTGGCCATAGCCGCCTAACAACTGTCTTGCGCTTCTGACCTTTCCTTGCCGTAGGTAGAGTTCATACTTTTAATCTGAGTCATATCATATTCCTTCTACTCTCAAAAGGCCTCAGTGATTTCCCATTGAGAGGGAAGTCAAATTCCTTACCATGGCCTACAAGAATTTACCCGATTTAATTGCATTCCACATCCCACCACCCATCCACCCTTTAGAAAATGTTCTTTACCCAGATACTCCCTTCATTCTTTCTGTTACTTTGTCGGGAGAACCTACCCCCAATATTTCAATGTGGGTTCTTTCTATTTTCCATAAGTGTCAGCCGGCTGAGAAATAAAGAGAAAGAGTACAAAGAGAGGAATTTTACAGCTGGGCCGCTGTGGGCGACATCATGTATTGGTAGGACTGTGTTGCCCAACTAAGCCTCAAATCAGCAAGTTTTTTATTAAGGGTTTCAAAAAGGGAGGGGGTGTAAAACAGGGAGTAGGTACAAAGATCACATGCTTCAAAAGGCAAAAAGCAGAACTACTAATAAGAGTCTAACAAAGATCACATATTTCTGAGGGAACAGGACAAAGGGAAAAAAATAGAACCACTGATAAGGGTCCAACAACGATCACAAGGCAAAGGGCAAGAGCAGAACTACTGATAAGGGTCTATGTTCAGCGGTGCACATATTGTCTTGATAAACATCTTAAACAACAGAAAACAGGGTTTGAGAGCAGAGAACCGGTCTGACCACAAATTTACCAGGGCGGAGTTTTCCCCCACCCTTATAAGCCTTAGGGTACTGCAGGAGACCAGGGTAAATCTCAGTACTTATCTCAACCACATAAGACAGACACTCCCAGAGAGGCCGTTTATAGACTTCCCCCCAAGGAATGCATTCCTTTCCCAGGTTATTGATATTAATATTCCTTGCTAGGAAAAGAATTTAGCGATATCTCTCCTACTTGCACACCCGTTTATAGGCTATCTTCAAGCAGAAAAATATGGCTCTTTTTGCCCAACCCCGCAGGCAGTCAGACCTTATGGTTGTTTTCCTTTGTTCCCTTAAAGTTGCTATTATTCTGTTCTTTATCTGGTGCACTGATTTCATATTGTTCAAACACATGGTTTACAATCAATTTGTACAGTTAACACAATTATCACAGTGGTCCTGAGGTGACGTATATCCTCAGCTTACGAAGATAACAGGATTAAGAGATTAAAGATTGGTGTAAGAAATTATAAAATATTATTTGTGAACTGATAAATGTCCATGAAATCTTCACAATTTATGTTCCTCTGCTGTGGCTCCAGCCAGTCCCTCCATTCGGGGTCCCTCACTTCCCGCAACATCGTTCTGTTAGGCACTACTCAAATACCAGCCTTCCCTCCCTCTCACTCTCTGCCCAAAGCAATCTCCTACCTTTTTGAAGTTCTTGGGAAGTGTTTTTGTTTTTGTTTTTAAACAAAATTAGGAAATGTTAGAGAAAAGATCTTCATTTCTGTTCCCTCCATTGTTCTCTCCAGCTCTTTCTCCTGCTTTCCCTTCCCTTTCTCTTTTAAACATTCCTTAACCAGCTTATTTGATGCTGAATCCCATCAAGACTTCCTTTCACCTTTTCCTTCTTTCCTCCTCTCTGTAGTGATTAGCATGAGCTAAAATGTTATGTACTCTTGTTATTTACATTGTTGATCTTTCTTCCAAGTTCTATGACAGCAGAGATTTTTGTCTTTGGTTAAAAAATTCCCAGTACCTGCAACAATGACTGTCATAGGATTGATGCTCAATAAATACTTGCTGAAAAGTTAAAAATATTAGCAAGAGAAAGCTTAACAATGCTATGAAAACTGTTGTAATATTAAAATGTTTTCAATTTGGTGCTTTTCTTATTCTTGGTGCTCATAAAAAAGTTTAAAAAGTAACTTTAGAACAGTATTCTATGAATAAATACATTAGTTTATTCTAAATTGAAATATTTATTTAAAAGTTTTAAGTTTTGCTTTGACCTTGCATTTGATTTTTCTTAATGGTTGTCTGTGTTTCATAATGGCATACAGAAATTATTTATTTGAATTCTTATTAGAATAGGACCAATTTATCTACTTTGAAAGGCAGAGTGAAATTGACTGTACAGTAAACTTCAGCTATGCTTAATTTCTAAGAAATGAGTTTTATGGATAATTACATTTTCTGAATAGATGGGAGTTACTATTTGTGTAGCAGCTTTTAAAACTGTGTCTGTCCTGTTGAATTTCATAGCCATCGCAGACACTGTGCACTGCTTTAGATGAGGGTTCTTCTCTGTTCAAATACACCCTCTTACAAGATACTGCCTCCCAGTCTTCCCCCCCCCGCCCCCAACTCTCTGCCCAAAGTAATCTCCTGCCTTTTTGAAGTTCTTGGGAAGTTTTTTTTTTTTTTAAACAAAATTAGGAAATGATAGAGAAAAGATCTTCATTTCTGTTCCCTCCATTTTTCTCTCCAGCTCCTTCTCCTGCTTTCCCTTTCCTTTCTCTTTTAAACATATGTTATATAGTAGAAGATGAAGATGTACTCATAGAAATGAATAGATGTTCTTTGAGTATATATTGGGCATCTCTAGTCTCAAGATACTTTAGGGGTAGGCTATCATAGGAGCAGGACAAGGCCTTAGGGGAAAGGAGCTAGAAGTAATTCAGCTGTGGCATGAGGGAGTGACTGTAGCTGAGAGGGAAGGCTCAGTGTCCTTCGATTTAGCATTCTTTCTTCCCATCCTTTCACCTCAGTTATTTCCATTCTTGCTACAGAAGACTTCATTGGGGGAACTGGCTAATAGCAAGACAGACACTAAGGCTGGCAGGGTTAGTGGGAATGGAGAGGATCAGGGAGCAGAGGTCTTCAGCAGAAAAGGAAAGGGAAATTGTAGAACTGGAATGGGGAAAGAGTTCAACCTTAGTAATTGGATGAAGGACCAAGTTTGTTTACTCTTGGCATTTGCACCTGGGTGTTAATCACTAAGTATTTGGGAATGGTGCAAAACATGTTCTGAAGACCTATAGATTAAATTAGAAATTTAATTCTAATTTGTTAGCTTTAAATTTTTTAAAAAATTTTCTTGGGGTTAATTTAGACTACTATAAATTTCATTTTTTATTAAGATTGCTAACACTATCAAGATAATATTTAGGGTCTGTATTTTGTACTGAATAGCTTTAAATTGGTTTTTTGGAGAAGTTGAAGAATTTGTCTTTAGAGAATCTCTATATTTAAGTATTACCAGTTAAAATATACATTTTAAAAATTGATTACTCGGACTTAAGTGAATAATTCCGTGACTGAATACTAGCTATTTGCTTGAGGCTGTGTTTGTTTGAGAGGAGCAGAGTGGGACAGAGAGTGAGCTAATGAAAACAAGAACATTCTCATACAGTTGAGGGGTTGGGATGGAAAGGGGAGCTAGTAACTACCTATAACCACTAGAGGCCTCTCTTAGGCCAAGTTTCATGGTTAACACCACTAGGTTTCCACAGTGGGGCCTGGCTCTGCCATTGTAAATTAAACATATGTTATAATTCTGAATAAATAGTATGACAGTAGCTTTATTCTAGGGCATCATTATAATATTACCTAAATGTTTTAGCTTATATATCAGAATAACTGATGATCTCTTGAATTGAAAACAACAAATTAGAAATATTTTCTCTCTCCTTTTTGTCTAAACCTGTAGTTAAAAACATAATCAAAGACTATTGCTAGGTAAAATTATATGTCTTCTTGACAGTACAAGGACATATGGGTTTAAAATTATTCTTGTTACATGTTTAATTGTTGAGGGTAGTTTATATTTCTCATGGTAGACTATAATATAGTCATTTTAAGTCATATGTTAAAAATTGTGTGTATTTCTTTCATGCTTATAATAAGCCTCTAATATAAAAAAAACCTATTTAAGAAATGATTCAAAAATCTTTTAGACTTAAATGCTTTTCCTTAGGAGTAGGGAGAAACGGTCTCATTTTGAGTTTGGAATTATTTTGGATACGGTTTGACCTTGCAGAGAAAGCAGGTAGGGCGGTGCCCTCCTCTCAGATGAGAATAGTTTGTTTTTCTGTTCCAAAACAGGATGGCTGACAATTTGAAAGTTGATCCCTCTTGCCAAGTCATTCTTCCTGTAGGATTTTCTTTGTCATGATCACAACTAGTTAGTTTTTGTACTTATTGAAACAAGTTCTAGGCTGTTGGATGCTATTGGGATGTGGCTACTACATTGATTATCCTGCCTGACGGCCCTTGGCCACTTCCATTAAGTCCCATGAGGGCAGGGAATTTTGTATATTTTGTTCATTGCTATATTCGCAAGCGTCTTGAAGAGTTTAGAATATAGTAGATGCTCAGTAAATATTTGTTGAACCATCTGAAAAATAACATGTGGCATTCAGTTTTTCAGTGAAAGAAATTAAAGAAGGAACTGGTAAATCCTCTAGGAAGAAAATACACTATTATCAGTCATGCCATGGGGTCTATTTTTATTATGATTTACATCTTAGGTAAATTTTAAAGAAGATTAAAATAATAACTATGGGTTCTGACCTAATGTTGTGTGTGTATATATATGTGTATTTTTTTTTTTTTTTTGAGACGAAGTCTTGCTCTGTCGCCAGTCTAAAGTGCAGTGGCGCCATCTTGACTCACTGCAATCTCCGCCTCCCGGGTTCAAGTGATTCTCCTGCCTCAGCGTCCCAAGTAACTGGAACCACAGGCATGCACCACCATGCCTGGCTAATTTTTTGTAGTTGAGTAGAGACGGGGTTTCACCATGTTGGCCAGGATGGTCTCAATCTCCTGACCTCGTAATCTGCCCACCTCAGCCTCCCAAAGTGCTGGTATTACAGGCGTGAGCCACCGCGCCCAACCAATATATCTTACATAATAGGACTTAGTTCCTGGTAAATGGTAAATTAAGAAAGTTAAAACTACTTATGTTATGCATGTTTCCTTTTGTATTTAAACAGTTCTTCTAATTAGACATCAGTGTCATTATTTTATAGGGAAGAAAACTGAGCTTTGGGGAAGGTGGAGCAGCTTACAGCCAGTGAGGGACAGCACTGGCTTCAACCCAGGTTGCTGGATGATAAAAATTATCACTTGAGAGTTTGCTGATCAAATGCTTCTAAGTGTCAACTTGCAACATATTTTATCACATGTCAGGAATTTTCTTTCACATTTGCCCACCTTTATATTATAAACATATGTGTTTTACAGGTGGGCAAATGTGACCTGTATACACCTTGTAAATCACTACCATATTTTCTTTCATTTAACATTTTTTTTTCACTTCCACATGGAACTGGAGAAAGCAAGATTAAATTATATAATTATATTGTTCCATTTCACATCCCACTTGATGTGTTTTTGGTGTCCTCTTATACACTTAAATTATTTGAGTTTGACTCAAGATTTTCATTTCGTTTAAACTGTTTGCTTTCACTGTTACGAATAGCAGTGAAAAGAAAGAAATCCATTACCTCATTTCATAATGAAAAAAGATTATAGGTACATTATGTTCTTAGTTTAACATTTTAGGTATAATATAAGAAATCTGAATGTGTTGACTTTCTGTTCTTTGATGGCCATTTAACTCTCTCCCATTAAACTGGTACATTTTTTTACGAAATTGTATTTATTCTGTAATCGTTAAGAATTTCTTATTATAACACCCTGGCTTTGAAGTGCTGAGCGGTGATAATTTAACTTAAAAAGTTACTGAAACTGTGATGTACAAAGGTTTAACAAAAGGATATTACTTTTCTAGTTTATCTATTCCAAACCTGGGGCCAGCCATGGTGGCTCACTCCTGTAATCCCAGCACTTTGGGAGCCTGAGGTGGGTGGATCACCTGAGGTCAGGAGTTTGAGACCAGCCTGACCAACATGGTGAAACTCCACCTCTACTAAAAATACAAAAATTGCTGGACATGGTGGCAGGCGCCTATAATCCCAGCTATTCAGGAGGCTGAGGCAGGAGAATCACTTGAACCTAGGAGGCAAAGGTTGCAGTGAGCCCCGAGATTGTGCCATTGTACTCCAGCCTGGGCAGCAAGAGGGAAACTCGATCTCAAAAAAAAAAAGAAAAAAAAAACAAAACTGAGGCTACTGACTCTTACCAGTCATGAATAGTCAATCTTTCCAAACACATATACTCTCAGTGCTTTTATTTTTTTTTCTTCTAGGAACTTGGTTTGTTTCTTTACATGTTTATATTTTCTTTTATGTGTTTAATTAAGTTATATAGTTTCTTACATAACTATGTCACATCTCAAGTTTATTTTTTAATATTCTACATTTGACGTTGTGATTGTATCATTACAGTTTTTTTCTGTATTTCCCTTGCCTTTTTCTTTTTTGAGTGTGGCAGAAGAGATTTAAAAATTCCAGTAATCCATTAACATAGCACTAAAACACACAGTACAGTGGAGCTTATAATGCAAAGTATCATCTTCCTTCCCTGTCCCTACACCCTAAACACAGCCATTCTTAACCATTTCTGTATTTTATTCTTCTGAAGGCCACTTTCATATCTCTAGCAATACATTGCACAGATATTTCTGCTATAATGCAGTATATACATTTCTGCAGAGTAAATTGGATTCTCCATGCATGCTCACTAAAAATAACAGTGTTTATGGAAAAAAAACAGTGCGTGTAGCAAACCACTTAAAACAACTTGGTAACTAGAGCGAAGAAGGGTTTTTAACCAGAGTCAGGAAGGATTGAGCCTGTTGAGTTATGGAGTTCAGGGCAAATGCATCAAAGTTGGGGAGAAAGATGTAATAAACACTTCTAAATCAGAGCAGATGGGCCAGCTTGAGCCAAGAGACATAGTGTATGGTACTATATTTCTCTGAGGCTTGAGTCAGCGCTGTGGCTCTGCTTTGCGTTTTGCTTTGTTCCTAAGTGGCATAAAACAATGTGCTGGGGCAGATTGCACATATGCCAACATAACTAGGTTGGTTGCCACCACTTCTCACTGGAAACACATTTCATACTTGTGCCAGGAAAATGGACTTTTCCTTGCTCAGTCCATTGCCTCATGTGTTTCACTGCTGAGTTAGGTTTCGTCGGTGGAGCCTGGGTCATGTCTTTATCTTGGCTATAATGGAGGCTGGAAAACATAGTTTTTTTATATTCTACCTTGGGAAAGTAGAATTCATAATTAGGATAACTATCAAAATGTAGAGAATATGTTAAAAACTTTTAGATTATTCAGGATTCAGAAGTCCACCACGCACACATGCACTCCCGCACACGCATGCATGTAGGTGTATACACACACACGTATATGTGTGTGTCAATGTCCGTAACTTTTGATTTATAAATTTTAACATAATTTATCCACCACTATGACACATAACAGTTTAGTGGGCTGGTATTCCCTAATGTCTTCATCTCATATTTCCTCAGTTTTGAGTTATGATATTATGTGTATTTTATTTTTTCTACTGATTACCTCTTGATTTTAATTTATTTCAATTTCTGTATCTTATTCCATTAACTTTTCTTAGAATCTTTTGACCTCTCACTGTGTAAGAAGATGATGTTAATGCCCTCTACTCCTATATCCACTACTCTTTCCTCCCTTTCAATTCTCATTTTCTGTCAGCTGATTATTTTTACATTGCCAAGACTGATAACGTTACATTGTTTTATAACCGAAATGAAATAATTAAACCTTCCAACTTTTGTCTATAGGTTGATTTTAAAAGTTGAAAAGCACACACTGTTAATATTATGATGACAAATATTTTTCACCACTGATGGGGGTAAGATTTTATTTTTTTTCACTTGAGGTCCAGTGCTTCATTTTTGGGACCCTAAAGGGAGATTATCTTGGCATCTAGATCAAATGGTTTGCCTTTTTAAATAGTACATTAACTGTTCAATGTCTTGCCACATTCCGAATGTTTCATATTTGGGCCATGGCATTCTTTTAGATCTTTTTGGATTTTTTAGTTTTAATTACCTTTCATTTTCTCTTTGAAAAATCAAGACAAGCCTTTAAAATATCTTGAAGATCACTCATACTCTTTTTTGGAATTTACTCTTTTTTTTTTTTTGAGACAGGGTCTCGCTCTTGTCACCCAGGCTGGAGTGCATGGTGTGATCTCAGCTCACTGCAACCTCTGCCTCCTGGGTTCAAACTATTATCCTGCCTCAGACTCCCAGGTAGCTGGGATTACAGGCATACACCACCATGCCCGGCTGATTTTCTATTTTTAGTAGAGACGGGGTTTCACCATGTTGGTCAGTCTGGTCTCAAACGCCTCACTTCGGGTGATCCACCCACCTTGGCCTCCCAAAGGGCTAGGATTACAAGAGTGAGCCACCACACCCAGCCTACTCTTAGTTCTCTAATTTCCTTTTCCAGTCTTGACTACCCTTCTCTATACCTGCTGCACAACAATCGCCAGGCATGTTTCTCCACTTCACTCTTAAAGGCACCATTTCCTGGGTCCTGTGATTTGCTCTTTTATGGGTGTCTTTCTCATTTTGTTGGAGTACATTCATAATTAACTTTTTAAAGCAAAGGGTGTATTGAGTGCAGAAGGTTTTCTGACACTTGCGTTAGGTAAAATGTTTTTATTTGGACTCACATTTGCTTGATATTTGGCTACATATAGTATTCTAGGTTCATAGTAACTTTTACTTAGGACTTGGAAGATAGTGCTTCATTATATACTAGTGTCACTTCAGGGTAGAAAATTTTGATGCCACCCTGATTCTTTTTTTTTTTTTTTTTTACATGATCTCTCTGTGTGTTTGTTTTTCTGTGATTTTTTGATACATTTTATACTGAAATATTACAGGTGTGAATCTAAATGTGAGTCTGTTTCACTCATCTTGCTTTGCCTCTCATGGCTTTCCTCTGGGAATGGCCTACATATTTAAGGATACTTATATTCTTTCTTTTTTGTATATTTTCTTTTCAAAAAACTCTTAGCAGTTGTTTGATAGACCTGCTAGGTTGATTCTCTCTGTTTCTCATTTTTTGTCTCCTAGTTTTTCTCCTGTTGTGTTTTTACAGTGTTCTGCATATTTCCTTTATTGTATCATTTAATTTTTTTTAATATTTCAATCTCATCAATCAAAATGTCCCCCTTGTACTCAATTCTTTTTATATCATGCTATTTGTTTTTTTTGTCATGTATTTTTCTTCAATTGTTATGGGTATATACATTTTTTTCAAGTTACAGTCTATAGATTATCTGTTTCTTCAGTAGTGTTTTTTTTTTTTTGTCATGTATTTTTCTTCAATTGTTATGGGTATATACATTTTTTTTCAAGTTATAGTCTATAGATTATCTGTTTCTTCAGTAGGTTTTTTTTTTTTTTTTTTTTTTTTTTTTGTCATAGTTCTTTTCTTCATTTGTGGTTGTTGATTATTCAGTTTTCCTTTATGTCTCTTTCTTCTCTAGACTTTTCCACTACGGAAAAAGTTGCATAGATCTGTGCACATGGATGAGACATTGCTTTAGGGTAAATAAATAAGAAGTTCATCCTTAAGCAGAAGCGGTTGCCACTAGGTTAGCAAATGGGATACTCTTGATTCTTGGACATCAGTGCTCATAGGATAAGCCTGTCTTTGTAGGCAATTTGAATGATTTTTATCAAATTGTTTTCTTTTCTTTTCTTTTTTTTTTTTTTTTTTTTTTTGAGATGGAGTTTTGCTCTTGTCACCCAGGCTGGAGCGCAGTGGCACAATCTCCACTCACTGCGACCTCCACCTCCTGGGTTCAAGCAATTCTCCTGCCTCAGCCTCCCAAGTAGCTGGGATTACAGGTGTCTACCACCACACCTGGCTAATTATTGTAATTTTAGTAGAGATGGGGTTTCACTATGTTGGTCAGGATGGTCTCGAACTCCTCACCTTGTGATCTACCCGCCTTGGCCTCCCAAAGTGCTGGGATTACAGGTGTGAGCCACTGCGCCTGGCTATTTGCCTGATTATCTGTGGCATCATCCTTTTTATTTGGGTTTTATTTGGGGGATGTGGAGCAATTGATACAACTGTGTTATTTAATTCTGTTGTTACTATTCTCAGTTCTTATACTCATCTCTCTACCTGCTCCTGAGCTCAGCTTCTCTCTGGGAGATTAGCTATTTCTTCCACTGTACCTCCATTTATGTCAGCATTAACTTCCTCTACTCTTTGTTTATATTTTCATCACACACCCACAAGAGACTTATTCAGTCTCTTTTGTCTGATAGTCACTACCCCTTGCCAACTTTGTTGTTTTTGCTGTTACAGGTTTTTCCTTTTGTATTCATGTCCTGTCTTGAGAGAAAAGGGACATGAAAGCATATATTCAGTCTGTCATCGTGAACTGGAAAGTTTCTCTATTACATGTTCTTATTTTTTAATAGGTAGCATAATTTGTGTGTCTTAGTCTATATACTGTCATTTCACCAAAATCTTATTTATTTTAATAGTTTCTTTGTTGATTTTCTGAGATTTTCTAGGTGGTTAATCATATTCTGTAAGTGAAACCTATTTTCATCTCTTCTAATCTATATTCTTATGTTTTATCATTTGTCTGGAACGACTGAATGATGATGAATGAAAACGATGATAGCAGACATTAAGCGTGATATTTATAAGGCCCAATTTGAACTGATTGAATTCTTAAGTAGGAAATTGAAAGTATCAACTTCATTATATAGATTTCTGGCTTACTGAGAAAGGTAGCAGAAATTTTCTGCATAATTAGTGTTTTTGAGTAAAAGAATTTGGCACTTACAGCCAAATACCGAGTATCTTATATGTTTCTTTTTCCAATAGCCACAATTCAGAATTGGGCTTCCTAAAACAGTGTATCCTTCCAATGGCGTTTCCTAATTTTATTATTATTTTTTAAAGTTTTATTTTATTTTAGATTCGGGGGTACACATGCATGTTTGTTACCTGGGTACATTGTGTACTGCTGGGGATTGGGCTTCTAGTGTATGTACCCATTACCCAAATACTGAACATTGTACCCAGTGGGTAATTTTTCAACCTTTGCCCCCCTCTCAGGTTCCCTCCTTTTGGAGTCCCCAGTGTCTACTATTTCCATCTTTGTGTCTGTATGTATCCATTGTTTAGCTCCTATTTATAAGTCAGAACATCCAGTGTTTGATTTTCTGTTACTCAGTTCACTTAAAGTTTACCTAATTTTATATGACAAAGCTGGCAAATCATTATTGGGCAACACAATTAATATTATTGCGATAAGTCAATTAAAAACAAGTCATTTAATTGGCAGCTATGAATCTGAATCTTCAACTCTAAACCCAATAAAGGTCCAGTGAAACAACTTTTGCTAGAAAGATACCTGCATGTGAAAAATATGGCCCTCCTGATTGGCAGCTAAACAAAGACTCATTGCAAAAACAGACTCATTGCTTTTTCCTCTGTCCCTTCTTTCCCTGGATGGATCTAAGATCTGATAAGTCTTTCAATGCTGAGTTTACAGGTTTTTTCCTTTGTGGAGCTTTTCCTGATCTTTTTTCCCATTGTCTTTTAAGTCTGCCTTGGAGTTGTCTTCTTAGTGTTCCCATGGCATTTTCCATCCATCTGTTTCAGAATAGATATCCCTTAGTGTTGTAGTTTTTAATATCCTTATCTATTTCTCCCTAAGAGATTGGGTTTCACGAAATCTCAGTTTTTTAGGATGTGGCTAAGAATCTTGAAGTAGGTAGAAGAGGACTTCTAAGCAGCTTGAGGCGCTACCATAAACCCATGCATAAAAGCACATACATTTAGTTTATAAGAGTGGCTACTAGGCCCTTAATCATATCCCATCAACTTTTACTTTACATAGAATTCTAACAAACTTTTTACTTAGTTTCGTAGCCCACATTAGATTGGAAGCAACACATTAGAAGATGGGGAAAAGTTATGTTGATGAAGTAGGGATGTTGGAATGATCTAAAGGTGATATATTGATAGCCTGAAAATAAGATAACTGATGGGAAAAGAAAAATCTGTTAAAAGTACAAAAGAATATAGTTTTAAAAATCACAGCCATTTGTATTCGTTTAATATAGAAACAAGGTAAACATCTACCTTGATAGCATAGTATTATAATTGATATTCCAAATTATATCTGTCATTGTGAAGAGATTAATTTCTGTTCTATATGCTGTGTTTGAAATACAGTCTTACTGCTTGAAGGTATGAGTGGAGCTAACTCTCAAATGTGTTGAATAACTCAGCCCCCTACAGTGCTAGATAAATGAGTTCTTGTTAGTTTCTTTCTAAAAGCTGCAGGGTACTGGTGCTTTGCTTCTAATCATTAATTTTCCTTTGGTTACATTCACATTACTAATAATGTCATTAAGTCATCTTCTGTTAGGGCATTTTTCTATAAATTTCTAATTTCTTATGTCAGTTTTGGAAAATAATAAAATGACCCCTTTCTCTTGGCTCTTAACTATTTTTTCTTTATTTTAATCTTGGAACTACTTATGAGTTTTACTGGTAGAAGCCTTAGTATAGCATTAATTCTGATACTATTTTGCATTAACTCTTTCTGATATTTTCTAGACATTTCTTTAACTGGATTGGTGGGCAGGAAAAAAGGAGGCGATTAATCCTCCATTTTTGTAGATTGAGATTTTGAGGTGTGACAGATATGATTTGTAGTAACAGTACTACAAGTCCCTGTACTGGGGCTTGGAACTATTAATCTCGTTGGTGTGAATCATTGGAGACGTGTTTCGTATGTCTCTCCGTGTGGTTAAACTCTTCCAGGGGAGCCTGGGCTGGTGGTGCCAAAGGGTGGAGGGGGATTGACTAATCTGTTAAATAGTCTTTTATCTGTGAGTCTAGTTTCTCATTAGTATTTCTGACCAGAAGAATAGATGGTTGAAAATGTGGATTTTTGTTTTTAATTAGTCCCTCTAGGGATGAGAGGCTTATTTTGAAGAATGGAATTTTAAGGAAGCCTGACAACCTCAGTTTCCATGTGATTGAAAATGTTTGGCAGCTGAAAAACGTTTCACAATTATGAGTTAAAGCCAGATGTTCCAGTGGCTAAGCTGCTCTTTGGGAGTTAGATACAGAGTAACTCATACGTCCACTTTCAGGTCTCAGTGGCTCCCTTTAGGGTGCTGTTCATGGGACTCTAATGCTCCTTCCTTCACAATGGCCCAGAAGGCTCCCATGAGGTTTATTCTTCTATCATGTATAATAACCTGATGAAATAACCATATTTCATCTCATGTTTATGCATTTTAATCAGGTTGGTTGATGTTTACCACAGGCATAGGTCTACAAGCATTTCATTATCTATAAGAGATTTTTTTCTTTCCTTTTTTTTTGAGACAAGATCTCACTGTGTTGCCCGCGCTGCAGTGCAGTGGCACAGTCTCAGCTCACTGCAACCTCTGCCTCCCAGGCTCAAGTGATACCCCCACTTCAGCCTTCTGAGTAGCTGGGACTATATGTGCGCACCACCACACCCAGCTAATTTTGTATTTTTCTTTTGTGGAGATGGGCTTTCCGCCATCTTGCCTAGGCTGGTCTTGAACTCCTGAGCTCAAGCAATCTGCCCACCTCAGCCTCCCAAGCCGAGTGCTGGGATTACAGGAGTAAGCCACTATACCTGGCCCCGAAAAATGTATTTTCTTCCTCTCTTATACTACCGTAAAATTATAATGCTACTGTATTGCCACAGTTTTACAACTGAGAGTCAGTTTTGCCCGAGATCCTGTAGGAAAATAATGAAGTAGCCAAAAGTGCACAGACTTTGTAAGCCACCCAGTTCATCTCCCTGTGCACTTCAAGGTGACACCCTGACAAATGGTTGCTGACCACCCACTGGATTTTTCCCATAAAATGAGGCAACCGGTTCTTTTGTTGTGCAGTTTTAGTTGTTACAGTTTTTCATTGTTGAACTGAAATTTGCTTTTCTCTAACTTCTACCTATTGATTCTTATTCTTCCCTTTTGTGTGTAACTTGCCTTCGAATATTCGAAGGCAGCCTCCTCATAGTCCTTTCATATCTAGGTTAAGTATTCCATCCATTCCTCTCAGATGTTATTTAAATCTCCTGATTTGCAGATTCACCACTATTCTGACTACCATTTTTTGGACATAGTCTCGATCTCTGATGGCCTTTAACTTAAGATGGCATTAAAATGGTCCTTTAGATATGGCTTAACTAGCTGAATGCAGAGTAGAGCTGTTTTCCTAGAAGGAGATAAATGCTTTCTATATTTCTGTTTTGGAATACCTGAAAAGATAGTTTCTTGGCATTGGATATGTTAAGCAATGCATATATTTTGGGGATGTTGTAGACAAAAAGTGAATAAAAAGTATATTGGGAGGGTGGTGTCCTTACAAGAATAAATTTAAATGTCTGTTAATTTTTAACAGCACTATTATGAAATATCAACTATAATATATAGGGCATATTATAGTATATAATGTTGGTAATAATGTCTGAGTGAATATTCTTTTCTTAGAAGGTCACTTAGGTGCTTTTGTTTTTTGAACAGTTCCTGAATAAACTTGTTAGAGTACTTTGTATCTGTGCAAGATTGCATCCTTTGTCAAAAACTTTCAGTTTCACAAAAATTCCATCAACATTTTCCCTTCACAGCAACATGATAGTGCTTTAATTTTCTCCATGTTTGGCCACATAGTTTACTAATTTTTTTCCCCACTTTTCTTCATTCTGTTGCTTCCATGAGGCAGTGTTTACTTGTTCTGTATATTGTTAACATTTGGTGCAATACAACTAGATTGTTAGAAACTTTTTAAAAACCCTTACTCAGTATTGTTATTAGCATTGTTTTGTCAATTACCAATCATTCACTCATTTCCTTTCCTAGGATAATGTTAACTGTGCTTTGCTAGATGCTCTCAGATATTTACCAGCTACATTTTTGTAAATGGAATATTGTTTACTCTTAATCCTAAAATCAAGTTTTTGAAATGTCTATTGACCTTACTATAAATTTAAGGCTGTATAACTGATAGATTTTGCCAAATAATGCAGTGAGAGTTTTGGTGATATCTATTTTATGTCAAGTAATTCTTCAGTGACTATGTTAACATTTCACTGCATTGTGTAGAGTCATATTTAGTTTTTCCATGAGGTAATTTTTAAAACTACAGGGCTATTGAGAGATATTTAGTTCAATAATACATTCCATATAGGGGCATTCAATGAGAAGGTTCTTGTGTTACAAGGAAAGGATGTTAAAAAACCAGAATCTCTCAAGTAAATTGTGGTCTGTAACAGTTCCATCCCTGGGGAAGGGCGGCGCATTGAAACTTCCATGAATATTAATCTTGAGAGAGAGCATGCGTGGTCTTGTTGGACTGAAGCCTCTAGCCGTCTTATCAAGCCACAGCTACAAAAGTAGGATAACTTTGCATCCCTTTTGGCCCACTGGTTAAAATGAAGATGGTGGGAGTGGATGGACAATAGATTAGGTTCTTTGACAAGTAACTGTTGAGTGACAATCATGAATAATTCCCATTTCTTGATTTTACTAATTGTGTCCCTAAAGTCACTTACCAGAAATATACGGTAAGAAGCTGAATTTTCTTGGATTACTTAACTTGTTTTAGAGAATGGTTGAGAAAGGTTTCCAGCTGTAGCTGTCAGGTTTTTTTCTGCAGCAGGCGCCTGCCTTCAGCGTTTTCTGAGGATAACATGATGCACTCTTTTCTTCGTTTGCTACCATTAAGCATATTATGCTGCCTTTTGTAGGCAGGCCCCCAGGCTATAAGACGACTGAGTAGTCTGGTTACTGCACTGAGCTCTGAGGCATGGAGAGGAATCTCTGGCCCTGGCTTTTCCACTGGTTGCTGGATGACCTTGGGCAAGTGAGTCAACCTCTTCTTTATCTTCTTTCCACTTTGTAAAACTGAGACTTTCTTTTTTTCTCTAGTCTTAAAAAAAAGTTTGCAACCATTAAAATAAAGGGTAAACAAGAGTTTCTTGGGTGAGTTAACACCTCTCTGGATACTTTAGTTAATAAAGATAGGATTACTTCTTGGATTACTAAAGTAAATTAAACAAAATACATGCATTTAACATGTATTACAGATTGTCTATATTAAATAAAAGATGTAAATCATGTCTAATTTGTAGAAGTTATTTCAGTCTCTTGGAGGAAAGCAATGTAGTTATTTATGTTGTCCATGTAAATTGTATTATAGCATTAGAGAACTTGTGGGGACACTGAAGAATTGTTTAGTCACTTAAACCCTTAAACTCCCTTTAGGGAGTCTAGTTGATTCATGTGGACCCTCCAAATTATCTTGTTTCCCAAATTTTAAAATTGCATTGGGATTATTTGATCTCTTTAGGGCTTTTTTACTTTTCAATTTAATTTTTCTATGTTTTAAAAAAACTAATGGATGAATTATGCTCACTCTGAAAAGTATTTGGGTTCCAGTTTACATAAATTTAATTCCAGTTTTGCGTCCCAGAAGTATGCTATATCTTTAACATTCAGTTAGCTCATTAACACTCCAGTTCTCATATTTGACTGCCCTATAAATCTGTATACTTGGTAACCTGAGCTGCAATCTTGAAGTTAATAATGCAATCTGTTCTTAGGTATGTGACCGTAAAACTCCTTAAAGGGGATCCTATGTTTATGAATCTGAAATGTTGAGCCTGAGGTAACAGTGGGGCTAAAGTCTGATGTGAGGGTTTAAAAATTATAATAATCTACTAATAGTAGAGATGTTTTCTAATAAGAGTAAGTCTGTGACTCATTTTAGTTCCCTTGCTTTTTATTCCTGTGAGCCATAGAAAAAACCCACTGTAGGGGGTTAGAAATATTCTTTCTTATGATTGTGGGATGAGAGAGTGGTTGCTTTTTCCAACCACCATATGTGGTGATTAGGCTTTTCGGAATGACATTGGGGTACACGCTGTGCAAACAGCAACAGTCTTCCAAATAACTTATAATAAATAAAGTATGTAAGATGTTTCCCCCAGCCAGATGTCATCTTCAATAGTAGAGGAATAAATTTAAAGTGACTTCCCACAGGAAAATTTGGGAAATGCCTGGATGGACCAAGAAGGCAGTTATGCTGTTAGAAATAAGCAAACTCCTTTCCTCCTTCCAGGTGAGAATATGTGATGGTTCATTTAAATTTTGTTTTTGTGATTTCTGGGATTTCTTAGAAAATGCATGGATAAAACCAAAAAACTCCAGTGAACTAAAAGTCCATTTGAACTGTTTGAACCTTTGCTTTGCATTTTTGCTTCCAATATTCAAAAACGTTTAAGCAGATGGTACTCAGATAAGTGTGGGAGCATCTCCCTGAGTGTGTAGTAACAGATCTAATTTTTGTAAATTGAATTGTACTTTATATCTAATAGAGAGAGCACTAGTTCTGGGGATTCTTGAAAGGTGGCAGTCTAAATCACCTTAAGTCTCTCAGCTTCCTCTCAGGCACCTAAAACAGCAGCGTCAGAATTTCTAGGAGGATGAAGGTGGGTGTTGAGGTGGGAGATAGCTAGAGAACTTGTCTTGAAATTGAATTTTTTTTTTTTTTCCACAGACAGTGCTTTGAGATGGGTTTTATGTTTATTTAGGTGGGCTTGGGGTGGGGAGTTTTGTGATAGCTACCTTTGGTGCTTCTACTGCTCTCAAACCATACCTGAGTCACATGTGCAGGAATGTGTATAGAGACTTGAGGTGTACTGACCCAACTTGTCACCAGCCTGGGCTCTCAGAAGGTTTCATAAGTTTGTTCTTCTCTCTGCTCGATGAGAGTTAAAAAGTATAGCAGTGGAGAGATCTAGTGTGAGGGTCTGGACTTCCAACCTTCCAGGGAGAGCTGGGCTTGGGAGACTAAGAACTCCTCAGGGAAGCCTGAACATGCCCAATAGTCTATAGCAAGGACTGGCCACTGAAACACAACAGAAGACATTCTGCCAAACTAGGATCTCCTGAAAGCATTCTCGTTAAAACTGTGTATTCATTCCATTGTTTTTTTTCATTTATCAGATACTCAGTGAGCACCTTCTAGGACCATGTGTTCTAGAAATGGAGGACAAAGTAAACAGAGTAGAAAATATTTTGCCCTCTTGGAGCTTAGATACTATTGAGGGAGGCAATCAGTAAACAGATATACTAATACATATTTAAATCAGATCACGATAAATTTTATGAAGAAAAATGAAGCAACTTACAGAAATGGCAGAGTGAAGGGAAGGGCTATGATAGACGGTTAGATGATAGTTGTCACTGACCACTGCTCTCAGGTGGTGCCTTTTGAGCAGACACTTGATATCTGAGAAGAAGAGTTGGCAGCATGAATAGCATGTGCAAAAGACCTGAGACAGGAATATGCTTGTCCTATTGGAGGAACAGCAATAAGCTTGGTGTGGTTGTAATAGAGTCAGCAAAGATTGTAAGAGATGAAGTCATGGAAGTAACCAGTGGAACAAGATAGGGATGCCCGCTCTTATCATTAGTAATCAATGTTATGCTGTAGAGTCTAAATAATTAGACTAGAAAATTAAAGAGTTGTTATAAACATGGAACAGAAAAAGTAAAATTATTTGTATTTTAGTGAATATGAGCGTATGCTTCGAAATCCAGAAGACTTTCACTAAATAATTTAGAATCAATGAAAGAATTGAGAAAAGAAGCTTGAAATACAATGATTATTTATAAAATCTATAGGCTTTCCTCATATTATTAGTAAGAAATAGCCAGAAATGGAAAATGACAAAGATATCCTATTTATAATTGAAACTATAAAATACTTTAGAGTAAATTTTACAAGGAAGACAGTGGATGCATAAAGAAAAGAATAAAATCTTAGGAAGGGTGTTAAAATCAAACTAAAATATACTGTGTTTTTAGATATTCTTAAACAGTAGCACATGACACCATCGAATACAACCCCAGTTTGAATTCCAAAGGAGTTTTCAGGTTTTTTTTTTTTTTTTTTTTTTTTTTTTTTTTTTTTTTGAGACAGAGTCTCACTCTGTTGCCCAGGCTGGAGTGCAGTGGTGCAATCTTGGCTCACTGCAAGCTTCGCCTCCTGTGTTCACCCCATTCTCCTGCCTCAGCCTCCCCAGTACCTGGGACTACAGGTGCCTGCCACCACGCCCGACTAATTTTTTGTATTTTTTAGTAGAGATGGGGTTTCACTGTGTTAGCCAGGATGGTCTCGATCTCCTGACCTTGTGATCTGCCCGCCTCAGCCTCCCAAAGTGCTGGGATTACAGGTGTGAGCCACTGCGCCCGGCCTAGGTTTTTTTTTTTAAACTACCTAAAAATATTTAAAACCCTTACGTGTCCCAAATAGCCAAGAAAAAAACAGTGAAGAAGATTTTCTATTACCTGACATTAAAATTTACTGCAATGCCATGTAAACAAGCTATGACTGGGAATAGACATATGGATCAGGGGGTTAGCAATTTTTTTCCCATAAAGGACCAGATAGTAAATGTTTTCAACTTTGTGGGCTATCTGCTCTGTCTTAATTATTCAGCTCTGCCCTTACAGCACTGTTTTAGTCCATTTTGTGTTGCTCTAACACAATTCCACAGACTGGATAGTTTATAAAGCATGAGATTTATTTCTTTATGGTTCTGGTGGCTAGGATGTCTAAGGTTGAGGTTCCTGCATCTGGCAAGGGCCTTCTTGCTGTGCCATGATGAAGGACAAGACAGCATGTGCAAGAGAGAGAAGGAAGGGGGTCAAATTTCTCCTTTTTCAAGAGTCCATTCTTACGATAAAGTCATTCTGTATGACCTGAGGGCTCTGTCATGAGAGCTTCATTCATGAGGGCTCTGTCTAATAACCTCTTAACAGTCGCACCAAACACTATTGCACTGGGAATTAAGTTTCCAACACATGAACTCCAGAGGACACATTCAAACCATTGCAAGCGCAAAAGCAGTTGTAAACAATAAATAAATCAGTGGATGTGACTGGATCTTTTCATTGACAGTGGTTTGCCAATTCATAATATAGATCTTAAAACAAAATAGTGCTCAGAAATAGATAATATATGACAAGAATGCTATTTCAAGTCACTTGGGAAGGATAGTTTACTGAATAAATAGTCCTGACAGTTTATGTAAATTCTACTTAATTATAGATACTTGATGTATGATGCTTTAAATATAAAAAACCAAAAAGTAAAACAATGGAAAAAAATTTAAGAGAATATTGTTATAACCTAGTGCTGAAGGAAAGTTTTTAAACAAGGCAGAAAATATAGAAGCTATAAAGAAAGGATAGATATTTGGCTACTTAAAAAAAGAATTTTATGGCAGAGTTATTATCAACAAAAATAAAAATATTATTCTGTGAAAAATATTTGCAACACATATAACAGAAAAAGGGCTATTATCTTTAACATCCAATGTGCCTCTAGAAATGACCTAGTAAAAACAGGGCAAAGAACAGTTTCTGAAAAGAAAAGCCAAATGGGCAATGACTGTAGGAAAAGATGCTCAGTATCATATAAGCTGTAACCTTTTGTAAAACAGGGGATAATAATAGTACCCACGTCATAGTGCTGTTGGAAAGATTAAATCAAATCATACAAATAAAGTATAAGAAAGTGGTTGGGGCCAGCCGTAGTGTCTTATGCCTGTAATCCCAACACTTTGGGAGGCCGAAGCAGGCGGATCATGAGGTCAGGAGTTTGAGACCAGCCTGGCCAACCCGGTGAAACTCCTTCTCTACTAAAGATACAAAAAATTAGCTGGGCGTGGTGGCATGCACCTGTAGTCCCAGCTACTTGGGAGGGTGAGGCAGGAGAATCACTTGAACCTGGGAGGTGGAGTTTGCAATAAGCTGAGATTGTACCACTGCAGTCCAGCCTGGGCGAGAGGGTGAGAGTCTGTCTCAAACAACAACAACAACAAAAATCACTGTACTGCTGCAAACTTTCTAAAAACAGAGTACATGTAGTTCACTGCCTTCTTCCAATAAACCATTCAAAATTTATTCTATTTTTTCAACTTAGTGTCATTACAGCATAATCTTTTGGTGTAGGTTATAATACCAAAATGCTTTCAGATAATTAAAGTATAGAGATATTTCCTACAGCATCTCTGGACTTTGAATATATCCTGCCTGCTTATTATAGTGGCTCTTTTCTCCTTCACTGGCAGACTGTCACCTGTCACTTCCCTGTGCTGGCTGTTGAGTCTAATGCACTATAGCACTTTCTTTAAACCTTTTTTTTTTAAAATCTCTACTTCTAATTGGGAAACGAGAGCTAAAGTCGATCAATATCAACCATAGAACTGTTAACAGAGAGAGGAAAGTAGGCATTCCTTACAATTAATAAACTAATTAGGATTTTGTAGTAGATCTATTTTATAAATCTAAATATGTATCAGTATTTTTCCAAACATCTCTTCTTTTTTCAGAGAAATTTACTATGGGACTCCTTTGAATAGTAGAATCCCCATTTTCAGTTATATACATACATGTTTATATTCTCTTTATAGTACATATACATTTATTTGTATATGTATGTGTATATATATACCATATATATACTACATGTATTACATTCTCCTTATGATATGGTTATTACTATGTAAATCACCTGTAAGTAAAATTATTTTATAAATTTATAAATATATATCTATATTCATAAATATAGATATATATCAATATCTGTGTTATATATGTATGAGAGTGTGTGTGTATGTGTGTTTGTGTGTTCTCTTTCTTAATGGCAAGCATATTAAAAAAATAACAGAAATCCAAGAAAAAAATTGCTCGAGTCTTTTAATCAAGTCATTATCTTCATTTTCATTCATGTCACTGTGTGAATGCATAATTTGCATAGTAATATAATAGGAATATCATGAGTAGATTTTAATACTTTATGTTTTCATTTAATGCTTTTCTGCTGTCTTTTGTTTTTAAAGTTGTTTCTTCCTTTCTCTCAATACTCCCTGTGCACAACTAATATGTCCAATACTCATGCTTAATGTGCTTGTTTTTATATTTTCAGGTACAAAAGGCTTTTTTGGACTTAATCATTGTTTCCATTTTGGCACCATTTTTGTTCTTATCTCATTAGCCTAGTAAGCCTAAAATGTCCTAATTCCAGGAACAAAGAAAAATTCCATTCCATTTTACATTCAAAAGTTTGGATTTCTACCTTAATCCATTTCTTAAAGTGGCTAATGATTTTTATTACCCTAGTTGTCTCTAGGGCAGTGGCCTTTCTCCAATCATTTTAGTATAACTTTACAAAATGAATCCTGTAAATATACTATGAAACCTTCTTGAGATCATTCTCAACTAAGAATCAAAATTCGTGACTTATCTAAACATTCACATTCTTTTATATGTTGGGAAAGTTCACATCATTGCTCTTAATCTGCCTCTAAATTCTTTCTCTCCAGATCGATAGTTTCCTGCTGGTTTTCAGAATCAAGTGCTTCTTATTTCTCTGAACCTTATTAATCTTAATTAGGCCTCCCTGGCTCTGAGGATTATTTAGAATTTCTTTAGGTAAAGGTCACACCTATTTGTAGTTCTTAATCTTTGCATTTTATCTACTTTGCGTGTCAAATGTTCAATGAAATGGAGCTCTACTGTAGGGACTCAATTTGTTAGACTGAGTACTCTTTCATGATAATCTATATACATCAGGTTTTATTCAGAGACTTCTAAAAGGAGCTATGATTTTTACTTTCTGAAATTCCAAACCCCAATAAGCCAAACAGAACATAAATAAAAATAGTTGTATAGAGCAGCACTTCCCAACGTTTTTGGCACCAGGGACTGGTTTCATAGAAGACCATTTTTCTACAGACTGGAGGAGTGGGAAATGGTTTCGAGATGAAACTGTTCTACCTCAGATCACCAGGCATTAGATTCTCATAAGGAGCATGCAGCCTAGATCCCTCGCATGCACAGTTCACAATAGTGTTTGCACTTCTATGAGAATCTAATGCCGCTGCTGCTGCTCTGGCAGGAGGCAGAGCTCAGGCGGTAATGCGACCTTGCCTGCTGCTCACCTCCTGCTGAGTGGCCAGGTTCCTAACAGGGCAGGGACCATATTGGTCTCTTGCTTTATTATTTCCATGAAGAAACCAAACAATGTGCTAGTTAGAGATTTAACTTTTTTTTTGGCTATTGTCACAGATAGAATAGGAATGTTTATGTGCCTTAGCTGGAGGGGTGGGAGTTTATATTTGTATATAAATACAGATTGGGATAAAGGTTTTGAACTTAATAATCAATAGTGTCTTAAACTTTCATGTTTTAGTTTTCAGAGCAGATTATAGTAACAGCAGTAACAATAGCTATGCTGATAAGAATGTGGAGAAAGAGGAATGCTCATACATTGTTGGTGGGAACATAAATTAGTACAACTATTATGGAAAGCAGTATGGAGACTCCCAGAAAACTAAAAATAGAACTACCATGTGATCCAGCAATCCCACTGCTGGCCGTGTATACTAAAAAAAGAACTTATGGAAGAGAGATTTCCGCTCCCATGTATGTTGCAGCACAATTCATAATAGCCAAGATGGGGAATCAACCTAAGGGCTCATCAATGGATGAATGAATGAATGAAGAAAATGTTATAATACACACACACACACACACACACACACACAATAGAATATTATTCAGCCATAAAAAAAATGAAATTCTGTCATTTGCAGTAACATGGATGGAAAGCCAGGCAAAGAAAGACAAATACATGTTCTCATATGTGGGAGGTGGAAAAATGATCTTATGGAGGTATTGAGTAGAACAGTGGTAACCAGAGCCAGCAAATAGTAGGGGGAGTGGAGAATGAAGAGAGGCTGGTTAATGGGTATCAAAATACAGTTAGAAGAAATAAGATCTAGTGTCCAGTAACACAGTAGGGTGACTCTAGTTAACAAGAATTTATTGTATATTTCAAAATAGCTAGAAGATCTGCAGTGTTCCTAACACAAAGATGTGATCAGTGTTTGAGATGATAGATGTCCCAGTTACCCTGATTTGATCAGTATGCACTGCAAATGCATGTATCCAAATAGCATATGTGCCCCTTAAATAGGTACAACTGTTATGTGTCAATAAGAAACAAACAAACATAGCTATTTCTTCTAATATCAGGCATTGGCCCATTATACTTGCTCCTTTTTATAACCTCATAACCTCAACGAATAGTTGCTATTATCATTTCCATTTTACTTTTGAGGAAACATGTTCACAAGTTTCCTTCGACAAGTTAAGTAACCTAACCTATGGTTAATCACTGAAAACATAAAAGCCAGTTCCCAGAATAGTATCTTCTACAAAGTAGAAGAGATTATATTTGAATTAGTGTCTGAGCTGGGACTAAAAATGTAGGTTAATCTGATATCAAAACTCATGTTATTGATCTTTGAGGTATATTTCCTCTCACTTGATTGCCACATTAATTGTGTCCAAAGGCCAGTGGCCGTTAGTTTCTATAGAAATATTTGTGTGGAATAAAATTGTGTTCCACCAATTCTCCTTGCAGTTGCTTGTGTAGTGCATAGGGTAATTTAAAATCATAGCCTGGTTCTTGAACAATCTTATTTTGTCATCTTGGCGTTTTATGAACAACAGATGGCAACAGAACAATGGTCAATTAGTCTGACTGAGCAGTGAAACTTTGTTGGGAAATAGTTTCAGTGAGCACCGGCATTGGGAACAACTGGTCAGTCATATCATTCAGATGGGAATGGCTCTCATTAGCTTTGAAACTCAGATATTAATGACTAATTGCCAGTAAGATCAGGCAATGCTGGTCAGCCAGGCAATTTAACCTGTGCTCCATGTGGAAAGGCTGCTTTTGCAGCCTTTTAAGTTTGGATGTAAAATTAATTTTTCCATCTCAGTTTATTCAAAATTCTATTCAAAACAATTGTTCTTTAGCCATTTTGGTATGCTGTTATTCTTTAATAAAATATCAGACTGTGAATTATTGCCTCTTCTCTTTAACTTTGTGTTGTTGTGTTCCAAGGTACTTTATCCATATAATGAATGCATTACATATATTATGGTTATTTGATTACATGCATATTCCCAGCTTAACCAAGGACTGTTAGAAGGAAGGGCTGTTTTATACAATTTTGTATTTAACAGGTGATAGACTTTTAGGTGATCAGTCAATGTTGAACTGATTTGAACTGTAAAATGAAAGTCCACTGGTTAGCTCTGTTGTTCATAATGTAAATATTCATTTACTTAAAATTTAACTCAAACTGTAGTTTAGCTGGAAAAGTGAACATTTTATCTAAGAAAATAAATGTAAGTTTAGGTTTCTGAGTCTCTCTATTGTTTACTTGGGTAAAAAGCTAAAGCTCTCATTGTACAGCTGTTTCAAACATTTTACATATATTTACTGATTTATTCCTTTTATTAACAGAGGTAGTTACATTGAAAATACTGAGGCATTGAGAGTTTGAGTAATTGGCCCCAAGACACAAACTAACAAGGGTTGAGCCGGGATTTGAACCCAGGCAGTCCACCTCCAGAGTCTGTGCTCTTAACCAATATCCTGTGCAGCCTCGTTTATCTGTTATGTGTATGTATGTATGTAAGTCAATATGTAGAGAGATGAAAAGAGACTTTATCTTATATTTTGTAGTGAATGTTATTATCACTTCTTGGAAAAATACAGAATTTTGCAGAGGAATGCATAGTTTTCTAAGGTCAACTTGCGACATCAAGTAAAATAATTAAAAAAATTTTTCATGTAGATATACTTTGAGACACATTTAGATGCAGTGGAGTGGGTTTGGAAAAGGACGAACAGAAGAATAAGGAAATATAAATCATGCTATTGTAGAAGACATTGTAAACATTTCATTCTGAGAGCATTTTATAAGGGAATTGAAAGTGTTTTTCAGATATTTTCAAATATCTCAAATATCTGAAATTGAGAGAGTTTGGCTTGGTTCTTTACAGTTTTGGTGGACAAAATTAAAGTCTTTGGTAGATGCTTTAGAACAATAGGATTTTACACCATTTAAGGAGGAAATTTTTGCATGGAAGGTGGCCTTAGGAAATAATGAGCATTCTTCTATCAGGATGCTTAGATAGAGGCTGAAAACAAGGATGTCACTGAGGATAATCAAGCATTTGGCTGATTGAGTAACTGAACTAGGTGACCACATTTAAGTTACCTTCTAAACCTGCAATTCAAAGATTCTAATAATTTAGAAGGGATTCTATTTTATTAATTTACTATGTAGGTGATTTCTAGTGAAACTTATGATCATTAATACCAGTGGTTGTGAAAAAATAATGCCTGTTACAGAATTATTCATAATAAGCTCATAGAAATTCATCATACTTAGTGTTTATTATGTGTCAGATACCTTGTTAAGAATCTTATCATTTATTACCTTTTTACTCTTCACAGTAAACTTCTGGAATGAGAACTATTATTGTCTTCTAGATGAGAGGTTCAGATGTGCCCATGTTCACATTAACCAGTAAGTTGGCATGACCAGAGCTTGAAACCGAGGCTTTCTGACTCCAAAACCTATACGCTTAACTACTGCACAACCTTTCAACTTTCTAGTTCAGATCAGAAATTGAAAATCAAGGTAATTACCATGGCAAGGTTCTCAGAATATGATACTTTTATTATTTCATAAGTAGAAAAGGTTCAGGCCATCCCCATCAGCTGGAGCAGACTGCTATTAAAAAAAAGGAAGACTGAAATAGAAGAATGAGGGAAAGGAAAGGGAGCAAGGATGTTGTATAGAAACTATTTCATGTCTAGTTGAAATGTGTTATAAAACTTAAATGTGTTTTTTAAAGTTCTGTTTTGGGTGGCATAAATTTATAAAGCCAAATTCCTTCCTCCTTCCTTCCCTTCTTTCCTTCCAATTGGTATTGAGGAGATTTTAATCTTTTTTAAATTTTAATTTTATTTTTTGAGAGTCTTGCTCTGTCGCCCAGGCGGGAGTGCAGTGACGCGATCTTGGCTCATGGCAACCTCCACCTCCTGGGTTCAAGCAATTCTCCTGCCTCAGCCTCCTGAGTAGCTGAGAATACAGGCATGTGCCACCACACCTGGCTAGTTTTTGTATTTTTTAGTATAGATCGGGTTTTGCCATGTTGACCAGGCTTGTCTCAAACTTGTGACCTCAGGTGATACACTGGCCTTGGCCTCCCACAGTGCTGGGATTACAGGCGTGAGCCATCGTGCCCAGCCTTATCTTTAAATTATCCAGTAAACAACTGTTAAAAGAAAAATCTTAGCCACATTAAGTTTAACAGAGTTCAACTGAGCAAATAACAACTCGCGAATCCGGCAGCCTCGGAAACCAGAGTAGGCTCAGAGACTCCAGTGCAGCCAAGTGGTGGAAGATATTTTTTTTTCAGTCTTTTTATTATTTATTTATTTATTTATTTATACTTTTAAGTTTTAGGGTACATGTGCACAATGTGGAGATTTGTTATATAGGTATACATGTGCCATGTTGGTGTGCTGCACCCATCAACTCATCATTTACATTAGGTATTTCTCCTAATGCTATCCCTCCCCCAGCCCCCCTGACAGGCCCTGGTGTGTGATGTTCCCCACCGTCCGTCCAAGTGTTTTCATTGTTCAGTTCCCAGCTATGAGTGAGAACATGCGGTGTTTGGTTTTCTGTCCTTGTGATAGTTTGCTCAGAATGATGGTTTCCAGCTTCATCTATGTCCCTACAAAGGACATGAACTCATCCTTTATGGCTGCATAGTATTCCATGGTGTATATGTGCCACATTTTCTTAATCCAGTCTGTCACTGATGGACATTTGGGTTGGTTCCAAGTCTTTGCTATTGTGAATAGTGCTGCAGTGAACATGTGTGTGCATGTGTGTTTATAGTAGCATGATTTATAATCCTTTGGGTATATACCCAGTAATGGGATCGCTAGGTCAAATGATATTTCTAGTTCTAGATCTTTGAGGAATTGCCACACTGTCTTCCACAATGGTTGAACTAGTTTACACTTCCATTAACAGTGTAAAAGTGTTCCTATTTCTCCACGTCCTCTCCAGCACCTGTTGTTTCCTGACGTTTTAATGATCGCCTTTCTAACTGGTGTGAGATGGTATCTCAATGTGGTTTTGATTTGCATTTCTCTGATGGCCAGTGATGATGAGCATTTTTCCATATGTCTGTTGGCTGCATAAATGTCCTCTTTTGAGAAGTGTCTGTTCATATCCTTTGCCCGCTTTTTGATGGGGTTGTTTCCTTTTTTCTTGTAAATTTGTTTAAGTTCTTTGTAGATTCTGGACATTAGCCCTTTGTCAGACGGGTAGATTGCAAAAATTTTCTCCCATTCTGTAGGTTGCCTGTTCACTCTGATGGTAGTTTCTTTTGCTGTGCAGAAGCTCTTTAGTTTAATTAGATCCCATTTGTCAATTTTAGCTTTTGTTGCCATTGCTTTTGGTGTTTTAGTCATGAAGTCCTTGCCCATGCCTATGTCCTGAATGGTATTACCTAGGTTTTTTTCTAGGGTGTTTATGGTTTTAGGTCTAATGTTTAAGTCTTTAATCCATCTTGAATTAATTTTTGTACAAGATGTAAGGAAGGGATCCAGTTTCAGTTTTCTACATCTGGCTAGCCAGTTTTCTGAGCACCATTTATTTAATAGGGAATTCTTTCCCCATTTCTTGTTTTTGTCAGGTTTGTCAAAGATCAGATGGTTGTAGATGTGTGGTATTATTTCTGAGGGCTCTGTTCTGTTCCATTGGTCTGTATCTCTGTTTTGGTAGGAGTACCATGCTGTTTTGGTTACTATAGCCATGTAGTATAGTTTGAAGTCAGGTAGCGTGATACCTCCAGCTTTGTTCTTTTGACTTAGGATTGTCTTGGCAATGTGGGCTCTTTTTTGGTTCCATATAAGGTTTAAAGTAGATTTTTCCAATTCTGTGAAAAAAGTCATTGGTAACTTAATGGGGATGGCATTAAATCTATAAATTACCTTGGGCAGTATGGCCAGTTTCATGATATTGATTCTTCCTATTCATGAGCATGGAACGTTCTTCCATTTGTTTGTGTCCTCTTTTATTTTGTTGAGCAGTGGTTTGTAGTTCTCCTTGAAGAGGTCCTTCACATCCTTTGTACGTTGGATTCCTGGGTATTTTATTCTCTTTGAAGCAATTGTAAATGGGAGTTCACTCATGATTTGGCTCTCTGTTTGTCTGTTATTGGTGTATAGGAATGCTTTTGATTTTTGCACATTGATTTTGTATCCTGAGACTTTGCTGAAGTTGCTTATCCACTTCAGGAGATTTTGGGCTGAGACATTGGGGTTTTCTAAATATACAATCATGTCATCTGCAAACAGGGACAATTTGACTTCCTCTTTTCCTGTTTGAATGCCCTTTATTTCTTTCTTCTGCCTGATTGCCCTAGCCAGAACTTCCAACCCTATGTTTTATAGGAGCGCTGCGAGAGGGCATCCCTGTCTTGTGTAAGTTTTCAAAGGGAATTTTTCCAGTTTTTGCCCATTTAGTATGATATTGGCCTCCCTTGCTAGGTTGGGGAAGTTCTCCTGGATAATATCCTGAAAAATGTTTTCCAACTTGGTTCCATTCTCCCCGTCACTTTCAGGTACACCAATCAGATGCACATTTGATATTTTCACATAGTGCCATATTTCTTGGAGGCTTTGTTCATTTCTTCGAACTCTTTTTTCTCTAAACTTCTATTCTCGCTTCATGTCATTCATTTGATCTTCAATCACTGATACCCCTTCTGCCACTTAATCGAATTGGCTACTGAAGCTTATGCATGTGTCATGTTGTTCTCGTGCCATGGTTTTCAGCTCCATCAGGTCATTTAAGGTCTCCTCTACACTATTTATTCTAGTTAGCCATTTGTCTAATCTTTTTGCAAGGTTTTTAGCTGCCTCGCGATGGATTCGAGCATCCTCCTTTATCTCAGAGAAGTTTGTTATTACCGATCTTCTGAAGCCTACTTCTGTCAACTCGTCAAAGTGATTCTCCATCCAGCTTTGTTCCACTCCTGGCGAGGAGCTGCGATCCTTTGGATGAGAAGAGGCACTCTGATTTTTAGAATTTTCAGCTTTTCTGCTCTGTTTTCTCTCCATCTTTGTGATTTTATCTACCTTTCATCTTTGATGATGGTGACCTACAGATGGAGTTTTGGTGTGGATGTCCTTTTTGTTATGTTGCTGCTATTCCTTTCTGCTTGTATGTTTTCATTCTAACAGTCAGGACCCTCAGCTGCAGGTCTGTTGGAGTTTGCTGGAGGTCCACTCCAGACCCTGTTTGCCTGGGTATAACCAGCAGAGGGTGCAGAACAGCAAATATTGCAGAACAGCAAATGTTGCTGCCTGATCATTCCTCTGGAAGCTTCATCACAGAGGGGCGCCGGCTGTATGAGATGTCAGTCAGCCCCACTCAGAGGTGTCTCCCAGTAAGGGTACTTTGCGGTCCGGGACTCACTTGAGGAGGCAGTCTGTCCATTCTCAAATCTCAAACTCTGTGCTGGGAGAATCACTGCCCTCTTCAAAGCTGTCAGACAGGGACGTTTAAGTCCGCAGAAGTTTCTGCTGCCTTTTGTTAAGCTATGCCCTGCCCCTAGAGGTGGAGTCTACAGAGGCAGGCAGGCCTGCTTGAGCTGTGGTGGACTCCACCCAGTTCGAGCTTCCTGGCCACTTTGTTTACCTAGCCAAGCCTCAGCAATGGCGGACACCCCTCCCCCATCCTCACTACTGCCTTGCAGATCAATCTGAATCTCGGACTGCTGTCCTAGCAGTGAGCAAGGCTCTGTGGACATGGCACCCGCCAAGCCAGGCGCGAGATATAATCTCCTCATGTGCCGTTTGCTAAGACCATTGGAAAAGTGCAGTATTAGGGCGGGAGTGTCCTGATTTTTCAGGTACTGTCTGTCACAGCTTCCCTTGGCTAGGAAAGGAAATTCACTGACCCCTTGCGCTTCCTGGGTGAGGTGATGCCTTGTCCTGCTTTGGCTGATGCTCCTTGGTCTGCACCCACTGTCCGACAAGCCCCAGTGAGATGAACCTGGTACCTCAGTTGGAAATGCAGAAATCACCCGTCTTCTGTGTCGCTCACACTAGGAGCTGTAGACTGGAGCTGTTCCTATTCGGCCATCTTGGAACAATCTCTCAAGTGGTGAAAGATTTATGGACAGAAAAGGGAAACTGACATACGGAAAACAGAAGTGAGGTACAGAAACAGCAGGATTGGTTACAGTTCGGCCTTTACTTTATTTGAACATGGAATTGGCCACCTTTGATTAGTCAAAACTCAGTGACTGGTGCAAGAATAGGTTAGAGTCCGTTTTACAACTCTGTTGCAGTTATAGCTCACAATGTAAAGAGAAACCTTTAGGCTGAACTTAAAATATTTAAGGAGGCAGCTTTAGGCTAAACTTGATTTAACACAGCATGTAATATTTGACCACCTTTGAGCGGGGGAACACCTTCCTGTGTGATGAATACACAGTCCTAGATATTGATGTAAGTATGTAGAGGTAGTGTGCCTCTCAAAGTGCCGCCTTGTGGTAACTGTGGGAATGAAAAAGCCATTGTCTTTCTTTAGATAGAGTCTGGACCACTGCTGTGCAATAGAACTTTCTGGGATGATGGATATGTTCTTTATTTGTGTTGTCCAATAGATAGCCCCTAGCTACATGTGACTAGCAAGCATTTGAAAGGTGTCTGGTGTGACTGAGGAAATGAATTTTAATTTATTTAAATTTAAAATTAAATAGCTACATGTGGCTAGTAGACATTTATTGGACAGAGTAGGTCCAGATAGTTAGATATCGGGAGTGACTGAATACTTAACAATGGTAAAATTATACTTCAAAATTAGTGTTTCCTTTAGTATTTCTTTTTCTCTCTCTAAGTATAAAGTAATTCAAACATTCAAAAGTATAGAGTATAATACTCTGAATACTCACATTCCCAGCACCTAACATTGATAAATTAGAACATATTGACCTCCTTGCTTCAGTTCTTTTTAAAGAAATAGAATATTACAGTTGAAACTCCTTGCATATCTTATTTAGGTGTGGTTTTCTGAATATTGTGTTCATAATCATCTTGCATGTTTTCATATTTTTACTGTGTATGTGTGTGTAATATTGCTTTGCATGTTTTGCATTTTAAAAATATATGGTATCTTACAGTGCATTTTTTTCTACTTGCTTGTTTTGATCTCTACTATGCATTTTTTAGAGTTATTCATTCAACAAATATTTAGATGACCTACTATGTGCTAGACATTGTTCTAGGTTCTTAGGATAAATTATTGAACAAAACAAAGATCCTTTCTCTCTTGTCATTAATATTCCAACTAGAGGAGACAGACAATAACATATAATAAACATTTTAAAAAGGAAATTATATACTATGTTAGAAGGAGACACTATGGGAAAAAGAATGTAGATTAGCGTAAGGGAATTAGAAATAATTAGAAGGGTAGGGGGCTGAGGGCTGCAATTTAAAAGAGATTAGTAAGGGCAAGCCTCATGGAACAGATAATTGAACAGATTTTGAAACAGGTGAGGGTGTTAGCTGTGCAGTTTTCTGGGGGAAAGAGTACTCTAGACAGAGGTAACAGTCAATATAAGGACCCTATGGTAGAAGTGTGCCTTGTGTGCATAGGAAACACCAAAGAGTTTTGTGTGGCTGGATCTCTGTTAGTGATAGCGACTGTGGTCAGAGGGGACATGAGAGAGGTTGGGGAGGGGATGTTAGGACTTGGACTTCTCTGAGTGAACTGGGACCATTGTGGAATTAAATGATGTGTTATATTGTAGAAGGCTGGATCCCGCTGTTGTGTTGGAATATACTGAGTAGAGTCAGTGAGACCAATTAGGAAGCTGTTGTAGTAATCTGTAAGACAGATGATGGTGGCTTGTATCAACCAAGGTTGGGATCAATAGAGGTGGTGAGAGAAGTGTTTAGATTCTGAGTGTTTTCTGAAGGCAGATCCAGTGACAGATTTCAAATGGCAGATATTCATTGACAGATTAGGTGTAAGGAGTGAGAAAGAGGAGTCGAGGATAACTCAAATTTTTTGATCGGAACTACTGGCAGAGTGCATTAGCTGCTGACTGAAATGAGATGACTGTAAGGATACACTATGCGGAAGGAAGGTCAGGAATTGAGTTTTGACTGTGTTGTATTTCATGTCTTCTTTGAGTATGAAGTTTGGGAAACAAGTCTAAGCTGAGAATATACATTTGTGAATCCTCAGCATATAGACAGTGTTATCTATGAGACTGGATTATGTCACCAAGGAAGTGAATACAGAGAGTAGTTCCAGAGAGGCAACCTTGGGACTCTCCAAACTTTACAAATGAGAGAGAAGAGGAGACTAAGGAGTGATCAGTGAAGAAGGATGCACAAGGTAGTAGGAAATCCTGGAAGTCAGATGAACAGAAGTTCAGGGAGGAGTGTATGGTCAGTGTGCCAAATGATGCTGATCAGGTGTCTTAAGATGAATAGTGAGAACTGAACCACTCAATGGTTTATCAACACCGAGATCACTGGTGAACTTAGCAAGGCAAACTTAGGTGGAATGTTAGGGGCAAAAACATGAGGTGCATTTAAGAGAAAAAAAAGGAGAGGAATTGAAACGCTCACAGAAAATTGTCAAGGAGTTTTGCGGTAAAGGGAAGGAAAGGAGGATGGTATAAGGTGGTAGAAAAGTTCAAGAGAATGTTGTTGGGTTTTTTATTTATACTGAATAAATGAGATAAATAAAAGCATGATGTGAATGGTCCAATAAGAACACAGTTCTGAGTAATTTACGCATATCTACGCATTTATTTTTCTAATTATTTTAACTGCTCATGTTCCATTGCGTTACTATTTCAAATGGATATTTAAGTTGTTTTCTAGTTTTCTGTATTTCATACAGGGCTTCAGGGAATATTTTTATACATATTTCCTTATGTATATATGCAATATTTCTCTCTGGTAAATTCCTGGGAATGAAACTTCTCATTCCTACATTATCAGCATTTTGAACTTCAGTGGGTATTGTCAAATGATTTTACAGTAGTTGTACCATTTACATGCTCACCAGCACTATGTGAGATGTCCTGTTGTGATCAATCTGATTTTGTGAAATGGTATCCTACTGGGTTTAAATTTGCCTTTCTGTAATTGCTAATGAGGTTGAACATCTTGTTTGTTAATTTGCTTCCATTTTTCTATTGGAGGAAAATTTTTCATACTGATTTGTGGATTTCTTTTTATTATTTGGCTAAGAAAACTTCATGAGTTATATATAAATTGCAAGTATCCTTTCTCAGTCTGTGACTTGTATTTTCACTCTTACTGTCTTTTGATGCACAGAAGTTTTAAATTTTTTTGTGGTCAAATTTTTTCATCTTTTCATTTATGGATTCTACTTTCTCTGTCTTACTTAAATCCTTCCTTATCACAAGATCATGAAGATATTTTAAAATATTTTGAATAGTTTTAAAGTTTTACCTTTCAAACTTAGGTCTCTAATCACCTTTAATCATACTTGATATTTTTAGGGTGGTTTAAGGTAAGAGCTCTGTTTTATTTTTGACCCTACACTGTGCATCTTTTAACAGTATCCACCGTTCATGTATACGTGGATTTGTTTATAGACTCTCCATTTTATGTTCCTTTGAGTCTTTTTAGAGCCTTAAAATACCTCTGTATCCTAACAATATAGCTTTATAATAAATGTGAATATCTGATAGGGCAAATCTCCCCAACTTGCTCTTCTTCAGTTTTTTTGGTGGGGTGGGGACAGGGAGCAGAGGTGGTATTTTTAGTCCTTTTATTTTCTGTAGGAATTTGAAGATTAATTGTTAAGTGACACACACACATACACACATACACACACACACTGTTCAAATTTTGATGGGAATTGCATTTAATTTATAGATAATTTGAGGAATGTGACTTATTGGCAATATTGATTATTCCTTTCCTTGAATATTGGATTGTCTTTATTTATTCAAGCCTTCCTGTGTTCTTCATTAATCTTTGCATCATGGGGAGGAGTGTGGTGCTGGCTGTTAACCAGGATGGGGACTACTGACTAACATCTTTGCTACATCTGGGGTATAATAGTCCATTGGTAATGGGACGTCAGGCTAAATGGATGAAAACAAGTAAAGTATAAAAGTTGGGTAGATTTCCAGAGACCCAAACCAGTCTGGGATAAAGGCAAATCTGTAGTTTGAGTGTTCGGATTGCTATCAGTAGGATGGTTTAGCAGGTGAGAAGGTTGATATCTCTCGATCACACAAAGGATTCTATCAATTGGGGTTAATTGGGAAACGACTCAGGCATAGAGCATCAGGACTCTATAGTCATATCCCAGCCATAGACTAACTGGACAGTATGGCCAGAATCTAGTTACTGAAAGACTGGACAATAGGATAAAACAAGGTACAAAGAGACAAAGTAAAAGGGAGTACCACCCAGCACTGAGACTAGAAGTACAGGGATATTAAGAGAATGATACTGAGCCAGCTCATCCCCAGGCAAAGGCTTATTATATTTCATTCTTCAGCACCAGCACAAAGGCTGGAATGTCAGTGGAGATAAACCCAAAGGTAGGAGTGTCCCAATCAGGGGTAAGAGGGAAGGAGTGGGGAGCTCTGTGGTTCCTGACACACTTTGCTCCCTGATGAGGTAATAGAAAGCTGAACCAGTATATAGCTGATATAAGAAGATTCAATGTAAATAGAATATCTTAAACTCATGTCTGGATAAAACTATATTAAGTTAAGTATTGTTTGACAACAGCTAAGAGTTAATGAGAAAAGTCCTCAAATATCTCTCTCTACATATTTTTTGAGTGAGAGTATCACTCTGTCACCCAGGCTGGAGTGCAGTGGTATGATCTCAATTCACTGCAGCCTTGACCTCCAGAACTCAAGCAGTCTTCCCACCTCAGCCTCCTGAGTAACTGGGACCACAGGTGTGCACTACTGTGCCCAGCTAGTTTTTGTGTACTTTTTTGTAGGGATGATGTCTCATGGTGTTGCCCAAACTGGTCTTGAACTCCTGAGCTCAAGTGATTTTCCCTCTTCAGCCTCCCAAAGTGCTGGGAGTATAGATATGAGCCACTGTGCCTGGCCAAGTATCTACATTAAAAAAAAAAACTCACATTAAAAGTGTTTCTGTGTAAGTGTAGAGACAGAATTATGAAGGCTAGATTTATGTTTGTCTGTTTCAATAAATAATTTAAAGATGAATTAACAGCTCACTTACCTTTTTATTTCTGTAAACTGAAAATAAGAAGCCACAAGCTCTCAAAGTATCTAAGAGAAAATACACTGTTTCTTGAGGGCTGATCTATAATCTCGAGTCTATAAAATGACAGCAGAAGCCACTGGGTTTTTATGTTAGGAAACTGATTGGCGAACATGTTAAGTATTGATGTGTAGGAAAGACAAATGTTTGATGACAGATGAAAGTGAAGAAAGGCTGGTGAAGCAGGAGATGGAAGGGCATAGTCTGGAGACTCTGTGTGTGTGTGTGCACGTGCATGTGAGTGTGTGTTTACATGCGTGTGCATGTAGGTAGGTGTCTTAAACCACAGCACAACATGACTAGAAGTGTATGTTGTTGTACAAGTAATAACTAGGCAATGAATGGTTTCAAAAACATGTTAGAAAATTAAGTTTCCTTTTGAGGTAATATTCCATAGAGATTCTAAAAGAGGTTGCTCATAAATCAAATTGTGAGGAGCTCCAACTTAATTATAAGAAAAAAAAAGTGCAGTTAAAATTACCCTTAAAAGAATTAGCATATATTTTTTGTTTTGTTGTTATTTAAATAAAGAATAGAACTGTTGTTGCCCTGAGGGAAAAATGGGTAACAGGCATTTTGCTCATGTGGCTTATACTTTATGTATGTGTGCATCTATTATAATAGTAACAGATAATGTCTTTTGATAGCTCAGGGAAGAAATTAGTTTCTTTTCTAGCAAAATGCTAGCCTTGTGGAAACTGACAAAAGTCATGTTATAATGATTTTTGGCTCAATAAAGTAATGATAGCTTGGAAAAAGTAAAGGAGTACAGCAGCAGTAGAAAGATGACTGTAACAAAACAAATTATTTGAACAAAAGATACACTGTTTCTTTAATTGGATTCTCATGGAATATTGGTTTAAAATATGCTGACCAAAGGCAGTATCTGGAAGACAGGAACTTAGGATTCCTGAATCATAGTTCTCCCAGCTTGGATTCAATTCAATTCAACAAACTTTTATTGAGCATCTACTCTGGAGCCAGATGGCCTGAGTGTGGTTCTTGGTTCTACTATTCTATCTCTCTGTCAGTTTCCTCATCTATAAAACAGAGATGGTAATAGTAGTTTTTTAGGATAAACAGAATTTTAATGTATGTAAAATACTTAGAACACTGCCACTTTTGCACACACAGAAAGTCAACTGAATTAGAGACTGGAAACTGAAAGGTCTTTATACTGGCTTAGTGGGAGAGACAGATAAGAAACCCAACAATTTCAGTAGTATTTTCTGATAATACCAATAACATGTTTATCAAAAGGTTGCTATGGGAACCCAGGGATCGAAGAAATAACCACCTTAGGGGGATAGTTTTCTGGAATAAAATTCAAAAAAGACTTTCAATAGTAAAAAAAAAAAAAAATTCCCCAAAAGCCCCAGGAAACAAAAAATAGACAAAGTGAGAGGCTGGGACACATTCATTTGTAGCTTTTTGAGCTTCCTTCCTTGCTGGACCTAACACTGCATCTGGTCATCTTTTAGATACTTGGTAAAAACATGGTAGAGATCATTTTAAGTTCTGATACTATTTTCATGTGTACTGTCAGTCACAGTGTCTAGTTGAGTCTAATGGAATTAGAATAACCAGAATAGCAAACTACTGTTCCAAAGTGTAGTGCTCTGTGCTGTTAGACAAAATATTGACTCCTGGGTTGAGTTAGAACACCATGAAGAAGGAGCAGCACTTTTATGTCACGGCCCTTCTTTTCTACTCTCTGTCAATTCTAATGAAGCAGAAGAGAGGCAAGTATTATCCAGTTAGGAATAAAAGAGAGGGCCGGGCACAGTGGCTCATGTCTGCAATCCCAGCACTTTGGGAGGCCGAGGCAGGTGGATCACTTAAGCTTAGGAATGCGAGACCAGCCTGGGCAACATGATGAAACACCGTCACTACAAAAAATACAAAAATTAGCCAAACATGGTGGTATGTGCCTGTGGTCCCAGCTACTCAGGAGGCTGCTGTGGGAGGATCACTTGAGCCTGGAAGGCGGAAGTTGCAGTAATCTGAGATGACTCCCCTGCACTCCAACGTGTGTGACAGAGTGAGACCCTATCTCACTAAGTAAATAAATGAATGAATGAGAGAAAGACATTTTAAACCAATATGTAAGAATCACACTTTAGGATAACCTTGATATTGTAGTAATTTATGATTCTCTAACCTGTGAAAATTGTAAATTGTTAAGCAATAAAGAGATAATACATTTGTGGATATGCAGAAATGTGAGTTTCTCAGTGCATGGGAAGCATTGGGAGAAGGAAGGTGACCATCTAGTCTGTGGTCCCCTGGTCCTCCCTTGCCTTTCCTGTGTGTCTCGTCTTGCTTAGGCTTTGACCTTTGTCTTCATGTTATCCTCCATTGCTATACAACAATTGGGGCATCTTGTGGTTGACGTTTTAAGGTAAAATAAAACTGTGGTTACTCCTTGCTGTTCCATTGGCTGGCCCTCTAGTTCTCCATGCTTACTAGCCCCCTTCCTGCCATTGCTACTACAAAAGCCCTCCAGACCTCCTTTGGTGGGAGGAGACGTGAGAATGTTTTTTGATCTCATTGACATGCTACTGAAATCAGGAAAGACAGGGCAGTGCAAAGCTTTCAGCTCATTCTAACCTGGCAGACTTCTTCATTGCAGCTGTATGCTGTTTACCCGACAGTGGTGTACAGAATCCAAAATGGCTCTCCCAGAGGGTTTCAGAAGCTGAGCAGAAGCTCCTAATGTTTGTGGAGACACCCCCTTAGTCTTTCTGAATGTTTTACCATCTTAACCACCCCATCTTCTGTCCAGCCCCATGCTGACACACACTTGTAGACATGCGTACACACATACATGGACAAACTCACACATTCACCCACCCCTCCCCCCACATATAGACACACGTTCAAGGGCCTAGACAATGTTTAATCTCTAGTTAGACACTTTGGTCCTTATCTCATCCTAGAAGCCAATCAAACTTATGTTTCTTTTTGTTGAGCCAGGGAAACTGCTTTAATATTCTGCTATTGCCATATCTATGAGTAAGTTTCATATAAGCTCTCAATTCTACAATTCTGCATGGTCCAAGTAAAGTCCTCTTGGACCATCAAAACAAAACCATTTCTCTCTCAAGCTCTTAGAGAGTGTGGGTTGCAAAACAATTGCTTCTCCAGAGCTAATTTTTAAATTGCTATTTGGAAGATTATAACTGAACAATAATGCCTTTGTCCTTGGCTGTATCTGCCTGTCTCTCAAAGCCAAAGCTTTCAGCTTTACTGGGTAAAGCAACAAGATTAGTAAGAATAAAAATCACATAACATTTCAAAAATATTATCCTGTTAAATCTTATTACCTAGACCTGAGTTATTTCACACAAGAGGAATACTCAATCAGCTACACCCTTAAGGTTGTCATAACAAATCAGGCTGATTTCCACACATATTTATAACCAGAATTACAGTTTTTCAAAGATATGTTACAGGTGACCTAATGTTAGATGTAGAAGGGAAACTGTTGATCAAAGTTTAAATTCTGATTCCTCTGCTTCACTTTGTCTTTACAAGTCATTTAAACTTTCCAAAATCTTATTTCTAAAAAAGGCGTAATGATTCACTTATGACAATGCAGCATATTGTCTGTACTTTTGGATGCCCTCTGGAAGGATATCAGCAACCAACTAAATTCATTATTAGAGACTTAATAGTGAGTGGAAATGGTTCTTGAAGTGACCCCTGTTCAGTCCAGAAAT
The DNA here is from genome assembly GCF_024542745.1 of Macaca thibetana thibetana. Lineage (NCBI taxonomy): Eukaryota > Metazoa > Chordata > Mammalia > Primates > Cercopithecidae > Macaca > Macaca thibetana. The sequence continues at coordinate 77,491,391 of NC_065581.1, forward strand.
AGCAGCTCTTTAGGTAATCACCATTGTGAATTGCTGCTGATGGCCGCGTTAGTGGAAGTCTGTGTTGTGACGAGGACCACTCTAACGTTGGGGTGGTTTTGATTCTTTCTGCTACTTAACATTCAGAATGATCCATAGCTGAAGCTTAGTTACTATTTATTTAAATATCTACAGTGTTTTGCCAGTGGGAATTCTAATTATTATTGCCTGGTAATTAAAAGACCTGCTTGCCTCAGGGTTTTGGAAAGAATAAAATAATACATGTGATTGTCGCAAACTTCAACTCTATTTGGATGTTAGGTGGTTGTTATTAAGTTTTACTAACTCTCCTACCACACTCTTTTTCTCCCTCCTCTGATTTTCCTGCTCTCTTTTCAGTGCTTTGGGAAATTCATGTTCATAAATCTTGATTTTTAAATGAAGCAAATTTTTCTCAGAGTCAGCACCGCAGTGTCCAAGGTCATCTGTTGTCTTAGCATCTTTTCCACTGTTTAATCGGTGTCTTAAGGCTTCTTTGGTTCTTTTTGGATCTGTGATTGTTTCTGTTTTCTGAACATGGGATATATTTCCAGATACACTGCTTTTTTATACTGACCTACATTCTGCATTGCTTGGTTTTGTTTTGTTTTGCTTTTCTCTAGTAGTTTTGGAGCTTAGGATTTATTTTTATCACTTATAAATTGGTTTGAAAAAAAGATTAATTCACTCAGTATTCAACATTTGAATCAAGTGACAATTATGTGCAAAATACAGTGGTATTGCTGGGATATGGTGTGAGCCAAGAATGCCCAGGCTTCTGGCTTGACTACAGGATCAGTGGTGCTGTCATTCACCAAGGCTGGGACTACTGGAAGTAGAGCTGAAGTGGAAGGGAGAGTTGGGGCAGAATGAGGGAATGATGGACAATTGCTGTTAGCTTTGCATGTGGCAAAGTTTGAGGTATCCAGTGGCTGGTGTGATACCTTAGAGAGGCTCTCACTCCAAGTGGCAGATCTAGGTGTCATTAGTATAAATACAGTGATTGAAGCCAAGGGAGTTAATGAAAGGGAATGGAGGTGAATTCTCTGTTGAATGATCACCAGACTTGCCATGTTTTCCAATAAACAGATACCCTGATTGAAAGTTTGTGTGTGTGTGTGTGTGTGTGTGTATTGTGTGTGTGTCCCAGAATAGCTATAGTGATGTGGAGGTATGTATGTCTTCAGTGTAATTGGTAGGCTTCCTGGAAACTACAGTTTTAAAAACAACATAGGCTAGAACTTCTCAACCATTTTACCATGAATTTATAGTTTGTTTATTGTGGAGCTGTTCTATGCATTGTAGGATGTTTAGCAGCATTCCTGATTTCTACCTACTAGATACTAATAAGCTCCGCCCACCCAATCCTCATCCCCAGTTGTGGTGACCAAAAATGTCTTTAAACATTGCTAAATGTTCCTTGGGCTAGATAATGCCTCCTGAGTAAGTTCTTCTCTGAATTTATGTACAGCATTTTGGGAGGAGCCACATTAACTTTTATGTTCCAGACTACCTGAAAAACACATTCATGTCTGCAATTATCCTGACCCATATTTAGGAAGCAGCTTATTCCTCCATCCTGGAGGGTCAGTTGAGTAATTTTACCATTAAAAAAAATCATTTGCTGCACATAAAAGTACAGATAGCTGCTAGATGCAAATTAAATTTTGTTTGCCTTTATGTTTATATGATATATAAATGAAAAGGGGTGACCAGGACATGTTGAACTCCAAATAGTGAAATAACCTGTAGTTTTGACTGAGTCATTTCAAAGGAATTGCTGTCGCTTCTTTATGTGTCAAATACATTTTAAGGCAGACCATCCCAAAGAGTACTCTTGGGGTGGAGGTAAGAGGGTGGAGTCCTAGTGAGGTGAATATGAATTTTATAATAGTGATTTGAATGTGTAAACTTTTAAAAGAGTTAGTGCTTAATATTTTAAAACTTCATTCTTGTTTATAAATTTCATAAAGCAAAAGAATATAAGAGTAACTTAATTACCTGCCATGGAAGCTAAATTAACTTACAGATTGAAAACCTCCTCTTAAAATCACTCAGATTTTAAAGAATCATTTATAAGGTAAGTTGTGGCATTGTTCTAAGCACCTGCCTGTATGTGTGTTGCTCTGAAATAATGCTATTATTTATTCTATTAGAATGTAGATTCTGTGCGGGGAAGGGTTTTGCCCATTTTCTTCACTTTTCTTTCTCCTCATCCCACACTTCCTTCATGTTACTGTACACAGTGGTGTAGTGTAGGCTGGGATGCAGCCTCACAGAGTAGTTAGCATCTTGTTTTAGTTGGCTCTGCTTCTTCTCTGACCTCTGCCGGCCTCCCCAACAGCCACTGCCACTACCTCACAGCCAATACTCTTGATATTCTGGTTGGGGAGATAACTGAAGCCTAGGAGTTTAGATCAGGGTGGTATCACTTCTCACAGAAGAATCTTTACTTCTGGCATTTCCTCCTAACTCTCAAAAAATTGTGGTATTAAATATTTTATATGACTCCTAGAATTGTGGCTGTAGAGTTCCAGCCTCTGTCTCAATCTTCTTCTATCAAATGAAGGAAGACAAAAAAAAAAATGAATTCTAGCTTTTGCAACATGTATTCAGTCCACACTCAGAGGCCAATTCCTACCTTCCCAAACTGTGATCACAGCCCTTGATGGACAGAAATGGGAGGGAAAAGGGAGAGGGAGAGAAGAGAAGAGGTTTGTCATCTTAAAGACAGGAGAGTCATATCTGGAGAGCTGAGGAAGGTGGGAGGCCTCTTCTGTGTACTTCTGTTGTCACTTGATTGGAATGACTGAGGCCATTTTAAAACCAGAAACTGCATGTTATCACTGAATGCAAAATTGGGTTTGGGATCATCCAGGCTTCTACAACATAGGGAGAAGATGGAGTGACTATCCTATGGTAAGTATGAATCCATCTCATGAGAGTCCGTGGTACAGTGGATATACAGCATGCTTATCTAAGCTTAATTACTGGTTCCGTGTATGTACTTGGGCAAGTCACTTAACCTCTCTAGTCCTAACCCCTCATCTGTGAAGCCCACTTAGGGTTATGAAGATTTAATGTAATTATGATATAAAGTGCTTAGTTATAGAAGCAGTTGCTCTGGTTTAGATGGTGAATGAATAGATTGTTTATTGGCTCAGGAATTATGTGATAAGTATTTAAGAATTGTGCTTCTGGTTGTCCCAGGAGATTAGGATTCTTGTTTGGCTTCACTACTGACTAGATAGTATTAACAGTTAAGTCATTTAACTTTGTAGACCCTGGATTCCTTTTATTCACAGCTGTTGAAGTTGAGGATCTTTCATTTGGTAAGCTTGGGAATTCTATTTTGTTTTGCTATTTAAAAACCTAGGTCTCTTGTTGTTAACAATACCTCTATTAACTAATTTGAGTTCTGACTCATCTGCTAGATCTAAATAGCTGTGGAAATGTGAAGCTTTTCACAAATAATAGTATGATTTTTTTCAGATAAGTACATGCAAATGGAGCAAATTGCTTAACTGACATTTTACGATTATGTATTAAAGCATCCTGTTCAAGGTTGGAGGACAGTATAAACTTATTTAAAATGTCTAGTGAACACAGTCTGTCACAAGGATATGGGAAAAAGGCAACATTGTATTAAGATATTATTTGTAACTAAGTGCTTCATTTCCAAGCAGTCTGTCCCTGAAGTGGGTGTAAATCATGTGTCTGTTCTGTGCTTAGAATTCCCCCCTTCTGCCATATGTTTATTGTATAAACCAAGAAGATCATGTATTATCAAGAGACAACTTCTACTCCTGGCCTAAACTTTCAAATATTATTCATACTCTGTTCTCATGAAAAATTATTCTTAGGGTCTGAAAGACCATCGTTTTCTTTTAGGTTTTTCTGTTCGTGTATGGTATTTGCAGCAACCAACATCAACAGCTGGTTTGTTCCCTCATTTTTCAAGGTAATGGGAGGGATTTAAGTTATTAAGAATCAAATTTAACACACAAAAATACTTTGAACATGAGCTGTGCACACATTTTTTTTTGAGTTATTAACCTATTAGACATTGCTGCTGCTGTGGGGACTTTATCATATAAATTTAAAAACTAATATAAACAAATGGAGAATACGCATAGACACAGAAGAAAGACTCAATTTTGTGCCAAAGTAATAGCTAGCGCTATAGCATGCTTACTGTAGGCATTATGTTAAGAGCTTTGCGTGCATTATTTCATTTAAGCATCCCAACTATACTACGTGGTTGGGTATTATTACTTCATCATTTTTATAGGCGAAGAAGCTGTCTCAGACAGGTTAAGTAATTTGCCCATGTTCACACAACTAGTGAGCAGAAGTGCTAGGGGTTGGATCCAAGCCACCTGATTGCATAGCCTATACTGAAGTTGCATTTTGAAGTAACAGAAATTTCCTTCATACAACACTGGACTTATTTTTTTTCTCTCTCTCTATCAAATGATGTGGCAAATTGAGAGATTTCTGGAGAAATTCAGGCCCAAACAATGTTATTGCTGAGATCATTCAGATTATTTTCAACATTAGCATTTAATGAATAAGACTGTGTCTTGAACTGAACATAGTTATAAAAGAATTAGAGGAAGGTAACTTAATTCTCCATTTACTGGTGTCTTAGTTGTAAAACCACATTTTGACAAGGTTATTGGTCATAAGTTATTTTAATAGCTTTTCCAAACTTAATTTTCTGAAGTTAATAAAATGATGAGAAAAATTTAGATTATGTTTAAAAGCATTGAGTAAACTAAAACCTAAGTAAAGCTATTTACTTTGCATACATATGGCCACCATCTAAGATGGTTGCTTATCCTTGAAAGGATAATGTTTAAAATAATATTTAAAATAATCTAAACCTAATTTCTTAACATTGAAATTTTTACAAAGTATAGTTATATATAAATCTGATACTATCTTACTGCAAGAGATACTAAATGAGTAACATAAATATTAAGCATAAAAGATTTAACTGGACTGTTACATCCTACTCTCACACAGTTTAAACAAAAGTCAGTTAAATAGACTGTTTTTAAAGTTCTTTATAGTCTACATTTCCTTCTTCCTTCTCTTTCTTTACCCCCTCCTCCTCTCAGCATCATAATCATGATTATCATCATCCCATCACCACTGTCATCATAATCATCATGGCTATCTTTTACATTGTTTTCTTCAAGACATCTGCATCAGTAATTTAATTGTAAGCAACAGAAATGAAGGAGCAGTTTATTTAGAAAGATATCTTGTAGTTTTTAGTTTGAGGACAACCTGAAAAATGAGGCCTGGCAGAGCTGTGCCAAGACAGGCTGCTAGGTTTAAGATGGGGGACAGATGTCAGCAGATATTCATCACTTAGGGCTAAGGTCAGTTGGTTGAGCTCTGGGGCAGAGAGACCAGTCTAGTCCTGTAACACCAGCATGCCATGCAAATGTAAATTTTTGTGTGTGCTAAGACCTACAAACATCTGGCAAGTACCATAGAAGAGGAGGAAACTGCAGATCTCAAGAGGAAGGTTGCAGAAAGCAGTAGATGGTCTTTTCAGGTTTCACCGTTGAGGCAAATGAGTTTTTGGACCTCGTGCACACATGCTGTTTAATCATGTGTCCGGCTTTCTGGAAAGAGTTTTATTTATAATTCTTGGGCTATGTATCCATTTCTTGGTCAAGGGTATGTGGTACTCTTTGATTGACTCTTTGAGAACACTTTATCTTATTAGGAAAGCATAAACTTCCAAAGGAAAAATTACCTAAAGGAGAAGACATGGATGATAGGGAAAAAAGGAACGTATCATGTCATATGACTTTACCATGCATAGAAATCATAAATAAAAATAATATTTTTCCTTTGATATAGTAGCCACAGGAGATCTTTTGCCCCCAAATTCATAGCTCTATTTATAGTGTTTTTCTGAATATTACATAGTTTTTTAAATGAATCTTGGTAAAAAAAGATTTTTTAACCATAACGTGTTTTTAATCCTGTAGGAGAAGATAATAAGTTTTAGCTTTTATAGACCACTGATTTTTTTCATGGCTTTTGTATTTTAAATAAGTTATTATTAAAATAGAAATTTAAAAAATCTACAGAACTTGAATTAAATTAATTAAATTGTCTTTAGGCAACATTTCATAATAAATTCTGTGCTGAAATAATTATGATCATTACTTTATTACAAAATAACTCTCTAGGATGTTGTATCAGTATTAGTGTTTATGTTTTATCGAGGCATGTGCAATGTGCCTCAGGTGTCATCAAGGATGGGCGTTGAATTACCGTTTCCCTTTTTATAATCAACTCCCAAAAGGTGAAAACTTCCCTTCTGGCTTCCTGGTATCCTAATATGTTATTAATTTATTTACTTTATTATTTTATTATTATTTACTTTATTTCTATTTTATCCTGATTGTATCCCCATCTCTCTTAAGGTGTGCATTCTTCTTTTTTCACATGATTTTAATAAGATTCTTTTTGAGAATTTAAATGTTTTCCCTTTAAATTCTATATTATGAAGTGTGATTATAATGTGAGTGATTTTTAAAGTTGTCTGTACACTAATTTTTAAAGATAATTCCAGCAGCCTGGGTGCGATGGCTCATGCCTATAATCCTAGTACTTTGAGAGGCTGAAACAGGAGGATTGCTTGAGCCCTGGAGTTCAAGACCAGCTCAGGCAACATACCGAGACCCCATCTCAACAAAAATAAAAATAAAAAAATTAACCAGGTTGGTGATGTCCACCTTTGGTTCTGTCTACTCTGTAGGTCGAGGCTGGAAAATTACTTGAGCCCAGGAGTTCAAGGTTACAATGAGCTGTGTTCACACCACTGCACTCCAGGCAGACTGACAGAGTAAAATCCTGTCTCTTTTAAAAACACAACACAATAAAACAAAGCAAAAATCTACAAGACAAAGAAGGCTAAGGAATGCCAGAAATCCCCAGAAACTGAGAGAGGCATGGATGATTTCCCTCTCAGAGTCTCTGATAAGGAAGTAACTCTGTTGACAGCTTGATTTTGGACTTTTGGCCTCCTGAACTGAGAGAGAACACATTTCTGTTATCTTCAGACATTAGATAGACAGAAGACAGACAAATAGATAAAATTATTTCTTTATATGTGACAAAAAGATCATTCCCTCTCAAATTTCCCAAAATGTGTGAAACAAAAGCTTCATTGTTAGAACAATGCTTTCTTTGGGTGTTTTGAAGAGGAATGTTCGTTGTTTAAAATGAGTCTGATTGCATTGTCACCACATGTTATATCTGCTTTTTCTATATATGTTAAAAAATACATTTAATAATCTTCTGGATTGTATACTCCTTGAAGACAGAGCCAAAGTCTTAATTGTATTGGTTTTATACCTTATTGTACTTTTGCCAACAGTAAATTGCACCTCCATAAACTATAATATGGAAAAGAGATAAGTACCATAATTATTTATGAGGACTATAATATAGAGATTGCTGTTAATATTTTCAAAAACCTATTAGAAATAGGAATGTTTCTATTGTTTTCCAAAAATGAATCATCCTTGAAAGACTTTTCATAATTCATTCCTTTGTTTCCATTGATAGTGGCTTCTATTTTTGTCTGTTTAAAACCATTTTGGTATTAAATTCTCAAATACTTCCATTTACAAAAAAGAAAAGGATAGAAATTCATCAACACCTGTGAAAAGAAAGGAAAAAAAGGAAAAAAATTCAGATCACCACTAACAGCTTATCACTGTGGTACCTGCTCTTACCGAACAGCATGCAGTGGGAAAAACTAAATGTGGAGAAAACAATCAGTTTTCCATGTTATAGGGATCATACAACCAGAAGGATTTTACCACTGTCTTACAATATACAGGGATGCAAGCCATGGGTTTGGGTCCATGTGATTAGAGAACAATGGAAATTTAGTTTCCCAAATTGGAATTTCCTCTGGACTATATCTTAGCCTCCTGAGCATAAAGAATGTGCCTAATATATTGTTTAATGTTTCTAATTTTGTTATTAGAGAAAATGTGAAGGGTGTAAAGTTGTCAAATGTATTATCCTAGTCACTAAAGTTATTTTTGAACAACTGATAAGACAAAAAGCCAGCAGCAGAAATTTGACTACTGGTTCCTGGTGGCCTGACTGTGCCATTAGGGAAGTGATTTGTGCCCTCAGGCTATTTACCTTTGGTTATTTCCCCCCAAAGGCTGAAAGTTCTACAATATGTTTGTCTCTGAATTAAGAAACTGTTCATTTCCCTTTGGATTCTCAAAGTGGCTGCAAATAATAAACTTAAGTCAATAAAATACAGAGTTAGAAGGAAAATGATCCATGTTATTTAACTTCCTCTCTAAATGTCGCATTTTTATGTATTTGCGTGTTTCTTTGTATATACACAGCCATGCATCACTTAACGACAGGAGTACATTCTGAGAAACATGTTGTTAGGCAATTTTGTTGTGCAAATATTACAGAGTGTACTTATATGAATCTAGAACCTAGATAGCCTACTATCCATCTAGGCTATATGGTATAGCCTACTGCTCCTAGACTACAAACCTGTGCAGCATGTTACTGTACTGAATATTGTAGGCAGTTGTAACACAATGGCAAGTATTTGTGTATCAGAACATATCTAAACATAGAAAAGGTACGGTCAAAATACGGTTTATAATCTTATGAGGCTACTGTGGTACATGTGGTCCATTGTTGATCAAAATTTAGTTATGGGCATGATTGTATATACATACATATATATAAAGTTGTTAGACTAAGGAAAATTTGATCCAAATTCATAAAATCATCCATTTTTATAAAGCTTTTTTATACTTTCACTTTTTATTTGGAAAGTGAACAGTCTCATGGTAGCTCTTCCTTGGTTCAATTGGATAGCACTTTTCTCTGTGCTGGTGGAATCTATTAACTCCTTATTAGGCTAAGCTAAATATACTGTGGTTGACATCTTTTGTTGGCGTAGCTTTTTAGTCAGGAGGTATAATTGTTAATAATATTTAGCCATAATAAATGCAGTTGTCTCACAGTACGTATTTTTAAAAATGGCAACATATGGTTCCAAACAGAGACTTCTAATTAGACAATTATTGAGCAACAGGAAAGGATGTTTTCAAATTTGTATACTTATGGTTGTACTCTAAAATCTAGTAGTTTTCTGATGCAGTTTTATAGTTTTCTATCATTATTTACACATACCATATCACATTATTAAGAATAAATTTGCTCACTGGAGTTACAGCATCTTTAATATTATTTATGTGAGACTTCTTTAAAAAGGGAAGAAATCATAATGTTTAGCCTTTCAACAAGTTAGTCTATTGAGTAGCTGCTATGCACTGATGCCCTGAAGCACAGCAGTGAAAAAACAGTCTATCCTGTCATAGGGCTTCTAGTCTGATATCGGACTGATTCACCACTTTTGGTTTAAAATCCTAGTTTCTCTTGTCTTTAATGTCTGTCTGTCTGTTTCTCTTCATCTTTCTTTTTCTGTGAATACACACACACTATACACACACACACACGTACACTTATACATATGATACTATATATTGTATATGTGTATGTATACATATATTTTAGTTAAAGATATATAACTCATATAAATTCTTTAAAGATATATATATGAATATATCATGAATATACATATGAATAATGTAACAGTATAAGTATCTTGTTTGGGATAATACGTATTAGTGTTAGGCTTCTTCAGAGAGACAGAATCCAAAGGAGATAGATAGATAGATAGATGAATGAGAAGGGATTTATTAAGGGGTTCATTTATATGCTTATGGAGGCTGAGAAGTCCTGCGACAGGCTGTCTATAAGCTGGAGATTCTGGGATGCTGGTGGAGAGGCTCAGACTAAGTCCAAAGGCCTCAGAACCAGAGAAGACAATGGTGTTACTCTGAGAACCCAGGATGAGTGAGTAGGGAGGTGGTGCTGGTGTAAGTCCTGGAGTCCAAAGGGCTGGAGCCTAGAGTTGTTGCCTAAGGATGGGAGAGGAAGGATATATCCCAGCCCAGCAAATAGAGGGGCACATTTACCTTTTCTCCTTTTTTCCTTTGGACTCCCAGCAGATTGGATGGTGCCTGACTTCAATAAGGACAGATCTTCAAGTTAACACCTTAACTTAACCATTTGACATCTCAAATTAACCACCACAACATATATATATATAAAATATATATACACACATATATTATATATATACATACATAAAATAAAATCTATAAATCAGGAGATGAATTGTTTATATATAAGAATAATACATAGTTTAAGAATTTTAATTCTGCCTTTAAATATGCTGTACTATGTATCCTAAGTTTCCCACTTAATGTTCTGGTTCTGTATTATGTCTGCCATATTGATTTTTATCATAGAATTTTGCTTCTGTATTGTTTAAAACAAAACAAAACACAGTGACTGACAAGGCACTGTTTCTGCTGAAAAGTTCAGAAACATTCAAAGATCACTGCTAGGTTCTGTTCTCACCTGTTCCTCGTCAGCTTTTCATGGTTCAGGTGCCTGAGGAGAAACGGTCATCAAGCTGAGTCAGAGATTCACATTTTCAGGGGTTTGAAGGGGCAATGGGTTGAGACACTCCCTTTTCTGTTTAGAAGCTACCAGAGGAAATATTCAATAAAATTTTGGTATTCTTCCTTAAAAAGCATCAACCTTGTAAACATCTTTTCATCACTGGCCTGTAGTTCCGTTGAGTAAAATACTCTAAATCAGTATGCACTGGGTCTGATGCATTGGGATTAAAGGTAAGGATCAGGGGAGAAGCCCAAGGGGGCAGGATGCCCGGATGGCTCCAAGGCTCCCCCAAGCACCGGGAGAGTGAGTACCTGCCTTTTCCCAGCCCCAGGTTGCTGATTTGGGGGCTACTATCTAAGCAGTGATCCTGATGAGGGGAGTAGACAATGCAAGGTGTGTACATGTATTCCTTGATGTATTATTTGATGAGAGTTAGTGAAAAAAAAGCATCCATTTTAGCAACGTTCATACATTCTAAAACATGCTCAAGTAACAACATGAAGACATAAGTTATATTTTTCACTTTTACACTGTAAATCTTGGGGTTGTAATTTCCTTCCAAACTCCTCCCCAGTACTTTCTTTCAAGCTGTAGTTAGAGTGTAGGTCTTATGCCTCAAGTTACTGTTTGCTACTTTATTTGCAAATGTTTTTTCCTCAATATGAGGCGATTGCTGTAAGATGTCCTGGCATGGGGAGTGGTATCATATTGTGGTTTCTAAAAGTGGTCCTGAAACAGTTTAGTATTGAAGGCAGTGTAGATATACTTAATATTATTAATTTCCCCACTTAATTTTGTTGAAAAACCTGACCTTTGACATTTTCCAGATTAGATATTGGACTCTTTGATGGCTACAGCTTATTGAGAATTTGAAGACTTATGTCTTGAATGTCTTTCTTCAGCCATTCCTCCCTCCCCACTATCTTGCTCACTGATCAACAGCTTGCTGCTGCTCCAAGCCAGCTACGATATTATGGTTTCAGTGTCATTCATGCAGTCAGTTGTGTTCCAATTTCAGAATTATAGTTGGCTGTCCCAGGGTAAAGTGATATGCTTTGGCATCATAAAGTTGTAGGACCAGGGAGCAATAACATTGAAAGTTATGTCAAGATTCCACCCTCAGGGAGGTTTCCTGGTTACATTTGAGGCTGTGGTTTAAAATACATGAACTTCACATAGTATAGGTAAAAATGTGTGAAAAGGGTGCATTTATAAATACAACTACACAAATTGTAGGTCATACAATTTTATAGTAGATGTGAGAAATGGTCATTTTTCTTTGAGACAGATTTATAAATGATTTCTTAAGTTATTTGGGACTCTAGGTAGCCAAAAGAATAATGATACCCTAACATGTTTCTTTTAATTTATTGGAAATAATGATGACATTAATCATCATCAGAACTAAAGGGATACTGTAAAGTAGATTCAAAAACACCAATTTATATGCTTAATAGAAATTAATTTATGATGAGTAAACCACAAAAGCCAAATCTGAATTTTATTTTCGAATGTAGTTAAGATGTACCAAGTGAAAGTGGAGGTGTAGTAACCTCTGGTACCATGACAGTAGTGATGATGAGAAGATAAATAGCTACAACTCCAACCCCACACCATGACTCTATGAAAAGAACTTCCTAGTCTTATCCTCATCATTTAGGTATTTGGATTTTCCAGTCCCTGTTTTGTATTGGTCCTGAATTAAACCTGGTTACTTTCACAGTACCACCTTTATTGTCTTCCTTTGCTTTAAAACATTGGTTGTGGCTTTTTTACTTCCTCTTCGTACCTGTTGATATACTGGTTCTAGACACCACTCTCACTGCTAGTTGCCTGGCCCAGCTGTCAATACTGATGGCCAAAATAAGCAATTTAGTAAAAACTGGTGGTAATGTTGTGTGTGTGTGGTAATAAAATACAATCTTACCATTTATCTTTTATGTAATGTTTTGAGAAAACTGTATTTTGGATAACTTAGTAAAACTTCTTTTAGTCAATAAAACTGCATCTCATCTATTGCGGATGTTCTTGGTATAAGATTTCTCCTATGAGGGACTAAAAATTATTGGGTCTCTTGAAACTGGAAACAGACTCTCACTCTTTCAGTAGTATATAAACACACTGGAGGGCTCCTGATAAGGGCACCAGGAGTGCTTCCGAAGTATGGTACATCACCAAGGACAATATGGGGAAGAGCTTCAGAGCCATAGAATCCTTTTTCCTGCATATTTAAAATTCCAAATGCAATAATTGTCCACTTATGATGTCATTTTGGAACATATAGCAGGACTACTGAACGCTTAAATTTACACATTATCTTGAATAGTTCATTGTTTTTCTGGGTTTTAGAAGCACGTGGTGAAGATATGGCTCAAATTTCTTTCTGTTGAACCACTTGGTCTGCTTTGCTAAATGCAACTTTACTTCAAAATGGATGTTTATACTGGTAAATATCCACAAAATATTTGGGAAGGCCGGAATGGAAGTCTGCCTAATTCGGTGTATAATTTTGTGGGCAAAGATAACATAACAGAAAGTGCATCTTGATATTTGGGAAAAAGAAAAAAAAAGATCGTTTTGCCAAAGATGTTTCCTTAAAGTATAGGTTGCAAACTCTTGGACAGAATCTGGCCTGGTGAAACATGTTTTGGTTGGCTTTCATAGTATTAAAAAAGAATAAAAAGGAAATGAGTTTGGCCCCCTAAGTCAGAGACTGTGTTCTCTTATAGTCCACACCATCTTCTTCTGCTTTTTGCCTTAGTTGTTCCCATTGCTTCTTGAGGTCAGGAGATACTGGTTTCATGACTCTTGCTAAATGAAAGCTGTTTGCAGTCTGTGATTTGTGTACCGCATCCTTTAAGTTGTTGTCAGACTGGGAAGATGAACCTCCTTTTCTTCCTCTTTCTTCTTGTTACTCTTGGCTTCATTTCCAATTCGGGCAATAGCAGGCCTCAAGTGGACTTTGGGAAAGGACAAATGGAAGGATGGGAAGAAAGCCCGTCCGTGCTCTCCAGCAGTGGTCCTTGGCCATCAGAAGGGGTGGAGACAACCAGGGGAAAGCCTGCTCGCTGCCAGTCTGTGGCCAGGGGAGGAGGGGGAAAGAAAAACTCGTTACTCACCTTGCCTTCCTGTCTGCTTTCTTCTTGTCCCTGTATTTTTCAGACATTTGCAGCTGAGGTCAGTTTATCCCTACTCATTCATTCAGCAAATAGTTTTGAGGTCTGCTGAATGTGGAGCATCACACCCTGCTAGTGGTAGGCAGTAGGGGAAGATACCATGATAATAAGACTCGAATCCACCACTCTCACCAGTGTGGTTTTTGCTTGCTTGTGAGACTTTCATGTTTCTTCTGTATCCTTTCTTACCCAGCCTTATTGTCTCTCTAGAATTATTATTCTTATTTCTTAAAGGTTAGCTCTTCGGTTGAGAGTACACAGTGATTGCTTAACACTTTCTTCTGGATGTTGAGTAGATTATTCTTAGAGACCTGCTTTTCCTTTGAGTGATCAGGATAATTTTCAGCATTTTTTTTTTCAGTAGGCTCTATTAGCTTTAGTCTATGTTTTCTTCCTCTACTATTCTTTGAATGGGGCTGTATCAGTTTGTACAGGCTCATTTGCCCATAACCAGAGTGTGGGGTTCGCTTTGATTCTGCTCTCAATTTGTTTGCTGTGAGAATCTCCTCAGATTTCCACCCAAAGGGTAGAGCGTGCAGTTCCCAGCTTGATCTCTGGTGTAGAAGCTCTGTTGTACAGGTAAGGTCTTCTCCTATGTGGCCAGCTTTACACTTGTTTTTCTGCCACTGAGCTAGGGGTCATACACTGAAGGGCCTGGAGAGATTAGGCAGATGAAACGAAATTAGTGAAGCAGTATGCAACCTATTGTAGCTGTGGAAGGGATTTAAAGGCAGTATTTCTAAAGTGCTTTGTCCTTTTAAGTGGAATTTGCCCATGACCAAATATGGTATTTGGGTATTTAATATGATACCCTGGCTCTGAAACTGTTTCTTAAATTTGTCTGAATTTTTTTGACCCCGGTAACATACAAATACACATGCACACACATATGACTATTTTAAACCAGAAGTCCGGTATTTTACATCTTTTGGAGTCCTCTGAGAATCAAGTCTCAGAACTGAGATTCCTTATTTCAGGGATCTGAACATTTAGTAGCTTTTGACAAATATATTCCCAAAATATTTCTCAAAAGACTTACGCCAATTTACATTGCCTATGGCAATGTAAGGAAGATTTTAACTATGTACCTTTGTCAGAATTTAAATTTAAATTACTTTGTGACATTAATGGGTGAAATGCCACTTTGTCCTTATTTTTAAACTTATTTTAAAAAATTAATAGAGCAATGGAACATTTTCTTTGTATAGTAGTGGTGTTTTCTTTTTTATAATAATTAGTTATTTTATTCATAGACAATAGAGCAAAATGATCAACTTTTTATGATAAAGTAAGCCAAGCACAAAATCTTCTTGGATCACTCCTCAAAAAAGTAAAATACTATCATTCATAACCTAAGCTATTATAAGTAAATCTCACTTCTTCTGGTATAATAGACAGCAACATGTTACTGTTATAGTCCTTGTCAGTGAAAGCATTGCAGAATAAAGAATTATGAGTCAAATAGGAATGGATTGTTGATATTTTTCTGCATTATGAGGAAAGAAAATGACTGAGCTTTTTCCCTGAACAAAAGGATTTAAATCTAGATAAAAATTGATTTTTAAATATTAAATTGTATTTCTGGAGAACTATTATTATTGTATCTTCTCACTAATATCCCATTAGCAATAATATAATTTTTGACTTTAAGATTTCTGTGCCTCTGTTGTGCCACTGCTGTCCATTGGGGGTGACAGAGCGAGACCTTGTCTCAAAACAAATGAATAAAACACAATAAATTTCTGTGCCTCTGTATTCCTACCTTCTCTATTAAATAATCAATGAATATTTTACAGACAAATAATACTATTTCTGCTAAAGAATTCTTTTCCTGAATCCACTTGTCACATTAAAACCTTAAATACATAATTTAAACCCTGTGATCTTGGATTTAATGAAAGCACGTAAGTTATATATTTTATTTCTCTCTATGCCATTTTAGTTATATACACTAAAAAAGATATGTGTAATTTTTGCTGAAATATCCTTTGAGTTTTACTCCAGCACTTTTTTGAGTCATACCCAAAAACCCGAAAGATTTTAAGCCTTGCCCGTGTATTATGAACTACACATAATTTTTGTTTCGTAATGGGCCAAAAATTCATTTATTCCAACAGAATTGGACCAGGTTTTAGAAAATAGGACCATTTATCCATGGTGATACAGAAGTGTAGCAGTGTTTATACTTTTGATCATTCCTTAGGGAAGCATGACCTTGGTAGACAACCAGCTGGCTTCAGGGAAAATTGTACCCTTGATACGTGCTTAAAACAGCAGTGTAAAATGTAACTGGCTGACAATCTTGGTTTTGGTTAGGGTCACTTTCTTCTTATTCACGGTATGCTGGGAGTACAAGGGATGATGTCAGTTTCTACCCTTTGGAACTCTTATGATGGCCAGACATAGTATTTCCCTCTGTTGTCAACACTTGAGAAAATTTGCCAAGTGGAGACTTATGAATTGAAAACAGAGGATATTAGTAATTGTTGTTTTAAGAAGAGAAAAATTCATTTTTCAATATTATTTTAGAAAAGAAAAAGGAGTTGAAATTTAAAATTCTAGGAAAACTTGTTTCTAACAAAAGTAAATTGATTTTTAATACCAGTATCATGCTTTTCCTTGTTACTTATTATTATTTAAAATAATCTTTAAATTCTTTCTTTCTTGGGTATGCTTTGCCCTAGGGCATTGTGGCAACATACAGTACAACCCTTTAGGTACCTGGGTTAACTCGTTTTTGCTTCCCCAGTATTACCACATATGGCTCAAGAAGTTGTTTTAATATGAACTGATGTCCTTTGGAATTTATACAACATTAAAAGTTAATTGAGAGATTGCATGTAATACTCAAATAAGATGATGAAAGTGATTTTCTGGTTTGTACTAATGTTCAAAATTTTCTTAGTTGGCATTATTTATCTCCTAATTACTGGCACAATATGGAGCAAAGCTATGAGGCTCAGAGGTTCTCTAGTGTGTAACTTGTCTCCTTTATTTCTATAGCAGTGAATGATAGGTGCTGTTACCATGTATAAGTTATCTCTAAGATTCTGATTAGCCAGCCGATTTACCATTGAAGATTTTTCAGGAGAGGAGTGCTGTCGTGGATAAGCTGTCTGGCAGAGGATGTGTGACATTGATGATGTTAGGAACATTTTTCCCTGTGTCTCTTTCAGAATGGAGGATGGTGAGGAAAACAGAATGTGATGCTTTTTAAGGAAAGAGGACATGGTAAACAATTGAGATTTGATTATATATTTTTCCATATGGAATATCATATTCTGAAAAGATTTTCTTTCCAATCCTCAAAGGGGCCAGTTTAAGAAATTAGATGTATTAAGCACCTTTGAAACACTGTATCAACAGCAAAACATAAAACAGGGGGATTCAAAAATGGAGAAAGGACTCAAATAGACAT
Organism: Macaca thibetana thibetana; assembly: GCF_024542745.1. Lineage (NCBI taxonomy): Eukaryota > Metazoa > Chordata > Mammalia > Primates > Cercopithecidae > Macaca > Macaca thibetana. Next base: position 77,508,560 of record NC_065581.1, read on the forward strand.
TTCTCCAAAAAAGATGCCAATGGCCATTAAGCACCTGAAAATTGCTCAATACCACTAATTATTAGGGAAATACAAATCACAATCACAATGAGATACCACCTCATTCCCATTGGGATGGCTACTGTCAAAACTACAGAAAATAAGTGTTGGCACAGATGTGGAGAAATTGCATCTCTTGTGCCCTGTTGGTGGGAATGTAAAATGGTGTAGCCTCTGTGGAAATTGGTATGGCTGTTTCTGAAAATACTAAACAGTTATGGCATGATCCAGCAATTCCACTTCTGGGTATACATACATAAGAAGTGAAAGCAGGGACTCAAACAGATATTTGTACACCTATGTTCATAGCAGCAGTACTCACAGTAGCCAAAAGGTAAAAGGAACTTACGCATCCATCGATAGATGAATGTATAAACAAAATCTGATATATACATACAGTGGGATATTACTCAGTTTTCAAAGGAGGGAAATTTTGACACATGATACAGCATAGATGAACTTTGAAAACATTATGCAACGTGAAATAAGACAGTCACAAAATGGCAGATATTATATGAATCCATTTGTATAAGGTTTCTAAACCAGTCAGATTCATAGAGACAGAAAGTAGAATGACACCAAGGGCTTGGAGGAAGAGGGAATGAGGAGTTATTGTTTAGTGGCTACAGAGTTTTACTAGGGAAGATGGATAAGGACTAGAGATGGATGGTCATGATGGTTGTATAATAACATGAATGTACTTAATGCCACAGAACCGTACAATTAAAAATGATTAAAATGGGAAAACGAAACTATCTTTATGGAATTTTTCAGTCAGCTTGTAATTATAACCTGAATGCTAAACTTGGAGCAATATAATATGCATTAACACCATGGTAACAAAGTAATCACTTGAATGAAGGTAAACTGCTGGAATGAATGAATGATAAATATAGTGGAATGATACTGACAATGGTCTTTGTGGTTGGGACTGGTTTTTTATTGTTGTTTAGCATTGGCATTTCCCCAGTGGACTATCAGGCAGTCATGTGTGGAGGAGGTCATGCTGATTAACAAATGACTAGGCATATATTAATACATTTGTTAACCTGTGATTAATTGTGAGGTTTTTCTGGCTAACTTGTTACATGCACTTGGCTACAAAACAAGAAAACATCTCAAAAAATGTGTCTAATTCATTTGCATTGATATTTGAAGTTCATCAAAAGTCTTTGTGGTTCTAAATTTGCCAAATACTGTGCAGTAGCTCTTGAACTCTCTCTTTTTTATTTATTAGAAGAGCATAAGCATATTTACAATAAGGCTTTAGTTATGTGGTACTTCCAAATGCCTCCTGCCATTGCCAACTCCAAAGAAAAAGCCTGGAGGAGCCAGGAAGGGTCTTGTAAGGATAGAAAGTGTAGAAGATGCAGCACCCTGATTGTGTTTCAAAAGTGCAACTTGGCTTTTTAGTAGTCCTTTTCAACAGTTTTCTAAAATTCTGTGACATGGAAGTCAACAGTATTGATAGCCAAATCACATGTTACAATTTCTTTTCTTCAGAGAAACAGATTGTGTTGAGGTGGAGATAAGGTATAAGTTTATGAAAATGTTTTTAAAAGCTGGTAAGTAAGAGTGAAGATACAAAAACAACCTGACAAGCAGCTACTTCAATCTTTGAAATAAATTGTTTTGGGAGAAATAATTTTGTTGCTACCTACAGTTGGCTATGCTTTGTTTGATGTTTAAGCTGACAGGGAAATGGGGCAAAAAACTTTGAAAGCATTTGTTTACTATTTGCCCATGTTTAACTACATCTCTAATAAATGTCCACTAGTCCAGTACAATACCTTTGCCACCATGGTGACCTTTTTTCAATAGGAACGGGAAACTTGTGTTCAGTACCAACTCAGTGTTTGTGTATTTGTTACCATCATGCATGTTAAAAAAGGTACATAGAAGCATGTATTTATTGTACTGCGAACTCCTTATTCTAAAACGAGTTTGGAGTAGAAAAAATAGGTGGAGAGAGTTGGCCCAGGGTAGTCCTCTATTACAATTAGAAAGATTACAGCTTAGGTTTTAGGACTTCTCTTTCAGCATCCTAATAACGTTACTAGTCCCCTCTAAGATTTGAAAGGCATTGGAAACTTCCAGGCTTGAAGAGTTATTCATGTAAATTACTGTGTCTGTGTGCTTTTTGGGGGATCAATATAAGCAACATTTATTAAGCAGCCACATATACGAAGTATTAGGTATTCTAGTTAGGTACAGAATATTTTATAGTTCTGAATTTCATGCTCTTGAATGATTTGGAGTGCTGAAGGAGATAATATAGACACCACCACCCCACCCCATGAAAAAAAATTCCTCAAAACAAAGAAACAAAGATACTTAGGTCCTTTTTTAAGCTGTTTATCTTTTACTAATATACAAACAGCACAATTTGCTCAATGTAATATCTATTTGCCATGTGCTGTGTTCTGCAGTAGGCATTATAAGTAAGAGTTTCTGTCTTCAAACTTGTAATTTAGAGTAAGATTGGAGGATTAGTCAGACATGTCTATACAGTGCTGTAGTGTGAGGTAAATTGTGTGTCTTCCTAAGAGAGAGAGGTACAGCAGTGTGTGCTGCCTTCACCTTATTACTGTACTTGATTCTTGCTCTTGTAACCTGGTTTTAGGTTTCATATAATATTTTGCATTGTCAGCTCCCTGAAATTCTACTGGGAGATGGTCACTAGTACGTAGACAATCTGACAAGAAAAAGAAGCAAAGGTACTATGGGGTTTGATATAAGGGAAAGCCCAGCTGGTTGGGGGGACCAGGGGGAAAGGGCTGTGTGAGATGGGTCTTGAGGGAGGGATAGAATGTCTGCCAATGTGGAAAAGGAAGTCTGAGGCGGAAAACTATCGATCACATTCACAGAGTTGTGAGGGGACTGACATGCCTGGAGCATAGAGGGACTATTAGAAAGCAAGTTGGAAAGGTAAGGTTGATTGACTGACAGGAACATGTTTATCTGAAATATTTTGAAGTAGCTTTCAGAAAGTGTCCACTTTTAATTTTGCAAAAGCAGATTTCTTAGGTTCTTCAGTATTTCAGTTCTGATTATACAAATCATTGAGGAAAAAAAGAACCAGTGAGGATGTACAAAAATTTCCCGAATGTTTTATTTCTTTGTCAACATTATTTGCTTATTTTTCAGCTCTTTATGCAATTGTCTTTGTGCTCTGCTTGTTCCTTTTTGTACTTTTTCCACATGGGTGGTAAAGCCCTGACAATTTAATTTTTCTTGGTTTACACTTTCCTACAGTACTAAAATATGTGTAACCCCCTCACTAACATCTTAGCCAAAATGGAGTTTTCAGGACTTTCTCTGAAACTCAGGACTGTTTTTTTATTGTTGTTTAGCATTGGCATTTCTCCAGTGGAATATCAGCCAGTCATGTGTGGAGGAGGTCATGCTGATTAACAAATGACTAGGCATATATTAATACATTTGTTAACCTGTGATTAATTGTGAGGTTTTTCTGGCTAACTTGTTACATGCTCTTGGCTACAAAACAAGAAAACATCTCAAAAAATGCGTCTAATTCATTTGCATTGATACTTGAAGTTCATCAATATCCTATCCTTAATGATTCTAAATTGTATAAATAATATGTTCTTGATTAACGAAGTATATGTGCTATGATTTTACCATTAGTTGTACTTACACGTTTGCATTACACATATGAGGTTCTCTTGATTTCAGAAGGAACTGATACAGACCAGCTTTGGTGTTTCTTTTGCTTTCAATTAGCTTTATTTTCAGATGGAAAATATTAAAAGGGCTATAAGTTGCCTATCCAAAATATTGCTTTTTTTTTTTTTTTTTTTAAACCTTATCAGCAGACAGAATAGGCTGCTGTACTTGGTGTAGGTAAGGTTGAATTGTCTGTATGGAAACAATCTTGCTATAGATTTTGAGGAAAAAATAAAATAAAAAATATAGATAGATGATAAACGTTTTGCTTTTCAAATGTCAGTGTTGTACTTTTAGGCATATGGAAACTTTATGGTTTGCCTATCTGTATCAGTTCTCCTAGAATGACAACTTAACAGTTTTCCTGGTTGGACTGTGTTAAAATCTTTAAAGGCTATATACACTAAAACATATGTCTAATGTTTGGGCAGCCAAAGTCTGTGCAATCATTTTAACCGAGTATAACTTAGCAGCTCTCTTATTATCACAAATATCTTATTGTTAAAACTACATTAAAATATCATCAGTTTGGAGCCTGCTACTTCATAATTAAATTGTTCTGGGATGTGGTCAAGTATATACTTCTGAACTACCTTAAAAATGGATTGTGCTAAGAATGCAATAGCATAAATAAATTAAAAGAGGACATGCATAATAAAGTTAAACAATTTGTTTTAATAGAGTTTTTATCTAATTAACTTTTCTTGAGTGTCTACAATGTTCAGAGCACTGTGCTAGACATTCTGCATAGGTTAATTTATGGTCATTCATAAAGACGTTTGGGTAGAAAGAATATGGATAATGGGGAAAAGTCATGGAGTGGCCAAACAAGAAACAAGTTCAGGGTTGCAGCAGAACAGGGATGCCTTGATATATCTGCCTTTGGCAATGCCATGTGTACAGGGTTGGGATTCTGATTGCTCCTATTGTGATAGTGTGGCACTAATGCTCTGTTGGACGGAATGACTGAAGTGGTGAGAAAACTGCGAGCTTTTCAGGACTGTTTTTAATGCTTTTTTGACAAATCTTTTAGAACAAATCTTTTGTTCCTTTGCAGGGAACAAAGTCCTTTTGTTTTGTAGCAGAGGACAAGGAGTGTCCTGAGTTATTCAGAGTCCTGATCTTCAATTGGCTTAGCTCTCTCTGATGCCATTTGTCACCCGTAACTCATTGGTGCTCCATCTGCCATAGGCTGGAATCCAGGAATAGTACTTAGTGGTAAAAAATTGGAGAAGTAGATACTTGCAAATCCAGCCTTACGTGATCTTTCCTGGCTTTGATAGGTTCAGCTTTCACCCCGAAAAGTTGTTTAAACACTTTTAATTTGTTTCAAGTGATGAAATGAATTTATCTCAGAAGAAAATTTAAAAACCTTAAAATTTATTTTCTTTGGAAGAAAATATTTTTAGAATAATTATTAGTATTGTATTTATAATTATTTATCTTAAAAAGGTTAATGGCTATCTCCATTGAAATATACTTTATTAATTTTTACTAAGTACATCAAAATGCTAAGTGTGGTTAGGGGAATTTCTTGACAGTTACATATTATTTTGGCTAGATATGTGAACATTAAAAGCCTGTTAAAGGGGACAAAAATATGTACTTTAATCAGAATATCTAATTAAAATAGAAAGAATAGAAAGAGTAACATTTTCTTGTTTTGTAGATTTATAAAGATCTCATTTTCACTATACTAACAGTGTTAATTTCCAAAGCAGTATAGAAAAGCAATCTTCAGGAATTTTATCAAATTAAAATTGTGAATGATAAAAAGCATATAACAAATTTCTACTACACCTCACAAAATGATTGAACTATTTTCAGACAGTTCAATATATGCTAATTGAATGTGTCTGAAAATATCAGTCTTCTAAATTTTTGCATTTTCAGAATTTTGACATAATACATTTTAATACTTTTAGACATTGGCAATGATTTTTAAGAAGCAAAAATGAATCTTAAGTGCTTTCCAAATTAAGTGAAGTAATTAAATGTAAAATACTCAGCTCAGAGCCTAGCACATAGCAATTTTTGTGACAATCATTGTTTATGATTGTGATTGTTACTTCTGGCTCTTCTCTTCTTGCTGCACTATTTTTGTTCCACTTGTTTGTAGACAAGTGGCAATTTCCACAAACTTAAAGTGTGATTACTTTTATTGTATTTTTCCTCTAGTTCTTGGTGTTTTAGAAATTTCTGGAATTATTTCCATATCTGTCAGCATAACTCCTCATCTGAGAACACACAATTTTTGTAATGCACACGCAGAGGTGTTGAAGAACTTGAACTTGTCTGATGCCAATAATTTATTGCTCATTTTGTCGAGTATCTCACGGCTTTGAGGGCCAAGTGATGAGCTGGATATGGTCCTGACCTGGAGCAGATCACACAGAGTGGGATGGGAAGACTGGCTCCCTGCGTTGTTAGTGTGCCTGTTTGCTGCTGGAGTTTGGATCTCGGGATTCCCTTGCTTCTGAAGCTAGTTCTAAGATATCACAAAAACGTTATTATGTTTTTTGAGAAGATTATAACTACAAAATAACATGTATTTTAAAATCTTTGGCACTAATTCAAGGGCTTTCCCTTTATTTTTATTTATTTTAGACTTACTAGAATACTGTCAGTGATCTAAACATGCATAAAGCAAAAAGTAAAACTCTCTTTCCTACATTTCCTTGACTGACATTGCTCGGGAAGAACAATTTTGGATATTTTGGAATGAAGGTTTCCGGACTGTTTATACATGTTGGCTAGATGTACTTGTTGAAAAGATATGTTGCTTGGTGTGCTCACTGCTGTGATGGTTGTTTTTCACAAAGCGTAAGATTATGTTGTCCTGCAACTTGCTCATTTTGCCAGTTAATTTTTCATGGGTTTCTTTACATGTCCTGAGTCTTTTTCATGGCTGCATATTACTCTACTATGCTGATGCATATTGGTCTATTTAGTCATTGCTCTGCTGAGGAGCACTCAGTAGGGCTCCGAATTTTATCTACTTACAAGTCATGTTGAATTAACCTCAAAGGTTGGAAGCTTTTGTACTTGGTCATCTGTGCTTGATTTCACCACTCTGTGGCCATCTGCATAGGCCACCTGCCCTGGTTGCTTGTTTGCTTTCAGGGATTACTCTAAAGGTTGTCGTTTGATTTTGGATAGGCCTGATCTCAGACAAAAAGGACCGATTTGGTTGTGTAGGGTTTTAGGGTAACAACATTTTTATAGAAGTTTCTAATTTCTAGCTGCTCAAAATTTAAGATGTGCCAGATAGCTTGAATGGATTTTGGCTGTCATCCTTAGATACTTTTATGTTGGCTGAATTCTGAGTTTCAGAGCTATAAGAGTGGTCTGATTCAGAGGTTGCAGTGAGCCGACATGGTGCCACTGCAGTCCAGCCTGAACAACAGAGTGAGACTCCATCTCAAAAAAAAAAAAAAAAAGAATGATCTGATTGTCAAATCTTTTTTTTTTTTTTTTATTGTTTATTCTTAAAGTTAGGACATCTTTTAGAAAACCCTTTGAAAATACATATGTTGTTTTGTGATTGTGGAATATTTTTGTCTTTTTATATTTTTGTACGTTGAAATTTAATTTGTGACTCTTACAAATGGCATAATCAATCACAGTCATAGAAAGCCAAATACAAATATCCTAAGGTTAGCATTTCACTGGAGTGTGAATGGTGTTCATTAAGGTGTTCATGAAATTTTATGTTCTTCAGTCACTATTTACCTAGTAGATATGGTAACTTATTTTTGTCATGGCTACTGGCCATATCTTGGGGTTTAACATATGCTAGCTGAAACTGCTGCATACTTTGTAAATTCTGAACTATAATTGCCTAGAATGAATGAAATCTTTTATTTCAATACATATTTTTGCTTGAAAGATTTCATTTTATATTTATGAAATAGTAACAGATTTTATTAAAGGTGATCTTAAATTGTTAGAAATCGAAAGACAAAACTGCCGTTTCTCTTTGGTACTGTGATAATTTTTCAACATATTTTAAGCAATAACCTGCTGTTGATTTTAATAGTTTTTACCTGCCAGCACAGCTGGCATCCTGCTATGATATCATTGTTATACTTTTTTATTTAATATTGTACAGAGTATATCATGCATAGTGTGGACAACCACACTGAACAACTATTGAGAATACATACTAATTTAATTGTTTGTGACATTTTGCCCTTAAAATAGAGTGTGATCATCAACCAGATTTTAGAGCACATTAACGGAGGGAATTTACTTTTGCAGGTATTTCTTACTGCCAAATTTTTCCTTTGCTATAGCTTTCACATACTATTTTTGTGTTTTCCTTTTCCATAAAACAGTATTTCTTAAGGTTATTGTTATTTATAGCAAACATGCCCCAAAATGAATAAAAAAAACTTTCGCTCTTTAACATGAAGAAAAATATTGACATTAAAATATGAACTATAGCAATTCAGTTTATAACACAAATGTATCTTACAATAATGAGTATGCATTTTTAATTGCATATATAGAATTACAAATCTCATTTTTCTTTTCTACTGGGATTATAAACCATATTGAAAAAATTTTTACAGTACAAAAATCAGATGACCTGTCAAAAGCGAATTGTAACTTATTGGCATACAATTTAATTACTGATTTTTACACTATTTATTGAATGTATATAATTTACTTTTATTACTGAATTAAAACTACCATCATATACATAAAATAGATATTCTTTTTAACAACAAGTTTTCCTTTTCTCTTTCAGTCTGTGATCAAAACAGGGCGACTGCTAATCAGTCACGAGGCTCCCTTGACAGGCGGTTTTGCATCGGAAATCAGCTCTACAGTTCAGGTAGGGTAATTCTTGGAACTGATTTCAATGCTTGTGCAATTGCATATGCCAATTCCAGAAGAAAATAAATTACTTATCACAATATATGAAAGCATACACTTTCTGGAAATGTAGTGCATGCTTTCATATACTGTGATAAGTAAATTTTTTTTTTCATTTTTATTCCGACCACACTTTCTGTTTGTAAGTTAATGGTCTAATTAATCTTCTAGAACAGATATCTTAAAATAGTAAAAGCTGAAAAATTTTTTATGGGAAGAAAGTTTGGAAGGAGTCTTCTAAATTAACTTTGCTTGTATTTGCTAGGTTAACAGAAAAAGAAAAATCTTTTTAATTTTTATCTATTCCCATTCCCTGTTTATATGACTTGAGGTTGTTATGGGATTGTGAAATTGATCTTAGATTTTTCACAGCCTTCACGTTCTAAAAATGAATATCTCAAAAGTCAATAATTTAAAGTTAATAAGTAATTTAAAAAATTATTTATTTTAGTTATTCAAATTATGCTCTGGTATTGGAAATGCTTTAGTAATTGTTTAAAAAATTATCTTTTTTTAAAAAAAAAGCTCATTAGGATGCCGCATATCAGGAAAAAATTTTGTACACCTCTTTCTGGCAAGTTTTACCTAAAACCTGTATTCAAATTTATATCATAGACATGTATAAGATAATTTAAGGTAGTTTCATTCTTCCTAATTTTTAAATTGAAAATTAAGTGGCCATATTTGAAATGGAAGGTGCATATATTTTAAATTCTGAATATCTTAGCAGTTTGGAAACACTTTACTTCCCTTTACTGGTGTGAAGGTGTTTTAATTATTAAGATACACGAATAGCGAATTCCTTTAAGAGTATATGTCTTACTACGTTGTTATAGAATTATGATGTGTGGATATTGGTAAGTTTTTAGTTTTAGATGTTTAATCAGTAAACAATGATTTTTGCCAATGAAATATCTTAAGTGCTAATTGCAAAATTACAAGTATTTGTAAATTAGATGAACCCAATTTAAACATAAATGTTTTAAAAACTAGATCAAAGTAATCCATAATTATGTCTCAAAAACAAAATTATATTTACAATTTATATATAGTCACTGATAATAAGAAAAGCAAATATTTGAGTTTTGTAGATTTGTTGTTTTCCTAGTTACTATATCAATTAAAATTTAAAACATACTGATTATTATTATATAACATGAGTATCTAGTATTTATTGTGTATTTTATACATTGAGTAGCATAATACAAAGATTAGGGCAATCATTTCAAGCCAGAGGCAAAACTGGAAAAAGAAACTGGATTTTCTGACTTGCACTTAATATGTAGTGTACTAAACCATTTGAAAGGATAGTGGCTGTTGCTAATTGAAACTTTGATAGCCTTGTTGTATTTTGTTCACTGCTTATTGATATCTCAGAAGTTTCATTTGCCTATAATTAAAAAGGAAAACAAGTAGAACATAGTTGGAATTAGATACTATAACTCCTCTTGTGAAGTTTACTTTCCCTAAGTGTGCTTTTAAAATTTGATCTCTGTAAGTTATTGGTAGACTACAATTTAATACAGCATTTTTTAGACTGAAATGGAATTAGAAAGATAATCTAATCTAGTGTCTCTTGGTCTTAAATAATATGTGGTCTTATGTTAATGGAAAATGTCTCTCACGCCCCAAGAATACATTGGTGAATCCCAGTTTGAGAAATAGTATATTAAGAATTAAACATAGTCACTATAACTAACATAAAATATCATAAACATAATATCAAAATAAGATCCTGAAATTATGTGATAATAATCAGTTGCAAAAATTGTCAGTGAGATTATCAGAATATAATCATATTTATATAATAATATGAAAACACCAAAACAAAACATCTTGTAACTCTCTCAGACTCCCAGGAATGTGTTCATAGATCCTCAGGTGTCCATAGTCTATAGACTGAGAAATATTGATCTAAACCAACTGTATTCTTTTTACAGATGAGTGTCATCCCTAGTGTTTGTGACTTACCCATTTTATAAAGACAGTGGGATATCTGGGATTAGACAGGACTCTTGAATAAATGTTAAGTGTGTGCACATGCACTCTTTATTCAAAATCCCCTGCCTTCCATGAGGATGATAATAGAAGTTTTGGACCCGTTATAAAATGTTCTGTTGTTCATGGTAAAATTATTCACCAGCTAACTGCAGAATGACTTAAGACAATACTGTAATATTTATGGAGGAATTATATTTAATATTTTGGGTAATTTGAGTTTGGATTTATTAATATGAGAAATTTGAAATGTACGCAGTGTTTTTGCTTAATTCAGATTTTATTTGCACAAATAGAAAGTATAGAAGATGAATTTTAGTAAAGTTTAATGAGCATGATATCTCTAAATGTTTGCCTCTTACGGCTTTTATCTAATGATAAAGAAGATTAGAAAAAAACTGGACACTTGAAAATTTTTTTTTCTTTTTCATTGATAATTTTTCCATATAATTTTGAGTAATCTGAGTAATAAAATATACTTTTCAGTAAATCTTTCATGCAGATGTTCAACTATGCAATATGCTGTATTGAGCTTCCTCTCTATGGAAAGCCTTGTTCCATATTATAAGTGAAACCTGTATCAAATTACCAATGCCTTGGGTTGTTTAAACTGAAATCACCTAAGTTTGAGGTACAATTGCTTTCACCACTTAGCATGATTCATATTTCTCTATTTCTTTTTGGGGATATATTTTGTAAGGTTAAAAAAGATAAAACAGGGTTAAGATATTGAAAGCCAACTTTCTGGGACGGGAGAGAAAATGTACACGGACGACTTTTTCATTGTTGTCTTGGAAAAGATATTTTAAATCGTGGATGAGAATGATGTATAAATTTGAGTACTTTTGATTAAAATATGAAGTTATTGTTGTTTCAACAAATGCAAGTTTTATGTCAAAGCAAATGAAAAAAAGTTTGCTCCACAGGCGATTTTTGATAGAAGATATCTGTAGCTTTTTAAAAGCTCATGGTTAATACTACAAAATTGCTTTTGAAGTATTTTAAGAGAATGGATATTAATAGTAAAATTCTTGTTTTTAAATACATTAAAATCTGAAAGCACCTGAAAATCTGAACTATGCTGTTTTATTCAAAGTTTAAGTTACTACCTAGATTAAAATAAAAAATATTGAAGAGAATACAGCACTATGGAGAGTATTCTTTTAAGTTTATAATTGGTATTTTTAAATAGAAAAATTGTATTATGCTGTATAAAATTAAATATCAAATAAAGGAACCTTCTTTATAAGAAGTAGTATTGGCATTACTGTTTAAAGCTTATTTTAGTGTACAGATCAAATATGAAAATAATAAGATGGAGTCATAATTTATTTACAAAACTCTAGTTTATGGCAGATGACTCTTTCATTGTGCAAGGAATTCAGTGCCCACATCTTAGGTTTGTTTCATGACTGCTACTTTTTTTGTAAGCCTATTTATTTTACTATTTTACAGAAATTTATTGTTAACAGTCTTAATTTGAAATAATGGTAAACTCACAGAAGTGATTAGAAGACTACTTTATATTGATTAGACATATTTTTTAAACTTATTTATTTAAAGTTTCTTCATAAAACTTATATATATATAGAGAGAAAAATGATTATAAAAATAAAAACAGTGCATCTAATCTACCAAGTGCTTTATATTTCTATTGGATTTAATTTGGAAATTACCTGGAAGGCAGAACAAACTGAGGTCTGGTATATTTGGCCCTGCTCTGGGGAAGATTTCTTAGTCAGTAATCTAAAGCTTCACTCTCTCTTCTTATCTAATCTTACATTCCCATCTGTTCTCACTTTAGGGTATGGGAACTTTTTCATTCTTTTCTTTTACTTGACACATACTGTAATTTAAAATGCTTCTTTTAGGGAGTCATGAATTGTGCACCCTAATTTGTGGAAAAGTGCAATGACTATAGAGTTTAGCTAATTCATTGTTCTTTTTATTGTGTATTTTAAGCAAAGATTTTATTGTTTCAGAAAATTATATGAATTAATTTTATTTGATGCTTGTATTCTTCAGCTTTATGTAACCACAGATTTTTTTTTAAGAAAGCCTTTAGTGTACAAAAGTATTAACCTCATCCATTTTAATATCCCCCAAATTATATATTCTAGAATGTAATGTTCAACATAGCTATTATTTATTTAAATATTAAGACCAAATAATTTATGACATTTTGGCTGGTTTAAATAGAGTAAATTTTTTTAAGAATTGCAAATCAGCCTTTATTATTAATTTCCAACACACCTCCATAATGAAAAAACAAATCCTGAGTCTGATAAGAGTTGTGTGATAATTTTTTTTAACGTTATTGCTTTTTTCTCCTGCTTTGGATTCAGTGCTTAAAAAGAGTGCCAAAAATTTTAGGGATGTGGTTGGCTTAAAGATTCGAGTTTTTTTTTTTTTTTTTTTTTTTTTAAATCACATGGAAGCAATAAGTCTGCAATAAAGAGTCCAATTGGAGAGGATGGTAAGTTTCCATACCATTGTTACATCCTTTCTGTGCGGTCTCTTTTTTTAGCATAAGAACTCAGAAATTGTGGATACCACACATGTATTTTTTAAGATTATTAGATTCTAATACTTTCAAAGGATTTTTATAGGGCCTACTCAAATCATTATGTCAAAGAAAAGTTTCAATAACTTTCAAGTTAAAGGAATTTTTGCTTTTCTTAGTGTTTCATGTTAGGATAGTTTATAGAGAAGGATTTTTTCTTACAAACTTATTACTACTAAATTTCCAAGCACTCTGTTTAAAGATATCAATCTGAAAAGAGGGGGAAAGGTCCTATATGGTCTTGAATTTTTACCATTGTGGAAAACATGTTTAATTAAAATTGCCATGCTGATAAATTGTCATCAGAGAAAACTATCAGATTAGTAATTTGATGAGTAGTTTACTGCAATTTTATAATCTCAATTAACAAAAAATTTACCAGTGATACAAAACTTTTCCTAATAGCAACAGATAAAACAATCAGAAGTATACTTCTATACTAAAAGATGAAGCTAGAGCATCAGAAAAACAGTTTAATGTGGAGTGTTTGGATATAAGATGGCATTTTAAAATTGCAGTTTCTTCCTGAAGCCTGTTTGGTATTCTGTAAACAGCTTCTGTGACCACAGATAGCATCCAAAGTCTAAATCACTCGGGGAATATATTGTGGATTGGGCTGCTTCATTACTGTTTGTAGTTAAATCCATGTTATACTCTGTTGGTTCTTCTCCTTGCCCTAACCACACCTGGTCTCCTTTCATGTCATCTTCTCCTTTGCTTGTAAATGTAGCCAAGTTTCCACCACCAACCTTTTCCCCATTCTTTTTTTTGAGATGGAGTCTCTGTCTGTCGCCCAGGCTGGAGTGCAATGGCACGATCTTGACTCACTGCAACCTCTGCATCCCGGATTCAAGCAATTCCCTGTGTCAGCCTCCTGAGTAGCTGGGATTACAGGCACCTGCCACTATGTCCAGTTAATTTTTGTATTTTTAGTAGAGACGGGTTTTTACCATCTTGGCCAAGCTGGTCTTGAACTCGTGACCTTGTGATCCACCCACCTTGACCTCCCAAAGTGCCTTTCCCTATTCTTTCCTGGGATATCTCAACCACTTGCATGGTTACTCGTGAAACCTTCAAATTTGAAACTTTTAAGATTTGACCTACTGTTGAGCTTTAGACCTCAAATTCCAACATTATGCTTATTTTGATAGAGATAAAAAAATTTGTGTAATAAAATGATTTATCTGGAAAAATTTGAATGTGAAACAATGAGAAAAGATAGGCATATACACATGGTTATTTGCTAGTTTATGGAAATCAGCTTATGTAAAAATGAACTCTATTTTTCTTCAACTTTTTCTGGACCTCTTAAACTGTCTCCTTTTTTGGGTTTTTTTTTGTTTGTTTGTTTGTTTGTTTGAGACAGAGTCTTGCTGTGGCTCCATCACCCAGGCTGGAGTGCAGTGGTGCGATCTCGGTTCACTGCAACCTTTGCCTCCTGGGTTCAAGTGATTCTCCTGCCTCAGCCTCCCAAGTAGCTGTGATTACAGGCACCTGCCACCACGTCCAGCTAATTTTTTTTGTATTTTTAGTAGAGACAGGGGTTTCACCATGTTGGTCAGGCTGGTCTCGAACTCCTGACCTCAAGTGATTCTCCTGCCTCTTCTTACCAAAGTGCTGGGATTACAGGCGTGAGCCACTGGACCCATCCTAAACTGTCTCCTTATCTTTGTCTCTAGCTGCTCACCTCTTGTCTAATTACTATTCATTATTTTCTTAAAACACATATCGAATTTTGTCCATTGTCTGTTTGAAAACATCCAATGGATCCTTATTGAGTATAGCAAAAAAATCTTTATGTCTACATTCAAGATCCTGATGTACCCAAACCAGTCTTCCAGTGTTATTTCTCACATCCCTTTTTGACTCCAGTACGCTGATCACACTGGCCTACTGGCTATTTCCTGAATGAAAATTATTTCTTATAACCATTCTTTATTAAGTATTCTGGGGATAGCCTTAATATGGGTGTTTCTTCCAAGAATTGTCCTTGTTTTAGAAACACTTAGAGTCTATTAGAAGAAGGAGATGATAAGCAGGTAATTATAGTACATGTTAGAAGGAAATATTCAGAGAACTATAGGATTATAAAATACTTGCTCATTTAACCCAGATGTGGCAGCTAAGTTAACCTGTGAAGGACAAGTATGAACTTGGGAGTGAAAGTAGGTGGGTATTTCGGGCAGAATGAATTATATGAATAAGGAATCAGGCAAAGGATTTGCTATTGAAGGAATTAAAGTGGTTTTGTGTGGTTGAAAACTAGCATGTGAGTCTGTAGCGTAAGTTAAGGGTTGACAAGTAGGTAGGAATTAGATCCTAAATAATCTTAAATATTAAAGAATTTGTTTTTGTGTGGAGGAAATAGATATGACAGAGTAAAGCCAGCTCACATAGATGTAACTTCCAGTTTTCTCATATAATATATATAAAATACACCTTATGGAGTTCTTGGCAAATAGGAAGTAGCAGGAGCTGAAAATATTACTATCATTATTTAAGGCAAAGGAATATAAGTGAAGAATTTTAAGCAGGAGATTAATATAGATTTAAAAGTTAGAAAAACTCTTAGGTAGTTGTGTAGAGGATACACTGGGGAGGAGTGAGAGAGGAAGTGATGGAGAATTGTTAAAAAGCTAGTCACAGACTGCAAAACAACGTTTTGGTCAACAATGGACCAAAGATGTTGGTCCCATGAGATCATAGTGGAACATAATTAGAAACCTGATAATATGGTGCTTGATGTGAACATTGCAGATCAAGTATGGGAAATGATTGATATTCAGTGCAGGTTCTGGGATATTTGGTTTTCCATGTGAAAAAATATGTATATAAATAAAAATATATATACCATCTAGGTTTGTGAAAGTATAGTCTGTGATGTTTGTGCAACCACAAAATTGTTTAATGCATTTCTCAGAATGTATTCCTGTCCTTGTGACTCATTACTGTATGTGATTAAACTAGGTGAGATCTGACCATCTTCTACACCAACGACATGGGAGTAGGTTAGAGAAAGGTGAATTTTTCAGATAGGAGAGAGAATCTGAATGAAAGACTTGCTGACTGACAGATAGGAGTGGGACAGGGACTGAAGTGGATGATGGAGAGGCAGACAGAAGTCCAGAGTAAAGCATAGTTTGATTTTTAGGTTGGATGATTTTTGAATAGAGGTGCAGTTTCACTGAGATGGAGAATATCATTGGATAACAGGTTTATGCTTGTGTGTGTGTGTAAGATAATGAGTGCATTTAGGATTTGTATCAGAAATGGGGATGAAAATGTGTTTCTGGAGTTCAGGAGAGGATCTAAGGTGTAGGAAATGGGTGAGGATTCATTCTCTTATACTGATACACTGATGGCTGGAGTTCATGGCTGTAGATAGGGCCACATAGGAAGAGATAATCTTAAGAAGGGAAAGTTTCTGAAGCAGAAGCCACCTGGGTTGAAGAAGAAGCCACACCAACATTTAAGAGAAAGAAAGGAAGTTATGAAGCAGAGTGAGAGGGAATGGCTACAGAAAAGGAAGGGAGTAGGAGAGCGCCATTACAGAAGACAAGTGTGGAAGAGTTTGACGATAGCATATATGGCCAAGAATATTAAATGCTTCCAGAATGTAAGTCAGCTAAAGACTAACAGTCCTATCTTGCATGTAGCAACTGGAAGACACTGGTGACTGATGAAAACAGAAGGGTGGCCAGGAGGCCAGATAGCATTTAGACTGGTGAGTGAGTAAATAGTGAAGACTTGAAGCAATGAATATAGACTACCATTTCAAGAAACTTGACTTTCAAGGAAAGAAAGGGAATGAAGTAATTAGAGCTAGGTTTGATCTCTTAATGCTATTCACTTGGCATAGAATGCCATTCCCTCAATTTGCAGTCCTCCCTGGCAGCCTCCTTGTCTTCTCCCTCTTCTCCCCACCCCTCTCCCTGTCCTCATTTTCTCCCTTCCCCTCCAAACCATCTAGCAGTCGGGTTTTAAACATCTGTCAAACCCGACCTCTTTTTTCAATTTTCCTAATAAACTCTAAATGAACTTAGAAAAAGAAAAGAAAACCACTAAACCTAAAAGGAAAAGGTAGAGAATAACTTATATTGGGATGGGTAAGACATTTTTAATCAGAAAGTTAAAAGGCAACAGACTCAATCATACTGTCACAGAGAAATATATTTGCATAAAATGGAAATTTTGTAGGGCAAAAATAAGCATGATTTTAAAAACAATGACAGATGAAAACATGTTGTAACACATGACAGAAAACTAACATGTGTACTCTATTAAGCATTCTTAAATGTCAGTATGGAAATTAATAGGACCTTTATTTAAAGGGTCAGAAACAGATTAGTTTTATAACTATTTATAGCCAGCAAACATGAAAAAATATGCCACTTATTATTGATAAAATCCTAATTTTAAAAATGAAATATTGTTTGTTACCTGTAAGAGTGGGACTGCTTAAAAATGAATTATATTTTCTGCTGAGATGATGCAGAAAGTGAAGGTATTAATAGAAGTTGATTCACTTTTCCAGGATATCAGATTGAGAATGTATATCAAGACTCTTCAAAGTGTAGATTTCCTTTGACTCAGGAATTCTAGGAATCCTCACTTAGGAATTAAACACAAAAATATGTATTATTCTCAGTGTTGTTCATTTGATAGGAAAATATGGGACACATTATTAATGACAACAACAGGAATATATTTTAATAAGTTATGATTTATCCACTTGATGAATGTTATGGATTTATCAAAATCATTGAAAGAGTAGTTGATAACATTGTGATATTTGTATGAATAAAATAGTAAATGAAAACTCACCTGTATGCAAACCTACAGGTACTTGCTCAATGTTATGAAAAGAAAAAACAAAACTTTATATATACATACATCTAGGCATAGGGAAAGAAACTTGCACTGTAAGTCTTTTATTGATTTATATTTTCTAATTGTTTCTTCGTTTTTATGTACATATATATCAATTTTTTAATAATTAAAAGCTTTATTATATGTAGATGTTTCTCTCACATGGCATGGTTATTCTTTTAAATCTTCCTAGTTGTTTTAAATTAAAAAACTCATTTTGCGGCCGGGCGCGGTGGCTCAAGCCTGTAATCCCAGCACTTTGGGAGGCCGAGGCGGGCGGATCACAAGGTCAGGAGATCGAGACCACAGTGAAACCCCGTCTCTACTAAAAATACAAAAAATTAGCCGGGCGCGGTGGCGGGCACCTGTAGTCCCAGCTACTCAGGAGGCTGAGGCAGGAGAATGGCGGGAACCCGGGAGGCGGAGCTTGCAGTGAGCCGAGATCGCGCCACTGCACTCCAGCCTGGGCAACCAGCATGAGACTCCGTCTCAAAAAAAAAAAAAAAAAAAAAAAAAAACAACTCATTTTGCTTATAAAGTTATTTTGCAAAGATTTCATATTATTTTATTTTGACATAATTCCTTAATCATGTGCATTTGAGGTTTTGGGATTTACCATTCATAGTGATGGTGGTTACTTACTCAGAACTGTGATGTGGGATGATTTTAAAACCAATGCCACCTCACCGCATAAGGTTTGGTTTTAGTGTCTGTCTTCTACAGGTATGGCATATTTTGATTCATTGCTTTTATTACACAAGTGAAATCAGCATTGTATTGGGGTATTCAGATTATTTAATTTTTCTGTATTAATCAGTTAATGGTACTGAGACTGACATTACTAGCATGTAACTAATACTAACATTGGGTTCATTGCTTATTTTCCATCCCTCTTTTTGGTATTAAATTTATCATGAATTGCCATCATTCTTTTTGAAGTCTTTCTGGATTTAAGCCAGTCAGAAAAAAGATCATATTTCGTCTCCCTGAGTAATAAGTGCCCCAGTTTCTCTCATGCAATTCTTAGTATTTCTGTAGTCATAGGTAGTTCCCCTTGAATTCAAAGGTGCATTCATACCAAGCTCCTCTACTCTTTCTCTGTTGTCACCCCAGTAAGCTAAGACATTTATATTTACATATTTACCAACGAAGTTTCGTAGACTGAATGGACTATTAATTAATAAAATAGATTCTCTGAAGGAAAGCATTACTTTATTTAAAAAGTTACAATGATTTCTATGACTTGGTCCCTTTTAGTTGTTGTTTTAGTACCTTAAAAGTTGTAGTTTCCATTCAGTGCAGTTATCCTTGAAAATATGGTTGTATCCTCAAAGAAAATTATAGTGGATTTAAAATATTTTGTTTTTTTATTTGAAATGAAATGATTGTATTTCAGTATGTATATTTTAAAATGTACAGCCTTATCTTCAAAATTGTCTAACTACAATAAGGTTTTTTATAATTTTATACATGAAAGACAGCAGATACTGTATCCATAACCTGGCTGACTCTCTTGGCCACCTTGTAAAACATTTTAAGCCAAATTGAAGACACATGTTAAATTTGCCAAGAAATGTTAGCCATGTTTTGTCAGCGTTGCATTCACAATCAGTAATGGGATGGGTCTGCCTCCTGGAGACAGAACTAAATTTCTCATTTTGTCATGCCCTTTGTAGGCAGTAATGTTGGTGATGTTGATAGCCCATTTTGGTTTGGTAATTTAGGGTAATTAAACTTACAGATCAAATTCGTTTGTGTTTTGTTATGAGGGCCATTATCTATTTTCATGAATGAGTTCACAGCTCACCAAAATATAGTCGAGTTTAAAATAGACATTAAAATAGAGATTCACTACTGCTAATGCATTTTCTCCTCAATTTGAAGTTAAACACTTGTGAAAATTAAGACAAGTTAAAAGCAGCACTTACTGCAAAAAATTCGCAGTTGAAAATGAAGGTCATAAGCAAAAATCACCTAATTGATAATTGTTTTAATTTTTCAAATCTATCAATTTTTTTTTTTTTTTTTTTGAGGTGGAGTCTCGCTTTGTCACCCAGGCTGGAGTGCAGTGGCCGGATCTCAGCTCACTGCAAGCTCCGCCTCCCAGGTTCACGCCATTCTCCTGCCTCAGCCTCCCGAGTAGCTGGGACTACAGGCGCCCGCCACCTCGCCCGGCTAGTTTTTTGTATTTTTTAGTAGAGACGGGGTTTCACTGTGTTCGCCAGGATGGTCTCGATCTCCTGACCTCGTGATCCGCCCGTCTCGGCCTCCCAAAGTGCTGGGATTACAGGCTTGAGCCACCGCGCCCGGCCAAATCTATCAATATTAATGTGAGTCTTCAAGACACCTGAAAATTTGCATTTGATTGGAAAATCTTGAATGTTTGATCATTTTCTTTCAAGTTAACTTAAAGAAGTGACTTTATTTTTACTTCTTGATTCATTTGAAGAGACATACTTTTTTGTTTTAATCCTTTAGAGGATCAGATAATGGCATTTGCTGTTTAAGACAGTTTATATTTCAGATGGCACAGAGTCTATTTTTCTTTATCAAAATTATTAGCTGAAAAATACATAATTCATGACTATTCTTTAAAGGAGATCTAAATATTTATGTTTTTAAAAATGCCTTGAGGTGACTAACATTTCTAAACCTACATTTGTATCATCCACATTTGTAATTGTGCCTGCCATTGCTTAAAACGAGTCCTCGTTATTTCCTATCTTTTGATAGGATTAGTTTGCTCTCTTAATTGTAACACTTTTTCATTTCTTTTCTGGATTGATTTAAATTCTGGGCTTCAAAAAGCAATAGTATAAAATAGTCACCAGGCCTGTATTATTGGGTGCTTTCAGAACCACTCAGACAATGTTTTCTCTGAGATAGCCTGTATTTTTAAGTGTTGCATTTTTCTTCTCGTTCTACTAGTCTCTTTTTTAATAGCAATGGTTAACTCTAATTTATATTAGCAGTTAAAAAAATTGAAACTTAATCTTGCCTTTTCAGCTCATTACTGAAGAATCTCCTGCCTCTGCACTCTGACACAAAATTTATGCTTTATTTTTTAACCATGAACTTTTCTGGGCATAGATTTCTACCTAAGTGTGCATGGCTGAACAACTTGAGTGTATTTTGTGAGTAATATTCCAACATCACACAATTCTAAATTTTATTAAAACCAGCTTTTCTGTGGCAGATCCAATGCACAGTTCAAGTACATTAAAATAATGAAGTACTGCATAAATGTTGATAAAATAGTCTTCTAATATGATGGAATGCCTAATTATGTATTCTGTTATCAATTTACCTAATAAATGAAATGCAGTTTCCATTTTAATAAAACCTATGTACTTTATAAAAATAGGACCTTTACTAACCTACACATATACTGAGTCATGGGAGCCACAGTAGCATGGGTAAATCCTCCTGGTAGTAAGCAAGGATTCCCTTATATCTGTTCAGAGAACCACGATATCTTTTCTCTTTCCTGCCTGCCCTCTTGCTGCTCTCCCTTTCTGACTTTAAAAAACAACAAACAACTTTCCGGACAGTGTCCTCTGTGCCAGTCTTGTGAACATGTGGACCTTTGCAACAAAACTGTAATGTTTGTCCCATCATGGGCAAACGAAGCAGCATTTTGGGTAGTTTGTGCTTATGAAAGCTTTCTGCATCCTAGTAGGCTAAAATAGAAGTATCCTGTAATATTAGATGAAAGTAAGGGAATGAGGTTTGATGTAGGCAAGTCTTTTTCTCCTCCCTTGGGGTTGATCAAAGACGACACTCATTAAAAATACTGTGAAATTGCTTAATACCATCGAAATGCATTTTTAAAGTGGATCTTCTATCAGTATAAGGGATAAGTCTCTCTCTCTCTCTCTCTCTCTCTCTCTGTGTGTGTGTGTGTGTGTGTGTGTGTGTAGTAAGGGATGTTGATTCTCCCTACATTAACTTTTCAACCTAAAGAATATATAAATTAACTTTTTTTAATTGATACTTTTTTAAACAGTGTAATTAAATGAGGTGTGATATACAGATTTTCTGCTTATGCTGTTAATTTTCTCCAAGGATATCATAGCTAACCATAGCTTTACTGATGCTACTAGAGGATATTTGGGGGATCAGTACAACACATAATTGAGAAAGATATTCTTCTCCAAATATAAACTAAAGGAAAAAAACAAGTGAGAATTAGAAAAAAACATTTAAACACAATTTCTCCTTAGAGTAAACCCAATTTTAATTTTTCTCTTTAGAACAAATGTCTTAGTTTGAAATGCTGGTTATGCTATTTAAAGAGATTTGCTAAGTACTTAAACATTCATTTGTATGACTTTTCTTACTACTTGCCTTGTTACTCAAAATTGGGACAAAATATTTTGTTTATTGATGAAGACACATTTAGTTAATAATGTAAAGCAGCATTATCTTTAACTTCAACTTCATATTATATAAATTAAAAGATTCCTTTAGAACCAGAGGTTTGACTCACTGACTACCAGCTAATTAATTATTTTTCTTAGGGACAAACTCTTAGCCTTAAGTTAATGTCTTCTGAGAGGATAGAATTCGTTATTATACACATATGGATGATTCCTTTGAGTTAGTGGGGAGGATAGGTGGGCTTCTCAGGTACTGGTTCGTTGAAAGTGTTTTGCCTTTCAACTATGAAACCAGCAGTATAGCATTTTTAAATTGATAAGTATTTCATAGATAGAGTCTGAAGCCCTTTGTTATTAGTGAAGGTTTTCATTAGCAAAAGTTTATTTTTTGGTGTCACAGAAGTAGAGTATGATGACCTATATTTATCTTTTTATGATATATACAAGGCAAGCATTTAAGTGTGATTTTATTACATTTGCATTGGTGTTCATCAGCCTTTGGTCATCTGTCTATCAAGTAGAGCTGGCATCTGTATTACGATACATTTCTTTCAAGAAGAAATGTTCAGAAATATACAGTAAGTGACCATAGTTTCAGCTTCCATGTCAGGCCAAAGGGGGAGGTGAACTGATGGGGAGTGGGTAAATGAGACCCACTTCTTATTGATCCAGCTGTTAAAAACATTGTTCTCTTTTCCACCAAGCTCCTAAATTCTTATTTACTTGCCTAAATAGGAAGCTTGCATAGAGTCAGAGAGATCCCAAGCTGGTAATGGAATAATGATGACCATATACTTTGTCTTTTGTAGTGGGTCAGCAGACATAAAGTGAGGTTGTTTGATGTAAACCAGAATGTTCACTTATGTGGTTTTCATGCTACTTAATGGGAATATGTCAGCCACCATAGTATGCAATTAAAATTTAAGTAAGAGATTGGTGATAATAGAGTTAGGACTGTATAGCAATTTTTATAAGTCAAATTTAGGTCTCTTAAGGTCTGAGAACTTTAAAAAAAGATCAAGAACATAAATGCTATTCCTTGGTTCAGTGATTATTTTTTTAAATGTAATGTTGATACAAGATTTTTGCTCTTTGAGCTCAGCTAGGTCCAGTTTCTTGTCTCACAACCAGGAAAAATTAGGGGTGCAGACACCAGAGAGTGAGTGGAATAGAATTTATTAAGCAAAAGGAAAGTTCTCAGCAAAGAGAGGGGTCCTGTAAAAGAGGTTCCTGGTTGTTCCCTTCCAGTTTTGAATGCGAGGACTTTTATATAAAAGTTGATGGGGCTGGGTTCCCTGTTTGTATAAGGTAGGAATTCCTGGTGGCTCCACCCCATTCTCCCTGGACGCATGTGGGCACTTAGTCTGCTGAGGGTATGTTTAGACAAGCCCCCTGTGCAAGTTCCCTTATCTGCACAAAACATGGGTCAGAGATTTGCTGGGGACCCTTCCCTTACTTTCCGCCTAAAGCAAGCCGGTTAACTCCTTTCAATGTCAAAGAAAAATTTGAGGTTTCTTCGCCAGTAGCTACTGCTGCTTCTTCACTTCTATAATTTATTCTTAGTGACAAACTACTTGAGAATCATTGAATGACTTCAATTTGTTGTGTTGGAAATTAAGTAATCATCAGTAGTTTGATAATATCAATGACTCCTAAATAACTGAAAAGCTTTTTTTTTGTTTTTTCTAAATTGGGTGTTAGTAGTTAGTATTATGCACAAAATGAAGATAAAATATAAGTATATGATTTAATATACCTTTTGCTTTTTAGCTGCTCAAGTAAGTGAAAAAATGATCCTTTCTATTAATAACAGCTTTTAAAGTTTTACAAGCTTGGTGTTTTCAAATAATTGCTAAAGGGGCAAATTACACTGTTATTTAATAGTGAATTAAGGATCTAGGGAGAATTGTTAAGCATTTCATTTTATTATTTCAGTAAACTTTATTTTCATTAAATCATATTGTTAAAGGCCTGAAATTCTATAAAAATTTGTTTAATGACATACTGTCATGCTATTCATCAACTTTGGGGTCTATGTTTTTGAAAAATATGATGAGAGAAGCCCATTTGGCAAGATCAGGATCTCATAGAAAATAGGGATTTAGAAGCAAATAAATATGACCTTAAATATACTTAACATGTATATTTAAAATAAGGACATGACTTCCTAAAGAAACTGGAATAATGAGTGTTTGCCAATTGTGTAGATACCCCTCCCCTGAGTGATCTTCTGTTCATAAAATAATGCTGCAATATGTGATTGCCTAAGGCAGAATCTCCCTAGCCTACTGTACTTTGTCTTAAGGTTTTTAAACTAACTTGTAATATAATAAAAGTTAGTCATATATGTATATATCAATATATACCATATATATGTGTGTGTATTTTTTTTTCTTAAATATGTGTGAAAATGCCCAGCCTTTTCACATATTACTCTGAGGCTTAAGGGTTGATTTTCATTGCCTGGTCTTTGTTCATGTATGGAATGGCTGAGTAAGTAACACATCATATTGGGAAGCTTAGGGGCAGGGATAAAGGGGTAGAGAGCTTAATGGTTAAGTGAGTGTCCTTTTATTTAAGGGGACAGAACATTTCTATGCATATATAAATATATGTCACATTTTAAAATTCTAGTAAACAAATACAGAGCTGTTTTCTCAAAACATAGATTTGCTAAACCCTCATTGAGGGATTATTGAATGGCCAGTTCATGTATTTCTAGAACTTACTCATATATTTCTTTGCTTTTTGTGAGGAAAGAGTAGTTTCTTTTTTTTTTTTTTTTTTTTTGAGACGGAGTCTCGCTCTGTCACCCAGGCTGGAGTGCAGTGGCCGGATCTCAGCTCACTGCAAGCTCTGCCTCCCGGGTTCACGCCATTCTCCTGCCTCAGCCTCCCGAGTAGCTGGGACTACAGGCGCCTGCCACCTCGCCCGGCTAAGTTTTTGTATTTTTAGTAGAGATGGGGTTTCACTGTGTTACCCAGGATGGTCTCGATCTCCTGACCTCGTGATCTGCCCGTCTCGGCCTCCCAAAGTGCTGGGATTACAGGCTTGAGCCACCGCGCCCGGCCAAGAGTAGTTTCTTTAACTGTTCTTTTTATGGTTCTGGTAAGGCATTTTAGACAGTATGGTTGCATATAAAATTTCTTTGCAGAATCTAAAATTTGAGCTAAATATAGCCATTTTTAAATTGATTCCATGAGTACTTTACGGGTTATATGTAGTACAATGTTGAACTTCTCCCTTCTTTGAAATAGTGAGACTGCCAAGTATATCAGGAGATGAAGTGATTATCAAACCGCAGTGATTAATAGCAAAAAGATCAAGGGAGACATAAGATGGCTGGCTAGATGCAGCCAGGAAGTGCAGCTCCCACTGAGAGAGACCAAATTTTAGAGTAAACCACCATAATCTGGGCAGATCTTCGGAGACAAAATGCTCAGATTGGATGGAGAGGCAATGCTGAAATGAAGGCTGAAGATGGAGGAAGCTGGGAGCCCTGTGCTGGGTATCTGAATACCAGGACTAGTTCCCAGCCCTGAATAGCTCTTGGGAAAGGGGTGAATGAGGAACTGAGGGAAGGCTCACTCCCACCGCCAGGCTCTGGGATCCTAGATCCTAGTTGCAGAACTCCGTGTCTCCCATGGATGTGTGAACTGGCAGGGGCATCTCCCCAGGGAACAGGCAGAGACAGGCCGTTGGATAGCATGGAGCCCGAGATTTTTTGTGCACTGAGGAGCTCCAGCAGTGAGCAGCCATAGAGCTGCTCTATGGGGAGGGCTCTTCGTCCCTTGCTGGGAGGTATGACCCCAGCTGATCTTCCAGCTAGGAGAGAGTGAAACCAGCTTCTCTGTGGGACTAGGGCACATCTGTTCTGCAAACCTTCCTGCCTGCTGGCCCCACCCAGGGTCACGCATAGCCACCCTGTAGTGGGTGCACAGCCCAGCCCCTGCAGCACAGCCTGAGTATGTTACTGTACCTGAGTACGTTCCCAGTGACTTGGAAGCACACTGGATCCTCCCAGTACAGGCTGGAATGCCAACCCAGTCCACAGGATGTCCCAGTGTCCCCAGGGCTGCTTCATGCAGCATTTTGGGAGTATGGAGCCAAGATCTGTGTCCAGCACTCAAGTCAAGTAGGAGGGGGCAAGATCTTCCGGTTACTGGGCTGGGGTGGGAGGGGAGCAGGGTATGCCTACCTCCACAGAGTTGATCCAGAGAGAGTGAGGCATATCTTCCTCCTGCAGCCCCTGACCAAGAAGGTCCCAGAGCCTGAAACACCTAACAAAAGAAACACGGGCACAGCACCAGTGATTGGAAGGAGGCTCCCCCAAGTCCCAGGAGCAGACCTGGTGAGGGGGCCCGTGTCTCTCCCCTGCCCACTGCGGAGCATGCCTGGGAACATGAGGAAGAACAAAAGAGCCTCATGGCGGGGTATTAACTTACGTAATTAATGGCCATTAGTCTTAAGCACCATCTAATGGATTGCATCCGAGACTACAGCACCAAAAATCTGTCCCACTACTATATGCTCCTTTGAAATCCAGCACAAGAATTTGTTACCAGAAAGTGGTCCCAATTCAGACCCCAAGAGAGGGTTTTTGGATCTCTTACAAGAAAATTCAAGATGAGTCCATAAATTGAAAAAGCAAGTTTATTAAGAAAGTAAAGGAATAAAAGAATGGCTACTCCATAGACAGAGCAACCCCGAGGGCTGCTGGTTGTCCATTTTTATAGTTATTTATTGATTATGTGCTAAACAAGGGGTGGATTATTTATGCCTCCCCTTTTTAGACCACATAGGGGTAACTTGTTGACATTGCATGGCACTTGTAAACTGTCATGGTGCAAGTGAGAGTGTAGCAGTCAGGATGACCCAAGGTCACTCTCATTGCCATCTTGGTGTTGGTGGGTCTTAGCCAGCTTCTTTACTGCAGCCTGTATAATCAGCAAGATCTTTATAACCTGTACCTTGTGCCGACCTCCTATCTCATCCTGTGAATTATAATGCCTAACAGTCTGGGAATGCAGTCCAGTAGGTCTCAGCCTTATTTTACCCAGCCCTTATTCAACATGGAGTTGCTCTGGTTCAAATGCCTTTGACATTTTCCCCCTCCCTTAAAGGAACCCTTAATCTTAAGGGTACAGAGGGATGAAGATTGATCTTCTGTAACTTCTTGATGCTGAATAGAAGCGATGACATTCCTCCCTAATTGTTAGGTGTCTTGCATTCAGGGTAGAGAGGAGCTCAGTTAGAAATCATCAGTATGTCAAAGGCCATTTATAATTCTTGAGTTCTGACAGAATGCGATATCTGGAAGATTAATAAATATTTAAGAAAACGTTCAGTAAGCTTATTCTGCATTCTTACACAAAGAGTACAACAGCAACATATTCCACAATGGTAAAGCAAGATCAGCAAAATTATCCCAAGTAAACGAAATAAGAAGGTTTTCCATGAACTTGTCAACTGATGGAACCAAGCTGATATGGGGTTACTAGCTGATTCCACTATGCATCCAGAATTAGAATATTGATCTAGATTTCTACATTAGCCGTCCCTTTTGTTTTTTTCTGAGTAGCAACCAGAGATCACTGGTTGGCTCACAGGAGTAAGCAGGGTTAGTCTAAATTGTTGGAAAAACCTCAAAAACAACTAATGAGACTAGAATTCAGTAACAGTTGTACCACAGTTCTTGAAACAATTTTTTTCCTCTCTCCGGTTTTCCATTTTTACTTAAGACATGATGGTAAGACCAATTTGTTTTATTATACTTGGCCTATTTGTATAAAGTGCAGCAAGAATAATTATTTTTCTCATAAGCTGTTTTTAAATTGGCTTTGATGGAACTCTGTTCCATGAAAGGAATCTTAGGTAAGACTTCTTAAAAGCCGAGCCCTGCCATGCGTTTGTACCCTCAAGGACCTAGGAGTTGGGTAAATTCCTCTCCTTTTGAGGTCCCAAGATAACTTGGGGCTCCTGGACCTGTCACAAAGTGACATTTTGTTACTTACCACAGGTCAGGAACCCTGTACAGGAACTGTATAGACAAGGTATGAGGCCAGTTTTCCCAAGGGTCTTTTATTGGCTCTATGAGTTAAATGATTCCTCAAAGGAAAACACACTATTTCAGTTAAAGCCTTAGTGTATTAGTCTGTTCTCACACTGCTGATAAAGACACACCTGATATTGGGTAATTTATAAAGGAAAGAGGTTTAATTGACTCACAGTTCCACATGGAGAGACCTCACAATCATGTTGGAAGAGCAGGGGAGGTCTTACAAGGCAGCAAGCAAAAGAGAACGTGTGCAGGGGAACTCCTCTTTATAAAACCATCAGATCTCGTGAGACTTATTCACTATCACGTGAACAGCCTGTGGAAGACCCACCCCCATGATTCAATTACCTCCCACCAGGTCCCTCCCATGACATGTGAGAATTATGGAACCTACAATTCAAGATGAGATTTGAGTGGGGGCAGAGCCGAACCATATTATTCCACCCCAGCCCCTCCCAAATATCATGTCCTCACTTTTCAAAACCAATCATCCCTTCCCAGCAGTCCCGCAAAGTCTTAACTCATTTCAGCATTAATTCAAAAGTCCACAGTCCAAAGTCTCATCCAAGACAAGGCAAGTCCCTTCCGTCTGCGAGCCTGTAAAATCAAAAGAAAGTTACTTACTTCCTAAATACAATGGAGCTACTGGCATTGAGTAAATACGCTCGTTCCAAATAGAAGAAATTGGCCAAAACAAAAGGGCTACAATGCCCATGCAAGTCTGAAATGTAGTGAGGCAATCAAATCTTAAAGCTTCAAAATGATCTCCTTTGACGCCATGTCTTACATCCAGGTCACATTGATGCAAGAGGTGAGTTCCCATGGTCTTGGGCAGAGCTGCCCCTGTGACTTTGCATGGTATAGCCCCACTCCTGGGTACTTTCTCGGGCTTGCATTGTCTGTGGTTTTTCCAGGTGTACAGTGCAAGCTGTCAGTGTATCTACCATTTTGGGGTCTGGAGGATGGTGGCCCTCTTCTCAAGCTCCACTAGGCAGCACCCCAGTGGAGACTCTGTATGGGGACTCCCATGTTAAATTTTCCTTCTACACTGACCTAGCATAGGTTCTCCAGGAGGGCTCTACCTCTGCAGCACACCTCTGCCCGGCATCCAGGTATTTCCATACATCCTCTGAAATGCAAGCCTAGGTTCCCAAACTGCAATTTTTGACGTTTGTGCACCTGCAGGCTTAACACCACGTGGAAGCTAACACAGCTTGAGGCTTGCACCCTCTAAAGCCACAGCCCAAGCTGTGCCTTGGCCCCTTTTAGCCACAGCTGGAGTGGCTAGAATACAGGGCATCAGGTCCCTAGACTGCACACAGCAGAGGTGCTCTGGGCCTGGCCCGGGAAACCATTTTTTGCTCCTAGGCCTCTAGGCCTGTGATGGAAGGGGCCACCATGAAGGTCTCTGACATGCCCTAGAGACATTTTCCCCATTTTCTTGGTGATTAACATTGGGCTTCTCATTACTTATTCAAATTTCTGCAGCTGGCTTGAATTTCTCCACAGGAAATGGGTTTTTCTTTTCTGTTGCATTGTCAGTCTGCAAATTTTCCAA
Organism: Macaca thibetana thibetana; assembly: GCF_024542745.1. Taxonomy (NCBI): domain Eukaryota; kingdom Metazoa; phylum Chordata; class Mammalia; order Primates; family Cercopithecidae; genus Macaca; species Macaca thibetana. The sequence continues at coordinate 77,538,592 of NC_065581.1, forward strand.
ACTTTTATTCTCTGTTTCCCTTTTAAAAGTGAATGCTTTTGACAGCACCGGAGTCACCTCTTGAATGCTTTGCTGCTTAGAAGTTTCTTCCACCAGATACCCTAAATCATCTCCCTCATGTTCAAAATTCCACAAATCTCTAGGGCAGAGGCAAAATGCTGCCAGTCTCTTAGCATAGCAAGAATAACCTATACTCCATTTCCCAACAAGTTCCTTATCTCCATCTGAGACCACCTCAGCCTGGACCTTATTGTCCATATCACTATCTGCATTTTGGTCGAAGCCATTCAACAAGTCTCTAGGAAGTTTCAAACTTTCCCACATTTTCCTATCTTCTTCTGAGCCCTCCAGACTGTTCCAACCTCTGCCTGTTACCAGTTCCAAAGTCGCCTCCATATTTTCAGGTGTCTTTTCAGCAATGCCCCACTATACTGGTAGCAATTTACTGTATTAGTCTGTTTTCACATTGCTGATAAAGACATACCCGATACTGGGAACGGCTGTAGATGTGTGGTATTATTTCTGAGGGCTCTGTTCTGTTCCATTGGTCTATATCTCTGTTTTGGTACCAGTATCATCCTGTTTTGGCTACTGTAACCTTGTAGTGTAGTTTGAAGTCAGGTAGCGTGATGCCTCCAGGTTTGTTCTTTTGACTTAGGATTGTCTTGGCGACGCGGGCTCTTTTTTGGTTCCATATGAACTTTAAAGCAGATTTTTCCAATTCTGTGAAGAAAGTCATTGGTAGCTTAATGGGGATGGCGTTGAATCTATAAATTACCTTGGGTAGTATGGTCATTTTCACAGTACTGATTCTTCCTATCCATGAGCATGGTATGTTCTTCCATTTGTTTGTGTGCTCTTTTACTTCACTGAGCAGTGGTTTGTAGTTCTCCTTGAAGAGGTCCTTTACATCCCTTGTAAGTTGTATTCCTAGGTATTTTATTCTCTTTGAAGCTATTGTGAATGGGAGTTCATTCATGGTTTAGCTCTCTGTTTGTCTGTTACTAGTGTATAAGAATGCTTGTGATTTTCACACATTGATTTTGTATCCTGAGACTTTGCTGAAGTTGCTTATGAGCTTAAGGAGATTTTGGGCTGAGATAATGGGGTTTTCTAAATATACAATCATGTCATCTGCAAACAGGGACAATTTGACTTCTTCTTTTCCTAACTGAATACCCTTTATTTCTTTCTCTTGTCTGATTTCCCTGGCCAGAACTTCCAACACTATGTTGAATAGGAGTGGTGAGAGAGGAGAGAGGACATCCCTGTCTTGTGGCAGGTTTCAAGGGGAATGCTTCCAGTTTTTGCCCATTCAGTATGATATTGGCTGTGGGTTTGTCATAAATAGCTCTTATTGTTTTGAGATACGTTCCATCAGTACCGAATTTATCCAGAGTTTTTAGCATGCAGGGCTGTTGAATTTTGTTGAAGGCCTTTTCTGCATGTATTGAGATAATCATGTGGTTTTTGTCTTTGATTCTGTTTATATGCTGGATTATGTTAATTGATTTGCATATATTGAACCAGTCTTGCATCCCAGGGATGAAGCCCACTTGATCATGGTGGATAAGCTTTTTGATGTGCTGCTGGATTCGGTTTGCCAATATTTTATTGAGGATTTTTGCAATGGTGTTCATCAGGGATATTGGTCTAAAATTCTCTTTTTTTTGTTGTGTCTCTGCCAGGCTTTGGTATCAGGATGATGTTGGCCTCATAAAATGAGTTAGGGAGGATTCCTCTTTTTCTATTGATTGGAATAATTTCTGAAGGAATGGTAGCAGTTCCTCCTTGTACCTCTGGTAGAATTCAGCTGTGAATCCGTCTGGTCCTGGACTTTTTTTGGTTGGTAGGCTATTAATTGTTGCCTCAATTTCAGAGCCTGTTATTGGTCTATTCAGGGATTCAACTTCTTTCTGGTTTAGTCTTGGGAGAGTGTATGTGTACAGAAATTTATCCATTTCTTCTAGATTTTCTAGTTTATTTGTGTAGAGGTGTTTATAGTATTCTCTGATGGTAGTTTGTATTTCTGTGGGGTCGGTGGTGATATCCCCTTTATCATTTTTTATTGTATCTATTTGATTCTTCTCTCTTTTCTTCTTTATTAGTCTTGCTAGCGGTCTGTCAGTTTTGTTGATCTTTTCAAAAAACCAACTCCTGGATTCATTGATTTTTTGAAGAGTTTTTTGTGTCTCTATCTCCTTCAGTTCTGCTCTGATCTTAGTTATTTCTTGCCTTCTGCTAGCTTTTGAATGTGTTTTCTCTTGCTTCTCTAGTTCTTTTAATTGTGATGTTACGGTGTCAATTTTAGATCTTTCCTGCTTTCTCTTGTGGGCATTTAGTGCTATAAATTTCCCTCTACACACTGCTTTAAATGTGTTCCAGAGATACTGGTATGTTGTATCTTTGTTCTCATTGGTTTGAAAGAACATCTTTATTTCTGCCTTCATTTGATTATGTACCCAGTAGTCATTCAGGAGCAGGTTGTTCAGATTTCATGTAGCTGAGCAGTTTTGGTTGAGTTACTTAATCCTGAGTTCCAGTTTGATTGCACTGTCGTCTGAGAGACAGTTTGTTGTAATTTTTGTTCTTTTACATTTGCTGAGGAGTTCTTTACTTCCAACTTTGTGGTCAATTTTTGAATAAGTGCGATGTGGTGCTGAGAAGAATGTATATTCTGTTGATTTGGGGGGAGAGTTCTGTAGATGTCTATTAGGTCCACTTGGTGCAGAGTTGAGTTCAATTCCTGGATACCCTTTTTAACTTTCTGTCTCGTTGATCTGTCTAATGTTGACAGTGGGGTGTTAAAGTCTCCCATTATTATTGTATGGGAGTCTAAGTCTCTTTGTAAGTCTCACTTGCTTTATGAATCTGGGTGCTCCTGTGTTGGGTGCATATATATTTAGGATAGTTAGCTCTTCTTGTTGAATCGATGCCTTTACCATGATGTAATGGCCTTGTCTCTTTTGATATTTGTTGGTTTAATGTTTGTTTTATCAGATTCTAGGATTGCAACCCCTGCCTTTTTTTGTTTTCTATTTGTTTGGTAGATCTTCCTCCCTTCCTTTATTTTGAGCCTATATGTGTCTCTGCATGCCAGATGGGTCTCCTGAATACAGCAATCTGATGGGTCTTTGACTCTTTATCCAATTTGCCAGTCTTTTTCTTTTAATTGGAGCATTTAGCCCATTTACGTTTAAGGTTAATATTGTTATGTGTGAACTTGATCCTGTCATGATGTTAGCTGGTTATTTTGCTCTTTAGTTGATGCAGTTTCTTCCTAGCATCGATGGTCTTTACATTTTGGCATGTTTTTGCATTGGCTGGTACCGGTTGTTCCTTTCCATGTTTAGTGCTTCCTTCAGGAGCTCTTGTAGGGGAAGCCTGCTGGTGACAAAATCTCTCAGCATTTGCTTGTCTGTAAAAGATTGTATTTCTCCTTCACTTGTGAAACTTAGTTTGGCTAGATATGAAATTCTGGGTTTAAAATTCTTTTCTTTAAGAATGTTGAATATTGGCCCCCACTCTCTTCTGGCTTGGAAAGTTTCTGCCGAGAGATCTACCGTTAGTCTGATGGGCTTCCCTTTGTGGGTAACCCGACCTTTCTCTCTGGCTACCCTTAACATTTTTTCCTTCATTTCAACTTTGGTGAATCTGACAATTATGTGTCTTCGAGTTGCTCTTCTTGAGGAGTATCTTTGTGGCATTCTCTGTATTTCCTGAATTTGAATGTTGGCCTGCCTTGCTAGGTTGGAGAAGTTCTCCTGGATGATATCCTGAAGAGTGTTTTCCAACTTGGTTCCATTCTCCCCATCGCTTTCATGTACACCAATCAGTCGTAGATTTGGTCTTTTCACATCATCCCATATTTCTTGTAGGCTTTTTTCCTTTCTTTTTACTCTTTTTTCTCTGAACTTCTCTTCTCGCTTCATTTCATTCATTTGATCGTCAGTCACTGATACCCTTTCTTCTAGTTGATGATCGAGTCAGTTACTGAAGCTTGTGCGTTTGTCACGTAGTTCTCATGTCATGGTTTTCAGCTCTATCAGGTCATTTAAGGACTTCTCTACATTGGTTATTCTAGTTAGCCATTTGTCAAATCTTTTTTCAAGGTTTTTAGCCTTTATGCGATGGGTTTGAACTTCCTCCTTTAGCTCGGAGAAGTTTGATCATCTGAAACCTTCTTCTCTCAACTCGTCAAAGTCTTCTCTCTCCAGCTTTGTTCCATTGCTGGTGAGGAGTTACGTTCCTTTGCAGGGGGAGAGGTGCTCTAATTTTTTGAATTTTCAGCTTTTCTGCACTGTTTTTTCCCCATCTTTGTGGTTTTATCTACCTTTGGTCTTTGATGGTGGTGATGTACACATGTGGTTTTGGTATGGATGCCCTTTCTGTTTGTTAGTGTTCCTTCTAACAGTCAGGACCCTCAGCTGTAGGTCTGTTGGAGTTTACTGGATGTCCACTCCAGACCCTCTTTGCCTGGGTATCAGCCGTGGAGGCTGCAGAAGAGTGAATATTGCTGAACAGCAAATGCTGCTGCCTGATCGTTCCTCTGGAAGCTTCGTCTCAGAGGGATACCCGGCCGTGTGAGGTGTGAGATGTCAGTCTGCCCCTTGTTGGGGTGTCTCCCAGTTAGGCTACTCGGGTGTCACAGACCCACTTGAGCAGGCTGTCTGTCCATTCTCAGATCTCAAACTCCATGCTGGGAGAACCACTACTCTCTTCAAAGCTGTCAGACAGGGACATTTACATCTGCAGAGGTTTCTGCTGCCTTTTGTTTGGCTATGCCCTGTCCCCAGAGGTGGAGTCTACAGAGGCAGGCAGGTCTCCCTGTGCTGTGGTGGGCTCCACCCAGTTCGAGCTTCCTGGCCTCTTTGTTTACCTACTCAAGCCTCAGCAATGGCGGGCGCCCCTCCCGCAGCCTTGCTGCCACCTTGCAGTTAGATCTCAGACTGCTGTGCTAGCAATGAGGGAGGCTCCGTGGGCATGTGACCCTCCGAGCCAGGTGCACTGGATTTAATCTCCTAGTGTGCCGTTTGCTAAGATGCTTGGTAAAGTGCAGTATTAGGGTGGGAGTGACCTGATTTTCCAGGTGTTTTGTGTTATGGTTTCCCTTGGCTAGGAAAGGGAATTCCCCTCCCCCTTGCGCTTCCTGGGTGAGACGATGCCTCACCCTGCTTTGGCTGTCGCTTGTTGGACTGCACCCACTGTCCTGCACCCACTGTCTGACATACCACAGTGAGATGAACCCGGTACCTCAATTGGAAATGCAGAAATCACCGTTTTCTGTGTCACTCACACTGGGAGCTAGAGGCTGGAGCTGTTCCTTTTCGGCCATCTTGGAACCGCCCCCTACTTTACTGAATTGTTAAAAGCTATGAATACCTCAAAAGTTTTTTTGATGCTGAAAAACAAAACAAAGGATCAGCAATGTTTGAAGCAAAGTCAAAAAGATTACCTTAGTGTTCTATTAGTTCAGTTCATGCAGTTAACTCCTGTTTTGCTTGATATTTATTAACATTTCAGCTTTCTATTAGAGTTCTTCAAGTTTTTTGCTTCTATTCTGATGTCACAATCACCATAGTTATCAGAAGCCTGCATTTAAGTGCACCTCTCAAAGTCTAATAGCTGATTATAAACCACCTTTTGAAGAGGATTAAAACAAGACAACAGTTGTCTGTGAATGATATAATGTCTTAGGAAAACCACAGTCAAAAACACAATTGACAAGGAAATTTGGTTACCTGTGTGGCATACAGTGATTTTATGTAACAATTATAATTATTAGTAACATACAGTTATTCATATTGGAATTGTAGGAGTTTCCCATAGTTTAGAACACATACAAAACATATTTATACAAATACAGTCCAAAGATAAACATCACTTCCTGTATGATTTTAATATACCAAATAAGCCAAATTTTACATTTACATTAGTCTGCTATTATTGATGAACCAAATTTTTAATAAAACCTTATAAACAAATCTATTTAACCTTTTTTAGTTTGACCATAAGGTAATAGTCTCGTAAACCTTTTATAACCCTTTACATTTTTTTTTTTAATGAGCAGATCAGTGCTAAGAAAAACCTATTTTGCTTTTATTCCAATGTTTAATTTATGGAAAAACTGAATAATATTCTTTTAACTTTAGCCAATATATTCACACACAGAGCCTCTTTTACAATTAATTTTTCACAAACCTTCCACAACTTGCTTAAACCTTCAGCTTTATTTTATCTAACTTAAAACAATTCTTTAACCTTTTAATCTTGGGGAAAAAAAAATCCACATTCCCCTGCCTTCTTATAATCTTTTACCAAAAAACACATTTCACTTTCTTTACACACTTTGCATGTAAAATTGTTTTTAGTAGTCTCAATTATGTGTTACAGTGTTAACTCTTAGTGATTTTTACTTTTGATGAAAACCTTGGTAAGAGATTTTAATTATGTACTAGGTGTTTAGTCTAGGACAACAGGCAGAAGTGCAGATAAGGTAAGGGCTGACTCCTTCCCCATAGCTAGGGGGCATGGCTTTCCACATGTCCCAGGTCTTATCCAATATGGAATGATCCAATGTAGATAAACTGAACAATTTTCCAAAGTGAAAGGAGAAGTTTTTGACCCTAAACCATTTAGAAAACCTATCTGACCTGCCTAATTTAGACCAAATGTCTGAATTTTAAAGACATCTTTATTTTTTCACTAATTTTTAAAACTGCCTTCATTTCCAAAAGACTTGTCATATGAAGTAAATGACATCACACATTTTACTTTTCTGACAAAATATTTAAGCCCTTACTATTTTTAAACTAATCAAAGCCTTTTCATATATAAACATCACACACACACACACACACACACACACACCACATACAAATACATAGAGAGACAGAAGATCCAGTAGTTGTAAATTTTTCATTTCCAGTTTTTAAGTTTCTCTTTAAAGCAGGCATTTTCCAGAGCCTAATAAGCAGAAACAGCTGGAAAGCAAAACTGATCTCCAAAAATTAAGGGTCCCATGTTTATACCAGATCCTGGATCTCAAAAAGATGGAATTAACCAATCTCCCATGGGAGTCTTATCTCTCAGTGGGGGGTGAAGACATTTCCATAACTTCTAGGTGGCCAAGAGCATGTTTCTCTGATCTAAACTTGCAGAGATGACTATCTCCCATAACTGCCATTAGCTAGCCCCAAAAGTATATTTCCTACCTAGTTATTACATACCCAAGCTCTCTCATAATGTGAAGTAATTTCGGATACCCCCAATATCAATAATGCCAGACAACACAGTGCAAAACAGAACAGAGCCTTAAATTTTGAGAGGGATTTATCCACTTCCAGTTCCTGGGCTTTTATGAGAAAAACAGAGGATTTCCCCCCCCCGCCCCCAAAATAGGGTCTGTGCTGCCTCCTCTGTTTTTTTCAAGGAGTCCCAGGCTGTTAGAACTTGAGTATATGCTTTTAATTAAGCTGATGTTTAACCATAGCGCTCTTTTAAAAAGTCCTTTTAAATTTTTCTTTTTTTTTTTTCCTAGACAGAGTCTCACTCTGTCGCCCAGGCTGGAGTGCAGTGACACAATCTCCGCTCACTGCAACCTCTGCCTCCTGTGTTCAAGTGATTCTCATACCTCAGCCTCTCAAGTAGCTGGCATTACAAGCATGTACCACCATGCCTGGCTAATTTTTGTATTTGTGGTAGAGACAGGGTTTTGCCATATTGACCAGGCTGGTTGCACTTGGCCTCAAGTGATCCACTTGCCTCGGCCTCCCAAAATGCTGAGATTACAGGCATTAGCCACCGCACCTGCCTCTTTTAAATTTCTTATTACCATCTTAATGAAAGCGTTTTAGGGCTATAAACTTTTCACTTAACACTGCTTTGGCTGCATCCTAGAGATTTTGGTAAATTGTGTCCCTATTTTCATTAATTTCAATTTTTTTTTTATTTCTGGCAATTTCTGTGTTCACGCAGGAGTTATTCAGGAGCAAATTGTTTAATTTCCATGTATTTGTATAGTTTTGAGAGCTCTTCTTGATTGCACTTATACATTTGTTTAACTTTAAACCATATTCTGGATTGTTGTTTTGTCCCATTACACTGTTGAAGGAAAAAGAGAAAATATTCCATGAAGTTTTGCTGAAACAAAATTTTGGAATAAAATGAAATATGAGCTATGCTGTAAAAACAAACATTGCAATATGAACATATGGAATGAAGCAGCTTTATTGGAAAACTCAGATCCGTGGAGGTGGCAGCACTTGTGTTTGAGATTCACAAATGTTAGTGTTAGCTTAAGTGGGATAATGATGCTTAAAAAAAGAGCAGAATTTCCAGTGTGCACAGAGAAAAATACTGATAAGTCTTGATTTTATTAAAAGTAGGAAGTAAAGTCAAGTCATATAAAGAAAAGTCCTCACATATTACCTGAACTCAAAGGTAATTGTGTTGTATCATATGGCTTCAGTTAGTTGGATTTACATAATCTTATGTCAGTATCCACTAGCATTGAGGTGGGGCTACTGTAATAAGAAATCCTTCAGGCTGGATGGAGAAAGACAGTTTTTTAATTTATTTAACTAGTTAAGTTCACTTATGTATTGTAACTGAATAAGTCTGGCAAAAATAGATGATAGACAAAAGAAACTAAAAATTAGGGCTCAGAAGATAAAATTTAAAATAAATGGAACCTTAGAGAACATCCAACACAGTTTCCCATCTCGTCTGCTTTGATCTCTCCTGATCTGCTTGCTACTTCTTCCCATTCCTGGGAACATGCCCACACCAACCTAAACGTGGACAGACACAGGCTTCTGCCTAAGGGCCAGAAAGGATCTTTAGACCTAGAACAAGTTCAAACCCTGCTTCGAAAAGAAAATCTTTTCTTGAGGAAAGACTCTACAAAAAGTCAAGTCTGCCTATGCCAAGGTCTCTTTTTGAAAAACAACTAGTTCTTAATAAAAGCACATGCTGCCCCATCCTCCCGCCCCTGGGTTTATGTGTGTGCATGTACCCAAGTGTGTGTGTGTGTTATTTGATGGAAATAGAAACTCTTCAAACATCCACATCCTTCCTTGGGAAGAGTAGCTCTTTATTCTGTGATTTTGTCCATTTTTTGTTTATATTAAATACAGTTTTTTCTTGTCGATTGATGTTAACGGACTTTTATTTTAATGTCCTTGTTAACAAGGTAACCCGATGTTCATCACCAGTTTGTTTGCGTGTTCTTGTTTAGGAAATGGCACCTGTTCATAAGACAGTGCCATAGACCAGTTTTTTAATTATCATGCAGACATTTTAGCTCCTTAATTCTATGTCTCCACTTTGTCATTGCTTTTTATTATATAATTAAAAGTTTTATTTAGATGAGTCTCTAAGAAAGTATTAATAGGAACAGTCTGTTTCAACAGAAGTGTTTCAAGAATGTTCATTTTTCAATAATTTAAAAATAAATCTTACATAACTGAAAGTTTTAAAATCTTCAGGCTAATCAAAGCACTCTATAGGAAATATTGGGCTGTCGAAGTTCAAACTAGATGATTAATTTGAAGGAGATAAATTTTTTCTAATGAGTTTTTCTTCTTTATATTTCAACCATTTGTTATTGACTTGCATTCTGTTTAAGGAAAATAGAGAATATAAAAAGTGAAAATACAATGAGGAACATATAGCTGACACTTATTAAGCGTCTACTCTATGGCAGACAGTATTTTAAGCTCTTTACCTGAATTGGTTTGTTCTCAGCACTGTTAAAACTCACTAAAAACAATACTATAAAATAGGAGTCATTCTCATTTCCATTTTACAGATAAAGCAGGCGAGGTACAGAGAAGTTTAGCAACTTGACCAAAGTCACACAGCTAGTAGGTAGCAGGTTTGAACTTTGACTGTCCCATTCCAGACTACTGAATTTCCCTAAAATCTGTCTCTGAGAGAAAAGATACTGTATCTTTATTAAAAGTTGAAAAACATTTCTATTAAATAGTTGTATGTTCTATGAAGAGTTTGGAACACTGAAATTAGCTATGGCTTTTCAGTCTATTTTAATATATGACCAATATGTTTCATTAGAAAAACAAATACATAATCTCTAGCTGTATCGTTTTTATTTTTTAAGCAGGTTTAAGCAGTATGATAATTTCACAAGCATTACAAAATTATCAAATTGTATAACAGTTGATTTGTCATAAAATTTGGCCAGTTTTTTTTTTTTAAAAAAACACAAGTTTTAAAAAAAATATATGAAATTTTTGTGCTTCTGTTTTTTCTTCAGAAACTAGATTTCATACTATTCATTTTTTAAAAGTTGTTGGTAATCCAAGTTTTTAAATGTCAGTAAACTTTCATATTACTGAAAGGAGAAATTTGGCAAGGAAACTTTCTAACAGTTTACAGTTCTTCATAGACAATATAAATAATTAATTGTTAGGTGGGGTGTCTGTATGTTGTCAGTTCTGAGTGTGAAGGTTTTAATCTTTAATTTGTCATTCAACTTGTGATATTTCCCAGCATTAAGATGACCACATCCTTTGCTTAAAAGAAAAAAAAAACAAAAAACAATAACTCAAGATTTTCAGTCTTTTAGTATCTTTTAAACCTTTTTATTTCACTATGTTCTGGAAGAGTGAAAAGCAATAATTTTAAAATCAACATTAAATATAAAAGAAGTGGGGGTATATATGACAAGTTAATTCTGTACTACCTTTTATATTTGTTTTTACATTATCAACAAACATGACAAAAATGTACTAGGCCTATAAAATGTATTGTCATCATATACTTTGGAGGGTAATATATGGTTTTTAAATTTTTGTTACTCAGTTGAGTTAAAAGTACTCAGTTAAAATTAAGAAAGCCTCAGTAAAGTGCAGCAGTCAACAGCCTTTTTCTGGGAGTTCCACATCTGTGGATTCAACCAACCATAGATTGAAAATATTTGGGGAAAAAAGCACAATAAAAAATAATACAATAAAATTAACAAAAATACAGTGTAACTATTTACATAGCATTTACATTGTATTAAATATTATATATAATCTAGAAATGATCTAAAGGATATTGGAAGATGTGTGTAGGTTATAAGCCAATACTTAATCATTTTATAGAGTGACTGGAACATCTACAGATTTTGTTATCCGAGGGAATCCTGAAACCAATACCCTACAGATACTGAGTAAGACTGTAGTCTGTGCCAAGTAGTTATTTGTCTCTAATTGATTGTTCTGGACTTATTATGTGTGTAGTTTTTAGTTTTACTAATGATTATTCTTTAAGCATGAACAGAATTTACATATTTATAAAACCTTTAGGGAAATTGCATGTCACTCTTTTGGGAGACATTACAATATTTTGGGGTTGTTAAATTTCAGGCCTAGAGATTATTTGGGTATTGTTTACTCATTAGTAGGGCATACAACTTAAGCCCTTAGGATAGGATACTGTCATATCCTTAAGCAGTGTATTTCCCTTTAGACTTGGAAGGAGGTGATAACCCCTTAACTCGGGTCTCTTTTACTTTCAGCTTTAACTTCCTACTATCCTAACATTCTTGTTGTTGTACTGTCTTTATATTTTCTATTAATCGTGCTTATTTTGGTGGGAGAACAAAGTGTAGAAATAGTGGTTTTGAATTAGGTTGTTTGCCTCAGCTGATAACTCATGGAAATTGGCTCAGTCTATTTTCAAACCAAACCATGATGATGGAGTTTGCAGGAGCTTCTAAAATGTCAGAGTGATAAAAATGGACATGGTGTCTTAACAGCCCAGGAAAATTTGAATGCAGTTTAATGCCGCCTATGAATGCCTTTGAGACTGTCACATATTCTTCCTTTACTATTCTCCCTCCTTCTTCCCAATTAAAGATCTCTCTCTCTCTCAGTGTTTATGTGTGAGTTCCTAAACATTTACTGCTTCTCCCATATGCCTTTAAAAATAATTATTTTGTAGGCCATTTAAATATAATTCTTGGGGCTTGGTAGTTGACTTTAAAATTTCCTTCGGTTGTGAGTTTGATCACTGAGTAGCTCGTAGAACATTGGGAGCACAGTGTGATCACTGATGGAATGTATCTTGGCCTTAAAGATGAGCAGATGCCAATTCTTTAAAAGATGGCTCTTGTGTGAAAGGGTTAATTCAAATGCTTTTTAGGACTGGCTTTCAGAAAATACATGTGTTACATTCCAAATCTTTTGTGATATTTTAGAAAACATAGCAAGCCATCATTTTCTTCTTCTAAGATTCTAAATGACTCATTTAAGGTAACAGACCACTTCTCTAGTGGTATCCATTCTTTCAAAGGAGAGGGAGTTAATTAGAGGTGTCATAAAGTGATGCTTTGTAAATTTTAACTCAAGTTCCTTAGGTCTATTTGCTGTGCCTTACCTCTGTTTTCAGAAATTTAAAGGAAGAAATAATGAGTTGTTGAAGCAGATCACCACACACACACACACACACACACACAAGCATGGATTTTACTTACTTATCTATTTTTAATTTCACATGGATTCATAATCTATTTCTGCTTGACATAGATGAACTCCAAACGCTCAATTTCAATTCAGAGTGAGCCATGAATTTACTTAATATCATAGCTCTAGGAAATTTGATCAACATATTCCTTTAAGCTATTAGTAATTTAATGGGAGAAAAGTAAGACATGGAATGAATGAAAGATCATTTTATGTGGATTTATGTGAACAGAGGAATATTAGAAAGAAATAGGGTTTAGGAAATAGTCTATAGTTTCTTGAAGATAAGTCTGTGGTAGTAAGTGATTAATTTAGAAGCAGTTACATCCTTATAAAAATCAAATACTTTATGCTTTTGAAAATTTGAACACATTATAAGAAAGTAGACGTGAGCCATACTGTGGTATTTTTGTACATTCTTCAGTTGTAAGATTCTTCACTTGCAGAAGGCTTTTGTCAGATCTGGGTCATTGTTATCCTAGGCAGAATTGGGGTGGAGCGGTGATCGGTTAATACCTTTTACCATTGCTACATTTTGGATTTTGAATTTCTGGATCTGGTTAAGTTTGCAATACATTTTTATTCTCTAATGTTTCCTAAAACTTCTGACCTTCCTAGCAAAGTGAAAACTGTTAAAGGTGACTCAAGAAGAAAAAGAAAACTCAAATCTTCCTATAGCATGAGAGAAAGTGAACCATTAACTTATTTTTCCTTAATGATAGCACTAGACTCAATTGATTTTATTGGTAGGTTTTACTAGAACTCAGTGTTTTATACACAGTGTTCTAGAAGATTGATGAGAAAACCTAGCCCATCTCATTTTACAAATTTTGTATAACTTCAAAACCAGACAAGGATAATTAAAGAACACAAAACTGTAAATCAATCTCACTCAGAAACATAGGTGCAAAGTTTTTATAGCAAACTGAATCCAGAAGTTTTCAAGACCAAGTTGGGTTTATTCCAGGAATGGCAGATTGACCTAACATTAGACATTGTATTAATATAACTTATTACATTAATAAACTAAAAAGAAAAAAACTACATAATCATTTCAGTGCATGCAGAAAGAGCATTCAGTAACGTTAAGTACCAGCTTACCATTAAAGGAAGAAATTAGAAAGTTCCTTTACCTGATAAAGATTATCTACCAAAAATCTATAACAACCACTATATTTAATGGTAAAATATTGGAAGCATTAGCATTAATATCAGAAACCAGGAAACCCACTGAAACTAATTATATTTATTGTTGTACTAGATGTCCTAGGACAGGAGAAAAGAGAAATAAAAATGGCATTCATTGACAGAATATGATTTTCTACATAGAAAATCTAATTTAGGCCATATATACTGCTTATTAGAATTAATTGGAGTTTAACAATGTTGCTATAGATAAACATCAATACAAGTTGAAAATAAAAACTTTAAAAAACAATAGTCACTATGGTAGTGACTATAGGTATCTAGGGATAATCCGTAAAAAATCATTTGAGACCTTTATGGAAAAAGTAAGACTTAAAAATAATTAACATGTTTTTAAATGACTCTTTTTAAAAAGACTGTGTTCACAGATAGATTCATTGCAATATAAGTTGTTACTTAATGGATCTCTAGAGTCAGTCCAATTTCTAAGAAAACCAAGTGGGGTTTTTTTTTTTTTTTTGAAAAATTACGACAAAATAATTAAAAAACAATTTTAAATGTTTTTTTTTTTTAAAGACTGTGTTCATAGATAATTTATTGCAATTTAAATTGTTATTTAATGGCTCTCTAGGGTCTGTCCAAGTTCTAACAAAATCAAGCTCTCTTTTTTCCTTGAAATGTAACAAATTGATTCTAAAATGTTATAGATGAGTAAGAGCCTAAAATAGCCAAGATATTCCAAAGAAGAAGAACTGAGTGAGGGCTGATTTCTGCTACATGTTGAAGCAAAGGAGCCACCCACATGTAGATGATGTGGACATCACTTGTCTCTGTCCCTTAAAAGACCCCAAGACACACAGCACTGATGGCACCTGTTCTTCCTCTCACCTACCATGGGACCAGATGAGGTTGATTTAACTTGACTTGTCCTCCTAGGATGTTCCTCCTATCTTACTGAACTACTCTTGGGGATTAAATGACAAGGAATACAATAATGTCTAATACAGGGAGGACTTTGACAGACAGTGATTCAACAGTGACTCTAGAGCCAGCCTGCCTGAATTCAAATCCCAGGTCTACTTCTTATTTGCCAAGTGGTTAATCTTTCTCTGCTTCAGTTTTCTCATCTGGAAAATGGAAAAAATAGCAGTACTTCTTCCATATGGCTATCGTGAAGATTAAGTGAATTAATACATGTAAAACGAGAACATCACCTGGCACATAGTGCTCAGCAAGTATTAGCTGTTGTTTTCATTTTCTTTACACCTTTATTCTTTTTATCAAAATGCTTTCATCCTTCTGTTACTCTTTGACAACACTTTGTTTTAAGTTTAATTTAATGTTAAATTGTATTCAAACAGTACATACCTTAAGTGATAAAGACAATAACGTATTTATTTAACATGTGGATAGTGAACACCTCGTATAGGCTGAGGTTTAAAGTGTCTAGAAGGTCAAATATCTATCAGTTTATTAGGGAGATATTTTTCAATGAACAGCATTATTACTGAGATCCACTACAATGGGGATATGTAAGCAGTACAGTCTAAACATAAAAAAAGGGTACCTGAGTGAACCTAAGCAAATCAGTCCAGAAGACTTGATAAAGAATATAGGATTTTCTCTGAGATTGATGAAGAATAAGTGTCCTGTACACATAAACATATAAGCCAGCCATTAACAGAAATCAGTTAATTAAAAACCTTTGGAAGATGTGGCAACAGTGTGTGTTGATAGACACCAACAAATCAGATCAATAATTTCATTTCCTTAATGGCAAATGATACAGAAAACTATGGAAACAGATAAATCAGATGATGACACAGCATACTCTCACATGGAGGTATATCTTTTCATTTTTTCATGGAGTCTTACAGCTGTGTATTCATAGTAGGCTTGAGTACTCTCATTTCCTTTATTCTGACCCCAGCTTCCTTGTGAAAGTTGGCTTGATGCTTCCTGGAGGCTGTTCTTCTGGAGACTTGCTATGAGGCTACCTGGTAACTGAGAGCAAGTGACTGGTACATGTAAACAGCAATATAGTCCTAGATGGTGGTTACAGTGAGGTCAGAGTCAGTTTCCAGAAGTATTCATTGAACCAACCTCCAGCATATCTGAGATATGTTCCTCATATTAAGCCAGGGTCCTCAAGCCTCTCTCATCATTTAAGTTACATAACTAGTAGCTAAGTCTGAGACTCGCTCCCTAGTCCTTCAACTTGTCTTCACCACCAGCTTTTCTTTCCCAAGAGGCATAATGACCTTGGAGAAACAGCTTTATTTAATTATACAGACTGCAGTTAGAACCTACTACTTAATAATAGCTGTGTTTTCTTAAGAAACTTATTTTCATATGTAAATATAAATCTCAATTCCTTATTTGTAAACTGAGGATGATTATAGTTAACATATAGGGTTTCCATGAGCTAACATATACAAAGTGGCTTGTACATTGACAGATATTTAATAGGAATGTAATAAATGTTTATATTCTTTTTTCCATATTCTAAAATTGAACTGTATCCAATATTAAATCCACCTACCCCCTCTGTCAATATTCTGTCCTTCACAGTGCTAATGATTTTCTATTACATTTCTTTCAGACATACCCCCATGAAAGAGCCTCTGTTAAATTTTCAGTAAATTAAAACTTAAAAGTCTCCAGATGGGTCCATGAATGACTTAAAAAAAATCTTCTAGTGAAAAATAATAAGATCATCACAGAAAAAGTGACAAACATAAAATATATCTAGCCATTATAGAATATGTAAAAAATTTTGTTTGTATTCACATTAGGCCTATTTTAACACAGAACACTGTGTAAATGTCCAAAATGACTTTTGTTAGACCATATTGTCTGATTTATTTTAGTAGAAGATGAAGCACACACTTCAGAATGAAGTATAAAATTTACTGAAGTTGTAGATAATGCATTCAAATGGAATGTGTCTATATGTGTTTTAGACTACTTAACACTGCAAATGCAACTTCAAAAAATTAAACTAAAAACATAGAAATTATTCCCAAAAGTAAAATCATGGGCTACTTTACATTTTATTCAATTTAATCTAGCAAAAATGTTTGAATGCTGGATACTGCAAAGAATTCTACAATCACAACTAAGGGGATGGTCACTGACCTTGGAAGATCTGATAGTCTAGTGAGAAATAAAACAAATATATGAATTAATTATAATATAAAATAAGATGAACAAAATTGGTAGACTAACCTATAAGGTCCTCTAAGCAGTGGCTATTTTTTTTTCATTTTCCCCCTGTGTACACAAGTGTTTATTTGTATTATTTTTACAATTTGGGGGATTGTGCTGTGTGTTTTGATTCTAGCTTATTTTCATTTTTCATTATATCATGGACATTGTTTCATATTCTTAACTATATTCAAAAGTCATGTTTAATGGCCATAAGGTATTCCATCATATATAGTAATTTAAATATTCTTCTATTGTTGACCATTTAGATTGCTTTCTCACTGCTACAAGCCTGAGCAGAAATAAAAGAGCAAAAATATCCCTAAATATTTATTATTAATGTGAAGTGTGTTCAAACATGTTTTCTACTACATTAAGCAAAGTTAGTATCAGATCTTATATTATTGTATTTAATTTTGTAGATATAATTAAACTGTACTATTCAGATTAAATGGGGGGAAAAAACCCAACACAGGTAGATTTTCTTATTCTTCTTTTTTTTTGAGATGGTGTCTCACTCTGTCTGCCAGACTGGAGTGCAGTGGCATGATCTTGGCGCACTGCAAGCTCTTCCTCCTGGGTTCATGCCGCCTGCCACCACTCCTGGCTAATTTTTTGTATTTTCAGTAGAGATGGGGTTTCACCGTGGTCTAGAGCTCCTGACCTTGTGATCCGCCCGCCTCAGCCTCCCAAAATGCTGGATTACAGGCGTCAGCCGCGATGCCCAGCTGTAGATTTTCTTCTTAACTTGGCTTGCCATTCACATATATACACCCACCACACATAGATTTTCATAATTGTACCCAAATGATATAATTTATTGTATACTTGCTGTTATTTGCTGCAAAGTATTCTATATAATAAACCTATTGTGTTTTTGGGGGGTCTACTGTTAGAAGTATAGTTGGTTTTTTGGTTTTTTTTTTAAAGATGGAGTCTCGCTCTTGTCACCCAGGCTGGAGTGTAGTGGCATGATCTCGGCTCACTGCAACCTCCACGTCCCAGGTTCAAGTGATTCTCCTGCCTCAGCCTCCCAAGTAGCTGGGATTACAGGCACTCGCCACTACACCTGGCTAATTTTTGTATTTTTAGTAGAGAGGGGTTTCACCATGTTGGCCAGTCTGGTCTTGAACTCCTGACCTGAGGTGATCTGCCTGCCTCGGCCTCCCAAAGTATTGGGATTATAGGAGTAAGCCACCGTGCCCAGCCAAAAGTATAGATTATCAACAGTAAATTGTAATGTTGGGAGCTATTCAAAGTGCTTTCTGTGTACTTTTTCTGTCTCATACTTTCTACAGTCTTATCCTTTCTATAGTCTCATCATTAATTTTATAAAAATATTTATCTTTGAAATATTTACTTGTGTAATAATGTCTTTGTTATTTTAACAAGAGGGTAAGTATTCATGTATTTTGGTCTGTGGGTTTTTTTTTTTTTTTTTTTTGCTGAAGAGCTTGTGGCTTGCCATCTTTATTTAACCATCTGGTGAAATGGTTCTCTTCCATACTAAAATGGCTTTATTCTTTACCATTTTACTTTTTTAAACTTTTATTTTAGGATCAGGGGTACATGTGCAGATTTGTTATATAGGTTGCGTGTCACAGGGGTTTGGTGTACAGATTATTGGCCACACAGGTAATAAGCACTGATAGGTAGCTTTTCGATCTTCACCCTCCTCCCAACCTCAGCCCTCAAGTAGGCCTCCGTAGCTTGCTTCCTTCTTTGTGTTCATGTGTACTCAATGTTTAACTCCCATTTATAAGTGAGAACATGTGTTATTCAGTTTTCTGTTCTTGAAATAATTAGCTAATGGCCTCCAGCTCCATCCATGTTGATGCAAAGGACATGATCTCATTCCTTTTTATGACTACATAATATCGCATGGTATTTATATACAACATTTTCTTCTTTTCTTTTTTAATTTCCAACTTTTAAGTTCAGGGTACATGTGCAGAATGTGTAGGTTTGTTATGCAGGTAAACATGTGCCATGGTGGTTTGCTACACAGATCATCCCATCCCCCAAGTATTAAGCCCAGCATCCATTAGCTATTCTTTCTGATGCTCTTCCTCCTCCAATCCAAAACTCTGTATCAGGCTGGTGTGTGTTGTTTTCCCCAGTGGGTCCATGTGTTCTTATCATTTAGCTCCCACTTACAAGTGAGAATATGTGGTATTTAGTATTCTGTTCCTGCATTAGTTTGCTAAGGATAATGGCCTCCACCTCTATCCATGTCCCTGCAAAGGACATGATCTTGTTCTGTTTTATGGGTGCATAGTATTCCATGGTGTATATGTATTTGTCCAGTCTATCATTTGTCCAGTCTATCATTGACGGTCATTTAGGTTGATTCCATGTGTTTGCTATTGTGAATAGTACTGCATTGAATATATGCATGCATGTGCCTTTATAACAGAACCATTTATATTCCTTTGGGTATGTAATCAGTAATGGGATTGCTGGGTCAAATGGTATTTCTGTGTCTAGGTCTTTAAGGAATTGCCACATCATCTTCCACAGTGGTTGAATTTACACTCCCACCAACAATGTAAAAGTGTTCCCTTTTCTCCACAACCTCACCAGCATCTGTTATTTTTTGACGTTTTAGTAGCCCATGATTTTACTTTTGGGAATAATTTCTATGTTTTTAGTTTAATTTTTTGAAGTTGCATTTGCAGTGTTAAGCTGTTCTGACTGGTGTCAGATGGTATTTCACTGGGGTTTTGATTTGCATTTCTCTAATGATAACAGTAATGTTGAGCTTTTTTTCATGTTTATTGGCCACATGTATGTCTTCTTTTGAGATGTGTCCTTCTGTTGTTCATGTCCTTTGCCCACTTTTTAATGAGGTTCTTTTTTTCTTGTAAATTTATTTAAGTTCCTTATAAATGCTGGATATTAGACCTTTTTCAGATGGTGATATGGTTTGGCTGTGACCTCACCCAGTGTCACATTGTGGGTGGGACCCAGTGAGAGGTAATTGAATCATGGGGGCAGGTCTTTCCCGTGCTGTTCTCGTGCTAGTGAATAAGTCTCATGAGATCTGATGGTTTTAAAAAGGGGAGTTTCCCTACACAAGCTCTCTCTTTTCATCTGCCACCATCTATGTAAGATGACTTGTTCCTCCTTGCCTTCCCCCATGATTGTGAGTCCTCTCCAACCACATGAGACTGCAAGTCCATTAAACCTCTTCGTTTTGTAAATTGCCCAGTCTTAGGTATGCCTTTATGAGCAACGAGAAAATGGACTAATACAGATGGATAGATCACAAAAATTTTCTCCCATTCTATAGGTTACCTGTTTACTCTGTTGATGATTTCTTTTGCTGTGAAGAAGCTCTTGAGTTTAATTAGATCCATTTGTCAATTTTTGCTTTTGTTGCAATTACTTTTGGCATCTTCATCATGAAATCTTTGCCTGTGCTTATGCCCTATTGCCTAGGTTTTCTTCTAGGGTTTTTATAGTTTTGGGTTTTACATGTATCTCTTTAATCCATCTCGAGTTGATTTTTGTATGTTGTGTAAAGTAGGGGTCCAGCTTCAATTTTCTGCATATGATTAGCCAGTTCTCCAGCACCATATAAAATAGGGAATCTTTTCTCCATTGCTTGTTTTTGTCAGGTTTGTCAAAGATCAAATGGTTATAGGTGTGTGGTTCTATTTCTGGGTTCTCTATTGTGTTTCATTGTTCTGTGTGTCTGTTCTTCTACCAGTAGCATGCTGTGTTGTTTACTGTAGTCTTGTAGTATAGTTTGAAGTTGAGTAACATGATGCCTCCAGCTTTGTTCTTTTTGTTTAGGATTGTCTTGGATATTTGGGCTCTTTTCAGGTTTCATATGAATTTTAAAATAGTATTTTCTAATTCTGTGAAGATTGTCAATGGTAGGTTAATGGGAGTAGCATTGAATCTATAAATTGCTTTGGGCAGTGTGGCCATTTTAATGATATCAGTTCTTCCTATTAATGACTATGGAATATTTTTCAATGTCTTTGTGTCATCTCTGGATTTCTTTGAACAGTGGTTTGTAGTTCTCCTTGAAGAGGTCCTTCACTTCCCTTATTAGCTGTATTCCTAAGTATTTTATTCTTTTTATGGCAATTGTGAATGGGAGTTCACATTCATGATTTGGCTCTTGGCTTGCCCGTTTTTTGTGTTTAGGAATGCTAGCAATTCTTACACATTGATTCTGTATCCTGAGACTTTGCTGAAGCTGCTTATCAGCTTAAGAATCTTTGGGGCTGAGATGATGGATTTTCTAAATGTAAGATTATGTCATCTGCAAACAAAGATAGTTTGACTTCCTCTCTCTTTGTTTGAATATGATTTATTTCTTTGTCTTGCCTGATTGCCCTAGCCAGAACTTCCAGTACTATGCTGAATAGGAGTGGTGAGAGAGGGCAACCTTGTCTTGTGCCAGTTTTCAAGGGGAAGGCTTCCAGCTTTTGCCCATTCAGTGTGATATTCTGTCATATATGGGTCTTAGTAGCTAGAGGTATGTTCCTTCAGTACCTAGTTTATTGAGCATTTTTAACATGAAGGGATGTTGAATTTTATTGAAGTCTTTTTCTGAATCTATTGAGATAATCATGTGGTTTTTGTTGTTAATTCTGTTTATTTGCCGAATCACATATATTGATTTGCACATGTTGAACCAACCTTGCTTACCGAGGATGAAGCTAACTTGATTGTGGTCGATAAGCTTTGTGATGTGCTGCTGGACTTGGTTTGCCAGTATTTTACTGAGGATGTTTGCAATGATGTTCATTAAGGATATCGGCCTGAAATTTTTTGTTGTTGTATCTCTCCCAGGTTTTGGTATCAGGATGATGCTGGCCTCATAGAATGAGTTGGAGAGGAGTCCATCCTTTTCAATTTTTTGGAATAGTTTCAGCAGGAATGGTACCAGCTCTTCTTTGTAGCTTCAGTAGAAATCAACTGTGAATCCATCTGGTCCTGGACTTTTTTTGTGTGTGGTTAGGCTATTTATTACTGCCTCAATTTCAGAACTCGTTATTGGTCTATTCAGGGATTCAGTTTCTTCCTGGTTCAGTCTTGGTAGGGTGTATGTGTCCAGGAATTTATCCATTTCTTCTGTATTTTCTAGGTAATGTGCATAGAAGTGTTCATAGTATTCTCTAATGGTTGGTTGTATTTTCTTGCACCAGTGGTAATATCCTGATTATTTAATATCCCAGTATTTCTGATTGTGTTTATTTGAATCTTCTCTCTTTTTTTATTAGCGTAGCTAGTAGTCTTTTTTTTTTTTTTTTTTTTGAGATGGAATCTCGCTCTGTCGCCCAGGCTGTAGTGCAGTGGCACGATCTCAGCTCACTGCAACCTCCGCCTCCCGAGTTCAAGCAATTCTCCTGCCTCAGCCTCCTGAGTAGCTGGGATTACAGGCATCTGCCACCGCACCTGGCTAATTTTTGTATTTTTAGTAGAGACGGGGTTTCACCTTTTTGGCCAGGCTGGTCTCAAACTCCTGACCTCAGGTGATCTGCCCACCTCAGCCTCCCAAAGTGCTGGGATTACAGGTGTGAACCACCACACCTGGCCTGAGCCATCGCACCTGACCTATTTTATTAATTTTTTCAAAAAACCAGATGCTAGATTTGTTGATGTTTTGAAGGGTTTTTATGTGTCACTATGTTTTTCAATTCATCTCTGATCTTGGTTATTTTTTGCTTCTACTAGCTTTGGGATTTGTTTTCTCTTGATTTTCTGGTTCTTTTGATGTTCTAGTTCTTGTGATGTTAGGTTGTTAACTTGAGATCTTTTCTAGCTTTTTTATGTGGGCATTTAGTGCTATAAATTTCCTGCTCAACACTGCTTTAGCTACATCCCAGAGATTCTGGTACTTTGTATCTTTGTTCTCATTAGTTTCAAAGAACTTCTTGATTTCTGCCTTAATTTCATTATTTACCCAAAAGTCATTCAGAGCAGGTTGTTCAATTTCCATATAGTTGTATGGTTTTGAGTGATTTTCTTAATCTTGAGTTCTAATTTGATTGCTGTTTATTATGATTTCAGTACTTTTGCATTTACTGAGGAGTGTTTTACTTCTGGTTATGTGATCAGTTTTAGAGTATATGCTGTGACAATGAGAAGAATGTATATTCTTTTCTATTTGGATAGAGAGTTCTGTAGATATCTATCAGGTCCACCTGAGCTGTCACTCAGTCAGGAGAACTGGGATCAGTGTCCCACTTAAAGGAGTGATATGACTGCGTTTTGGTGGAGCAGCTGTACTTTATTGAGGACCCTTTTAGTCCCTGATCCATTTGGGCTGTCCAGGGTCCAAGCTGGTCCAAGCTGGCTGGACCAGCTGAGAAACCCAAACCCCAAAGGTGGTGGCCTGCTCCACCCACCATGCACGCTGTCTTAGAAATTAGAACTCTTGTCAGCTGTCGTACACAGAGAGAGGTGGCCCGAGATCCTAAGTGGGAGGACCCACCCTTGAGGGGGATTTGTAACTCGAGGTCTCATTTAAAGAAGCAGTCTGGGCATGCCTCAACAAAACAGCTGTGCGGTGCTGTGGAACCACTTTTGCCCTGGTCATCTTGGACTCTTCAAAGCCCGCAGGCTGGAACCGCTGAGTCGTCAAAACAACCAAGGTGGTGGCCTGCCCCTCCCCCAAGGCACTCTGTCCGAGGGAGAGACCAGACCTCTGTCCATAGAATATGGGCTGGCGGGGGGAGCTACAGGCCTCTGGTGGGAGGTCCCGCTTAGTGAGGAGGAATAGATCGGGGTCGTACTTAAGGAAGCATTCTGGCCACATTCTGGCAAAGCAGCTGTGCTGTGCTGAGCTGCGGTACTCGCTCCTCATCCAGACCGTTTGTATTCTCCAAAGCCCACGGGCTGGAATAGCTGAGTTGTTCAAACAGCAGAGATGGCGGCCCGCCTCTCCCCACTGGGATTCCAACCCCTCTCAGGCAGGTTCCACACTGTTTCCAGCTGCCTGGAATTCCAAGCCACTGGGCCTTATCTTGTGAGTTGCCATGGAAATGGGGCCTGTAGACCTGACACTGTTCAGCCCTCTAGATTTAGCCGCCTTCCTAGGGGTATGTATGGACCTCCTGCCTTGCCAGGGAGCCCGGGGCCAGAGTATGTAAAGCTCTGGGTCTCTGTGCGTGCCTGAGCAACGGCTTTGCTCAGGCTTTGCTGAGACTCCACACAGTTCTCTGTGTTGGACCCAAGACCCTGGTGGCATGGGATAATGAGGGGATCTCCAGATCTGAGGGTTGCAAAGATCCGTGGTTTCTTAGGGTTGCACATTCGCTCACCACTTCCCTTAACGGTGGGTGGAGGTTCCCTTGACTACATGTCACTCCCAGTTGGGTCATCGCCTCACCATGCTTTTTCTTTATTCTCCCTGGGTTGAGTAGTTTTCCTGATCAGTCCCAGTGCAAGTACCGGGATATTTCAGTTGAAGGTGCTATATTTACTCATCCCTTTTGTTCCTCTCTGTGAGTTCCCCGCACTGCAGCTGCTTCTGTTCGACCGTCTTGGCCTCCGATCCCTTGTTTATTTTTTAAAGTTATTTATTTTTATTTATTTTTAGAGACAGGATCTTGCCATGTCTCCCAGGTTTGAATGCAGTGGCACAATCATAGTTCACTGTGTCGTCGAACTCCTGGGCTCAAGGAATCCTTCCACCTCGGCCTCCCAAAGTGCTGGGACTACATGCGTGAATCACCACACCTGGCCTGTTTCCTTCGTCTAGAAAATGAGGCTCTTAGTAGTTCACTGGGATGATATAAGGAGTAAATTATGGAAAAATATGTAAAGTACCTACCACAATATCTGGCATATAGTAAGCACAGAATAAATAACCAATTCCTTCTCTTTTCTTCCTGTTTACACCGCAATTTAGAGTATTAACTAGTCTGTAAAAGACTCTGTAAAGAAAAATGCTGTATCAATTAGAGCCTTTTAAAAAGTGAAAATATCTGTCAGGGATCTTCCTCCCATCAGGCAAGTTGTTGGACTAGGGTCATTTCTAAGGTTTCATTCCTATGCTGTGATTTTAGGATTCTGAAACAGTGAAAATAACTGGTATGCTTCATTAGGCAGTACAGTGTCAAGTTTAGGATAATTTACTTTGACAGATCATAAAACAAATGTTAAAACATTTATAAACCTCAATGAGTTATTTTTTAAGTCACAGTCCAATTATCTTAAGATTTTAAGTCATGCTTGTCTTAGATTTCCTTGAATCATAATGATTTTGTTTGCATATGAAAAGTAATTCCAATTCTGTATCATTATGAGACAAAATATTCAGTGAAACTCAAACTACTTTTTTTTTTCATTTTTCAAAGTCTTTTTTTTCCCGTTTGCATCGACTTTCAGTTCTTTATAAGAATATAAAATATACTTCTTTTCATCAGAAGTTTTCTTCCCACAGCCACTAAGTTCATATCGTATGACTATTTGGTGGGTAACAATATTAGCAAATATGTTTATGATATCCATTCTTTATTTAACCTTACTTTAATAAATGGAGAAAATTATGAAATCAAGGTACTTCCCACAAGGAATTCTTAAAGGGCTTTATACCGTTAACTTTTGTCTTGTGACTTCTGTTTTCTTTGCCTAGAAGCAGTGGAAGAAATGAGAGAAAACTGATCTCATTTGTTTTACTCTCTCAGTGGCTAGCTATTATTTCCCTGCAGCCTGAACATGGGTTTTGTTACAGAGCTCTGTAGACTGCCTCCTTGTTTCATGCATAGACTATACCAACCTTGGATCGCAGTGGAGGGCAGAAGCTATTTAGAAGCACCCAACAGTGTGGCTTTTATTCTGATTGTTTTAAAATGTGCTTAGCTGGCTCAAACCAGGCTTCCCAGAACAGAATCTTAGGGTGGGGTTTAGAATTAGAGCAGCATTTCTCCAGAAAGATTTACCCTGTCAACCTTTTATAAATTAGTATTCTCACTGGGCTTGCTCTAATTCTTTAAAACATTTGTATTCCAATTCCTTTCATCTTTCGTTGAGCTGTCTGGATCAGATGTGGCCTTTCTCTCTGATTTTGCTTCTGATACACATTTAGGGCCTGTGCAGTTTCTCTCCTTTACCCTTAAGGGGCAGACTTGACTAAAATTCAGAGATGTCTGTGTTTTCTATTGCTTCTGTACCAAAATACCCAAAACTTAGAGGGTAGACCCCCAACGTAAAGCAACACAGATTTAATGTCTTACAGTTCTGTAAGTTTAGAGTCCAACACACATATCAATGGTCTAAAATCAAGGTGTCAGCAGAGCTGCATTCCTTTCTGGAGAATTATCTAGGGGACTCTCTGTTTCCTAGCCCCATCTAACTTCTAGAGGCCTCTCACATTTTTTGGTTCATGGCTCTTCTCTGTCTTCAAAGCCACAGAAATTGCATCTTGCTAACCCTTCTTCTATAGTCACAGCATCAGCTCAATGACCTCATCTAGGAGAAGTTCACCAATTTTAAGGGCATGTGATTTGGTTGGGCCCACCTGGGTAATCCCGGCTACTATTCCCATCTCAAGGTTTTAAATTACACCTGCAAAGTCCTTTTTGCCATGTAAGGTAACATATTCATAGTTCCAAGGATTAGGACATGGACATTTTGGGGACAATTATTCTGCCTACCACAATCCCTTTCTCTTTTCCTTAGTAGACCACACTAGTCTGGTGACTTGAAGGAACCTAGCCATTTCTCTTCTGCCTCACCACAGTGGGCCCAGGATACAGTCATTTTGAAAACATAAAACCCAGTGTATCAGGCTCCAGGCCAGGGCTTCTCAGCTGACTGTTTCTATTGGTTTAACAGACTGGATTTTGGCTGTCTATCCCTCTAGTTTCCTCCAGCGGCCTTTGGTCTTGTTTTGAGATGTTTTCCCTCCTGTGGTCCTCAGTCTGTCAGTGTTCTTCCTATAACTTTATCTCTGTGTGTCAGGATGTACACTGTACTCTATAGAAATGAGAGTGGAACCCCAACAATTGTGGGTCTTTGGGTAACAATCCACAACCTTATCACTCCCAACACCCTTCCCATTGTAGCTTTCCTCTATAAAGAGAAGTGTGGAGCTCCTAAAACCAGATCTGAAATTTATTTATTCAGTTAATCATTCAAATGTGCAAGATGTAGGGAGAATTGGATATAGAGATATGGCTTCTGCCCTCAAGAAATTAATAGTCAAACAGGGAGAAGGACATGAAATATAAGCATTGCTGTATGTGGGATGGATGTCTGTATATACAGTTGGTCCTCTGTATGTATCCCTGTATTCTTCATCTGTGGGTTCAACCAACCCAGATAAAAAAAAACTGGGGGCCGGGCGTGGTGGCTCATGTCTGTAATCCCAGCACTTTGGCACTTTGGGAGGCCAAGGCAAGTGAATCACCTGAGGTCAGGAGTTCAAGACCAGCCTGACCAATATGGCGAAACCCTATCTCTACTAAAAATACAAAAATTAGCCGGGCGTGGCGGCATGCGCCATAGTCTCAGCTACTCAGGAAGCTGAGGCAGGAGAATTGCTTGAATCCGGGAGGTGGAGGTTGCAGTGAGCCGAGATTGTGCCACTGCACTCCAGCCTGGGTGACAGAGTGAGACTCTCTCTCTAAAAAAAAAAAAAAAAAAAAAAAAAAAAAAAATTTGGAAAAGAAATTGCACCTGTACTGAACATGTGCAGACTTTTTTTCTTGTCATTATTTCCTAGGCAACACAGTGTAACAACTATTTACATTGTATGATGTATTGTAAGTAATCTAGAGATGACTTAAAGTATATGGGAGGATATACATAGATTATATGCAAATATTACACTATTCTATATATAAGGGTCTTGAGCATCTTCATATTTTGGCATCTGTGGGAGGTTCTCAAGCCAATCCTTTATGGATACCAAGGGTTGACATATGTGTATATTTATATATGTGTGTTAGTATCTGTTATAATGGGAGCACAAGAAAGATAAGCCCTTAAATCTCCCTCAGGGATTCAGGGAAAGTTGTCCAGAGGCAGCTAGGGTTGAGCAGCAGATATCATGACCCTACTAACCAGATAAGTCTTCTCCTTTCACTCAGGCCTTACGGAATAAGCTATGCTTGTGGAGTTTTTTATGTGGAAAAGAATTACATGAAACAATCTACATTGTTCTCACTATTTTTAGAGGGAATCAGTAGGAATCAGAATACTGGCTGACTCTCTAGGTATGTGGGCTTATATAAATTTTTTAGCTCTTTAATCCTTAGTTTTTCCATTAGTAGTACCCATTTGCTGAATTGTGAGGTTTGAATGAATTATTAAGGTTAAGCTTTTAGAATGGTACCTACTACACAGAAAATATTTAACAATATTGTAATGTATCACCATTACCATTTATTACTACGATCTCTCTTGAATTACTCATCATTTTTCTGCCATCATCATATGAAACAAGTTTTTAAATTCAGGCCAGCTTCTCCCTCTTATTTATGGTTTAGGAGTTGCCTCTAATGCCTAAGGAAATGTGTAGCCCTCTGGTTGTATTGCAAAAGTGGTTGTATGTTGAAGGCAGGTGTATACAACTTCCAGAGTAGGAATATGTGTATTCAGGTGTAGGTATTGTCAGTTTCCAATAAGATAATTTATAATGCTTAATTTATATTAGGAAGATCTCACATTGTTCTCTTCTGTAAATTATGCTTGTATTTATAAATCTAAAAGAAACTTTAATTTTTCTCTCTGATTAAGGTGTATAATTATAATCTTAAATGAAGGTGAAGTTCAAAGTAGCTTCATTTAAAATATTAATAGACAAAACATAAGATCAGTTCTTTTCGGGAATGGTTTGTCAGCCACGTGTTAGATCTGCTTAGAAATCTTCAGTGAAATAGGAAACATAGAATAAATGTTACTTAATGTAAATACTGCTAAATTTAAAATGTACTAAATTTGAGTATTTTCTCTTTAGTCTCAAATAAGCAAAAAGGAAATCTGAGTTACATGAAAATGAAAGCATGTCTTCAGCTTTTATAAAACCATTATAAATATGTTCTTTTTCCTACCAAGTTAAATAGGATATGTTTACATTTTTAAAATTTTAGTTTTATTAATTACAGTATAGTATAGTATTGTACAGTATAGTATTGTGAATAGTAGCAAATATGCACTTATACAGTTCTGGGTTCTTGCTTTATAATGTACATAGACAAATATCTTTTTTAAAAAAATTTTGTGTTCCACAGAAGCAACAGGTTTTGATAATTTCTTATTTCACCTGTTGGTTACAGTCGTAATAATATGTTCTTTCTTCTACCTTGTGATTGACCATTTCTGACATGAAAGTTAAGAATCTGTATCATCTAAACAGCCTTTTATGTCTTTTCTCTTTTTTCATACATATTGATTATTGTAGTGTTTTTCATGTTTGCTTCTATTTTCTATCTTTCCAAGTTTGCAAAACATTATTAAAACTTTATTTCTAGTTCTTCACTAATAGGACCCAAATCTAAGTCTCTCAACTTCAGGCTCTACTTAAGTATCCAGAGTTCACAATTCAGTGACTGTTTCCTGGGTAGAGGCCTGTAGAAGAATCAGTCCTATTTTTACAAAAACAGAGAAATTTGTGCTCCTAATATTTGTGTAGTCATAAAATTGCAGAAGTTATATTGGTTTTACAATTTTAAATTGATAGGCAATTATGATACGATTTTTGTAAATGACATTCTGATAAAAATTGTCAACATTTGGTTATGGTAGCAATGGTGAACAAACAGTGAAAGCAAATATTTTCTTATGTCACTTATACATATGCAGCAATGACCATATTTCTGAAATGTAAATAAAAATATAATACCTTCTTCGATTTTTATTTTGATCACTGACTAAACTGAACCTTCAATAATCTCACAAAAATGAGATTTTCTTACTATACCTCTGATATCCCCTGTCCCCTGAAAAAAATATGAAATTAGTACAGAGCCAGTAAAAAATACCAAGAACACCCAGGATAGATTCTATCCTGACCTAAACAAGCTTATATTATGAAAGTGGTATTATTTTTTAACAGATCATAAATTAGACAATATAGTTCATTTAGGGCGGATAGCTTCTCCCCATGCAGCTCTTGTCACTCTTGGGAGGTGCTTCCTAGACTGTGTGCTGAGAAGGATGCTATAATTAGTGATGCCTGCCTTGGGTGCAGAATGTCAGTAATGGTTAGAAGCAGTACACATTTTCCATCCTTAAGTATCTGGATGGGAAGGGATCTAGAGAACAGAACATCTTATATTTCCTGACTCATAATTTGGGATCTTTCCTCAATTCTGCTAAATAACCTAAATCGGAAAACCACGTTTCTGCAGTCCTGTCCCTTGTCCAGGTGGATTTTCTGAACAGGACTCCGTGGAATGGTCGTGGTAATGTCATTCCCATAGACACTGACAAGTTGCCATCATGGGGTCATGAGGATGGCATTGGATTCCTTATGTGTGAGGCTGATAAGGGCCCTATGTTCAATTCTTAGTGGTCCTTTTAAACCTACACTGTTTATATTTTTTATTAACATGCCCATAACTTATTTTTCGTGACTCCACAAAAAATTCCAGAGACTTGAACTTTGCCTAAAGTATAAAACAGGAATTTTTTAAATCCCTTAAATGAAAAATAGTTTTAAGTGTATCCCAACTAATATGAAACAGGAAACTAATGTCTAATATCCTTGCGAACTAGAAAATATTCAATAGTAATCAAAACATAAAATGATTCTTTTCTGTCTTTCCATTATTCTCTACTCCCAATTATATTTTGTAAAATGTAAACAATTGCACCTGCAGTTGATGGAAAAATACCACCATGAAATCAAATGTGTTTTCTGACTTCGTATGTGTATTGTAGTAGTTAATATTAAGTAAGCTCAGAAGATACTTACATGGAGTCTACTGCCTTTTCTGAGCACAAGAGAAGCAATGATGAATAGAATGTGGTACTTGCTCCAAGGAGCATTCATTTAAGAGGAGGGATGCTCCTATTTGGGTCTTCACTGTATGTTTATATGTATATTATTTAACAACTAAAAGGTGTGTACTTATGCAGAATACTGCCATCATTGCTCTTTTCTTTACAGTAGTGGTACCATTCATCAGGTCCATGGAAGCCAGCCTCTAACACATTCTCTCTTAGACATGTGTGTTTTCTAAAGTGGATTTATTAAAAATTGGGATCCCCTTAGCCATGTTTACTTAGAGGAGACTTTGGCTTAGTGACCTACATTTGTGTGTAAATGAAAAGCAAAATTAATGGGAAATATACTCACAAAAGAAAGACTTTAAAGTTGCAAAAATAGCATTCATCAAGAATAGTATAAAATTTTAATTCCTCCATCATCACCAATAAACATTTATAGAGAATCCCCAGAGTGACTCTGGATTTTACATCTTATGTTAAACTAACTTTTGCATTCTGTTCTTGCTGTTTTATAATTACCTCAAATGTTCTTCTTCTCTTTTTTTTTTGAATACAGCAGAGAATGCCTGTGGGTTTAAAATTTTTTAACTAATCTTGATGAATCAATTGTAATTTATAAAAGTGGAGTATAACAGTTAAGAACTCATGCTATAGAATTGGACAGAACTGATTTCAAATACTGCTCTGCCATATACAAAGTGCATAACTTGGACTAGTCACTTACCTTTCTGAACCTCAGTTTCCTCATCTCTGGAAGGGGTAATGAAGGCTCTCCCCTCTCATAGGGCTCATGACAATTAATAAGATAATGTCACATGCTTAATACCAGCATCTTGTATATGTTCCATAGGTGTTAGCTGTCTGTTTGTAATAATATTTTTGTGTTTGGTTACACAAACCTACTTTCTTCATTTGTTTTCTGCTAGTAATGCCTTTTGAAGTATTGTGTTGTTTGTGAACACATAATACAAATTGACTTTGGTTTTTTTAATTATCAATTTTGTTTCTGTAACTGCACAGAAAAGTGATAAATTGTGAGCTCATGTTTTCTTTTAATACATAGATATCCCCTCCCAACATATATGAATTTTAAGACACTAAAACCCCTTTTCTTAATCAGTGTTTAGTAAATGGGCTTACATTCTAGTGTATAGACAAATTCAGACTGTTCTACAGTAGAGGGGAATTTGTATGTTGGCCGATTTTTCATACAGTGATTTCTAACTCTTTTCCCTTCAGTGTCTCCCTAACATACACTTTCTCATCCAGTGTTTCTCTTAGAATTCTCACACTTTCGCCCTCATCACTCACTTTCATATTCCTAGAGCTCTTTTCTTCACACTGATTTTGCTGCTCCTTTTCAGTTTTTTCAACCTTATGGAATTATTAGTGAGAAAAGCAATATTATTATTATTATTATTATTATTATTATTATTATTATCTGAGATGGAGTCTCGCTCTGTCGCCCAGGCTGGAGTGCAGTGGCGTGATCTTGGCTCATTGCAAGCTCCGCCTCCCAGGTTCACGCCATTCTCCTGCCTCAGCGTCCCAAGTGGCTGGGACTACAAGTGTCCACCCCCACGCCCGGCTAATTTTTTTTATTTTTAGTAGACATGGGGTTTCACCATATTAGCCAGGATGGTCTCGATCTCCTGACCTCATGATCCACCCGCCTCGGCCTCCCAAAGTGCTGGGATTACAGGTGTGAGCCACCGCGCCCGGCCCAAAATTATTTTTTATATATGGTGACTTCCCCCCACCCTTTCATCTTACAGTAGAGACAGCTCAGAAAAAAATCACATTATTAGGTCATTCAGATGTCGTTTATAATAGCTATTCAGCAGTGAACTGGTTCTCAGTCCTGGTTATCCGTTACAATTTGCCAGCATTTAAAATTCTGATACTGTGACCATATCAAAGAATAATTAAATCAGACTTTCTGTAGGTGGGACCCAGGCATCTATTTTTAAAGCTCTTCAGGTGATCTTAATGTGCAGCTAAGTATGAGAGCTACTATAGGACAGTGTTGCAGGACCTAATTAGGTAGGAATGAGAGGGAGAGGAAGAAACCAGGACAGGAAATGTAGACTTATTTTGATAAGTTTTGGTAGTGAAAGGCAGAAAAGAGATGGGACTGTAACTCAAGGAATTAGCAGGAAATACAACATACTCCCATCAGAAAGAACATTCTAGCATATATACATTAGCATATATAGCAGTGAGTCTCAGCTACTCCCTTAGGGCAGTGTATCAGCAATTTAGGAACTAGAGATGAACATGCATTTGGCAAAAGTTCCTAGTTAATTTTGATACACCTTTCCCTTTCTCACTTCCCTCCCTTGTCTCTTCTCTCCCCAGCCTCTGTCTGCATACTGCTGTCCCGCTCCCTCTGCTAGTGGTTACCTCGTCCTTTTCTTTCATATACCCTCATGGTGGCCATATGGCTCCAGCACTTCTAAGCAAGAGTTCTGAATTCACCCTGATTAAACCATTAAGGTCGTATTTCAACTAGTAACTGAGGCTGGGTGAATGGAATATGCTCATTTGCGAAGTCAATCAAGAAAGTACATAGGAAGATGGGAATGGATGCTGGTAGACAGCCAATACTACCCACTATGTATGTAAAAGTCACAGTGATTCAATGTAATGAATTATTTTACATGTGCAAATTATGACTGCTCTTGTATGGGGACAGTTTTGAATAACATATAGAAAATACTATGTAGTACTGATATTTTTCTGAGCATCAAATATTTCAGAGAAGAAAACATCTGTGCTATTTTAGAATAGAATATAATAAATATCAAATAATTTACTAGATCAAACATGGTTTATTAACTTAAACACTGTAGCATATAGCAATCTGTAGCACATCTTACTGATCCTTTTTTGAAAAAATCATTACTTCACAATGTTGATATTATGGCAGAATCTAGGACTTCTATAATGACATTTCTGGAGATTATCAGGCAAATGTGTAGCTTTACCTGTTCTGGTTACTATTGTATAGAAAAATGGAATTGCTCGATATGTCATTTAAGACCCTGCAATCTATTTTTCTGAAAAATGGAACAAAAGCCAGTAAGACTTTTAAATGACTATCAAAGCCTCCTGCAAAATGAAATTAGCAGTTGAAATAAAATAGTTAACAGTCTAAAAACTGTTTAAGATAAAGCTCATAACTATTGATTTTAGGACTCTTTTGTATACAGTGTAAATGACACGTTTGAGTTAATCCATTTGATGGTGGTGATCACATTCTTAAGAAATGGTTTTTTATCTCAAAGCAGTTTCGAAAGTTTAAACTGTCAAACTTCAATTACTTCTGTTTGATTTGGGATTAAAGTTTGGGATTAAAAATACATGAGCAAAAATCTCATAACCCCAGTTCAATCATGAGAGAAACACCAGACAAATTTCAATTGAGGGATATTCTACAAAATATATGCCCAGTACTCCTCAAAACTGTCCAAGTCATCAAAAAACAACAAAAGTCTGAGAAACTGTCACAGCCAAGGGATATTAAGGAAACAATAGGACTGAATGTAATTTGGATTCTGGATGGGATCCCGGAGTAGAAAAAGGACATTAGGGCAAAATTGAGGAAATCTGAATACAGGTTGGGCTTTACTTAATGTGTCAATACTGGTTCATTAATTGTGACAAATACACTATACTAGTGTAGGATGTTAATAATATTAACAATAGTGGAAACCAGTTGTGGGATATATGGGAAAGCCATGTACTATTTTCACAGTTTTTATCTAAATTTTTAAAATACCTCAAAATAAAAAATTATTTTTAAAGATGTGGTACTACAGTTTTTTCAGGAGTCTCTGACATAAGGTTACTATAGCAGAGCCTGAATGCTACTGTTTGACAAATGAAAGAAGTATCCTGGAGATCTTCTCTGTAGTCCTCCAGGCTGAGGCGTCACTTAGATTTGGCATTTGAGACCTTTATTGTTGACCTGTGAAATTCTGTTTTATGTCTGTCTCTCACTTTGTTTCACCATAGTGTAGTATAGGTTATAGGACCAAGAAAACTGATTTTTCTTTCAAGATCCGCAGTATGCCAAACATGTACTGCATTTCACGAAAATTAACACATCCAATTTTTAGAAACTTGTAGGATAGGACAACCCTTTCTACAAGAGAGAAAAACAGACTCAGAAGAGTAAGTTACTTGGCCGAGCACAGTGGCTCACGCCTGTAATTCCAGCCCTTTGGGAGGCCGAGGTGGGTGGATCACTTGAGGTCAGTAGTTCGAGACCAGCCTGGGCAATATGGTGAAACCCCATCTCTACTAAAAATACAAAAGTTAGCAGGGCATTGTGGCTTTTGCCTGAAACCCCAGAGCATTGCTTGAACCCAGGAGGCAGAGGTTGCAGTGGGCACCACTGGACTCCAGCCTGGGCAACAGAGCGAGACTCAGTCTCAAAAGAAAAAAAAAAAAAAAAAGAAGAAGAGTAAGTAACTTGCCCAGAGTCACATGGATGCTTACTGACAGACTGCATGAGAGCCTTGTTTATTACTTGACTCCAATTTCCAGTCCTTCTACTTTCTCATATATATGCTTTCTTTGTTATAAGATTCAGATTAGCAAGATATTCTTTTTAACCTGTGCCTATGTTTTAAAAATTTTTTTATAAGTTTGACATAGGTATAAGCCTTCAGGAAGTTGCAAAAACAGTACAGATGCTCCCCAACTTATGATGGGGTTACCTTCCAGGAGACTCATTATAAATTGAAAGTATTGTAGGTCAAAAATACATTTAATACATCTAACCTGTAACTTAGCCTTGTATACTTTAAATGTGCTCCTTAGCCTACAGTTGGGCAAATCATTTAACACAAAGCCTATTTTATAATGGAGTGTTGAATATTTCATGTAATTTATTGAATACTGGAAGTGAAAAACAGAATGGTTGTATGAGAGAAGTATGGTTTCTACTGAATACATTTTGCTTTTGTACCACTGTAAAATCAAAAAATTTTTAAGTCGAAGATTTCTTAAGTTGGGGACTTTATTAGTTCATTCTCACAATGCTATAACAACATACCTGAGACTGGGTGATTTATTAAGGAAAGAGGTTTAATTGACTCACAATGCCACAGGGCTGGGAAGGTCTCAGGAAACTTGCAGTCCTTTGCATTTCACCATGAAAGAGTTCGTCCAACTTTTTAGGTTTATATTAAAAAATAAATAGTGTTTTCTCTGCACCTCATATTTGAAGAATTCTCATACTTCTCTTTCAGGATGTCTTTCCCCACCCGTTTTGTTTATGGTGGTAAGATTATACCAGTATGGCCAGCTTTTATGTACTTTGTGATCTCACTACTATGAAGTTAGCCTTTCAGCATTTATTCAAGATAATGCCTCTTAAAAAAGCCTTTAATGATTTCATAAGGTCCTTGATGTTTCTTACTGTCTTCCTTTCTCTTTTTTCCCTCCCCTCTTCTCCCCTCCCCTCCCTTCTCCCCTCCCTTCTCCCCTCCCTTCCCTCCTCTCCCCTCTCCCTCCCTCCCTCCCTTCATTTCATTTCATTTTTGCTCTATGACCATCTGTATGTTCTTTTCTTTTTATCTGCCTTTTAGTGTTAAAATGGTCACCTGATGACCATCTGAGTTGAACTTTGTCAAGAACTAAGGGCTGAAGTTCTTTTTGTTCAATCTATGCTTCTGTTACCAGTATTGAGGGACTAAGGACTTTCAAGCCCTTCTCTTTCTCCCAGCCTGAGAGATATTAAGATAAGGGAAAACTAGATTTTTCAGGTAAACCTTGATTTGTTGAATGCCTGATGAGTGCCAGACATTGTATGCTAGGATATATTCTATTAAAAGGATTCAGGAAGGGCATTTACTCTTTTAGCTACTGGAGTTTGATTATTATCATGCTGATCAGTATACACTGGCAGTGTGACTGATTGAGTGGAAAAGGGAGAGCCACACTGTCTTGTCACTCACCTAGTCGATAACAGATTCAGGACAAGGACTCTCGTCTCCTTTCTAATACAATATTAGCCCTAAACCCAAAGAAGTTGAGATGTTTTGTCACTCTTTAGTTTTTCCCAAAGGGAACATTTTTCACAACATAAAAAGATAGCTGATTGGAATTAACTTATACTTTATAAGAGATCAGTGCCTATCTAGAGGCGACATAGTAGAATTTTCAAACAATCAGAAATCTCATAAATCAGAATTTAAGGGAAAACAAATATACCCTCCTGAACTTTGTATAATTGCATATACAGAAAACTTTCTAATTTTATTTTGCCTTCATTTTTAGACTAACTTGCAATTACCCCAAGTTGCTAGGTAGCAAAATTATTATGGTGCTAGCTCAGAATTTGCTGTATTTTAATCAGCCTTGGTAACTGAAAACACAGAGAGAATGTCAATGAGGGAGAAAGGTTTCCTTTACTGCCCCTAGATAAAGCAGATGAAAATCTGTTTCTCTCCACAGTAGATTCCTACTCCTTGCCCAAGGAACAATAGACAACATTTATAAAAATTACAATCTTTGTGCACGTTGCTAGGTTACTCAATTTTAAGCCTTTTTCTTTACAATACATAATCATTTAAAAAATACTGAAAGAGGTAAGAAATAGGGAGTGAAAACCAGTAGTGTGAGTAAATGAGAAATTGATATCTTTAAGGCACTAGATATGGTAATAAATATATTAGATTACTAGAAGAGAAAATATATTTGAATAGTAGCCAAGAAAGGATTCCAATTAGTTACAAACTACAGTGACTAACTACTTTCAATTCTAAAATCCCCTATTTAAATTTTTCTAAGTTTCTCAGAAATGGGCATTTTAGTATTGCTCCTTAAAAACTTTTTTACTGAATAAAATAATTTTCATGAAATTACAAAAACATGGGATCTGCTCATACTGATAGTGTGTTTGATTTACCTCTCACTGTGTTGTGTCTCACTTAGATTACCAGCAAAAATATTACTCATATCTAATGATATTTCCAGGTATCCTATAAATGAACCCTGAGAGGTTACCTGGAGAGTCTTGTGATGCTCCCTAGCTACACTTGTAAAAGTGTATATTCTATAAAATATAGCCATATAAAGTATCAAGACCATCTGTTACTGTCTTCCTGCCAGGGCTGGTCAACTGGCCATCGGACCCTCTGATTGCATCTGGTTGTACCCTTCTTCCTACTGCTCCATTGTCCCTCTTTGGGTGTCCCCCCCTCCTCCCTGTGCTGGTGCTGCCGTTTCATAGGCCTTCTCTCAATAACTGGATCTCACCAGACTCCTTTCTGCATTCCTAGCTTTGTACTTGCTGTGTGACCTGGCAGGAGTGCTTCTCCTGGGTTCTTTGCAGATCTGGTTTCTCCTTCTCAAATGACACCACCTTAGAAAGCCCTTTCCTGAGCATACTATGCAACTCAGAGTTCCCTGTTAAGTCTATCACAGACCCCTTACTTACTTCCTTTTTAGCACTCCTCAAACACGTTCCCCCCACTACTCTATGAGGGTAGGGACATAGTGGACACTCAAATGTTAATAAGTGATTGAAACATGAATGCATTTTTAAAAAGATCCAGTACCAACATCCTAAAGGCTCCTGGAGAAGGGCATTTGAGCTACATTTGAAAAGTGGAATGTGTGAAGATAGCAGGGTGTAGGAAAACAAGGGTTTGAGAAGAGAGGCTTGTGTCAAGGTGATCTTATATATATATAAAAAAAGCTTTGGAATGAAGGTAGGCATGTGCATGTCTTTACTGGACTTTGTGGGGGAAATAGGGGTAAAAAATAAACTTTGGGGAACCAGTAAAACCTTTTATCTAGGAAAGGGACATGATCAAAATGGCACCAGTGTGGCATCTAGTGGATGAGTTGAAGTTTCAGGGATTGCTAAGAAGTAAAAGTATCCACACTCTACTTCCTGTCTTGCTGATATATATATATATATATATATATATATATATATATATTATATATAAATATATAAATATATTATAAGTATATATATGTATTTACAATATAAATATATATAAATATAAATATATATATATTTATATTTGTCCTCATCAGTGACAAAGCTCAGTAACACTCCAGGATGAAACAGAATAGAAATACAAACTGGAATTGTTTGTTTAATCTATATTTATGCATTCACAAATATTTACTGATGCCTGCTCCATGTCAGGCATTGTACCTCTGATCCATTTGGGCTTGTAAATCTGTGTATGTCATACTTGGTGATGTTTTTGCATACCTAAAATGAGACACCACTTAAGAGATTTAGCTGTTGATACTTGAGCCAGTGAAGACAAAGCTGGCAAATACCTCCCTAAATAGGAAGGATATGTATTTAATTTGGAAAATGTCAGTTTATTTGTTACCCTACACAGTAAGAATTAGGTATCTAGAACAACTACTGGTTATGAAATACAATTGTTGAAATGTGTGCTTCTTTTAAGAAACTCCAAGAGCTACATGGAAGTATGTGTTGTTTTCTTGTTGCTGGCTTTCCTTCTGATATGCCATTTGCTCCTGAAATACCCAATTTTTTTTTTCTGCCCAGACCTACACACACACGCACTTTAGCTGTACCATCCTTAGATTACTATGTCACAAATTTTACCTTGTTTTGAAACTGAAGTACAATGGCTGATTTTATTATTTTTGTATTTATTTGCAAAGCTGAATTCTAGTAATTAATTATTGGCTAAGACAATTGTTTTGCACAAAAAGAGGTATATTTCTATCTTGAAACTAGGTTATATTGTTATTGCCACAGAAAAGGCAATGGCTTTTTCAGAATATTAGCGTTTGTAGCTCTTGCTTATTGATAGAGAAAAGTTAGTTGCCATGGTGATCTAACAGCCTCTGGAGGGAATGCAGTCATGGCCTTAAGTATCCGGCAACCCACCCAGTTGAGAGCCCCTCTGAAAAGGATTTCCTTCCATGGAAATTGGGTTTCTGAAATAAAGAGAGTTTAATTTCTGTAGCTTAGATTTGCTTATAGGTTTGTTTTTCACTTTTACCTACTGTAATAAAAGGAAAAACATTTATGATAAAGACAGCATATATTTCTTCAGGGATGACATTAAATAATAGATTTTTGTGTTAACCATTCCATAAGTGTGTTTTCAAACACACAAAATGACCTTTATAATTTTATTCATGTGAGCTATGGAGCTTAAAAGCAAAGCACTTCGACCAGATGTTGATCCAATAAATTTATCAATATTTGGTGTTTTTAGAGTTTCAGTATATATTCTTAGATGGAGGGAACTCTCATGGCCCATCAAAATCTGCTCAAGCTGTGCTGGGTGAAACAGCACTCATCTATAATACTCATGTAACATGAGCCAATCTGCAGTCGGTTGTTCTGAATTCTACATCGCTCACAGCGCAGGTTGATGTGTGAACACTGTATTTACAGGACCAAACTGCACATTTGCTCTGCAGCTGTGTTTAACGGTTATCAGTTTGGCACACAGCATGACTGCTTTGGAGGGAGAGTAGACACTTCTCATCCCTTTTGGCAGTTATGAAGTAACTGAAGTACCTACTGCTGAAGTGATTCACTTGAGCTTAATTAGATTTGCTACATAATTAGCATTTGAAGAAACCTAAAGAAAATCCTTGTGGGTTGGTGATTTGTTATGTCAATTGTAAGCATGCTCATTTGGGGGGGCTAGGAATTAAAAATGATGAAATTTAATGCACCATAAACCCAGATGTATTATATGCATATATACTTTTTAAAAGAGTTTTTAAAAGTGATGCTCGCAGGGATGACTAAAATGCTTGTCATAGACAACTGGGACCTGTGCATGGGGACTGATCCATCTGCATGTGCCCATGTCTGCTTGATGGCGCTTATGTGTGTACAACTAGCTTTACACCTCTCATGAGAGCCCACAGCTCTTTAATAAACACCCCAGTGCCAGCTGTGAGAGCTGCGCCAATAACCACTACTTGAAGCTGGAGAGTGCAGTCTGAGACAGTGAGATCCTATACTGCACTTGTATTTACGTGTTAAGGTTAATTTAATTGCAATGACTTGTTCTGGTATGTGTTACTTTAATTGCAAAAAAAAGGAATTTAATTTTAGACTCAAGAGACATTTCTTTAAATACTCCTGAAGTTTTGTTCTTTAGTATTAGAGTTCTACAAAGTGAATTAACTGTGGAGGATAGCTGTAAAATACTTACTGAGAGGAGAGGTTAAATTTTACATTCCAGTTTAAGTTAAGGCTAGGGTAAAACTTGTAAACTATGTTTATTTAAAATATTTTCTAATCTGTCAAAAAGTTGTCACATTTTAATCAAATTACTTAGTTACCTAAATTTGTCTAGCCATAAATAAGGAAATAAATGAGAGGGAACAAGTTTAATTTCTTGATGAAGCACTCTGATGATTTTTTTTTTACCCTTACAGTAAAAAAGAAACCTTTCAAACTTACATCCTACCATAGGTTCACCATCAAATCTCAAGTCAGAATCAGGTTCAAATCAGAATTCAAAACCAGTTTTAGAGCTCAAGTGGCAGCTCATGCACTGCACGCAGGCAAACGGCTAGGAATTAATCAGAAAGTTCCACCCGTGTCCATCTTTCCTGTTATTTGCTCATCTTCCCAGCAAGTACTAAAAAGAAAAAAAAAAAAAAGTACAAATTTGTATGGAACCTACTGTAACTCTGATTAAAGAGACCCTGTATTCCCCAATGACTGACCCCCTAGTTCCCCCAAAAAGGAATTAAACTGCTAAGCTTTTTATACATATTCTTAAAATCCGTATTGGACTTGACATAAACATGCAGATAATTCCGCTAGTTTCTTTTTCATAGGTACAATAATAGCACTAAGTGCAGAATTCCCCTTGTATCCAAGCAAGACTCTTATGAAAACTTCAAAGTCTTCTGCAATGCACCTAAAATTAACCAGGAGACTTGGTGCCTATACCAACAAATGTTGTACACCTATGTGATAGTGGTCACCTCACTTAACCTCTCCCAGCTTCAGTTTCTTACTTGTCTTTACTACTACATAAAGTTGTTGAAAGGATTAAAGGAGACTATATAAATAGCTATTTTTATTTATAATTAAATAATATCTGTGTGGTTAGTATTTAGTCTGGGTAACCATCTGTTTTTGTTTTTTTTTCTGTTTTCTGTACACATGTACATATTCCTTTTTTAAAATAGACATATGGGCAAATACATTTTTTTCTATATGCTTCCATGTTGTTTCTCTGAATTTCTGCCAGGATGGGATGTGTCAATGATGCACAGAATTGTTAGTGTGTCCCTGGGTGCTTATATAAGTCATTATCTTTGGTGAATGACAAATACACAAACTACTGTTACCTCTGGTAGCCTCTCATTCCTAATTGAGAGACATGATTGAATTCATGTAGTTCAGCCCCAAATAAGTAGATAAAAATTATTAAGTAAATGCCCTGGTTCATCTAAACAAAATATGTCACTGATAGCTTTTCATATGAACTATATACATTTAGTTTACCTAAATTTATTAATAAATAGTATCTCTGAGCATCTTTAATTTTATATTTTATACTTAACTATGAAAGTATCCAGAACCAGATTCCAGTCACTAACTACCTCTTCATTAATGGATCAATGGTTTTAACAGATTTATTAGAAATTTGTCTATACTGAGCAGGTAATATGTACTTTGTGAAAATAGGTATGAAACTGGGTTCATCTTATCAGCATACCATTTACCCAATTATGGGAGTAAAAAACAAGGCACATGTATTTTTCCCCTAATTCTGAAATGTCTCCCAATTCTGGAAATTTGAACGTGAAAATGTGTGCATGCAAAAGCTTTTCAATCTGAAAAGCTTCTTTGTATAAAATACTAACCAAATTTAAAGCTGAACCATAGGGTAGATATAGTAGAAAAGTATATTTTGGATTCTGCATTTTATTTTCATTGGATATAAACAATAATTACAATTGCTAGATGT
Source organism: Macaca thibetana thibetana (assembly GCF_024542745.1). Lineage (NCBI taxonomy): Eukaryota > Metazoa > Chordata > Mammalia > Primates > Cercopithecidae > Macaca > Macaca thibetana. The sequence continues at coordinate 77,581,301 of NC_065581.1, forward strand.
GTTTTAGTGAATAGTTTGAACTCATCATGCTAGCAAAAATCATCTGCATATAAATAATAGAGCAATTTCAAGCAATTTTTTCTTAGGTCAGATATTCCTGCCAGAAACTTGTTTGCTTTGTTAATTTGTTCAATTATTAAACTTTGAGAGTACAAAGATAAATTTACTAATGGGGTTCAATTAACAAATTTCTGATTACATTTCCCTAATAACTGATGATAGTATAGAACATTTATTTCTGCTGTGCTTTATTAGTAAAATTGCAGTGATCTGGTGACTGGAATAAACTGCTGAAAAATGACTTGGTCTGATTTATTCATTGAGCAAAACCAAGCTTTAAAGTCTGTGTTGCTATGGCACCCAAGATTAACTGTAAAAAAAAGAAGTAAGTTTAATTTTAGTAAAAACATTGGTACATCTCTTTTGGCATTGTGTAGATAAAAATAGATTCTCCCTTCCCCTTTTTCTTGTCTTTTTTGTGTTTAGCAAGTCCTTTGCATTCTTTTAAACATACACTAAAAGAAATTTAGCATATTTAAAGAGAAGGGAAAAAGCAGTAAAATAAAAGTGTTTTATCAAAAGATTACAATTTGTAAAATAGCAAATATTTCAGTCATATGTCGCTCTCTCTCTCTCTCTCTCTCTCTCTCTATATATATATATATATATATATGTGTGTGTGTGTGTACTTTTTATTTTGTCTAATTTAATCCTTTCAAAAAGTATCTGGCTTCTCATACTTTTTAGAAAGATGGTGCCAGAGAGAGAGAAATCACTCTATTCTAGTAGTTTCGTTTTCTAATTAGTCTTCAAACTTAAAAACAGGTTGCAAAATTGGAACAGTGACAAGTTTTAGGAGAAATCTTAATGTAGCTCCAATCTTTCAAATTCTAAAAGAATGTATTTTCTCTTTCCTGAGACAAAGGAATTGTCTGGTTGCTTTAACCAGGATTGATTTCTGTCTTCAGAATACCATTTGGTGGTGTTAGACTGCTAGATGAAGAATTTTGTTGGTGGGGGGGGTGAACAAGAAGAAAAATTGAATGCTTTGTATGATCATCAAAAGCCACTTTTCAGGAGTATTTTACATTTATTGGTGCCAAGCAAATCAGAAATCCTACCTTACAGAGAGCGATTGTTCATGAGATGACCCAGTACTGCAAGTCGCTTATGTTTATCATTATGCTTCCACATTCTAAGGAAATTCCACTTTCAAACGTTGCCGTCAGTGCTTTCTTCTATAGGAAGAATTTGAACTATAAAATTTGAGAAGCTTCAACGTCTGTGGAAATTTGAGAGCATTGCCTTTTTTCCTCTTTATTGAATGTAAAGTGTTTTAACAAAAGCATGGTAGCCCAGTACATTTTAAATGTCAAAACTTGCACATAGTGTATCTCATAAAGAATTTAAATTTTAGTCTTTGAACTTTTAAAGCCTCAAACATCTTTAGAGGCCGACTGCAGCAAATAAACAGAATATGTTGCAGAGAGATTTAGTGAAGAACAATTTTTTTTGCCATTGTTTCTCGCAGTGCTCTGCAGATGAAAATGGTGAGGAAACTGAGTGATAGTTCAAGACTGTATGCAGGGGAGAAATTGAAAGCAGAACCAAGCTTTTACAGATTTTACCTGGAAAAACAAAGTGGTTTAGATGAGGTGCTTGTTCTTACCTTTATGATTGCTAATTTAGATTTTATAAAAATTGAAATGAGTTAATATTTTAAAATATTTAAGTATGTTCTCTGGACCACAATAAGCACAGTGTACTTTTTTAAAAAGTGATTTTATATAAGATTATAAATTACAGAAATGAATTGTCACTTCCTTGTTGTTGCTTACTTCTGATTTTAAAATAGCAAAATTTATAAAGCTATGGTTTTGAGAAAATAGTAGTAATTCATATTCTTATAATTGTTTTAATAATCTAAATTAATACATAAATTATTGGTTTAATGTTAAATTTTGATTTTAAAATTTACTTCAGTTTCTACAGGTAATATATTGAAATTCTGACAATTTTATATTAATGTATGATTTTATTCTGAACAGCTATTGAATTTGAATCACTAATTATTTCTATGCATGTGTTAATACCATTCTCCAACTTTGTTTTAGGTAGCTAGATTGTATCCAGGGAAGCCCATTTAGATCAGAAATAACATTTCTTTCTCACTTCAAAAAATAAGCATCCACTTTAAAAATGGAATCTGAATTTAAATGAAAATCCTAATTTAGGATTCCATTCCATTCTTTAACTAGTGGAAAGAAATCTTAGCGCAAAAAAAAAAAAAAAAAAAAAAAAAAAAAAAAAAAAAAAAAAAAAAAACCAAATTGCCAGTAATTTGCATTAAAGAGGAAGAGATGGATTTTTTTTTTTTAAGTCAGCAGACATTGAAGATGGTTCAGTGAAGTTAAGTAATAGAGATCTCAGATTTTAATTTAGTCAAGATTATGATTTTACATAGAAGCATTGTTGAAATAGGCTTGATAATAATGTTTTAAGTGTTATACAAATCTGGGTGAAATTATATTATTCATCTACTGTCTTACTCAGTTATATTGGTTCAGCTGTGTTTTAAGAGTGAGAGACCTTATATCAATGAGCGTTTGTTCTGTGCATCTCATGTGCATGGTCTTAATAAAATAAGCATACCTCTAACATTTGGGGGAGCATCCTATTAGTTCGGGGGTAGGTTAGAGACTCTGCTTTCCAAATAATTAATTTCATAGATCCATGCTCTTGAAAAATTGGTACATACTAATATATTTTTAAGCTTTATTTTTCACATATGCTATGTATTGTTTAAAGCATTAGCTTAAATGAAAAATAATATTTTACATTCATAAAGTTGTGTTTATTTAATTCAGTAATGAAATTAATTTGGAGTTGTTGGCATATTGCCTTCACAGGTTTCTGTGACTCATTTGCTGAGAAAGTGTGATTCAAGAGACCAGAATCATTTTTTTCTCATTTGCTAAAACTCATGTTTTGACTATGGGCAAATGTTCATGGCAGATTTGAAACAAATTTAAAGTAAATATTCTGTGATAATATTTGGAAGCTGAGTGATGTCTGGCCTTACATAACTAGGACAAATATAAATCTCTGAGTTCACGGACTTTAGAAGTATCAACTATACATCATGTTAGAATACTGGTTTTGTTTTTCTCATATTCTTGGAGTTTAACTCTTATACTACTAATTATGACCTCTAGAAGGTAATTGCATTTAGAAGCAAAATATCTGCTGTTTTATTTAATAATTAAGGACTAAATGGTGTTCCAATTTAGGTTTAAAAGTAAGCGCATTCACACATCATTTAATGCTATTTCTTAATGTTTTTTTCCTACAGAAGAAATTATAGCTGCATGATCGCTATATGTCCTGTTCAATACTCATTATATTTATAATTTATATTATCTGTATATTTATTCATTATATTTATAATTTAGTCCTGTCCAAATAAAGTATATTTTCATAGTTAAGTGTGTTGTGGTAGTATAATGATTACATGAAATAACCTGGACCTTGTTGTTTGCAAAGTAAATTAAATGTTAATTTTCTGGGTTACTACTTGGAAATTAAGTTGTGGAATGATGTTTCTCATTGGTCCAAGGAGGAACATAAAATTCTGATTTATCAGATAATCCTACAGGAAACGTATGCCTGTTTTGACTTATGATATGTTTCTTATTACAATGTCTTGCTTTTCTGGCTTTCCGTTAAATGTTTAGAAAAATTAGTTAATAGTTTTGCAGGAAAAGAAAGGAAATGTATCAGTGTATACCAGCCATATAAGAAGTGGGAACATATATAAAAGACCTCTAATTTTCCGATCTCACTTTGAACTTTTCTTCACAGTTTTCCAGCTCAAGATGGTATGTAGTCTTGCACAATGGGCTGTAGCCAACTTTCCGTCAGAAGAACTGAGTAAAAATTATTCCAAAATTGTTCTTAGAAAGAAATCTGAGCCTGGAATTGTCTTGCATTAAAAAACAAAAAGGAAATGATTTCTTTAAAAACACACCAAATGATATTGGATGGTCTTTATTCTTGACTCTGTTTTTTAAAGTGTGTATACGTTCATTACATCCAGTTGTCTATGGGCCTCTTTTACTCGTAACTTTTCGGAAGTTGACTGACAGGCCATTTTTTCTATAGTGGGAAAATAGGCGCTTTGTGTGCGCGGAGGGATTTCCAACCCCCCAGAACCAGCAATTAGTGTTTGGGCATCCTGCTCCCCACCAGGGGGCAGCACCGGACACTGCCTTTCCTAGAGGCCTGAGTGCATTAAGGCTTTCTAGCAGTGCCCTCCACCCCTCTTCTTCATACAGCCCTTACATATTTTTGGTATTTTCTTACACATTTTAGGCTTAGTAAGTGTTTAATAAATGATAGCTGTTTAGGCATTGTGCTATACGGATTCTGCTTTTCAGGTTTGACCGTTCTGTGTACCTGAATTTTGTCTTTCGTGGTAATTTGGTCTATCATTTAAAATACCTTGTGTTTATTATAAATATGGGATACCTTTAACTTGTAAAGTCTAGCAATTATTGAGCACAACGACATGTCAGGCATGAAACCAGGTACTTTTTATATGCTGCTGCAGAATCTGAGTAGACATAAAGGCAAGATAACAATAGAGTCATAAAACAATAGGAAAATGCAATAATGGGGAATTGTAATACTTCTATTTTGATGTTGAATAAACAGTACAAACCTCGGGGAGGTTAAATCACAATAGAACAAAGATCCCTTCAGATAGAATTCCAGATTCCATGCTGTATCAATTATATTATGAAACCTTGCCATAAAAAAAAAAGTTGAGGGTGAATTAAGCCATGATGTGTAATGCCTGAGACAGAAATTTCAGTGATATAACTCCAGTGACACTGTGACAAGGAGAATTAGGGATGGACATACTTAAAACTTGAATGGAGAAATAGGGTTAGATATTGAGAGATCCCAAGGAAACCTGTGAAAACTCTAATATATGTGAATTTATGTACATGTAATATGTAACATATTACATTCATCAAAACATGGGAATAAATGACATACTCTTAATTTTTAAAAGCCCCATAAATATATTTTACTTAAAACCATAATGGATCTTATTCTTTTAATTTGTACTTGTCCTTTCTTACCTGCTAGAAAATTTAAAGGTTCTCTGTCTTTCCTAACTTTAACAAGATACTTTGTTTTCTAAAAATAAAACAAAACAAAAAGATAAATTTGTTTTGTTTTATTTTGTTACAGAAAATAGTCAAATGAAGACAATTTATTTTGCCTGTGTCTATGATTGTAATGATTTGGAATTGTTATTTCACATTGTTTGCTTTCTTTTCTGGCTATAATGTGCATAGCAATCCAGATGGCTAATATATAAACAGTTGGAGTTATGCCTATTACAATCATTTAGTGTGGCTTAGGAGGTTCCCAGTACCCAGGACCATCTGTTCATTACTCTGTGTACTACCTTCATGATCAAGTTTGTGTTTTCAGCTCCTTCACATACCTTAGCCTCTACCTTTCTTTATATGTGAAAGAGGCTTCTAAGACTGAACTTAACTCATATGCCCCTCAAGGCTGTGTTGTCAGACCTTGATAATCCCAGCCTGCTTTCACACTACCATTCTTTTGTATTCCTAATTCATTTTTTCCCCTTATCATTGCTATTCTCAATAGTAGTTTCTTAAAATTTGCAGAAGAGTGACTAAGAAAATGGGCTTTGTAGTCAGGTTTGAATCTTACTTGGCCGTGTGTGTAGCGATTTGATCTTGGGCAACCTCCTTTATCTTTATTTCCTCACCTGTGAAAAGGAGTATAATACTGACTTCATAGATTTGTTAAAATGGTTAAATGAGATAAAATGTAACTCATTTAGCCCATGCCTAGTTTCTTATTATTAACATAATTTAGAATGAAAATTCTCCTGTTGCAAAAAGGCATATTCAGAAGTAAATTCAAATATTATATTCTAAAATTTCACATGCATCTTTTGGAAGAAATATCTACTTTAAGCACCTGGCAATGTGAAAGCACATATGACAACAGAATATACGAAACTAAATCGTTGTTTCGGGGTTCATTTTCAGTCCTTTTTACTGGATCCTGGGTGCAACTTTAGACCCCAAATAGCTAGAGAAAAGTTTCTCTAGGTGCCTGTCTGTTGCTTCTGGTTACATGTTACACTATAATCTGCTTTGGAGCCTCACAGCCACATCTGTCATTGTTCCACGTGGCCTGAGCCAGCTTACATACACAGCTCTGTAGGGAGAAAGACCATAAACAAACACTCCCCATTTCTAGCCCATATTCTGCATAATACATGTAAGTCTCCCAGCAGCCCTGTAGGCTATGCCATTACTTAATTCCCAATTTATGTGGCTTACTTTTTCTGAATGAAAAGTCATCAAATATGGTTTTTAAGATATGGAACAGAAGAATATGATTAATCTGAGTTGTTATGAAAATTCAGGGCACGTGGTTGCTATGGTTATGGCTTCATGTATTCATAATGGAGAGAAACTTTGTCTCCGTTAATTTACAAACTTGCCAATGGGATTCAGTATTTGTTTTTCTGTGTGTGTGTGTGTGTGTGTGTGTGTGTGTGTGTGTGTGTACATACATATGTACATGTATACAGCTTCTGCCTGAAAACACTGAGGCGGAACAAGGATGTTCTGTTTTGGTGGTAGTGCAAAGAAACATACTACACATAAATTATTTATATGTGAACCAATTCAGTGAGAAGTAACTATACAGCTGCTTAATTGACCTAAGAGTCTTACTTCCAACTGCTTAAAAATAAGTATAAACTGAAGTTCGTGGAAAATATAACTTAAGGCTCTTTAATGTGCTTTTGTTTGTAAAGAGAATTTCAAGCTGTTTCAGTCAGTCAGCGTATATTCTTTAAAAAACTGAACACCCTATTCATAGTCTTCTCTTATATATCCTTGAATTATCTTCCATGATTTTTACATTTTGCATACTTATAATAGTGTTTAAGAACAACTTAATGCTACATAATTTACAGTCATCGTTTCCAAATTAAGGAAGCTGTATGTGTAAAATCACAAATTTATGTAACATCAAACAGGAACTTTTATTCATATAAGAAAACCATTATTCACTTTATTGTTTTCCTTTATTTCAGCATCATTTATTACAAAATTAATACTGTTTTCTAAAAACCAAAACAATATATTATAAAGCACAACGTGGAGTTGTCTCTCACCTCCTTGTCATTCGCAGCCTCAAAGGGTAACCACTGTTTACAGTTCAAGTGTGTCTTCACAGCAGATGTTTTCCTATGCTCGTGCAAACATATAGATGTATTCCTGGAAAGAGTGAGGCTTGCATTCTTGAGGAGTTAGGAGCATTGCTATTTGAAAAAATAAAAACCCAGTTTGATGATGTTAGTCATTATGCTGAAAGGAGTGATTTTAACAAATATCAACAGATCTTCTTGTGGTAGGCCAACTTTCCAAGTTACTAGTTCAAGAGAATAGCCGTTTTATAACAGGTATAAAATCAAAGGCGTTTGTTTAGTAAAATATTTTGCCCTTAATTTTCCATGGATAGCTTGTTTATGAAGAGCTCAGTATTCAGGGTAGATAGAAAAACAGCCCTGTGTCAGCTAAAGTAATAAAACCGACTTAATCCCAAACTGACAATTTAAAGCCCTTTAAAATGACTTGTTGCAAACAAGAAACAATCCACCCAGTCTGTCATCTCTTTTCAGCTTATTAGTAGTGGAATCTCTTAGGTGGCTCTTTAAATCGTGTGTATTAAAAGTCCTAAAGTTGTTCGTGGAGATTTCCAGTTGCTAGGGAATACCAACACTTATTTGGTGTTTGATATTGTAAATCGTGATAGTTATTGGGGCCAAAGGGAGGTCTGTAAATGTCCAATAGGTTCTTTTTGGAGCTAATTTGTGCTGTTTGCATTTTCTTTCTGCCCCAATACACTTGTCACTGGAAGAAATCACACAGAGGGTAGGGATAAAGCATGAAGTATCATGATTCCTTCATGTAAAAATTTTGTTTGAATTAAAATGTAAACATAGTATAATATGTTAAAAAAAAATTGGGCCTCCTTAAATCCTTTATAAAGGAAGACAATGTGTAAACATGTGAGTAAATACCAAGGTGTCATTTTAGGTAATAGCTGTGAATGTTAAAAGTAATATTATTTTCCTCAGAATAGTTTAATCACATGTCTCTCAAATTTTTTAACTCTCTAAACATTTTATTTTCAGTCCAGGCTTGGGGGCTCACACCTGTAATCCCAGCACTTTGGGATGGTGAGGCTGGGCATCACTTGAGCCCAGGAGTTGAAGACCCCGTTTCTAGAAAGAAAGAAAGAGTGAGAGAGGGGGAGGGAGGGAGGGGAGAGAAAGAGAGAGAAAGAAAGAGAGAAAGAAAGGACAAGAAAGAGAGAGCAAGAGAAAGGAAGGAAGGAAGGGAGGGAGGGAGGGCGGGCGGGCGGGCAGGCTAGGCGTGTTGGTGTGCACAAGTGGTCACAGCTACTTGGTAGTCTGAGGTGGGAGGATTGCTTGAGTCTGGAAGGTCGAGGTTGCAGTGACCCGTGTTTGTACCACTGCACTTCACCCTGGGCGAGAGAGTGAGACCCTATTTCAAAATAAATTCAAATTTGAATATTTTACTTGAGTAACATTTTTTTCTCCTGAAAATAATTTTCTACAGTGTTCTACTGGGGTTGAGGTTTTACATGTTTAAACCAGATCTCTAGCCTCATGGGGCTCATAGTCTCTCGTGGAAGACAGATAATTGGGCAACTGCGATGGATTATGCCGAGTTCAGTGCTTTGGGAGCTCAGAGCAGAAGCCCCTCCCTCGTCTGCCTTGTAGGGTTGGGGAGGTGCTGTCAAGGAAGGCTTCCCAGCAGGAATGATTCCTGAGGTAATAACCTGAGATTTGTACACACATCAGTCAGGCAAAGAGCTGTGGCCTTGGGGTGTGAGTGGCCAGAGACCCAGCAGCATCTACAGAAACCAGACTATGAGAGAGATGAGAACACAGTCAAGTAACTGATAGAAGTTCAGTCTGGCTGGGACATGGAGGAATTATTAACATTTATTATGAAAGTAATACATGTTCATTGTATAAAATATCAGAAAAACAGGAAATGAGAAAGTATATATTATTGCCAGTTTCATGTTGAGAGTTAACTACTGTAAACATTTGTTGAATTTTTATAATTCTTTCCATTCATATTCATAGAACAGCATGTTTGATATTATCCCAGTTTGGCTTAGACAATAGATATATATACAGGTATAATGCATGTGCATACATGAAAACAGATAGTAAAACTGGGATCATGCTAACATGCTGTTACCTGCTTTTTTCATATTACAGTATACTTAAATATTTTTAATGTCCTTAGATGCAATTGTATTTTGAGTGAGTGAAATATTTTAAGTTGCACCATTTCATTTCTGTGAATAAAAAAAATTCTTGAAGTAACCATCCTGATTTTGTCTGCAGGAGGAATGTTTCTTGAACCTAGAGGCTCCTATATCAAGAGTATGTGGTTATGACACACCATTTCCTCACATTTTTGAACCATTCTACATCCCAGACAAATGGAAGTGTTATGATGCCCTTCGAAAAATGATCAACTACTGACCATATAGGTAAGTATACATTTTGAGAAAGCTATTATGTGCCCCTGACATTAACGTACTATTAACCAAGACACAGCAATCATCAGTGTTTTGTGTTTTGGTATAAGGCAACTTTCAGAAGAAACTATGTGCTTTAGAAAAAAATTCAAATTTATAGTAGTGTATTTACATTTTTGTTGTTGTTGTTCTGAGATGGAGTCTCACTCTGTCGCCCAGGCTAGACTGCAGTAGTGCGATCTCAGCTCACTGCAACCTCCCCCCTACCCCCGAGTTCAAGCAATTCTCCTGCTTCAGCCTCCTGAGTAGCTGGGATTACAGGCACCTGCCACCATGCCCAGCTAATTTTTGTGTTTTTATTGGAGGTGGGGTTTCACTATGTTGGCTCGGCTCATTTCAAACTCCTGACCTCAAATGATCCACCCACTTCAGCCTCCCAAAGTGCTGGGATTACAGGCGTGAGCCACTGCACCTGGCTATATTTACATTTAATAGAAACATATCTAGCATATGTATATGTTATTTCTTTTTTTTCTTTTTTCTTTTTTTTTTTTTGAGACAGACTCACTCTGTCACCAGGCTGGAGTGCAGTGGCGCAATCTTGGCTCACTGCAACCTCCACCTCCTGGGTTCAAGCGATTATCCTGCCTCAGTCTCCTGAGTAGCTGGGACTACAGGTGTGCATCACCATTACCAGCTAATTTTTTATATTTTTAGTAGAGACAGGGTTTCACCATGTTGGCCAGGATGGTCTTGATCTCTTGATCTTGTGATCTGCCTGCCTTGGCCTCCTGAAATGCTGGAATTACAGGCGTGAGCCACCGTGTCTGGCCTGTATATGTGATTTTTTAAAAAAGATGCATGCATGTGTTAACATTGAATAGTCAATCACTAGATGAAGATGCTCTCTACCATGGTTTAGATTGCAAATGTACTTTATACCATTGTTTCAACTTCAACGTTCATTTTTGTATATATTTTTTCAACTACTTAAACTGTTCATGAATAGGCATACTTTCTCTATTTAAAAATGGCCCCTCAAGCACCATTAATTTACATTCTAGTTATTTACATGATAATTCATGACATTCTGAAATTTGCCTGTATATTATCTGAAAAATGAATTTCTTGAGCAAAAGATCTGTTTATTGCATATAAGGGAAAATTTTACTTGAAAACAAACAAACCAACCCCAAAACCCAGCACCACTACCATTTCCAGAACCTTTTTTAGCTAGTGAATATTTATTACATAGTGGATAATAAATGATATTTATTAATTATGATTTTCTAAGTCATGCTTATCAGCCCCTTCACTAGTGTTATTCTAACAAAATGAATACATTACAAATTATTAAGTTAATTTTTCAGAGTTTTCATATAGACGTTAGTATCTCTGACACACTGATTTTGAAATGTTTCAAATGAGTAGATACGATTAGATCCTTTACATTTTAATATCTAGTTTTTCCAAAAATGATAGTAATATCTTTTGAAGAACTGTGTTTTTTTCCAAAGGAAAATAAACTCTGTATAATAGCACATTGTCTACTTTTTAAAGATCAGAAATGCTAGAATTCTTGACTTTTGTGTATGGGTAGTAAATCTAGCTCACAGAAAATCAGAGTGAAATGCCTTTACATTTGTGCGGATAGAGAAGTTAACTCTCCCTCATATGTCACTGTGCTACCATAATCCCTACATTTTCTGTGGTTCTAATCTAAGAATATTGTTATAGATGGAAGTTAGGACCATTGGCCCACAGATGCCTAGTATTCTCTCAGATATACAGGTGTAGATGCTGTATTTCTGATGTCTTCTCGATGTCTGTGAAAGCAACTGGCATCTACAATGAATCACACTTAGAACTGGTTAGAGGACTCCCTCACTTTTGTTGTCCATGTGGTTCCCTTCCGTGGACCAGCATAATAAAAAGCCAAGGTAATAATGGTGGCCACGTGCCTCGTTGCTATTTTTAAAGTAATATTCAGATGTGGTATTCCTTTTGAAACATAAGAAAAACATTTAAACCTATGCTGAAAATACGATAAAAGAAAAACAACTCCAATATGCTAAAAGTTAAATACGGTATTAAAGAAAATAGTCATGTATGCAATTGAGAATGTCTATAATTTCTTTTACAGAAAAGCTGGAAGATTATAACTAGATATGGAAATATTTTTTCTGAATTTTTTTTATATTTCCTCAGACTTACCTCTTTTTGAAAAGAGAGTTTTAATTAAATGAACCATCATGATATTGGCTGAAAAGTTCTACATTCTATTATTGTATTGTAACACATATGTATTGATGATTTGCATTAAGAGTTTCAGATTAACTTTGAAAAATATTCCACTTGGTAATCTTATAAATTCTGTTTAATTACATCTGTAAATATTGTGTGTGTGATAGTATTCAATAAAGTAAAATCAAATTGTCTTTGGGTTGTTTGTGTTCTTTTTTTTTTCCTTTAGCAAAAAGTTTTTGTTTGAGAGTAATAGCTTGTGAACTTGTTAATTAAATCTGAATTAAAGTACAGTATTCACTATAGAAATGGTGACTTTTCAACTTTATTGTATTTGGTTCAGTTTCTTTATGATCAGGATGGTTATATGTTGACAGAACTTCTAGAATGTTTTCCCTCATTCTTCCCTCTTGCCTGAACAAGGTGTCGTAATGAATGTACTCACCTCCCCAGTGTGTGGTGGGGCAGAATTTTTCCTACTGCCTCTTTTCCGTGAGATGGACAGCATAAGCCTGTCCATTACAAAACTGCCAAGTTTTAGCTGTAGCTGTAGTGTTTTGCCATGATGTTGCAAAGCAATTTTTGCCCATGTTCTTTATGTTACTTGGATAAAAAGGAAAAACAACATTAGCAGCAACAGATGACTCTGACACGAGGAAACCTCCTTGTAGGGGACATTGTCCAGTCCTCTTGTTTCTTACTCTGCCTCTTCTGCTCTTCACCACATTTTAGACAAGCCTTAGTCTGTCTAAATAACAAATCCTCCAGCAGAACCCCTCACCCCGACACACCTCCCCTCCCATAGTTCCAGAAGGTTTCCTCTCATGGGTTTCAGGAAAAAGGTGTCTACCCCCATAAAGCAAAGAATGAGGGTTGTCATGTTTTCCTTTCTCTAGAAACACTGGAAAAAAGAAAAAACAAACATGCTTTTCTATGAACTACAATTGTATTTGTCCCTTTAAAACTGTAATTTAACAAGTTGTGTCCTATCTATTTTTACCAGCAATTTGAAGGAGGATACAGAAGGTAACTTTTGTAGATTACCGGAAACTTGGAGGCAAAGTAAAGGCACTTGATCACAGAGTCGGAATAGCTATGGTCTGAAATAATGAACCAAATCATTTGTAAAAATAAAACCCTGTCCTTGGATTAAAAATAGAAAAACTTGTACAGCATAGGAAGGGAAAAGATGTAGTTTGTCAGCAACAAGTTTGGAAAAGATTTAGGGAGTCCAGTTGGCTTACCATACAGAACATTCTGAGTTTAAGATGCCAAAACTCAGTATGGACTTTGGCTTTGGTCTTTGTTCTCCACTAATGGCTCAAAGCATCCTACAGGGAACTCTGCACTGACACAGTCAGTCCAGCAGAACAGGACATGTACGGTGGTCTGCCACCTTGGCCTACAGTGGGTTGTAGTTAAACATATTGATTTTAGTGGAACTAATTTTTTATGGCTGTTGTATCTTTCTGATGCTGTATTTTCTATTCATTTGGTATTTTAAGGATTTTCTCTTAGCTATTTTAATTTTACTTTCTTTAACTCTGTTTTTGAGATAGCAAGTGTGAGAATAACTGTGAGGGTGATCTGTGTACTATATGCCTGCATTTGAGAGCCTCTTTTCACCTCTAGTTAGCCCTGCAGTCCCCACCAGTAAACACTCTCTTCTCTTCCAATAAACCTTTACAGTTAACACTAAACTCAATCTATGGCATAAGACATACATACACATTTAATTTATTGCCAAAAATACATTTTTACATGAAAGAAAGAGTCCATATTATGAAAATAAGAAAATAGTGGCAAGAATGCCCTTGAGAGATTTTAAATGAATGCCAGGTCCAAAATCCTCCACTGCTCCCAGCCTCACATAATAATGTCTGCTTCTTGTGACAACATGGATATATAAACTAATTTAATTTCCATAGTTTAAATTATCTAATTCTTTCAGGAAAAAAATATAATAACTGCATTCTATGCAACTGATATGTTAGCCAAGGTAACTAAAAGACCTGTGGACATTTTAGAAAAATGAAGAATAAGATTCAGAAAATTACCTCAATTCAATACCTTAGGTTTAAATCTCATAATCTAAAAACTCTTGGTCAAAATGTTTAGAAGACCCACTCAGAAGGTCCACATTTGGTTTCATGAAATCCCTTTCTCATCAGCTTGCCTAGAGTGGATACATGTGGTTTCTGGCTGCCTAGCATTCCGGCCTCCACCTTCTAGAAACAGCACTGCTGTTTGTTTAGAGAACTCCCTCTCCCCACCACATGTGGTTCCGGAGAGGCTGCCAATCCCAACACTGTGCAGTGTTAACCACAGAGATGGCCCTGACCCAGACCCAGCCAGGTACCTCAGAATAGAAAGTGGGGATACCCATGCAGAAACAAAAAGTATTAGACTCAGCCTAATCAATGACACTGCAGTCTAAAAGACTGTGTCTCAGTTTTTCATCTGTTCCAAGTATACCTGAGGCTACAACTGATAGCTGTAAACCAGCTAGGCACACAGACTATGTTACTTTTAGCAGAAATCTTTGGCCTGATAGATGAGGAACGTGACCTCAAAAAAGCCACTTTGGAACCTCCAGGGCAACATGAGATTTAGAGATCCTGGTATACTTCAAACCTGGGCCATCAGGTTTGGAAAGCAATAGAAAATATTCATATATGGACAAAGATTTAGGAACCCTGGCACCTTTTGGAATGTACTAATTAGAAATATTTACCAGAAAAATTGGAAATAAAACACTAACAAGAATGAGGACATTATAACTGGAAGGACTGGAACTGAAGATAGAAACAAGTAAAAAGGTGTATATATAAATAATTGTCTCAAATACACTTTTATGTGAAGTAATGGCTCCATATTGCAAAAATAAGAAAATAGTGATGGTCATAAATATGACTTAAGTTGACAAGATTGGAGTAGTAGATTTGCCAAAAGGAGTTCAAAACTTCTAAACTCTTCATCTTTAGGAAAGAACTGCATTATTCTGCTGTTAACCTTGAAAGTTTAATAATGGCTTTTAAATGCTTCAAAATATTAACCACTAATAGAACTAAAAGCAGCATATGTGTCTTCCACATCATTGCACAAATGGTCTATACTAAATATATTAATTCGTTCCACAAACATTTAGTGAGTGCCTGTTATGGGCCAGGCACTGGGCTAGATTCTTAGGTGCAAAGTTAACTGAGAAATAGCCCCTGCAACACAAATGAGGGACGGGTAGTGGGGAGACAGCAAAGAAAGAAAAATAGGATAAAGTCAAAACACAATTAAGACATAAATGTAATCAGGTGAATTCCCTAATTAATAAGAAAGAACTTAGATTGGGTTAAGAAACAAAATCCAATTAAAAGCTGTTCACCAGGAAGTTTTGAAATAAATTGACCTAGAAAGGTTAAAATTTGAAAATGGACAAGTATGTTAGGCAAAAATGAAAATGGAGAAAACAAATATGGTATAATTCATGTCAGACAAAATAGAAGAAAATATGCATTAGAAATTGACAAAAGGAATATATCACAATGAAGGATAGTATGACAGTTAAATACTTTATGTTACAAATGTGTAGTATTAAAATATAAGTGAAAACTTCACAGTTACAAAAGATATGGAGAGAACAGTTGTAGAACATGACTTTATCAGTTTACTTTCAATTTGATGGATGAAGACTAGAGTAAAAGAATATAGGATATTTTGGTTACATACATAGTAGAATTGAATCAGTAGAAATATGTTTTAAACTTTTTTGTTTCCACAAACAGAAACTAAATCACCTTTTAAAGTATACATAAGTAGTTAAAACTGCTTATCATAAATAAAGAAAAATAACAGTAAATTTCCCAAGGAAAAGAGTATTTTAAAAGCACTATGTTTTCTGACCACATCCTAGATCAATAGTAAATATTCCAAGTACAAGGAAATAAAAAGTGCGCCACTTAGAAACTGTGGAGCCATGAAGGAAATGTAAAAGCAATGACAAAATATTTAGAATATGAGATCGCTGATGTGCTTCAGCTAAGATTCTACTCAGAGGTAAATTCATAGACATTAAATATTTTAGAGAAGAAAACTGAAGATATAAGAATGAGAGAACAAAGGAGGAAAAAGTGCAAGAAAAATGAAAAATAAAAGTAGTAAGTTCCAAATGAGAAAAAACTAAAATTGAAGTTATTTTTTAACAAAAAGAGTGGATTTTTTTTTCCATTTTACTGTATATGTCTGTATCCTATGAAGATTAAGCTATGTTTTTATGTAATCATGGTATCTGCAAATAAAGACCATGTATGGTTGTGTTTGCATTGGTTAATACTGCCAAGCTACTTTCTTTGAGGGAGAAGAAATAATTTTGCAAAACCTGTTGGCCCACAGTGTTGATAAACAAAAGTCTTCATTATTAGGATATTTTATTCCACCATTTATATAAAATAATTATCAGGGTCTTGATTTGCTAAAAGTCCTTTTGTTTCTTGCTGAGCCCTATTTGGCTATTGTAAGTATTTTATTTACCATGAACCCTCATAAGATTCAGTGGCTATAAAGAATTAGAATAATTATTTCAAAAATGTTTTCTTGATCATTTGGAACATTTATCTACTTATTTATCATGGGTTTTTGTTGTTTTTGTTTACTTGTTTATTTTTGCCTTCCATCCTCAATGTTTTATTGGTTCCAGGACAAGTCCATTTTGTTTACAACAAATTCCATAGAACCTAGAGTAATGCTTGGTCTACAGAAGGCTCTCAATGTGTTGCTGAATGAACAGAAGAATGGAAGCTTAGGCTTATCCCTGAGTTATACTTTGTATCTGAAAAACACTTTGTTAGAGGCCTCTTTGGTTAGTGTGCACATTTAAAATGATATTATGTATCATTTAACCTTGTATACTAGTTCTTATTTATTACATCAGACTCATGGGGCTGTACTTCATTTCTTAAAGAATTCCAGAAACAGAAACAGTCCTTCATGTAGGGCTAAATTCCAAGGATCCCCAATAGATAAGTTTTGTTTCTCTATTTTTAGGCCTATAGTCTTCAGATAGATTTCAAAACCGTTTCTTTGTTAAGTAGCTCTGTGACAATATTGTGCGTTAAGGTGTCTATGTGTGTATATATAGACAAAGTAGAATACTCATTCAAAACTCCATTTAAGGGTGATAGGGCAACTTTTCTTCATTTTCATCATCTTTTCTGTTCTTGTAGTTACAAATGGAGAGTTGACCTGGGTCCAAGTTAATTCTTCCCATGGCCCTGTCTGTATTGTCCTCCTTTTTTAGTGGTTAAAGTCTGCAGACTTGAGACTGGGCAGTTGTAGGACACCATCTCCGTGGCCACTGTGACTGGTGAAGGAATAGGTGACCAAAATTGGGCCAATCAGAGCCCTTCTTAAAGATTTTTCATATCAATAGATGTGGAATTTTGTTGTTGTTGAGACAGGGTGTCACTCTCTCACCCACTGGAGTGCAGTGGCACGATCTCTGCTCACTTCAGCCTTGACTTCCTGGGCTCAAGCAATTCTCCCACCTCAGCCTCCTCAGTAACTGGGACTGCAAACGTGTGCTACCACACCCAGCTAATTTTTTCTTTTCTTTTCTTTTCTCTTTTTTTTTGGAGATAGGGTTTGGCCATGTTGCCCAGGCTGGTCTCAAACTCCTGGGCTCAAGCCATCTGCCTGCCTCTGCCTCCCAAAGTGCTGGGTCTATAGGTGTGAGCCACTGCACTCAGCTGAAAGTTGTTATTTTGGAGGGATTTATGGCCACCTTCTCTACAGACGTGGTCATCTTTAACTGAAAAAGGGTGAAACCACTATATTGAGGAATGCTGCAGTGCAATATGGAATCAATCTTGCCAGGTCCCTGCCTTTAGGGAGTCAGTCAACCCCCAGACTAGCTCCATTTCTGCCACATGCATCCTGAAGTGTTCCATTCTTCCTCTCATTCTGTAAGGAATTAGCCCAAGGTCCTTCCAAAGAACCACCATTTTCTGTGATCAAGTTGGGTTTCTATTGCTTGCAACCAAAAGCATTCTAATTCAACCATTCTAATAGTTTGCAGTATATTTGAAAGAGGAAAATCTACATGTTTTAATGAAGTATACTTTGGGAAAACGCTCCACCTTTGGGATTCGTTTATATTTTGTGCTCAATTTTAAAAAATATATGACATATATTTCATATATATGACATTAGCCAAAACCCTATGTTAATGTCAAGTGTTTTAACCACAAAATAAGTGAATGCAGACTTTCAGCCTGAAAGTTGAATGCTGGCAGCCTTCCTTTAGGTCAGAAAACTGAGCAGTTCCACAGCAGCTGTCCTTTAGAAACCATACTCCATGGAAGTTTATTTTGTTTTTAATTTTTATACATTTATGGGGTTCGAGTATAATTTTGTTACATGCATAGCTTGCATAGTTTTCAAGTCAAGACTTTAGGGTCAAAGAAAAAAAAAAAAAGACTTTAGGGTCTCCATCACCCAGATAACATACATTGTACCCATTAAGTGATTTCTCATCATTCATTGTCTCCCAACTCCCTCACCTCTCTGAGTCTCCATTCTCTATTATTCCACTCTGTATGTCCATGTGTACACATTTTTTAGCACCTACTTATGAGTGAGAGCATGTGATATTTGACTTTCTGTGTCTGGCTTGTTTTACTTAAGATAATGACCTCCAGTTCCATCTATGTTCCTGAAAAAAAATCAGATTTTACTCTTTTTAATTACTAAATAGTATTTCATTGTGCATATAATCACCATCTTTTCTTTATCCAATCATTTGTTGGTTGACTCTATATGTTCGCTATTGTGAATAGTGTTGTGATAAACATGAGTGCAGGTATCCTTTTGATACACTGATTTCTTTTCATTTGGGTAAATATCCAGTAGTGCGATCACTGGATTGAATGGTAGTTGTGTTTTTAATTCTTTGAGAAATTTCCATGTTTTCCTTAGAGATTGTACTAATTTACATTCCCATCAACATGTATAGGATTCTTTTTTCTCTTCATTCTCACTAAAATCTGTTTGTGGGTCTTTTTTGTTTGTTTTTTTGTTTTTGTTTTTTTGTTTTTTGTCTTTTAATAATAGTCGTTCTGTGACCAGGCACAGTGGCTCACGCCTGCAATCCTAGCACTTTGGGAGGCTGGGGCGGGTGGATCACAAGGTCAAGAGATCGAGACCATCCTGGCCAACATGGTGAAGTCCCATCTATACTAAAAATACAAAAATTAGCTGGGCGTGGTGGCACGTGCCTGTGGTCCCAGCTACTTGGGAGGCTGAGGCAGGAGAATCGCTTGAACCCAGGAGGCGGAGGTTGCAGTGAGCTGAGATCGCACCACTGCACTCCAGCCTGGGTGACAGAGCGAGACTCCGTCTCAAACAAAATAAAAAGTAAAATAATAATAGCTATTCTGACTAAGGTATGATGATATCTCATTTTAATGTGCATTTCTATGATGATTAGTGATGTTGAGAATTTTCATACACCTTTTGGGAATTTGTATGTCTTCTTTTGAGAAATGTCTATTCATATTTTTTGCTCATTTTTAATGAGATTATTTTATTTTGTATTTGTTGAATTGAGTTTCTTGTAGATTCTGGATATTAGTCTCTTGTTGGATGAATAGTTTACAAAAATGTTCTCTCATTATGCAGGTTTTCTATTCACCCTATACTATGCAGAAGTTTTTTAGTTTAATTTAGTTTAATTATATCCCATTTGTCTTTTTTTTTTTTTTTTTTTTTTTTTTTTTTTTTAAGACGGAGTCTCACTCTATCACCCAGGTTGGAGTACAAAGGGGTGATCTCGGCTCACTACAACTTCTGCCTCCTGGGTTCAAAAAATTCTCCTGCCTCAGCCTCCCAAGTAACTGGGATTACAGGTACATGCCATCACGCCCAGCTAATTTTTTTGTATTTTAGTGGGGACAGGGTTTCACTGTGTTGCCCAGGCTGGTCTTGAACTCCTAAGCTCAGGCAGTTCACCCACGTCAGCCTCCCAAAGTGCTCGGATTACAGGCGCTCGCCACCTCGCCTGGCCCTATTCATTTGTTGTTATTGCTTACACTTTTGGGGTCTTAGTCATAAATAATTTGCCTAGACCACTGTGCAGAAGAGTTTTCCCTAGGTTTTCTTCTAGTATTTTTATAGTTTCAGGTTTTACTTGTATGTTTTTAATTCATCTTGAGTTGATTTTTGTATACAATGATAGGAGTTCAGTTCCATTCTTTTGCATATAGTGAATCTATTTTCCCAACACCATTTATAGAAAAGGGTGTCCTTTCCCCAGTGTATGTTTTTACTGGCTTTGTCAAAGATCAATTAACTGTAAATATGTGATCTTATGTCTCTGTCATCTATTCTGTTCCATTAATCTATGTGTCTGGCTTTATACCAGGACTTTGCTGTTTTGATTATTGTAGCCTTATAGTATAATTTGAAATCAGGCAATGTGATGCCTCCAGCTTTGTTCTTTTGCTTAGGACTGCTTTGGTTATTTGGACTCTTTTTTGTTCCATATGAGTTTTAGAATTGTTTTTTATAATTCCATGAAAAATGATGTTGGTATCTTGATAGGGATTTCATTGAATCTGTAGATTGTTTTGAGCAGTATGGTTATGTTAATGATATTAATTATTCCAATTCATGGGATGTTTTTCCATTTGTTTGTGTCATCTACAACTAGGCAGGCAGATCACCTGAGGTTGGGAGTTCAAGACTAGCCTGGCCAACATAGTGAAACCCCATCTCTACTAAAAATACAAAAATTAATTGGGCATGGTGGTACACACCTGTAATCCCAGCTACTTGTGAAGCTGAGGTGGGAGAACTGCTTGATCCCAGGAGGCAGAGGTTGCAGTGAGCCGAGATCATACCACTGCACTCCATCCAGCCTGGGCGACAGAGCATGACTCCGTCTCAAAAAAAAAAAAAAAAAAAAAAGAAAGAAAGAAAGAAAGAAAGGCGGGGGGAGAGAGAGAGAGAGGAAGAAGAAGAAGGAGGAGGAGGGAGGGAGGGAGGGAGGGAAGGAGAGAGGGAAGGAAGGAAAGAAGGAAGGAAAATACTTTGTGTAAATTTGCCATATTTATGCTCCTTCTATTAAAGCATGTTTACTTGCACTGTGATTTTATCTTTTAAGCGAAATATTTCAAACAGGTAGAGAACAGTATAGTAAATGTCTATGTACCCTCCCTCCTAGCATAAAAATAATAAAGTTCAATTCATTTTTTCCTAGTTTTCGCTAACCCAGAGGGTAATTTAGACCCTATATTAACAGTAACAAATAGCATTTTTTTAAAAAAATGTCTGTCCCAAAGGCTAGACAGCCCACAAGGGTTTCCCTCATTATTTTGGGAAATTGTGTGAGGGTTGCTTTCAAACACCAGGAATTTGCACAACCACATGGAGTACATGGTTCTCTCTGGCTCTGGCTTCATCTCCCAGCAGAAATGTCTGCTGCCAGTAGCTATGGAAGGCACCTAAGGGCTGCTACTGCCACAGGTGCCACCTGCAGCTGACACTATTGAAGCTATACTTCATTGGGTCCTTGGAGTGGTGACGGTGCTCTTGTTCTCCCTGGAGGTAGAAAAAGCCTTCTCCTCTTCTTGAGATACAGGGATCCTAAATTAGTGTGGCTGGTGATCACAACATCTCATCAATATTTGGTGAAACAGGCCTCACAGCTGTTCATCAGACAAGTGAATTAACTGACCAATTGTTGTACTTAGAACCTTTGTCCCTCTCCAGTACTCAAGCATTATCTGAGTCCGAAGCTCACTTTTCCTAGAGAATGGGCTTCTCGAAGGGGCTGCCCTTGTTTCTCAGTACACATACACCATTGGCCAACTTGCCTGTCAATCCTACAGGCCAGTCTAGATTCTAGAGCAAACATACTTTAAGTCCCAGCTTGGCTTACTCTTCTAAGGGAAGAACTCATGTCCATCAGATTTATTTGATGTTATTTTCTGAACAATAAAAATGTTCAAATAGATTATAGGAACATTGCCTAGGATAATGTGGTATAGCTGTGGTTTGTGATTTATGGTATATCCATATGATTAAGTACAATGTACAGTTTTCAAATGATTATGAAAATTATGTGGCAAGATAGTAATATGGTCATTACATACTTTTAAGTAGAAAAATCAGGATTCAAAATTATATGCATATTATGATTAAAACTAGTATTACTTGTGATTATAACTATTATGATTTTACTTACAAACAAATAATTAGAGAACATAGCCATGGTAGGGGGAGGATCATAAGTTATATCATAATGACAGAATTTATTTTTCAGAATGTTTATTACATAAAGTAATAAAATATTTACTATGTACTAAAAATTGTTACCAAATATTAAGTATTGCATAACCTTTCTGTTTTGTAAAACACTGTCCGAGCACCAATACTAAAGGATCTTTTATACAGCTGATTACGGCAAGAACCTGGAATCAATAAAATATGGTATTTTTTCTTCCTCTCAAACTTTCTCTCTCTCACCCCTGGCTCCGTCTGCCTCTGCTTCTTCCTGTCCTTTTCCCTCTCTCTCTCTCTCTCTCTCCTCTCTCTCTCTCTCTCTCTCTCTGTCACACACACACACACACACACGATTTGTTAAACTCAGAAGGGAAGATTAAAAACAAATAATTCACCTATAATAATATACTAGTGTTTGTTTACAGTTTTAAATTAAGCTTTAAAAAGTTTATTATTTAGGGTCATAGCAGAAAAAAGATGTATATTCAAAGGTTTGTCATTGAATACAGTTTAATAATGGGACTCTTTGCAAAGGTATGGGCGGATTAAGGGAGCTGGGAAGGAAGAGTGAGGCACCCAGGAACTAGCAACTCTGGGAAGTCATTACCATCCCTTTCCTGAAGGAGCAAGGAGGAGGGAATTGCCCTGGAACCTAGTGAGAGCTACAGCCTTGGGAGAGGAGCTGCCCGACAAGAGATGCGGCCATAAAGGAAAAAGCACAGCTGTAGAAACAGAATGGAGAGAGGAGTATGTATCCTGGTCTCTCCTCCTGCCTTCTGATTGCCCGCCAGTGCTTCCCACTGGCCAAACTTGACTGCAAGATGGAGGCCAACGGAGCCTGGTGACGCAGTCCCTGGAAGTCAGCCTCTTGACATAGAGAAGGCAAAGAAGGGTGGAGAATGAATTTGGAGGGGCAAATGGAGAATAACCAGTACACAGCACCCAGCTTTTCCATATCATAGGAGACAGGTAAATATCTGTTTAACTACATACAAAACTTCGACCTTGAAGCTGCTGAAAAGTGCAGATTACTTTTAATTGTGCTACATTTTCCTGGGCAGGGCTGGAGTTTGGATGGCTGTGTACTCTGCTGATGGAAATTTATGGCTGTGTCCATACACTGTACTTTATTTGCAACGATGATCTGAAAGTCTTCAGTTTCCTGCACAATCCTGGACTGGTCATGTCTCAGCCTGTGACCCAGCTGTTGTTGCGCTGGAGCTCTTTCATCCTGTTTGCCAACTTATATCTCCTGTGTCCTGTATCCATGCTTTTTTCTTCTCGCACTTTATTGGAGCACACAAATAGATTCCTTAGAAAGTCTTCGTAAGAAGCTAATTTTCTGAGACTGTTCATGTCAGAATATGTCCTTACTCTAACCCTTGACTAATAGTTTGGCTGAGTGTAAAATTTTAGACTAAGAAACATTTGTTTTTCAAAATAGGGCATTGCTTAATTTTCTTCTCACAATTGTATATGTCATTTTTTTCTCTCAAAATTTCCCTTGATCAGACTTTTTGGGATATTTCCTTATCTTCCTAACCTTCTATGTATTATTTTTATTTTGGCCAACTAGTTCTTTTTAACCTTTGTTTTTCTCACAGCATCCTCTTATTATTTTAAAGATGTCATTTATCTGTAGATATGTGTATACAGTAAATATACAAATATGTACACAAATACACATATGGGTGTGCATTTATTTAATCTTTCAGGACATGAGATGTTACTTTTTAGAAGTTTTACTGTGTTCTCTGAATTATATTGTTTTCTCCAGTTTTCATTTTTCTGTTTATTTTGGTTTCTTTCTT
Organism: Macaca thibetana thibetana; assembly: GCF_024542745.1. Classification (NCBI taxonomy): domain Eukaryota; kingdom Metazoa; phylum Chordata; class Mammalia; order Primates; family Cercopithecidae; genus Macaca; species Macaca thibetana. The sequence continues at coordinate 77,605,279 of NC_065581.1, forward strand.
TTGCCTTATGTATTGTGATAGTCAATTGTTTTTATTAGACTGAGGCATCAAAAGCCGATCTGAATTGTAGTGTATTCATACAATGGAATATTATTCTATCATAAAAATGAATGAAGTACTGATACATATAGTAACATGGATAAACCTCCAAAACATTATGCCAGTTGAGAGAAGTCAACGCAAAAGGTCACATATTGTATGATTCCTTTTGTATGAAATATCTAGAATAGATACATTCATGAGAACAGAATGGAGATTGGTGATTTCCAGGGGTCAGGGGAAGGGGAGAATGGAGAGAAAGTGCTTAATAGGAACAGAGTTTTACTTTGTAGCGACGGGGACTTGATAGAGGTGGTGGCTGCAAACATTACAAGTTTACTAAATGTCACTGAATCCTTCACTTTAAAATGGTAAATTTTATGTGACCATCTCTTCAATAAATTGATTTTTTTTAAAGAGCTGCCGGGGAGACCTGTGTGGCATGACAAGCAGTGGCCTTCATTTCTGAATAATAAGGCAGCAAACCAGTCACCCTGAGAGGGCCCCAACATTGTTAGTATGTACATGAGAGGATTTACTCTGGGACTTTTTCACACAAAAATGCTTCCAATCTCTCCCCTAATGGGCAGCAGCCCAGTTCACTAAGTTCTTCGTTGGTCGGAGGCCTGCATGTGACGTTAGTTCCCATGTTTTGTTCCTTGTGCATCTTTCCGCTCTTGCTCTGAACCTGGTTTCTTGCTCCCAAAGCCTCTCCCTCTCAGCCTCTCCGGAGGCAAAGCACTGGCCCTCCACTGAGCAGGTAGAGACCTTGTCCTCCTAGTGGGAGGGCAGGAAGGAAATCTTCAGGCTTTCTTCCCTTGCCTCCACCTACCGTGTGCCATACCGAAAACCTCTAAAGGCCTTGGCACAGCCAGCCAACTCTCCCCATTGGCTGGCCCTCCCTGCAGCATCCCTCCGGTGGTGAACTGGGGCTTTCTTCCCTGGAAACTCATTTCTATCATTCTTCTGATGTTGTGTTTGTGTCCTCCTGTTTTCTTTGTCGCTAGGGTTTATGCTTTTAAAAAAGCTTTTGTTATTTTAATACCACCTCAGGAGGGAGAAGAGATAAGCCAGTTTGTGGCTTAATACGCTTGTTTTTTGTTGTTGTTTGTTTGTTTGTTTTTCGAGATGGAGTTTCCCTCTGTTGCCAAGGCTGGAGTGCAATGGTGCTAGCTTGGCTCACCGCAACTTCTGCCTCCCTGGTTCAAGCGATTCTCCTGCCTCAGCCTCCTGCGTAACTGGGATTACAGGCGTGTGCCACCACATCCAGTTAATTTTTGTATTTTTAGTAGAGAAAGGGTTTTGCCATGTTGGTCAGGCTGGTCTCGAACTCCTGACCTCGTGATCCACCCGCCTTGGCCTCCCAAAGTGCTGGGATTGCAGGTGTGAGCCACTGCGTCTGGCTTACATGTGTGTTTAAATAGAAGAGTGTATATTTCTTCTGACATCTTGCTGGGAAATTTTACCTCAGAGTGAAAAGAATGTTGCTTTTCAATTGTGCTTTCAATTGTCGGCTCTAAATTAAGTTGTGTTCTCAGCCAAGTTGACAAATTGCCTAATCTTTTCTTATGTCTGATTTTTAACTGTTAAAATGGTGATTGGAGGTGGTTAGGGATGACAAGACATTGGGGAGGAGGCTCACATCTATTAAATGCCAATTATGTGCCAAGTGAACAATACTTTATTTCCTCAGGCTTCAAGTACAAATTACTGAAACTAAACTAATGGTTACCTGTCTTGTGTGATTGTTTTTGCTAAATGTTGATTCTTGTAACTCTCTTTGAAGGTGAAAATCAAATAAGGTAGTGTCTCTGAAGCCCTAGAACATGCCTCCATGACAGACTTTTCAGACATCATTGTCATTATTCGTTGACATCACTGATTCCCAGCCCCAACAGGAAGGAATCCTGACTTATTCATCACCATGCACAAAAGTAGCTCCATGAATAATTGTGGAATTTGTGGTACTCCTGTTATAAGTATAATAATTTTGATGGAAGAAAATAAGTGGTAAGTATAAAGTGATCTCTGAATTTAATGTCTTTAATGTCAGCTATGACTAAAACTAAGAGCCTTATGTTCACAGATTGCTACTTAGTGATGCTGTTTTTTTGTTAGAAGAAATCAACTGGTACATGTACATTTCATTGTGAGGACCCTAAATCTACTCGTTGGTTTAAGCAAGTTGAAATTTATTTAAGGAATCTAATTTCAGCCAGAACTCTGGGACTTATAAGAATTATTGGCCAGGTGCAGTGGCTCACGCCTCTAATCCCAGCACTTTGGGAGGCCGTGGTGGATGGCTCACTTGAGGTCAGGAGTTCGAGACCAGCCTGGCCAATATGGTGAAACCTGTCTCTACTGAAAATACAAAAATTCACCGGGTATGGTGGTACATGCCTGTAATCCCAGCTACTCAGGAGGCTGAGGCAGGAGAATCGCTTGAACCTGGGAGGTGGAGGTTGCAGTGAGCCAAGATCCACCACTGCACTCCAGCCTGGGTGACAGAGCAAGACTCCATCTCAAAAAAAAAAAAAAAAAAAAAAGTTATCATATAGCTTTTCATTTTATTTCCCCACCTTTTTTTCTCCTTTCGTGTCTTCCAGGGGCCTCCCGGTATCTTTCTATGCTGCATGCCATCTTCATTCTTTTCTCTCTGCTGACTGCTGCTTAATTTACTCATCACCTTGTGCTGGGCTGCTTTAAAATGTTCGCCTCTTCCTGCTGGCTTTCCAGCTTGGTGTCACATAATTAACCAACTCAGTATTTGTTCATTCTAACTCAAAGCTCCCAGGAGGGATAATAATTGGCCCATCTTGGGTCAGGTGTCTACTCCTGCTCTTCCATTGGGACAGAGGGTCTGCATGTGGAGGGCTGGGAAAAGATGGCATCTCTAGTAGAGTACATTTGCCAGATCCCTCTCTCTAAAGGAGTTAAAGGATTGTTGTTATTATTTATTCATAAGTAAGGTATTTTATCCAGAACTTAGTAGAGGAAGGTTAAGGTGAAATGTGGATGGTGGATGGATATGTTCTCCTTTAGTGTAGCAGGAAAGCCCCCTGTGCATGGGAATAGTGAGTCCTTTTTAGACTGTGCTGTCTGACGCTGCTCTTCCTATGATCAAATAGGAGCACTCCCCCCCTCTAGAACTAGTACTTTTCCTCTGCTTCAGCAAAATTCTTCAAGTGGTCATTCTGACGCTGGTAGCTAACAAAGCAGTTGCAAGCAGAGTTTGGAAAAATGGAGCCTCTGTTACCCCAAGGCTTGGAAGCCACACATGAAAGAGGGATTGTCCCATTTCCATCTCTGTGATCTCTAACTGCCATTTTGCACACAGAGGGCACATTTTGTGGCTTGAAATGAGAATAGGAGAGAAGGCAGATTCTGAGAGAAAGAATACGCATGGGAGAGAGCTGGAGAGCTGCTCCAGAGAGTAAAGTTCACATTTTACATAGAAAGAGTGGTCCTGGGAGTTGTATAACGAAAGCATTATATTTATTTATTGTATTATGATTTAGATACACCACATGTGTATACCAACTCAGAGGCTTTCTCTGAGTTGCTTCAAAATGAGACTCTGAGCTTTAGAGAAAGGAAGAAGTGATGATTAGTTGTAAGGACAAATATGGACTAAAACTGGAAGCCTGTCTGTGCTCTGAGGCAGCTCTAGGAAAGCGGCTGTTTAGTTCTTCTCTGTGATGGTCAACTCGATCTTATTGTCATGGTGTCTTTGGTTATCTCTTCTCTGATCACATTTTGACTCATAGCGATACTCTTGAGCCCCGAATTCCTGGTTCGATGAATATCCTATAGCCAGGATAGTAGAACTTGTTTTACAGAGTGTACACAAATGCTGTCTTCGGAAAGGGACTGTAGGAGCCAGGGGAAATAATGGGCATAATGATGCTTAATGAGCTGCTCAGTGTACTCAGAAGTTGATAGCGTTGATTTTTCAGTCCTCCAGCTAACCAGACAGCAAGCCACCCAGAGCGTCTTTTCTTGTGAGAATGGTGCTGGGTCACTCGTGTAGCTTCCCTGGGGTGACTCAGAGATAAGGGCAACCAAGACTGGTCATAGGATCCGCAAAGGCCATGTATAGAGGGACACCATTTCTTAGAATGCTGCCTGGCTGGAAGAGAAAGTCTTGAGTAGACTCACTCTGTTGCCTAGGATGAGATTTGTTCTCTGCAAAAGAGCAGAAAAGTCTTCATAGGTAGGGGCACATGAAAGATTTGATATGAGCAAAGGGGATCAAGTGGACCTCACGGTTTTAAATAATATTTTTTCTCTGAAAAGTGGCCCTCTAACTTTCAAAATTGCAAGCATTACAATCTGCTTGAATTTTAAATTTAATAAATGTTCTGTCAACTCCCGGACTTGAAAGTTGCATTAACCAAAGACGTGCCTTTAGATGTAAGTTTAAATAAAGCACCTCTAAAGAAGACTAAAATTCTATGTAATTTTACATAATTAAATGTAGCTATTTTGTCATACTACAATTTTCCGCTTTGCTCCTTATGTCTACAATTTTGATGTTCGTCATGGATTTGGATGGTTTATTTCAGTGCAAGCTTACCCACATTTGTAGGGTGCAGATGGTAATTATTCTCTACCCAGAGTCAGACAAGTTGCCCCAAGTTCTCAGTTTAATGACGTTTGGAAGAATTTTAGCAAAACAAATAGTGAATACTCTTCAAATCTGAGCACAAACAATGAAAGCAAAAGTAATTTCCAAAAGGTCACTTTTATTTCTGCTGCTGTTCTACCTTTTCAATGTCTCTATCCTTTTCATTGATGAGAATTTGATTGAGCATATTGACACTGGCGTTTCTGAAACGACTGAGATTACCATACAATTCCAAGGGTTAATATGTTTTGGTTACAAGAAACTGTTTTTTCAAGAGCTTATCTTTAGAAAATATTATTTTCTTGTCTTTTCAAATAAAAGATGATCAGAATGTCAAAGTCTGAAATCCTATGAGTCTTTGGGTGCAATTTTTTTCTCATTTCTTTTCTATCACACACAGAAATTAATGTTTTGAATTTTCTATGCTTTTGTATAGAAAATTATTCATGTACTAAGCTCACTGAAGTTAGAAAAGATGATCTCAATCTATGAACACTGTCATACATGCTTTATTATTATGAGCATAGCACAGGGCTGTGGGCCAAGGAGACTACAAAAGAAATGTAGGATCAGTGCTCCCCAGAATATGTAATCTAGTGAAGCATAAGCAGTACAGCAGTGTTTTACAGCTTTCTTTTAAAATAGACTTAACTCACTAAAAGTCTGAGGAGGTCTCCATAAAAATGTTGAGATTATGAGTACAAAGAATATGTTAATATGGCAAAAATTATGTAGGTGGCTTGTAGATGACCCACATTTGTATAACACCATGCTTATAGTCTTAACAGCATTGCAGTGAGCCCTGGGCTGCTAAGGAGAACCAAATCACTGTTATTTACTCCATGGATTTGCAGATATGCAAGCAGTGGGGTAAAAGTTGCTAACAATTCACAAATACTTCCAACAAACACACAACACTTTCTTCTTTATAAAGTTTGAAATAACTAACAATACTCCTACAATGATATCCTGCCTCTTTTTTTTCTTTTTAAATTCATGTGTGTGTGAATCATGTGCAAAAAGATTTACAGTGTGTATCACTTACATATTTATATTTTTACTGTGAACTCAAACATGCAATTACCCCAAACCAGAAATGAATAGAACCAACTGAGGAAGAGAACAGCTAGCAAGCATCCTCAAGACACACCACAAATGACCAAGACTCTGAAGTGAGTTACTGGCAGCCAAGAGGCCTGCAGGGAGGCACAAATCATTCAATCAGGCATTGCTGTTGACTCTGAAGAGGGCATTTGGCTGGGAGGGAGGGGGAGGAGATCCAGGTCTATTTGTGTCTTGATGTAGGCAGGGAGGTCATGAGCAATAAAGTACTGGTGAGAGGACAGCCCTACTTTCTGATGTTTCAAAGTGATTTTGAGACAAGTATTATTCTATAAATAAAACGTATTCATTAGTCTATTTCAGAGATAAGTAGACTCACTTTTTTCTTCAAGCCTCTTCGTTGTAGACACTGACACCAAAGAGTAAAACTACTCATCTATTAGGAGCCTTAAACTCTGGCTTTCAGTTGAGATTAATATCAAAACTTGTTCAGACTGTAAAAACAGACTCATGATAACAGGAACAAATGTTGGCAATTCATAGAAACACAGATTTGCTCCTACTTTGGCTTTCCCTGTACAATCAGTGAACCTGCTGAAAGCAAAGTTGGGTATTGGGGGAACCTGCCCCCAATATTTCAACATAGATTCTTTTTGTTTTCCATAAGTGTCGGCTGGCTGAGAAATAAAGAGAAACAGTACAAAGAGAAGAATTTTACAGCTGGGCTACTGGGGGTGACATCACATATCGGTAGGACCGTGATGCCTGCCTGAGTCTCAAAACTAGTAAGTTTTTATTAAGGGTTTCAAAAGAGGAGAGGGTATAAAAACAGGGAGTAGGTGCAAAGATCACATGCTTCAAAAGGCAAAAAGCAGAACTACTAATAAGGGTCTAACAGAGATCACATATTTCTGAGGGAACAGGACAAAGGGAAAAAGCAGAACTACTGATAAGGGTCCAACAAAGATCACAAGGCAAAGGGCAAGGGCAGAACGACTGATCAGGGTCTATGTTCAGCAGTGCACGTATTGTCTTGATAAACATCTTACACAACAGAAAACAGGGTTCGAGAGCAGAGAACCAGTCTGAACTCAGATTTATCAGGATGGGGTTTTTCCCCACCCTAGTAAACCTGAGGGTACTGCAGGAGACCAGGGCATATCTCAGTCCTTATCTCAACTGCATAAGACAGACACATTCCCAGAGTGGCCATTTATAGACCTCCCCCCAGGAATGCATTCCTTTCCCAGGGTATTAATATTATTCGTTGCTAGGAAAAGAATGTAGTGATATCTCTCCTACTTGCATGTCCATTTATAGGCTCTCTGCAAGAAGAAAAATATGGCTCTTTTTGCCTGACCCCACAGGCAGTCAGACCTTATGGTTGCTTCCCTTGTTCCCTAAACATTGCTGTTACTCTGTTCTTTTTCAAGATGCACTGATTTCATATTGTTCAAACACGTTTTACAATCAATTTGTACAGTTAACACAGTTATCACAGTGGTCCTGAGGTGATGTACATCCTCAGCTTATGAAGATAACAGGATTAAGAGATTAAAGACAGGCATAAGAAATTATAAAAGTACTATTTGTGAACTGATAAATGTCCATGAAATCTTCACAATTTATGTTCCTCTGCCATGGCTCCAGCCGGTCCCTCCGTTCAGGGTCCTTGACTTCCCACAACAGTTGGGCCCAGGAATTAGTTCTGAGTAGGAGGCTATAATATAACACGTTTGGATATACTTGAAAAGCTAATGATCTCAGTACAACTGGTATTAGTCTTTCAGGTATAATCACTCAAAGATGTCTTACAGTATATGCAGTTTGTGTTTTTATTAGTGTGGAATGTGTTTCAATTTTCTGCAGGCCAATTTTACTCTTTAGACCAGTGCCATATCCTTGAACCTGGAATAATAAAAGCAAGAATTTTCCTGTTGTTTGGCACTGAACTCTACTCATTAGCTGCTAATGAAGCAGAAGTTGTAGAGCTGAGTTCCATGTGGGCCAGTTGGCTTCATATTGACAGGAATATCTTTCAAAGATGCAGATTGAATTCCCATCTTTCAGCAACATCAGCCAGATGCCTATCATGGCACACAATTTGATCTTGGGGAAAGAGTTTGAATGTTTAGTATACTGTATGCCACAACTATAACTGGAAAAAAAACCCACCAAATATGGCTTATTGTCTAGTACAACCCTAGCACATACGCATAGACATAGTCAGTAACATTTCTGTTTAATGGTGAGAGAAAAAAAATCCAAAAAGAGAAAAGGATTAAAGAATCCGATTTAAACTTATAACCCATGTGTGCTGTTGACCCTACAAATGATAATGTGTTATGCATAAAATGATTTACATAATATTTGCAGTGTTGTTCTCACTTTTGCTATGCCATAAAAATCTCCCATTTCTTCATTTCATAGTGTAGTGCCCAACATACAGAGAGTAGAAAACAAGGTACACAAGTCAGTTCCTCCATCCATCCATTCATCCATCTAGACTTCCAACACACTTTCCGAGAATGTAATTTATCCTTGCTGCAATAATATTCTTTTTTCACTACTTACTCCTTTGGAATCTAGCCTACAGTCTAGCTACTTTCCCCATACTACTCTCTCAAAGGTTATCAGAAACCACTTAACCTTCATGCTCAGTGTCTATTCTCAACAGACATTTGGCAGAATTAGGAGGTGAGCCATGTTTCTGGAGCCCTGGCCCTATGCCAGCTGGGAGGGCAGCCATGAAAAGTCTTGCTGCTAACCCTCAGCCCAGCAACAGGACTGCGTTCAAACAAATAACCAAAAATACTCTCTCTTAAACACTTATCCTGTGACTTCCGTGACACGGATTATCCTGGTTCCCCTTCCATTTATTGACCCTCTCAGGCTCAGCTCCATAATTTGTGGGGCCCAAAGCAAGATTAAAATTTGAGTTCCCTTGTTCAAAAAACAAGAAAAATTATTGTTAAAGTTACTCAATATAATTCTGTTTCTTTTGCAGTTTCTCTCTTGTCATGAAATCTTTTTATTTGCTGTTTAATGTCATTCTAAGTAAAGAAAAAATAAAATTTTTAATGAGAATAAATTTTACCATTTTTCTTCATGTTGTACAATACCAATTTTAAATGCCAATTTTAAAAGCATTTAGCTATGTGTAATCACCAAAATTATACAGGTATTATTTTTATAGCTCATACATATATATGTATTTCATTCTTATCAGAACAGTAGAATCACTGCACAAAACAAACTCTAATTTTATTTCACTTACTGATATGCACACGTTCTATCAACACTCTCTATGGTCAGTTTACTTGTATGTCATCATTTTCAGTATAAGTGCTTGACTAATTGACACAAGTAAGAAATTAACACAAGTAAGAAAATATGTGATGGGGTTTCTTAGAACATCATTGATTTCTTTCACACCAGCAAGTTCTGGTTTGAACAGAAAGCATGGCCTCTCAAGACTTATCAGCCTTCCCCTGCACACGCTTACTCTAAGATGTAACACACACCTGGTACTCATATTGAGTCTTGCTGAACTCCCATGCATTGTGAGTCCACTGGAATTCTATGCTCATGAGACATGGTATGTGAGTGGGAAGGCCAGGAACGGTGGGCATGCACATTGCACATAGTGCTTCTCCTCATGCGTGTGCTCCATTGCCCCATCCAACTTTGCTTACAAAACATAGTTCAAAGATACATTTTTAAAAAAATTATAAGACGGTGGCAATAGCTTTACCCTGAGCTTGGAGCCCTTCTGAGAGTGACACTATGTGAGATTGCACAGGCCACACACCCATGTTGCTGGCCCTGGACTCTCCCTGGTTTCTGTGTCATCCAGTCCATCTGATAAGTATCACGTGTAGTTCTGTCATCATCTTCTCTTTGTACATTTCATTCACCTTTATAAATTCAATTAACACCTCCCTGTCTTGATCCCAGTTTTTCTCAGGCTCTGAATATTCAACTTCCTGCTGAATACATCTCAACACATACCACATCTAAAATAAAATCCACCATTTTTCCACTAAAGCTGTTCTTCTGGGTTCGGTTAACCAAAAATCTCAGTCATTTGGTCCACAGTCTGTACAAAGCTGATCACATGGTACTTGCTCAATATACACTGCTGGTTTATTGACTAAATTGAGTATCTGCCTCCGGTTATAATTTGTAAGAGTCAGCCTAGATCATTCAGAGATCAGTTGTTCTGGTTGTAGACTTCCCATATCCTTATTTCTTTTTAAAATTATTATTATAATACAGCTTCGAGACATTGGACAGAGGCAGGAAATAAAAATAAAATTTAACCATCCACTTCTACCTAACACTAATTAAAAACTTTTAACAGGAACCGTGATGATATTAATAGTTAAATTGGATACCAAGATTTAGATTTCATCTACATATGCTCACAACTTTGCTTTTCAGTTATTCCCAAATAAGCAGTTTCATTTCTTTTCCATTTCCAGATTTCTATATACATGAACTTAAAAAAAAAAAAAAAAATCCAGCCCTGGTCATGGTGGCTCACACCTGTAATCCCAGCATTTTGGGAGGCTGAGGTGGGCAGATCACTTGAGATAAGGAGTTTGAGACTAGCCTGGGCCAATATGGCAAAACCTTGTCTTTACTAAAATTACAAAAATTAGCCAGGCATGATGGCTCATGCCTGTAGTCCCAGCTACTTGGGAGAATGAGGCAGGAGAATCTCTTGAACCCAAAGGCACAGGTTGCAGTGAGCCAAGATTGCACCACTGCTCTCCAGCTTGGGTGACAGAGTGAGACTCCATCTCGAAAAAAAAAAAGAAAAAAAATTCCATCAGTGGGTATCAGACTTAGTCACTGTCAAAGTCACACTGGCTACTGTCTTATTATTTGTATTCTTTGTTACAGAAATTTTAATTTGATGAACTTTAATTATGGTGTCTTGATATTTCCAGTGCTTCCCACTCTGGGTAAGTCATGAAAATAATGGTAACATTTGTGTTGTTATTCGTTATTTGTATTCTTTGTTACAGAAATTGTAATTTGATGAACTTTAATTATGGTGTCTTGATATTTCCAGTGTTTCCCACTCTGGGTAGGCCATGAAAATAATAGCAGTATTTGTTTTGTTATTCTGGCACTTCCAGTTTAGACTATAACCCAGAAAAGTTTGAAGGGTATTAAAAACAACAGCAATAACAACAACAACAACAGAAAAAACAGAACTACTAAAGAAATATGGGAGTTTAGATTATTTCAAACCTCATGATGACGTTTGGTTTATATTTAAGTGAGGTTCAAGTTAGTTCGTGTTTTTACGAGACTCTCTAGGTCCATTTCTAGCCACCTTTGCTTTAGGCTTGGCATGTGGAAAGACTAAAACTGCCTTCTTGCCTGACTGGGGTTCATCTAGTCATTAACTGCCTGCAACACCAAGGTAGAACTTCTTATTTCAGGCAGCCCAGGCACTGGAAATAATGTGCTGCTTGTATTATAAATCCAAAGAAATGCCAAAATAACCTGTGGTTTTCAGGAGTGGTACAGTTAGCTTTTATGACCAAGGAATGGAAAACCAACTTAGAACCCAGTATCAACCTTTCCATTCAAACCTGCATTCTGGTGGACATTAAAGTTCTAGTTATTTGTGAAATTTTAAAATAATATTTTAAATAAGGCTTGCTTCTAGGCTGTTCTAAGATATATTTTATTTATGATATGGTAATCCTCTTAATTTTGAGTTACTCTCTTACTATTATTTTAAACATCATTAACAGTTCTGTGACATTTCTTATGCAATGCCAAAGGCAATAAAATAGTGTATTAGTCAATTAAGACATTGAATTTTTGATGCACACAGCACTGTGGGTCATAAAATAGAAGTAAATGAATAATTCCTGCCTTCAGAAAATGAATCTTTTTGAGGTAATAATAATATAGGTCTATGAATAATTAGAAGACAATATAACATAGTACATAGTCCAGTTAAAAAAAGAGATTAGAAGAGGAAAAACACCAGATCTCTATGTGGAGGAGAAAATGATGCTTAAACTGTGTTTCTCTTTGGAATATTAATGAGGACCAGAGAGGGCATCCATCTATTCAGAAGACTTCTGAAAATAAACTATCTAAGGGCCTTTAGACATTGGTAGATGCTGCATGCTATTTTTTGCTTATTTTATTTTATGTTTGTTTCAATAGGGTTTTGGGGAACAAGTGGTGTTTTGTTACATGAATAAGTTCTCTATTGGTGACTTATGAGATTTTGGTGCACCCATCACCAGAGCACCATACGCCGTATCCAATGTCTTTTATCCATCACCTCTGCCCTCCTTTCCCCTGAGTCTTCAAAGTCCATTGTATCATTCTTATTCCTTTGCATCCTCATAGCTTAGCTCCCATTTATGAGTGAGAACATACAATGTTTGGTTTTCCATTCCTGAATTACTTTACTTAGAATAATGGTCTCCAATTCAATCTGGGTTGCTGTGAATTCATTATTTCGTTCCTTTTTATGGCTGAGTAGTATTCCATGGTCTGTGTATATAGTGTGTGTGTGTATGTGTGTGTGTGTGTGTGTGTGTGTGTGTATATCACATTTTCTTTATCTACTCATTGATTGATGGGGATTTGGGCTGGTTCCATATCTTTGCAATTGCAAATTATGCTTCTATAAACATGCATGCTCAAGTATCTTTTTCATATAATGACTTCTTTTCCTCTAGGTAGATACCCAGGAGTGGGATTGCTGGATTAAATGGTAGGTCTACTTTTAGTTCTTTAAGGAATCCCCACACTATTTTCCATAGTGGTTGTACTAGTTTGCATTCCCACCAACAATGTAAAAATGTTCCCTTTTCACCACATCTACGCCAACTTCTATTATTTTTTGATTTTTTGATTATGGTCATTCTTGCAGGAGTAAAGTGGTATCACATTGTCATTTTGATACGCATTTACCTGATCATTAGTGAGGTTGAACATTTTTTCATATGTTTGTTGACCATGTGTATATCTTTTTTTTGAGAACTGTCTATTCATGTCCATAGCCCACTTTTTGATGGAATTGTTTGTTTTCTTTTCTTGCTGATTTGTTTGAGTTCCTTGTAGAGTCAGGATATTAATCTTTTGTCAGCCATAGATTGTGAAGATTTTCTCCCACTCTGTGGGTGGTTTGTTTACTGTGTTGGTTGTTCCTTTTGCTGTGCAGAAGCATTTTAGTTTAATCAAGGCCCATCTATTTATCTTTGTTTTTGTTACATGTACTTTTGGGTTCTTGATCATGAAGTCTTTGCCTCAAAGTCTAGAAGGGTTTTTTTGAATGTTATCTTCTAGAATTTTTATGGTTTCAGGTCTTCTATTTAAGTATTTAATCCATCTTAAGTTGATTTTTGTATAAGATGAGAAATGAGGATCCAGTTTCATTCTTCTACATGTGACTTGTCAATTATCCCAGCACCACTTGTTATATAGTGTATCCTTTCACCCTTTATGTTTTTGTTTGCTTTGTTGAAGGTAAGTTAACTGTAAGTATTTGGGTTGATTTCTAATTCTTTATTCTGTTCCATTGGTCTATATACCTATTTTTATACAAGTACCATGCTATTTTGTTGACTATGACCTTATAGTATAGTTGGAAGTCACGTAATATGATGCCTCCAGATTTGTTCATTTCGCTTAGTCTTGCTTTGGCCATGTGGGCTCTCTTTTTGGTTCCATATGAATTTTGGATTGTTTTTCCTAGATGTGTGAAGACTGATGATGGTATTTTGGTGGGAATTGTGTTGAATTTGTAGATTTCTTTTGGTAGTATGGTCATTTTCACCATACTGATTCTACCCATTCCTAAGTATGGGATGTGTTTCCATTTGTTTGTGTTGTCTACGATTTTTTTAAGCAGGGTTTTATAGTGGTTTTTGTTTGTTTGTTTGTTTGTTTGTTTTGTAGAGGTCCTTCTTTAGGTATATTCGTAAGTAATTTTTAGCTGTTGTAAAAGGTGTTGAGTTCTTTATTTGATTCTCAGCTTGGTCACTGTTGGTGTATAGCAGAGCTATTGATTTGTGTACATTTTGTATTCTGAAAGTGCTGAATTTATTTGCCACTTCTAGGAGCTCTTTCTTTATGTGATCATATCAGCAGCAAACAGCAACAGTTTGACCTTGTCTTTAGCAATTTGGATGCCCTTTATTTCTTGTTCTTATATGATTGCTCTGGCTAGGAATTTCAGTACTATGTTGAATAGAAGTGGTGAAAGTGGGCATCCTTATCTTGTTCTAGTTCTCAGGGGGAATGCTTTCAACTTCTCTCTTTTCTGTATAATGTTGGCTGTGGATTTATCATAGATAGCTTTTGTTACCTCGATGTGTGTCCCTTCTATGCCGATTTTGCTGAGGGTTTTAATCATAAAGAGATGCTGGATTTTTTCAAATGCTTTTTCTACCTCTATTGAGATGATCATGTGAGTTTTGTTTTTGATTCTGTTTATATGGTGTGTCACATTTATTGACTTGAGTATGTTAAACAATCCCTGCATCACTGGTATGAAACAAACTTGATCATGATGGATTATCTTTTTGATTTGATGTTGGATTCAGTTAGCTATTATTTTGTTGAGGATTTTTGTATCTATGTTCATCAGGGATCTTGGTCTATATTTTTCCTTTTTCATTATGTTCTTTCCTGTTTTTGGCATTAGGGTGATATTGGCTTCATAGAATGATTTAGGGAGGATTCCTTCTTTCTCTATTTGTGGAATAGTGTCAGTAGGATTGGTACCAATTCTTCTTTGAATGTCTGATAAAATTCATCTGTGAATCCATCTGGTTCTGGAATTTTTTTGTTTGGTAACTCAAATTACCATTTCAATCTTACTGCTTGTTATTTGTCTGGTGACTCTCTCTTTATTTCTGGTCTAATCTAGAAAGGTTATATGTTTCCAAGAATTTATCCATCTCCTCTAGGTGTTCTAGTTTGTGCATGTAAAGTTGTTCATAGTAACCTTTAATGATCTTTTGTACTTCTGTGGTTTTGGTTGACATATCTCCTGTTTCATTTCTAATTGAGCTATTTGGATCTTCTCTCTTCTTGGTTAATCTTGCTAATGGTCTATCAGTTTTCTTTATCTTTTCAAAGAACCAGGTTTTGTTTTATTTGTCTTTTGTATTGTCTTTTTGTTGTTGTTGTTTAAATTTCATTTAGTTCTTCTAGGCTCTTTGTTATTTCTTTACTTTTGCTGGGTTTGGTTTGTTCTTGTTTCTCTAGTTCCTTGAGGTATGAGCTTTGATTGTCTCTTTGTGCTCTTTCAGACTTTTTGATGTAGACATTTAATGTTATGTCAGTGGAGAAAAGTCCCCCAATATTATTGCATTGCTGTCTACCTCGTCTCTTAGGTCTAATAATAATTGTTTTTATAAATCTGGGAGCTTCAGTATTAGGTGCATATATATTTGGGATTGTGATACTTTCCTGTTGAACTAGGCCTTTTATCATTATATAATGTGCCTCTTTGTCTTTTTTAACTGCTGCTGCTTTAAAGTTTGTTTTTTCTGATACAAGAATAGCTACTCCTGCTTGCTTTTGGTGTCCATTTGCATGGAGTATGTTTTTCTACCCCATTTACCTTAAGTTTATGTGAATCCTTATGTGTCAGGTGAGTCTCTTGGAAACAGCAGATACTTGTTTGCTGAATTCTCATCCATTCTGCCATTCTGTGTCTTTTCTTTTTCCTTTTAATTGCATTTAGTTTAATGCTGAATTTACTCCCATGCCATAAATTTTTGTTTCATCAGTTTCTTCTGGGATATCTTTTTCTTCTGGGCAACCTCCTCTTCTGGTTTAGGAACAATCTGTTTCTTTTCAATAAGGATCATCTCAATATGGCAGGGAGACCTCATGTATGGGTTAGTCTGACTATGAGCTCCATAGGTCCAGCAGCACATCTTACGTGCTTTATTCACTTGGATATGTGTTGCAGGAAGTCAGGGACCCTGAATAGAGGGACCGGCTGAAGCCACGGCAGAAGAACATAAATTGTGAAGATTTCATGGACATTTATTAGTTCCCAAATTAATACTTTTATAATTTCTTACACCTGTCTTTACTGCAATCTCTGAACATAAATTGTAAAGATTTCATGGACATTTATCACTTCCCCAATCAATATTTTTGTGATTTCCTATGCCTGTCTTTACTTTAATCTCTTAATCCCATCATCTTCGTAAGCTGAGGATGTATGTTGCCTCAGGACCCTGTGATGATTGTGTTAACTGCACAAATTGTTTAAACAATATAAAATCTGGGCACTTTGAAAAAAGAACAGGATAACAGTGATGTTTAGGGAGTAAGGGAGATAACCATTAGTTCTGGCTGCCTGAGAATTGGGTGGAACAGAGCCATATTTCTCCTCTTTCAAAATCAAATAGAACTATCGCTGAATTCTTTTTCTCAGCAAGGAGCAGCCCTGAGAAAGAGAATGCATTCCTAGGGGTAGGTCTCTAAAATGGCCACTCTGGGAATGTCTGTCTTTTACGGTTGTAGATAAGAGATGAAATAAGCCCCAGTCTCCTATAGCGTTCCCAGGCTTATTAGGATGAGGAAATTCCCGCCTAATAAATTTTGGTCAGAACGGTTGTCTGCTCTCAAACCCTGTCTCCTGATAAGATGTTATCAATGACAGTGCGTGCCCAAAACTTCATTAGCAATTTTAATTTCTCCCTGGTCCTGTGATCTTGCCCTGCCTCCTTTGCCTTGTAATATTTTATTACCTTGTGAAGCATGTGATCTCTGTGATCCACACCCTATTTGTACACTCCCTTCCCTTTGAAAATCACTAATAGAAACTTGCTGGTTTTGCAACTTGGGAGCATCACGGAACCTGCCGATATGTGATGTCTCCCCCAGATACTCAGCTTTAAAGTTTCTCTCTTTTGTACTTATTTCTCAGACCAGCCAACACTTAGGGAAATAGAAAAGAACCTATATGAAATAATGTTGAATTATTGGGGGCAGGTTCCCCAACAGATATGCTCAATGACCAGAGAGTCTACATCTAAACCTTTAAGTTCACCATTACTCTCTGCATTTTTAAGCATGTGCAGCAAAAATTCAGCACTCTTTTGGGCCACCAACCTTGTGTCTAGCCCCACTGCTTGGCCTGGGCATACCTGCCAACTCCACCATTGTAACATCGGAATGGTACACACCATTTCTGTAAGGTGATATCTTTCAGATATTTTGTGGCTTTTCATATATGCATACCCTTGATGGCCTGGGCAGTTTCACAAGTATTCTTAAGGTGAATATGAAGATTAGAACCTCTTGATTTGCATGATTTTGTGGGGTTCTCTGGGTCAAATGTATAGGGAACCATTTTCACAGATTACCTCAGGCCACTTAGGGAAAGAGCCATTCTGTATCTTTTAAGTGGAGCATTTAGGCAATTTACATTCAATGTCATTATTGAGATTTGAGGTACTATTCTATTCACCATGCTATTTGTCACCTGAATACCTTGGTTTTTTCATTGTGTTATTGTTTCATAGATCCTGTGAGATGTACACTTTTAAGATTTTATTTTGTGTATTTCAAAGATTTGTTTTGAGATTTAGAACTTTTTTTTTTTCTTTAGCAATACTTGTAGTACTAGCTTGGTAGTGGTGAATTCTCTCAGCATTTGTTTGTCTGGAAAAGACTGTATCTTTCCTTCATTTATGAAGCTTATTTTCACTGGATTCAAAATTCTTGGCTGATAATTGTTTTGTTTAAAGGAGGTTAAAGATAGAACCCCAATCCCTTCTAGCTTGTAGGGTTTCTGCTGAGAAATCTGCTGTTAATCTGATAGGTTTTCCTTTATAGGTTACCTGATGCTTTTGCCTTACAGTTCTTAAAATCCTTTCCTTCATCTTGACTTTAGATAACCTGATGACTATGTGTCTAGGTGATGATCTTTTTGTGATGATTTCCCAGGTGTTCTTCTAGCTTCTTGGATTTGAATGTCTGGATCTTCAGCAAGGCCAGGGAAGTTTTCTTGATTGTTCCCTTCAATATGTTTTCCATACTTTTAGATTTCTCTTCTTCCTTGGGATCACCAATTATTCTTAGTTTTGGTTGTTTAACATAATCCCAAATTTTTTGGAGGCTTTGTTCATTTTTAAAATTCTTTTTTTTTGTTTTGCAGTGGATTTTGAAATAGAGCAGTGTAATTTCTCCTACTATATTTTTCTGTATCAGGATTATAACAAAAACAACATCAAAGTCCTTTGTAATAAATGTGACTTTTAGAATCATCTTGTTAATTTCTGCAAAGAAGTCAGCTGCAATTCTGATATGGATTATAGATCAATTTGGAAAGTACGTCCATCATCATAATGTTAAGTCTTTAGATCTGTGAACATGGGATATTTTTCCATTTGTTTAGATTTTCTTTAATTTCTTTCAACAATGTTTTATAGTTTTCAGAGTATAAGTTTTCTCATATGTAACTACATATGTAGAACTACAAATGGTAGTTCCATTTTTACTTATTTTGGATATCTCCATATTGTTTTCCATAGAGGTTGAACTAATTTACATTCCCTCCTACAGTGTATAAGCCTTCTCTTTACTCTGTATCCACAGTAACATATGTTACTTATGTTGCAACTTTATGTCCATGTGTACTCATTGTTTAGTTCCCACTTATAAATGAGAACACGTGATCTTTGATTTTCCGCTTCTGAGTTAGTTTACTTAGGATAATGGCCTCCAGCTCCATCTATGTTGCTGCAAAGGACATGATTTTATTCTTTTTTTATGGCTGAATAGTATTCCACTCTGTGTGTGTGTGTGTGTGTGTGTGTGTATACATATAAAGAAACTGTGGTATGTATGTGTTTAAAGAAAATGTGGTAAGTGTCCACCAACCCTTGGTGAACACTTAGGTTGGTTCCATGACTGTGCTATTGTGAATAGTGCTGCAATGAACATATGAGTGCAGGGTTTTTTTTCTTATATAATGGATTCTTCTTCTTTAGGTAGATACCCAGTAGTGGGATTGCTGAATCAAATGGTAGTTCTATTTTTACTTCTTTGGAATATCTCCATACTGTTTTCCATAGAGGTTGAACTAATTTACATTCCCTCCAACAGTGTATAAGCCTTCTCTTTACTCTGTATCCATACTAACATATGTTGTTTTTTAACTTTGTAATAATAGCCACTCTGACTGATATAAGATAATATCTCATTGTGGTTTTAATTTGCTCTTCTCTGATGATTAGTGATGTTCAGGATTTTTAAAATATGTTTATTGGAATACTTAGTAATGAAATCAAATCGGTAATAAAAAATCTCCCAACAACAACAAAAAACACCAGGACCAAACAGATACACAGCCAAATTTTACCAGACGTGCAAAGAACTAATATCAATCTTACTGAAACTATTCCAAAAAATTAAGGAGTAGGAATCTCTCCCTAACTCATTCTATAAATCCAGTGTTAGCCTCATACGAAAAATCAGACAAGGACATAACAAGAAAAGAAACCTACAGGCCAATATTCCTGACAAATGTAGAAGCAAATATCCTCAACAAAATATTATCAAACTGAATCCAACAGAACATCAAAAAAAAAAAGAAAAAAAAGTCCATCACAATCAAGTGGGCTTAATTCCAGGGAGGCAAGGATGGTTCAACATATGCAAATTAATGAACATGATTCACCATGTAAACAGAACAAAGAACAAAAACTTTCTGATCATCTCAGTAGATGTAAAATAAGTATTTGCTAAAATGCAACATCACTTCATAATTTAAAAACACCCTCAACAAACTAGGCATAAATGAAATACATCTCAAAATAATAGCCATATATCAAACCGCATAGTCAACATCATACTGAATGAGGAAAATTTGAAAGCATTTCACCTCAGGACTAGAACAAGAAAAGGATGTCCACTCTCATCACTCTTATTCAACATAGTACTGGTAGCCCAAGCCAGAACAATGAGGCAAGAAAAGAAATAAAAGACATCCAAATTAGAAAAGAGGATGTCCAATTATCTCTGTTTGTTGATGACACAACCATATACTTAGAAAATCCTAAAGGCTCCTCCAGAAGACTCCTAGAGTTAATAAGCAACTTCTGTAAAGTCTCAGGATACAAAATCAATTTATAAAAATTAGTAGCATTTCTATACACCAATAATGTTCAAACTGAGAACCAAATTAAGAACTCAATCCTATTTACAGTAGTCACACAAAAAAATGTTAAACACTTACGAATACATTTAACAAAGATCTCTACAACAGAAACTACAAAACACTGATGAAATAAATTGTAGCTGGCCCAATAAAATAGAAAAATATCCCATGCTCATGGATTAGAAGAATCAATAATATTAAAATGGCCATATTGCCCAAAGCAATCTACAGATTCAATGTGGTTCCTATCAAATTACCAATGTCTTCCTTCACAGAATTTAAAAAAAATCCTAAAATTCATATGGAACAACAACAAAAAGCCCAAATAGCCAAAGCACTCCTAAGCAGAAAGAACAAATCTGGAAGCATTACATTGCCTAACTTCAAATTATATTACAAGGCCATACTAGTAAAAACTGCATGGTACTGGCACAAAAATAGGTACATGGATCAGTGAAATGGAACAGAGAACCCAGAAATAAAGTCATATACCTATAACCAATGGATCTTTGATAAAGTTTACAAAAATAAACAATGGGGAAAGGACATACTTTTCAATAAATGATGCTGGGAAAACTGGCTAGCTATCTGTGGAAGAATAAAGCTGGACCCCTCTCTCTTACTATATACAAAAATTAACTCAAGATGGATTAAAGACCCTAAACATAAGACCAGAAACTATAAAAATTCTAGAAGAAAATCTAGAAAAAATTCTTCTGGACGTTGCTCTATGGAAAGAATTTATGATGAAACCCAAAAGCACTAGCAACAAAAGCAAAAATAGACAAACAGACTTAATTAAACGAAAATGCTCCTGCACAGCAAAAGACATAATCAACAGAATAATCAGGCAACCTACAGAATGGGAGAAGATATTTGCAAATTATTACTCTGACAAAGGACTTATATCCAGAATCTACAAGTAGCTCAAACAAGTAAACAAGAAAAAAAAAAAAAAACCCACTAAAAACTGGGCAAAGATGAACAGATGTTTCTTAAAAAAAAAAAAAAAAAAAAAAAAAAAAGTACAAACAGCCAAGAACTCGTTTCTTAATTTCATGTTCAGACTCTTTGTTGCAAGAATATAGAAGCACAATTTTTTAAATATTGATCTTGTATCCTGCAAACTTGCTGAAAACATTTATTAGTTCTAAATTTTTTTAGTGGATTCCTTAGGATTCTCTCTATAGAAGATCATGTCATCTGTGAAGAGAGAGGATTTTAATTATTTCTTTCCTATCTGTGTCAGGGAAACAGTATTCATAGCTTATGTCTGGAAGATAGGTATACAATTCAGACACATATAATGATCAGGTATTATTTTTCTGCCTTTCTTAGTTGCTTTCTAATCTCCTTTTACCTTATTTACATGGCCTGTTTAGAGATGCTTGCATTTGTGATATTCACTGTTGTTCTCACATTTTTTTTGGACAAGATATACCCTCCTATTCTGGATAGGCCTCATTCCATCAAGCTCAATGACACCTCTGAGAATAGAACTGCCAAAAGTTCTATATGCTGACATGTATCCGTAACTTCTGACCCCGAATGTGTATCATGCCAGGTCTCAATGTTCCTTCCTGTGTGGAGATTAAACATATTTTGCCTTTTGTACAGAATCTATAAAGCCATAAGCAGAAAAAAGTTTTATGCTTCGTGTTATTTCTCACTTTCCATTATTTAACAGTGACACAGTTTTTGTTGTTCATTATTCTTCAAGTTCATCACATTTTAATATTAAAGTCACGTGATGAGGTCAGCAGGTTTTCTAACAAAAATGTTTTCCTTTATCTGCATTGAGATGTCGTGTGTCATTTTTCAGTAGCATATTTGTTACTTTAAAAAGATATTTTATTAAATTATGCTTCTTGTGGTTATGTTTTATAACAAAATATTTTAAAATAAATTCTGCATTACTTTTCTGTGAAGGACATTTCTAACTACCAGCCACAATGTTTCTTCTTTATTTCACAGGGATGGAAGCTGGTGAGCTGTTAATTCCTATAGCATCTATTTTATTAACAACCCAAAAATATAATAGCTCTGTTCTCAAAAAGGGTATTTGATGTTCTGAATATTCAGTGTAATCCTCTGAGGCATGGAGAAGTTCCTAAAACCTGATTAAACAAGGTAATATGTTATATGAAAGTTTTCTACATGTAATTTGTTATATTTTTATTAAATACAATCTAATTTCTGGTAAATTGGAACCCATGTAGTAAAGAGCCTATTTAATAGCCAATACATTTATTTTTATGATGATGATGACATATTCTGGGAAGAGGAAACAGGTGTTGAAAATGTTTACCATCATTCTTGATGCATCCATCTTTGGCAATTATGGATTCCAGATTGAACAATATCTCTTTTTCATTCCTCTCAACCATCAAAATAGTTTAATAATATGTGGAAGACCTAGTATTCATTTGTAGTACTCATGGTTTTGGAAATTGCAAGACAAAAATTTTGTTTTATAAATTTTGGTCCTGACAGAGTTGTGTAAGGAAGTTACTAAAATAGAATTGAAATAACAAATGACATTTGAAGCCCCTTCTTATTCAGAGACCCTATGATTATAACTGAATGGAGCCAAAGGTTATCTTCATTAGATTCCAGATATACTTTCTTGTAATTATTAGCATTTAATTTATGCATATATTTTACTGAAAAACCCTGTGTAAAACATGTTAGGTGACATCAGTTAGATGTTCATTCCTTGGGTTTTCATTGGACCTCCGTAGATGCTTCAGTTCAGCATTCAACCTTCATGCCCTAGCCTGCACCTCCTATAACTACCCTAATGTTCATCGCACTCTGCAAGGGATTGATTATATTCTTCCCAATTCTCTCTTTTCTCCCACACTTCCCCGGAAGTCTTCCCTGTCTTGAAAAAAGAAAATATATATATATATATATTCATTTCCATTTGAAATAGTCCTTCACTTAAAAAGAAACCCAAAGAACCGATGTGCCAATAAATAAAATATAATCAAGGCATTCTTACTAAAATTGCATTATTACATTTTCTTTGTTCGTGAGTTTATATTGCCTATTTTTATTTGTAGCAGGTTGCAAATTCTTTTCTTCAATATTATAACTCATTTCAGTCTTTTGTTATCTTTGCATTTATGGTTACTGTATTAGCTTTTGCTAAGTCATATTGTGAACATGTATAACCACTGAAAACACAGTGGCCGGTAATAACCAGCCTTTATTTCTCTCTCATGTACGTGTTGGCTGAAGACCAGCTTTGACTCTGTTCCATGTGTTCTGCATTTTGGGATAAGGCTGAAGGAAAAGCTCCTATCTTGGTCTTATGGCAGGGGGGAAAGGGCAAGGTAAAGGCAAGTTTTAGCCAACTTGACGTACTAAAAATGTCATCTTTTTTACTTAGGGTTGCATATCTTCGATTTAATATGTGGTCAACTATTTCCCATCTGTTCTGTTTTCTTTTTTTCTGTAGTAAATTGTTTTTTTCTTGTTCTTTGCCATATTATCTAAAGAATGTTAAATATTTATTTTACTGATTTATGAGTTCCTGGCATATAATATTAGCACTCTTCTATAATTTTTATAAATATTTTTCTAGTCTTATTTTGCCATTCAATTTATAAATGCACAGAAAACAATTTTTAATGTAGCCAATTACATAAATAAAATTTTAAGACTTTTTCAAATGACTCTAACTATATAGTTTAAATGGTCCTGTGCATAATCAAATCAGTTAGCTTATCAATAATTTTCAAATACTTCCTAGCTTTGAATTTTACATTTAAGTTTTCAATTTATTTAAAATGCGTGTTTGCACTGTGAGGTAAAAATCCAAGTTCCTTTTATTCAAAATATTCAATCTCTTGTCTCTTTAGAAAAATAATGATTTTTTTAATCGGTAGCACATTCATATGGTTCAAAATTCAAAAAGCATAAAATTGCAGTATCTTTCCTACTCTGTCCCATATACATAACCATAAAAGGAGCTAGTCTTGTGGCATATTCTCTTCCCCATTCCCAGTTTTTGTAAATACGATATGGGTTTAACATACAGTTAATTGTGTTTTTTATATACATTCTATCTTATAATTATTTTTGTATATTTAGTTGAATAAGAAAATAGGTATTAAAAAATTATTGAGAAAATCACATTTTATCTGCCAATACTTTTTAACCACCATTACTCAGGAGCTCTTAATTTTACTCTCAAATTAGTTGGAATAAATTTTCACGTAGTTTTTTCTTCCCCCCAAGAAGTTCACATAGGAGTGATGGTTAATACTGAATGTCAACTTGATTGGATTGAAGGATACAAACTATTGATCCTGGGTGTGTCTGTGAGGGTGTTGCCAAAGGAGATTAACATTTGAGTCAGTAGACTGGGAAAGGCAGACTCATCCTTAATTGGGTGGGTACCATCTAATCAGCTGCCAGCGAATATAAGGCAGGAAAAAAAACGTGAAAAGGAGAGACTGGCCTAGCCTCCAGCCCACAGATTTCTCCCATGCTGGATGTTTCCTGCCTTCAAATATCAGACTCCAGTTCTTTCTTCTTTCTTCTTTCTTCTTCTTTCTTCTTCTTCTTCTTTTTCTTCTTTCTTCTTTCTTTCTTTCTTCTTCTTCTTCTTCTTCTTCTTCTTCTTCTTCTTCTTCTTCTTCTTCTTCTTCTTTCTTTCTTTCTTCTTCTTTCTTTCTTTTTTCTTTCTTCTTCTTCTTCTTCTTCTTCTTCTTCTTCTTCTTCTTCTTCTTCTTCTTCTTCTTCTTCTTCTTCTTCTCTTTCTTCTTCTTTCCTTCTCCTTCTTCCTTCTTCTTCCTTCTTTTCTTCTTCTTCTTCCTTCTTCTTCCTTCTTCTTCCTCCTCCTCCTCCTTCTCCTTCTCCTTCTTCTTCTTCCTCTTCTTTCTTTCTCTTTCTTTCTTTCTTTCTTTCTTTCTTTCTTTCTTTCTTTCTTTCTTTCTTTCTTTCTTTCTTTCTTTCTTCTTCTTCTTCCTCCTCCTCCTCTCCTCCTCCTCCTCCTCCTTCTGCTGCTGCTGCTGCTTCTTCTTCCTCCTCCTTTTTTTTTTTTTGTTGTTGTTTTCTGAGATGGAGTCTCACTCTGTCACCTAGGCTGGAGTGCAATGGCATGATCTTGGTTCACTCCAACCTCTACCTCCTGGGTTCAAGCAATTCTCCTGACTCAGCCTCACGAGTAGGTGGGACTACAGGCCCCTGCCACAATGCCTGGCTAACTTTTGTATTTGTAGTAGAGATGGGGTTTCACCATGTTGGCCAGGCTGGTCTCAAACTCCTGACCTTGTGATCTGCCTGTCTTGGCCTCTCAAAGTGCTGGGATTACAGGTGTGAGCCACCATGCCTGGCCCAGTTCTTCAGTTTTGAGAGTTGGACTGGCTCTCCTTGCTCCTTAAGCTTGCAGACAGCCTATTGGGGGAACTTGTGATCAGGTAAGTCAATACTCTATAAACTCCTCTTTATATATATCTTATTAGTTCTGTCCCTCTGCAGAACTTGACTAATACAGATTTTGCTACCAGGAGTGGTTCTAGAGGAACAAAATATTAAGAATGGAGTTATTTTGTTGGTTTTGGGGTTTCTGAAGTTGGCTACTTAATATGATTAGACCCCAAAATGCTTAGGACTATACTTCTAATACTATGGAGAACACTGATAGTTCTTGCTGTGAACTGTTTAGAGAGTTATGCAAAATAAATGCATTTGACACTGCTGATTTACTGCTCATGAGGGTCAAGGAGTTTAGTGATTTTATCCATAATATATTTGACCACATGAGGAGAACTAAGGATATAATGAAGCTGGTTGGTTGCTCCTAAGTTCAATGGACAAAGTGATGAAAGAAAATGATGAACTCAGGGATTCTGTCTCCCAGCTTCAGAAGCACATACTGAGCCTCAAATCTGTTAAGATTGCCCTAAGTAAGAGTCTTATCTCCCATGGAGAAAGAGCTGAAATTGTGGAAAAACAGACACAAGCTTTTATCATGCCAATGGCTGACCTGCAACTAAAGGTGCATGCCCAGCCTTATGTCTACTGTTAAAGTGAGGGCATTGTTTGGAAAATAATGGGACCCTGCAATTTGGAATGGGGATGTGTGGGAGGACCCTGATGAAGCTGGGGACACTGAGTTTGTAAACTCTATGAACCTTTTTTGCCAGAAGATACAGCTTCCCCATTCCCAGTGGTGGCAACATCCTCTCCCCAGCCCATGATTCCATCAGACTTTCCACCTTTGTCTGAGGAGATAAACCCTGCACTGCCTGAGGCCACAGTGATGGCCTCTCCTGAGGCAGTTTCCAGGCAAAATAATGTTGATTCTTCTCAGGAGTGACCCTCAACACCTCTGTTTGCTTCTAGACATATAATTAACTAAAGTCCTGGTGAGCCTCTAGAGGTGAGGTTGATAGTGTGAATGAGGGGGTGCACAACACTGGAAAAGAACTGTTTGAGTTCTCTAATTTATATAAACAGAAATATGGAGAACAGGCATGGGAATGGATATTAAGGGTATGGGATAATGGTGGAAGTAACATAGAGTTGGATCAGGCTGAATTTATTGACTTGGGCCCTAGCTACCCCTGTCATCACCTAATGGGCCCATGAAAAAAATGGCCATGGTGGCAGGGATGGAGGTTACACATGGGCTCAGCAACATTGACTTCCACTTACTAAGGCTGACCTGGCTATTGCCACTGCTGAGTGCCCAATTTGCCAGCAGCAGAGACCAACACTGAGCCCTTGATATGGACTCATGGAATGCCTTATCCACCATCCTGGTGTTCCATACAGCATTGCCTTTGACCAAGACACTCACTTTATGGCTAAAGAAGTGCAGCAGTGGGATCATGCTTATGGAATTCGCTGGTTTTAGCATGTTTCCCATTATCCTAAAGCAGTTGGATTTATAGAATGGTGGAATGGCCTTTTGAAATCACATTTACAATGCCAACTAGGTGACAATACTATGCAGGGCTGGGACAAAGTTCTCCAGGAGGTCGTGTATGCTCTGAATCAGCAACCAATATATAGTACTGTTTCTCCTATAACCAGAATTCACGGGTCCAGGAATCAAGGGGTGGAAGTGGCACCACTCACCATCACCCCTAGTGATCCACTAGCAAAATTTTTGCTTCCTGTTCCCATGACATTGTGTTCTGCTGACCTAGGGGTCTTTTTTCCAGAGGGAGGAGTGCTGCCACCAGGAGACACAACAATCCCATTGAAATGGAAGTTAAGATTGCAACCTGGACACTTTGGGCTCCTCTTACTTTTAAGTTAACAGGCTAAGAAGGGAGTTACAGTGTTGACTGGGGTGATTGACCCAGACTAACAAGATGAAATCAGTCTACTACTCCACAACAGAGGTAAGGAGGAGTATGCATGGAATACAGGAGATCCATTAGGGCATCTCTTAGTATTACCATGCCCTGTGATTAAGGTCAATGGGAAGCTACAACAGCCCAATCCAGATAGGACTACAAATGGCCCAGATCCTTTAGGAATGAAGGTTTGGGTCACTCTGCCATGAAAAAACCACAGCCTACTGAGGTGCTTGCTGAAGGCAAAGGGAATACAGAATGGATAGTAGCAAAAGGTAGTCAACCACATGAAAAAATGCTCGTCATCACTGGCCATCAGAGAAATGCAAATCAAAACCACAATGAGATACCATCTCACACCAGTTAGAATAGCAATCATTAAAAAGTCAGGAAACCACAGGTGCTGGAGAGGATGTGGAAAAATAGGAATACTTTTACACTGTTGGTGGGATTGCAAACTAGTTCAACCATTATGGAAAACAGTATGGCAATTCCTCAAGGATCTAGAACTAGAGGTACCATTTGACCCAGCCATCCCATTACTGGGTATATACCCAAAGGATTATAAGTCATGCTGCTATAAAGACACATGCATGCGTATGTTTATTGTGGCACTATTCACAATAGCAAAGACTTGGAATCAACCCAAATGTCCATCAGTGACAGACTGAATTAAGAAAATGTGGCACATATACACCATGGAATACTATGCAGCCATAAAAAAGGATGAGTTCGTGTCCTTTGTAGGGACATGGATGCAGCTAGAAACCATCATTCTCAGCAAACTATCGCAAGAAGAGAAAACCAAACACCGCATGTTCTCACTCATAGGTGGGAATTGAACAGTGAGATCACTTGGACACAGGAAGGGGAGCATCACATACTGGGTCCTATTTTGGGGAGGGGGTAGGGGGGAGGGATAGCATTAGGCGATATACCTAATGTAAATGATGAGTTAATGCGTGCAGCACACCAACATGGCACATGTATACATATGTAACAAGCCTGCACGTTGTGCACATGTACCCTAGAACTTAACGTATAATAAATAAATAAAAAAAAAGAAAACATCTTCATTTTACTTCCTTTTTCCTTTGTCATGTGACATAAGATTTATTGACTTCATATCAGCATTTGAGTATTGTTAACTTTATGTAATAGTATTTCAGTTGGAGATTGGTGTGTTTCTGGTTGTTCGGAGGATAGTGGTATTATGTTTGGCACAATTATGACCTTACTATTGTCTTTATTTGAAGATTATATATGATCTCAGGAGATGTGTATAGGTTCAATTGAAAGGGGTGGACTTATGATGGTTAATACTGAGTGTCAATGTTATTGGATTAAAGGATACAAAGTGTTAATCCTGGGCGTGTCTGTAAGGGTATTGCCAAAGGAGATTAACATTTGAGTCAGTGGGCTGGGAAAGGTAGACCCACCCTTAATCAGGAGGGCACCATCCAATCAGCTGGCAGCAAATATAAAGCAGGCAGAAAAACGTGAAAAGGAGAGAGTGGCCTAGCCTCCCAGCCCACAGATTTCTTCCATGCTGAATGCTTCCTGCCCTTGAACGTCGGACTCCAAGTTCTTCAGTTTTGAGACTCGGACTGACTCTTCTTGCTCCTCAAGTTTGCAAACAGCCAAGCAACCTCAAGTTTGCAGGCAGCGTTCCTCCCTCTGGAACCTTGTGATTGTGTAAGTTAATACTTAATAAACTCATATATATATATGAGTGTGTGTGTGTGTATATATATAATATATATATATTTGTGTGTGTGTGTGTGTGTGTGTGTGTATCCTATTAGTTCTGTCCCTCTAGAGAACCCTGACTAATACAGATGGAGCAATGGATTGAATGGTGACTCCAAAGATATATCCACATCATAATCCCCAGAACCTGTCACTCTCACCTTACATGGCAAAAAGATGTGATTCAGTTGAGGATCTTGAGAGGAGAAGCTAACGCTGGATTTTCCAGATGAACCCTAAATGCAGTCATGCAGGAGAGAGGCAGAGGGAATTTGGGCACAGATATGAAGAGAAGATGGCAATGAGAAGAGAGCAGCAGAGATTGGAGTGATGAAACTATAAACCAAGGATCACTAAGGATTGCTGTAGACACCAGAAACTAGGAAGAGGCGATGAACAGAGTATTCCCTAGAGCCTCTAGAGGAAATGCAGCCAAGCTGACACCTTGATTTTGGACTTATGGCCCCTTTAACTATAAGAGAACAAATTTCTGTTGTTGTAAGCCTCCAAGGTTATGGTAATTTGTTACAGCCTCCCTAGATACCTAATACAGGTGGTGCTTTATGAACCTGGCGGGAAAGAATGAGAATGCTTTTCTCTACCTTAATATACAAACTACAAATTGGCAAGGCATAAAAATTTTGGGTTTACAATTTTATTCCTTAAATATTCTCTGCACATTGTTATATTGATTATTACTTGCAACCATTCTCTTTTTAACAGAACATAAATTTCTTCCTATGATTAGCAGGATTCTTTTTTTTAAAAAAATTTGTCCTTTAAAAAAAAAAAAAAAAAAAACTATTTCAAGGATTTATCCCTCTTTATTGATCACTTTCTGGAATAGAGTGAGCCTTTTATTATTATTATTATTATTATTATTTTTTTTTTTGAGATAGAGTCCCACTCTGTTGCCCAGGCTGGAGTGCAGTGGCATCATCTCAGCTCACTGCAACCTCCGCCTCCCAGGTTCAAGCATTTCTCCTGCCTCAGCCTCCAGAGTAGCTGGGACCACAGGTGTACGCCACCACATCCAGCTAATTTTTGTAATTGTTGGTAGAGGCAGGGTTTCACCATGTTCTCCAGACTGGTCTCTAACTTCTGACTTCACGTGATCCACCTGCCTCGGCCTCCCAAAGTGCTAGGATTGCAGGAGTGAGTCACCGTGCCTGGGCGAGCATTTTTAAATAACAAACAGAGATTGTTTTCTTCAGCTCAGAATATTTTGTTCTATTAGGGCTGTGATTATTTTTGTTTTATTTATTTTTAACTTTATTAACACTGCATATATATATGGTCCTCTTCTCTGACCTCAATTGTTGTGATTTTTTCTTTTATTATTTTCATCTCATTGTCCATTTCCTTATTTATTACAGTTTAAATTTGTCCTCAATAATATTGTTTCTATTTTCTGCAACAGTTTGTATGCTCCTTATTGTTCTTAATGTTTATTTTTATATTATGTTGTTAGCTGTTTGTCCATTTTAATTTCATGTTGCCTTTTATAAATTGTTTTTGGTTGTACTTTTTTGATTCTATAGCAAATCATTTTCAGAGATATACTTTTTCTATCACGTATTTTCTTACATAATTACATTTTTAAATTAAATTACACTTAATAGTCTAGTTAAAGTGACAGCCTATAGCAACGAATAGCAGTCCTCTGTCTCATCTTAACTGAACCTGGGTCATTCTAATTCCCACTCTTCAAAGGCAAACCTTTGTAACTTTTTTTTTTTTTTTGTAATTACCTTCTTAGTCTAAATAACATATTTACAATGGTTTAAATAACATGCAATCTCTTGATTTTATAATTTTGATTTATTATGCTTTGGAATATGAAGATTTTCTTTGTAATACTGTCTCTCTAATACATGTCTCCCCCAGTATCCTGAAAGTTTTTTCAATCAATCAGTATTTAATATTTACGTTATTATAACTAGGTAGAGTTCCCTCATGAGCTATGTAGTCTTTCAGAAACAGAACTGTTTTGCTTTCTCTGTAGTCATGAATTGCCTATTTATCATTTGATTTACTTTGATATATCTATCACTAATTCATACCCAAATTCTCCCACAGAAGATTAATTCTCAATGTATTAATTTCACTTTTCTTTGGCGACCTCTGCTATGATATGAATGTGTCCCTCCAAAATTCATATGTTTAAATATAATCCTCAGTGTGTTATTACAGTGTTAGGAAGTGGGGCCTTTAGGAGATGACTAGGTCGGGAGGGTAGAGCCGTGGGAATGATTAGCACCCTTGTAAAAGAGGTCTGAGAGAGCATGTGTGCCCTTTCCACATGCGAGCATACAGCAAGAAGGTACCATCTATGAAGCAGAGAGAGATATTTCACACTCAGTCTGCTGGAGCTTTGATCTCAGACTGCTTGGCCTCCAGAACTATGAGCAATAAATTTCTTACAGTTGTTTATAAATTATCCAGTCTAACTTATTTTATTATAGCAGCCCAAATGGGCTATGACAGCATCCCATCAGCAACCCTTCAACCACATACTCTGATCGGGACTGATTGCTTATTGGACCTGCAGCACAGCTATTGTCTTGCATTTTGATTCACTAATATGCTTGACTTCCTTTTGTCAACATCCTGAGATTTCATTTATTTCCTATGTTGAGCCTTTTCTTTCCTGGACCTCATGTATTCCCTTTCTTGGTTTATTTGTTTTAGTAGAGCTTATTTTCCAGGCACTTCCTGAGAAAAGGTGTAAGTGAAGTAAAATTTTGAAAACTTGAGTGTCTAAAACATCTTTTTAAAAATTCTACCTTCACACATGTTTGTTCTTTGAAGGACATAGAATTATAGCTTACAATATTTTTCTTTTATAATTTGACATCCTCACTCCATTTACGTAAAGAATCCAGTGTTATTTTTGAGAAATCCTCTATTCATTTTCTTTGTCTGTAAACTGATTCTGTTCCTCCAACTTGGGAAGCTTTTTAGAATATTTATCTCTAAGATTCTTGCATATCACTAACAAGTAACTTGGAAAGTGTTCATTATCATCCTTATTTTTATTTCTAATTTTCTTATGTTTTCTCTACTGTTTCAATCTCGTTGTTTTATTTGTTCTATTTTCTTGCAGATTTTCTCAAGTTTCTCTTTCATCATTTTGACTGAGTTTTAAATTTATTTTATGAAATCCTTAATGTCCAAAACCTTCTTTATATTCTGAATGTATCTATTAAAGTAGAGGTCTATTCTTATTCTTTTGGATGCAATATTTATCTCACCATTTTTGACAATCTGAGTTATTGTTATTTTTTTGTTTCAAGTTTACTTTTGCTCCCTGTGCTGTCTCTGCATCCCCTGTGCTCCATTGTTTCTCTTTGTATGCTTTGGTCTCTTTTATATTTAGGATTCTCATCAATCTCTCATGATCCTAGGCCACTTAAGGCTGATTGGGAACTCTGTGTGTGGTGTGGGAGAGGCTTATCAAGTAACAACATTCACTAAAGTTTAATTGGGCAGAAACTAGGCCATTTTTACTAGGAGGATTTCCAGCTGTCAGCACCTACAGGTCTGCCTTTTGGGCAAGTGTATTTCCTCAGTGAGGGGGTACTCTAATCCCTGTCTGATATGGTTTGGCTGTATTCCCACCCAAACTCTCATCTTGAATTGTAGTTCCCATAATCCCCATGTGTCATGAGAAGGACCAGTGGGAGGTAATTGAGTCATGGGGTCGGTTACCCCTATGCTGCTATTCTTGTGATAGTGAGTGAGTTCTCAGGAGATCTGATGGTTTTATAAGGGGCTTTTCCCTGTTTGCTTGGCATATCTTTCCTGCTGCCTTGTGAAGAAGGACATGTTTGTTTCCACTTCTGCCATGATTGTAAGTTTCCTGAGGCCTTCCCAGCCATGTGGAACTGTGAATCAATTAAACTACTTTTCATTATAAATTACCCAGTCTTAGATATTTCTTCATAGCAGGATGAGAATGGCCTAATACAGTAAATTGGCACCAGGGGTGGGGTGTTGCTGTAAAGATACCCAAAAATGTGGAAGTGAGTTTGGAACTGGATAACAGAGCTTGGAACAGCTTGGAGGGCTCAGAAGAAGACAAGAAAATGTGGGAAAGTTTGGAACTTCCTAAAGACATGGAGGGCTCAGAAGATAGGAAGATGTGTGAAAGTTTGGAATTTGCTAGAGACTTCTTGAATAGCTTTGACGGAAATGCTGATAGTAATATGGACAATGAAGTCCAGGTTGAGGTGATCTCAGATGGAGAAGGGAACTTGTTGGGAACTGCAGTAAAGGTGACTCTTACTATACAAAGAGACTGGCATTTTGCCTCTACCTGAGACATGTGTGGAACTTTGAATTTGAGAAAGATGATTTAGGGTATCTGGTGGAATAAATTTCTAAGTGGCAAAGCATTCAAGAGAAAGCAGAGCATAAAAGTTTGGAAAATTTGTAGCCTGAAGATGTGATAGAAAAGAAAACCCCATTTTCTGGGGAGAAATTCATGCTCTTCTGCAGAAATTTGCATAAGTAACAAAGAGCTGAATGTTAATTACCAAAACAATGGGGTAAATATCTCCTGGGCATATCAGAGAACCTCATTGCAGCTCCTCTCATCACATGCCTAGAGGCCCAGGAGGGAAAAATGGTTTCGTGGGTTAGGCTCAGGACCCACCTGCTCTGTGCAGCCTTAGAACATGGTGCCCTGAATTCCAACTACTTCAACTCTGGCCCTGGCTCAAAGGGGCCAGCAAACAGCTCAGGCCATTGCTTCAGAGAGTACAAATCTCAAGCCTTGGTGGCTTACACTAGGTGTAGGGCCTGTGGGTGCAAATAAGTCAAGAACTGAGGTTTGAGAACCTCCACCCAGATTTCAGAAGATGTATGGAAATGCCTGGATGTCCAGACAGAAGTTTGCAGCAGAGGTAGATCCCTCATGGAGAACCTCTGCCAGGGCAGTGCAGAAGGGAAATGTGTGGTTGGAGCTCCCACACAGAGTCCCCACTGGGGTATTGCCTAGTGGAGCTGTGAGAAGAGGGCCACCGTCCACCCTAGAATGGTAGATCCACTGATAGCTTGCACTTTGTGCCTGCAAAAGCTGCAGACACTCAATGCTAGTCCAAGAAAGCATCCAGGAGGGGTGCTGTTCCCTGCAAAGCCACAGGGCTGGCCACTTTCTCCCATTTAAAATGGGTGTATTTACTCAATACCTGTATCCTCATTATATCTAGAAAGTAACTAACTTGTTTTTGATTTTACAGACTCATAGGCAGAAGGGACTTCTTGGCTTGTCCCAGATGAGACTTTGAACTTGAACTTTTGGGATAAAGCTAGAATGAGTTAAGACTTTGGGGGACTGTTGCGAAGGCATGATTGTGTTTTGAAATGTGAGGACATGAGATTTGGGTGGGGTTGGGGTGGAATAATATGTTTGGCTATGACCCCACCCAAATCTAATCTTGAATTTTAGTTTCCATAATTCCCACATTTGTGAGGGACCCAGTGGAGGATAATTGAATCACGGGGGCAGTTATGCCCATGCAGCTGTTTTTGTGATAGTGAGTGAATTCCCAAGAGATCTGATTGTTTTATAGAGGGCTTTTCCCTCTTTGCTTGGCATTTCTCTCTCCTGCTGCCTTGTGAAGAAGGATGTGTTTGCTTCCCCTTTTGCCTTGATTGTAAGTTTCCTGAGGCCTTCCCAGCCATGTGGAACTGTGAATCAATTGAACCTCTTTTCATTTTAAATCACCCAGTCTTGGGTATTTCTTCATAGCATTGTGAGAACTATGCTATGCAGAACTGTAAATCAATTAAACCTCTTTTCATTTTAAATCACATAGTCTTGGGTATTTCTTCATATCATTGTGACAAAAGACTAATACACTACCTATGATTGCTCATATTTCAGAGTCAAGTTAGAAGAAAAGGGGGCCTGAGTCTCACAGTTGTGTATGTTGTATCTTCTAGTTTAATCTTTACAATTCTTATGCTTCAGAACTGTACCCCTCACTTACCTGTGCCCAGAAGTCCTGATTCTAGAATTTCTTTGAATTAGCTAATTTACATATTATAATTTACCTGCGTTTTCTGTCAGATAGCGGTGGGTATTTTCCTGCCTTCAGAGTTCAGTAGGAGATATACTAGTCTATCTGCTTCCTTTATAAACACTTAGCAGCATTTCTGCTCTTCATTTTAACTTTTTAAGGATATTTGGAGGCTTTTATAGTTTCTCTTGTGACAATAACTTATATACCCACTAGCTCTGTTTTCAGCTTTGGAAATGTTGTTGATATCTTTTGTCTACTCATATCTCTACTCTTGTTTCCTTTGAATCCTTGAATTTAAGTTAAAGTCAATTGTGTGTGTATATGTGTGTGTGTTTTTCAAATCCTTCAAATTATTTAACAGAGATGTCAAGAGAAAGCAGAGGTAATATGTTTTCAATCCACCATAAAGTCATAAATGTGACTATTCATTTCTGTAATACTTTTTCATAAGCTATTTGCTGTTATTTTTGGCTTTAAAAAAATTAACTTCAAGACTAAAAAGCTTCCTCAAGGCTGAGCATGGAAGCTCACACCTGGAATACCAGCACTTTGGGAGGTCAAGACAGGCAGATCACTTAGGTCAGGAGTTCGAGACCAACTTGTCCAACATGGTGAAACCCCATCTCTACTAAAAATATAAAAATTAGCCAGGCATGGTGGCATGTGCCTGTAGTCCCAGCTTTTTGGGAGGCTGAGGCAGGAGAATCCTTGAACCCAGGAGGCAGGGGTTGCAGTGAGCTGAGATCACACCACTGCACTCCAATCTGGCAACAGAGCGAGACTGTGTCTCAAAAACAAACAAACAAAACCTTACTGAAAAACATGCAAGTACATGGAAATTAAACAAGCTGCTTCTGTATTACTTTTGGGTAAATATTAAAATTAATGCAGAAATCAAGAAGTTATTTGAGACTACTGAGAACAAAGAATCATCATATCAGAAGCTCTGGGACACAGTTAAGAGAGTGTTAAGAGGGCCGGGCGCGGTGGCTCAAGCCTGTAATCCCAGCACTTTGGGAGGCCGAGGCGGGCGGATCACGAGGTCAGGAGATCGAGACCATCCTGGCTAACACGGTGAAACCCCGTCTCTACTAAAAATACAAAAAGAAATTAGCCGGGCGTGGTGGCGGGCGCCTGTAGTCCCA
Source organism: Macaca thibetana thibetana (assembly GCF_024542745.1). NCBI lineage: Eukaryota > Metazoa > Chordata > Mammalia > Primates > Cercopithecidae > Macaca > Macaca thibetana. The sequence goes on from NC_065581.1 coordinate 77,641,425, forward strand.
GCTACTCCGGAGGCTGAGGCAGGAGAATGGCGTGAACCCGGGAGGCGGAGCTTGCAGTGAGCCGAGATCGCGCCACTGCACTCCAGTCTCGGCGACAGAGCGAGACTCCGTCTCAAAAAAAAAAAAAAAAAAAAAAAAAAAGAAAGTGTTAAGAGAAAACTTTATAGCACTAAATGCCTGCATCAGAAAGTTAGAAACATCTCAAATTAACAACCTAATATCACAACTAAAATAATTAGGGAAGCCAGAGCAAACAAACCCCAAAGATAACAGAAGACAGGAAATATCCAAAATCAGAGCTAACCTGAAGGAGATTGAGAAATAAAAAATCATTCAAAAGTACAATGAATCCTAGATTGTTTTATTAAAAAAAATAAGAGAGACTGCTAGCTAGACTAATAAGAAAAGAGAGAAGATTCAAGTAAATACAATTAGAAACGACAAAGTGAATGTTACCATTGACCGCACAGAAATACAAATAACCATCAGAGAATACTATGAGCACCTCTGTGCAGACAAACTAGAAAACAAGAAGATATGGATAAATTGCTGGACATACACAAGCTCCCAAGACTGAACCTGGAAGAAATGAATTCCATGAACAGACCAATAGTGAGCTCCAAAACTGAATCAGCAATAAATAGCCTACAAACAAAAGACGGCTCAGGACAAGAGAGATTCACAGTCAAATTCTATCAGATGTACAACAAAGAGCTGGTACTATTCCTACTAAAACTTTTGAAAAAAAAATAGGGGAGGGATGACTCCTACTGAACTCATTCTATGAGGTCAGAATTATCTTGATACTAAAACCTGGCAGAGATACAAGAACAATAACAACAAAAAACTTCAGGCAAGTATACTTGATGAACATCGATGCAAAAATCTTCAGCAAAATACTTCCAAAACGAATGCAGCAGCACATCCAAAAGCTTATCCACCACGGTCAAGTAGGCTTTATCCCTGGGATGCATGGTTGGTTCAACATCCACAAATCAATAAATGTAATTCGTCACATAAGCAGAACTAGAAGCAAAACCACATGATTATTTCAATAGGTGCAGAAAAGGCTTTTGATAAACTTCAACACCTCTTCCTGTTAAAAACTCTAAATAAACTAGATATTGAAGGAACATACCCCAAAATAATAAGGGCCATCTATGAAAACCCACAGCTAACATCATACTCAATGGACAAAAGCTAGAAGCATTCCCTTGAAAACTGGCAAAATAAGATGATGCTTTCTTTCACTACTATTATTAACATAGTATTAGAAGTCCTGACCAGAGCAATCAAGCAAGATAAAGAAATAAAGAGCATCCAAATGGAAAGAGAGGAAGTCAAACTATCCCTGTTTGCAAACAACATAATTCTGTATCTAGAAAACCCCACAGTCTTGGCCCAAAAGCACCTTTAGCTGATAAACAACTTCAGCAGTTTCAGGATACAAAAGCAATGTGCAAAAATAACCAGCATTTTTAAACAAACACAGGAATCAAACTGAGAGCCAAATCAGAAATGCAATCCTATTCACAATTGCCACAAAAAATAAAATACCTAAGAGCACAACTACTGACGGTGGTGAAAGATCTCTACAAGGAAAACTACAAAACATTGCCAAAGAAATCAGAGAAGACACAACAAAGGATAAAACATTCCATGTTCATGAATAGGAAGAATCAATATCATTACAATGGCAATACTGCCCAAAACAATTTACATATTTAATGCTATTCCTATAAAATTACCAATGACAGCCTTCACAAAACCAGAAAAAAGTATTTTAACATTCATATGGCACCAAAAATTAGCCTCAATAGCGAAGGCAATCCTAGCAAAAAGAACAAAGCTGGAGGTGTCATGCAACTTTTATACAGGACTACAGTAACCAAATCAACATGGTATTTGTACAAAACCAGACATATTGACCAATGGAATAGAATAGAGAGCCTATAAATAAGGCCATATACCTACGACCATTTGATCTTTGGCAAACCTGGCAAAAACAAGCAATGGGAAAGGATTCCTTATTCAATAAATAGTGCTGGGATAACTGGCTAGCCACATGCAGAAGATTGAAACGGCATCCCTTCCTTATACTATAAATAAACATAAACAAAAGATAGATTAAAGACTTAAAAATAAAACCTAAAACAATAAAAACCCTGGAAGACAATGTAAGCAATAAGATTCTGAACATAGGAACGGGCAAATATTTCATTATGAAGATGTGAAAAGCAATTGCGACAGAAGCCAAAATTCACAAATGGTATCTAATCAAACTGAAGAGCTTATGCACAGCAAAAGAAGAGTAAACAGACAACCTAAAGAATGGGGGAAAATTTTTGCATACTACGCATCTGACAAAGGTCTAATATCCAGCATCTGTGAAAAACTTAAATTTACAAAAAACCCCAACAACCCCATTACAAAGTGGGCAACGGATATGAACAGAACTTTTTTACCTAAGACATACCTGCCACCAAAAAATCATATAAAAAATGCTCAACGTCACTGATCATTAGAAAAATGCAAATCAAAACACAATGAGGATCCATCTCACTCTAGTCAGAACGGCTATTAGTAAAAAGTCAAAAAATACTAGATGCTGGTGAGGTTGCACAGAAAAGGAAACACATATACTGTTAGTGGGAGTTTAAACTAGTTCAACCATTGTGTAAAGCAGTTTGGCAATTCCTCAAAGAGCTAAAAACAATGCTACCATTCAACCCAGCAATCCTATTACTGGGTACATATCCCCAAGGAATATAAATTGTTCTACCATAAAGACACATGCACACGTATGTTGATTGCAGCACTATTCACAATGGCAAACATATAGAATCAACCTAAGTGCCCATAAATGATAGGCTGGATAAAGAAACTGTAGTACATATACACCACAGAATACTACGAAGCCATAAAAAAGAATGAGATCATGTTCCTGGCAGCAACGTGGATGGAGCTGGAGGTCATTATCCTTAGCAAACTAATGCAGGAAGACAAATTCACATACCATACATTCTTATTTATAAATGGAGTTAAATTAGGAGAACATATAGACACAAGAAGAGAACAAAAGACAGTGGGGCCTACTGAAAGGTAAAAGGTGGAAAGAGGGAGAGAATAAGAAAAAATAGTCATTGAATACTAGATTTAGTGCCTGGATGACAAAATACCCTGTACAACAAACCCCTATGACATGAGTTTACCTATATAGAAAACCTGCACATGTACCACTGAAATTAAAAGTTTTTTAAAAATTAAAAATAAATAGATTAACTTTATTGGGGTATGATTAACATATAAATAGCAGTTCATACTTAATATATGCCTCTCAATGAGTCCACATCTGTGAAACTTTCACCACCATTCAAAGCCAGGTACATACTAATCACCTTCCATAGATCTCCCTGATCCCTTTTAAAATTATTTTTTTCTTTGTGTTTAGAACATTTAACAAAAGATATACCCTCTTAGCAAATGTTAAGTTATATGGTTTGGCTCTGTGTCCTCACCAAAATCTCATGTCAAATTGTAATCCTCAATGTTGGAGAAGGGTCCTGGTGGGATGTGATCTAATTAAACCTCCTTTTTATGTGTATAAATTACTCAGTCTCAGGTAGTTCTTTACAGCAATGTGAAAATGGACTAATACATTAAGTATACAATATGGTATTCTTAGCTATAGGCATTAAGCTTTATAGTAGAGCTACAGAATTTATCTTACATAACTAAAACTTTGTACCCTTTAACCATCATCTCCCAATTGCCCCCTTCCCCAAATCTGTGGCAACCATCATTTTACCCTCTACTTCTGTGAGTTTGACTATTTTAGATTTCACATATAAATGATATTATACAGTAATTGTTTGTCTGTGTCTGGCTTATTTCACTTAATATAATGTTCTCTAGATCTATTCATAGTTTTACAAATGTCACAAAAGTCAGGATTTCCTTTTTCTTTTAAAGGCTAAATAACATTATATTGTATATTGTGTCTACTATATTGTATATTGTGTATTCTATAGTGTCTTTATTCATCCACTGATCGATATTTAAGTTGTTTCCATATCTTGATTATTGTGAATAATGCTGCAATAAGCATGGGGGAGTAGATTTCTCTTCAAGATAGTAATTTTATTTTTATTTTTGGATAAGTACCTGAAAGTAAGATTACTGGATCATAGAGTAGTTCTACTTTTAATTTTTAAAGGAATTCCATACTTTTTTGCATGATGCCTATACCAATTTACATTGCTACCAACAGTGTGCAAGGATTCCCTTTTTTCCACATCCTCATCAATGCTTGTTATCTTTTGTCTTTTCATAATAAACAATCTAATAGCTGTGAGGTGGTATCTTATTGTGATTTTGATTGCATTTTTCTGATGATTAGTGATGTCGAGCAACTAGTGATACTGATCTTTTGTATGTCTTCTTTAGAGAAGTTTCTATTCAGATTCTTTGTTCATTTTAAAATCAGGTTATTTGGTATGTTTGCTATTGAGTTGTATGGCTTCCATATTTTTTTAAAATATTAACTCATCATCAGATGTGTGGTTTGCAAACATTTTATCCCATTCTGTAGGTTGTCTCTTCACTTTGTTGATTGTTTCCTTTGCTGTGAAGAAGCTATTTAGATGGATGTAATCACATTTTTTATTTTTTGCTTGTGTTGCCTGTACTTTTGGTGTTGTATCCAGAAAATCATTGCTAGGAATGTCAAGGAGTGTTTTGTCTATGTCTTCTTCTGGAAGTTTATGATTTTGTGTCTTACAGTTAAGTCTTTTATCCATTTTGAGTTGGCTTTTGTGTATGGTGTAAAATAAGAATTCAGTTTTATTTTTTTGCATGCACATAACCAGGTTTCTCAGCACTATTTACTGAAGAGATTATCCTTGCTCTATTGCATATTCTTAGTGCCCTTGTCGAAGATTAGTTGATCAGATATGTGCAGGTTTATGTCTGGGCTCTCTACTCTGTTTCATTCATCTATGTCTATGTTTTTATAACAGTATCATACTGTTTTCATTATTATAACTTTGTAACATAATTTGGAATCAGAAAGTGAGGTGCCTATAGCTTCGATTTTTCTTGATAACATTGCTTTTGTCATTCAGTATCTTTCGTGATTCCATATGAAGCTTAACATTATTTTTGCTATTTCTGTGAAAAATGCCATTGGAATTTTGATAAGAATTGCATTGACTCTCTAGATCACTTTGTGTGGCCATTTTAACAATATCAATTCTTCCAATCTATGAACTTGGGATGTCTTTCCATGTACTTTTGTTTAATTTCTTTCATCAGTGTTTTATAGTTTTTCAGTATACAGATCTTGTACTTCTTTGGTTAAATTTATACCTAAGTAATTTATTTTTTATGCCATTGTAAAAAAATTATTTTCTTAATTTGTTTTTCAGATAGTTCATTAGCATATAGAATCATAACTGATTTTTTTATGTTGATTTTGTATTCTACAAGTTTACTAAATTCATTCATTTTGAATAGTTTTTTGGTAGAGTCTTTAGGGTTTTCTTCATATAAGATCATGTCATCCACAAACAAAGGAAATTTTACTTCTTCTATTCTAATGTTGGTGGCTTTTGTTTCCTTTTTTGGGCTACTTGCTCTGACTAAAACTCCCAGTCCCATGCTGAATAGAAGTGGTGAGATTGGGCATCGTTATCTTATTCTTGACGTTAGAGGAAAAGCTTTCAACTTTTCACCATTGGGTATAATGTTAGCTGTGGATTTCCCATGCATAAACTTTATTATATTGAGGCACATTCTTTCTGTTTCTAATTGGTTGAGAGTTTTTGTCATGAAAGATGTTGAATTTTGTTGCATGCCTTTTCTGCATGTATTAAGACAATCATATGTTTCTTATCCTTCATTCTGTTGTTGAAGTCTATGACATTTATTAATTTGTGTATGTTGAATAATCTTTGTATCTGGGAGATAAATGCTACCTGATCATGGTGTATGATCCTTTTAATGTGCTATTGAATTTGGTTTGTTAGTGGTTAGTTGAGAATTTTTGCATCTATGCTCATCAGGGATATTGGCTTGTAGTTTTCTTTTCTCGTAATGTGCTTGTCTAGGTTTGGTGTCAGGGCAATGCTGGCCTTGTATTATCAGTTTGAAAGTCTTCTCACTTCTACTTTTTTTTAAGAGTTTGAATAGCATTGACACTAAGTCTTTAAATGTTGGTAGAACTCAACTGTGAAGCCAACAGATCCTAGTCTTTCTTTTTGAAGTGAATTTTTTAAAATTACTGATTTAGTCTCCTTACCTGTTATTGGTCCGTTCAAGTTTTCTGTTTCTTCATAGTTCAGTTTTAGGAACTTGGATGTTTCTAAGAATGTGTCCATCTCTTCTAGATTATCCAGCTTTTTGGTGTATAATTATAATCTCTTATATTCATTTGTGTTTCTACGGTATCGGTTGTAACACCTCCTCTCTTATTTATAATTTTATTTATTTGAGTCTTCTCTTTTTTTTTCTTCGTTTGGTTAAGAATTTGTCTGTTTTGCTCACCTTTTCAAAAAGCAAAGCATTAGTTTCATTGATCATTTCTGTTTTTCTAGGCTCTATCTCATTTCTTTCTGCTTTTATCTACCTCCATAAGGTATAATGTTAGGTTGTTTATTTGTGATCATTCTTTTTTCTTAACGTATGTGGTTATTGCTATAAAGTTCTTAGAACTGCTTTTGCTGTATTCCACAAGTTTTGGTATGTGTGTTGCCATTTTTATTTGTCTCAAGATATTTTTTGATTTTTTCTTTCACTAATTGGTTCTATAGGAGAATGTTGCTTGATTTCTACATATTTGTGAAATGTTCCAGTTTGTCTCCTGTTATTGATTTCATTTCATAACACTGTGCTCAGAAAAGATACTTGGTATAATTTGACCTTCAATTTGTTAGGACTAATTTTGTGGCCTGCCATATGATCTATTCCAGAGAATGTTCCATGTGTTCTTCAGAAGAATGTGTATTCTTCTGTTGGATAGAATGTTCTGTGTATGTTCTTTGGGTCCATTTCCTCTATAGTGTTGCTCATGTTTACTGCTTTCTTAATGATTTTCTGTCTGGATGATCTACCTATTGTTGAATGTGGGGTATTTAAGTCCCCTACTATTATTGTATTGCTCTCTATCTCTCCCTTCAGTTCGGTTAATATTTACTTTATATATTTAGGTGCTCAAATGTTGGCTGCCTATTTAATTACAATTGTTATGCCTTCTTAATAAATTGGCTTCTTTATCATTATATAATGACTTTCTTTGTTCCTTGTGACGGTTTTCACTTAAAGTCTGTTTTGTCTTACGTAAGTATAGTCAACCCTGCTCTCTTATGGTTTCTATTTGATTTACTATCTTTATTCATCTTTTCACTTTCAGTCTATGCATGTCCTTAAATCTAAAATGAATCTGTTATGGATTATATATGTTGGATCTTGTTTCTATTCATTCAGTCATTATGCCTTTTGATTGGACAATTTAATACACTTACATTTAAAGTAATTATTCATAGGTGAGGGCTTACTATTGCCACTTTGTTCTTTTCTATTTTGTAGTTCCTTTGTTTTATTTCTACTTTTCTTGCTGTCTTGTTGATTTAATAATTTTTTGCAGTGCAGTGGTATGCTTTGATTACTTTCTCTTTATTTTTTGTGTGTCTACTAAACCTTTTTTCTTTGTAATTATTAAGAGGTTTACATAAAATGTCTATAGTTACAGCAGCTTATTTTAGGTTGATAGCAATTTAATACTGATAGCATATAAAACATAAAACCCTACACTTCCTTGCTCTCTATGTCCACCACATTTCTTTTTATTATACTTTAAGTTTTAGGGTACATGTGCACAACGTGCAGGTTTGTTACATAGGTACACATGTGCTATGTTGGCTCTGCCCAGTTCAAGCTTCCTGACTGCTTTATTTACCTACTCAAGTCTCAGCAATGGTGAACGTCCCTCCCCTCATCAGGCTGCAGCCTCACAGGTTGATCTCAGACTGCTGGCTAGCAGTGAGCAAGTCTCCATGGGCATGTGACCCATGAGCCAGGCATGGGAGGGAATCTCCTGGTTTGCCGGTTGCTAAGACCATTGAAAAGCGCAGTATTTGGGCAGTAGTGCACCAGTTTTCCAAGTACAGTCTGTCACAGCTTCCCTTCATTAGGAAAGGGAAATTCCCCGACCCCTTGTGCTTTCTGGGTGAGGTGATGACCCACCCTGCTTTGGCTCAGCCTCTGTGGGCTGCACCCACTGTCCAACCAGTCCCAGTGAGATGAACCAGGTGCCTCAGTTGGAAATGCTGAAATCACCCATCTTCTGCATCAATCTTGCTGGGAGCTGCAGACCGGAGCTGTTCCTATTTGGCCATCTTGGAAGTGAACACCAAGAATCCATGTCGACCACATTTTATGCTATTGGTCCCAGTTTACTTTTTTTTTTTTTTTTGAGACAGAATCTCACTGTGTCACCCAGACTGGAGTGCAATGGCACAATCTCAGCTCACTGCAACCTCTGCTTCCCGGGTTCAAGTGATTCTACTGCCTTAGCCCCCAAGGAAGCCTAGCTTGATTCTAAGAGAGATCACTTTGGTTCATAATTGCTTCCACAGGGGAAAATGAAAATTAATTGAGCACTTGGCTCCTTAAACTCATGGGACACTGCCCAAAAGGCCCCTTAGGCCTCATCCCACCCATAACACTGAGGGCATTGGCAGCACAGCTGAATAGTCTGGGACCACTGAAAGCAAGGAGAAGGGACAGGAGTACACAGCAACCTGCACAATGCTCAACAGCTGGCCATGAATCCTGCTAAGCAGCTCACAGACTTCACCATGTGGCATTCCTCTGTAGACAGCACCTCATGTGTTTCCACACACCTTGCATCTCAGGGATAAAGCCTACTTGATAAGGCTTGATAAGCTTCTTGGTGTGTAGCTTGATTCTCCTTGCCAGTATTTGGTTGAGGATTTTTGCATCAATGTTCATTAAGGGTATTGGCCTGAACGTTTCTTTTTTTGTTGTGTCTCTGCCAGGTTTTGGTATTCAGATAATTCTGATCTGATAGAATGAGTTTTGTAGGAGTCCTTCTTTCTCAATTTTTTGATCTAGTTTCCATGGGAATGGCACCAGCTCTTCTTTGTAAATGTGGTAGAATTCACCTGTGAATCTATGTGGTCCTGGGCTTTTCTTGGTGGGTAGTGTAATTGTTATTGTCTCAATTTCAGAGCTTGTTATTGATCTGTTCAGAGATTCAATTTCTTCCTGGTCCTGTTTTGGGAGGGTGTATTTCTTCAGGATTTTTTTGTTTGTTTGTTTCTTCTAGATTTTATAGTTTATTTACGTAGTGTTCATGATATTCCCTGAGATCATTTAGCTCACTGAGCTTCTTTAAGGCGACTACTTTGTATTCTTTGGCAGACAATTTTTGATCTCCAATTTTTTAAGGTCAACCACTGGCCACTGGAACTTTATTTTGTCCCTTTGGTGCTGTCATATTTCCTTGATTGTTCTTGTTCCTTGAAGCTCTGCATTGCCATCTTTGCATTTGAAAAAGTATTCTCCTCCTCCAGTCTTTATTGACTGGCTTTGGGAGAAAAAGTCCTTCATCAATGAGTCTAGCTAGAGATTCTGGTAGACACACAGCCTTTTCCATGGATTTTCCTGCTTCACTCCTTTTGTTCCTTCTCAGAAGGAAAGTTTTAGGATTGTGCGCCTTCTTCCAGTCTTACAAAGCCAGGCCTGGTGCTAAGAGCATCCTGTTTAGCTTCCCTAAAGCAATACCCTGAAATGTTAAGGTATGTGTGCCTTCTTTCAAATCAGCAGAATCATGCCAGCTACTAAGATCTGTACCTACTGTTGAGATCCAAGAGCTGTTTGCTGGAACTCATGTGTGTTGTGTGTGGAAACACATGAGGTGCTGTCTACAGAGGAATGCCACATGGTGAAGTCTGTGAGCTGCTTAGCAGGATTCATGGCCAGCTGTTGAGCATTGTGCAGGTTGCTGTGTACTCCTGTCCCTTCTCCTTGCTTTCAGTGGTCCCAGACTATTCAGCTGTGCTGCCAATGCCCTCAGTGTTATGGGTGGGATGAGGCCTAAGGGGCCTTTTGGGCAGTGTCCCATGAGTTTAAGGAGCCAAGTGCTCAATTAATTTTCATTTTCCCCTGTGGAAGCAATTATGAACCAAAGTGATCTCTCTTAGAATCAAGCTAGGCTTCCTTGGGGGATGAGTGACATGGGTAGAGCGAAACTGTTCTTCTCACCTATTTCAACATGTCTGCTCTCATATATTTTTTGTTTGTTTTACTAGGATACTGGAACCTCTCAGCTAAACTCTGGGACTCTGATATAGTTTGACTCTGTGTCTCCACCCAAATTTCATCTCGAATTGTAATCCCCACAAGTTGAGGGAGGGACCTGGTGGGAGGTGATTGAATTACAGGGGTGGTTTCCCCCATTCTGTTCTCATGATAGAGAGTTCTCATGAGATCTGATGGTTTAAAGGTGGCAGTTTCCCCTGTGTGCGCGCTCTCTCTCTCTCTCTCCTTCTGCCTTGTGAAAAAGGGGCCTACTTCCCCTTTGCCTTCCACTATGATGGTACATTTCCTGAGGCCTCCCCAGTCATGCAGAACTGTGAGTTAATTAAACCTCTTTTGTTTATAAATTACCCAGTCTCTGGCAGTATTTTTATAGGCTTGTGAAAACAGACTAATACAGAGACTTAGCACTGGGAGTGGGGCACTGCTATAAAGATAACCTGAAAATGTGGAAGCAACTTTGAAACTGGGTAATAGGCAGAGGTTGGAACAATCTTGAGGGCTCAGAAAAAGACAGGAAGATGAGGGAAAGATTGGAACTTCCTAAAGAATTGTTGAATGGTTTTGATCAAAACCCTGATAGTGACATGGATGGACAATGAAGTCAAGTTTGAGGTGGTCTCAGGTCAAACTTATTGGGACTGGACCAAATGTTACTCTTAGTATGCTTTAGCAAAGAGACTGGGGGCATTTTGCTCCTGTCCTAGAGATCTGGGGGAAATTTGAACTTGAGAGAGATGATTTAGGGTATATGGTGGAAGAAATTTCTAAAGAGCAAAGCCTTCAAGAAGTGACCTGGCTGATTCTGAAGGTATTTGGTCATATGCATTCACAAAGAGAATACCTGAAACTGGAACTTTTATTTTAAAGGAAAGTAGAACATAAAAGTTTAGAAAATCTGCAGCATGACCATGACGTAGAAAAAGAAAAACCCATTTTCTTGGGAGAAACTGAAGCCTGCTGCAGAAATTTACATAAGTAACAAGGAGTAAAATGTTAGTAGCCAAGATCATGAGAAAAATGTCTCCGGGGCATGCCAGAGATCTTTGTGGCAGCCCCTCCCATCACAGGTCTAGAGGCCTAGGAGGGTAAAATGATTTTGGGGCTGGGCCCAGGACCCCACTGCTCTGTTCAGCCTGTGGACCTGGTACCCTGCATCCCAGCTGCTCCAACTCCAGTACTGGCCAAAAGGGACCAAGGTACCTCTGGAGCCATGGCTTCAGAGGGTACAAACCCAAAGTCTTGTTGGCTTCTATGTGAAGTTGGATCTGCAGTGTGCAGAAGACAAGAGTTGAGCTTTGGAAATCTCTGCCTAGATTTTACAGGATATATAGAAACACTTATATGTCCAGGCAGAAGTCTGTTGCAGGAGTGAAGCCCTCATGGAGAACCTCTACTAGGACAATGCAGAGGGGAAAGTGGGGTTGGTGGCCCCTCACAGAGTCCCCAGTGGGGCACTGCCTAGTGGAGCTGTGAGATGGCCACCATCCTCCAGACCACAAAAAGGTAGATACACTGAAAGCTAGCACTGTACACCTGGAAAAAACACAGACACTCAATGTCAGCCCAGGAAAGCATCTGTGGGGGCTGCAGAGACAGAGTCGTGGAGCTGCCCAAGGCCTTAGGAGTGCAATTCTTGCATCAGTGTGCCATGGATGTGAGACATGGAGTCAAAGGAGATTATTTTAAAACTTTAAATTTTAATGAGTGCCCTGCCAGGTTTTGAACTTGCATAGTGATGCTGGCCTCTTTGTTTTGGCCAATTTCTCCAATTTGGAATGGGAACATTTACCTAGTGCCTCTACCCCCATTGTATCTAGGAAGTAAAAAACTTGTTTTTGATTTTACAGGCTCATAGATGGAAGGGACTTGGCTTGTCTCAGATGAGACTTTGGACTTCAACATTTGAGTTACTGCTGAAATGAGTTAAGACTTTGGGGGACTGTTGGGAAGGCATGATTGGCTTTGAAATGTGAAAGGGACATGAAAGTTTTGAGGGGTTAGGGGTGGAATAATATGGTTTGGCTCTGTGTCCCCCCCAAAAAAATTATAATCCAATTGTAATCCCCACATGTCGAGGGTGATGATTTTATCATGGGGGTGGTTTCTGCCATGCTATTCTCATGATAGCAAAGAGTTCTCACAAGATCTAATGGTTTAAAAGTGGTAGTGTTCCCTATGCTTTCTCTCTCTCTCCTGCCACCTTGTGGAGAAAGCGCCTTGCTTTCCCTTCACCTTCCACCATGATTGTAAGTTTCCTGAGGCCTCCTCAGCCATGTGAAACTGTGAGTCAATTAAACCTGTTTTGTTTATAAATTACCCAGTCTCAGGTAGTATTTTTATAGCAGTGTGAAAACAGACTAATACAGGCTCTAACAAAGATATTCTAGTCTGTGATTGGTTGAGAAATTTGGTGTGTCTCTTGAAGGTGATATGGGCTGGAACTTCGTATTCCACCATCTTGTTAACATCCTATATTGCTTTCTTCTTAGTCTTCCCCTCTTCCCAAAAAATTGTGTAACTTGGTGGAACCATTTGGGTTACATAGTTATCCCACTGTATTCTCATCACTGTTCAAACCTATAGCTTTAAGGCATATTTAATCTCCATATCTATTTAATTCATCACCAATTACCATATAGGTTGATTTTATGGAATATATCTCTGCTCTATTCTTGCTGCACTTTTTTCTTTATTCTTTCACCTACTAATTAGTTTCTTGTTCATCTGAACTTATAACAGTGTCTGACAAATTATATTATAGTGATGCACTGCATCTCCATTCTTTCTTACCCAAGTTCTTTATGTATGGGTACTGCTTGCCTCAGAAGATGCGCTGCATTCAGAAATTTCCTTTCATTTCATGCCTGATTGTTTCCAGGAGTTTTCAGTATCTGGAGTTGGGCAAAGTATACTCTGGTTTAGAAAGCATCTTTCAATGGTAGGGCAAGATACTTCAGTGTCCCAGTTGCTATCAGTTCTGGAATTTTGAGATGTGAATGTGTGGTGACAAAGGTACGAAACATCCATATATTAATTTTTACAAATTTTGTTGCGTAAAGTGAGAGTGTGTCAGAAGCTACAGTTTTACCAACTGTCTTTTAGCTAGTACTAATTCCTCCCAGATTCTGACTGTCTTTCAGCCTTTGTTTTCAATGTTATTGAGAATTTTTATTAATTTTTGTTTTCAGAAGCTATTTAGTGAGAAGTTGAGAGGATGATTTGGGAATTACTACCCAGAGTCCTCTTGAGCCAGAATTCTTATTGCATTTGAAACTGTTCTTGTGACACCTTTAAACTTTAAAGCATGCTTTTAAGTTAAAGATCTCTAAAGTTTCTTTCTAATGTCAAGACTGAAAGGAGTGTTTTAAAGAATACTGCATATTTTTATTCTTTCCCTAACCCACTTCTCATTCTTATAATTGCTTCCTAGTTTTTGGTAATATAACCCAGATTAATGCAACTACATCATTTGATATTATATAATTTCATTTAATGATTAATTTGACTATATGCATCCAATTTTATATTCAAAATTTAAAAAATCTAAGTTTATGTTTCATGTGTTAATGTTTATTTTTAATACTATTTTTAACCATAAGACCCCCATTCTTGATATATTTAATTTTATTTATTCACATGAGTGATACATTGACACCTCATTTAGAATTCTTTCATTGAGTTTCCTTCTTTCATCCTCAAAAGATGTTGCAACATGGTCTCCTGGCATGCCAAATTGTGTATTGGATTACAGAAAGCAATTAGAATTTTTTAGCAAAGGGTATTTTTGGGGAATTTCTCAGGTTGACTGGAGGACTTTTCCTCTCAGGAGTTAATGGTGCCATTGCTAGGTTCCTAGCATGGGAAGCCATGGGATCTGTAATAGAGAGTGGAAAAGAGTTCAAGGAAAGCTTGTCATAGTCTTTCTGGCTTTGAAGCTTCTGAGTGTGGATGTACCCCTCTGTGATGTTTCATGACTAATTAAATTGTACTAATGTAAAGAAGAGGAATGGCCAAAATTATAGATGACTGTCTGAAAAAGACTTTTCCCAAACTGAAGAAGTGGAACAGCTCACTGATAGAGAATTTAATGAATTACAGCTTGGAAGAAACCCAACAAAGATGACTTTACACTAATTTGCCACACACAAAACATTCTCCAAATATACAGGGGATAATGACTAAGCCCTGTGTAAGGGACTTAACTAGGTTGTATGTATACCACAGTTTTGGAAAAAAAGACAACTAACATTCCTTAGGCCACACTGGAATTCAAGACCAAAATACTTAACTTATCCAATGGTTAAGTATGAATTGTGCAACCACTGAGCTGCCAAATTTTCCTTTGGTTATGACTTGTTACAGATGCAACCACCACACATCACTGAGAAAGTGTAACAGCTTGGTTATGTCAACTGAAGAAAAATAGATTCAGTGAATTTGCTCTTTATAGCATTTTTCAGAGTAAACTATGTGTGGTCAGGAAAGGAATTACATCTGGAGTATCTGATAATAAGTAATTTCACAAGCAGTATTTAAAGAGAAGACCTAAAACAGCATGTGTGAAAAAAGGTTATTTTGTTCTAGAGGAGGACCAACAGTTTTGAACACTTAGTCACCACAGCAGCTGATGACAATGAAACCTAAGACATCTGATCACTTTAGTATGATTGTCTGCAAGGTTCTTACAACTACAACATCAGTTGTTCTCATGATAG